>NC_135337.1:2429995-3037493 GCF_023851605.1 Tamandua tetradactyla
CTTGGGCCTTTTATTTTTCACACGTCCACTGTGCCAATGACCACTTTGTGATGTAAGTCTTTGTGTTCATGCTTTCCCTCTTGAGGGCAGAGACGCTGTCTCAGTCATCTTCGTAGCTCCGTTGTTTATCACTAGGCCTGACATAAACACATGCTTTTTCCCCATAAATCCATCAAATGAAATGCTCTGATTTCTCCCCATCACTCATTTTCTAAACCTCTGTTCATGTCAAGGCAGAGATATTTGGGGAAGTGACACACTTGGCGTCCCCACTTGTCCAGTGTGGTTTAAAGTGGGGTATCACTTGCTACTTTCAGACACTGGAAAGTTCTACCAGCGTATCCAGAACTCTTTTCATAAATCAAATCTAAACAGCCCATTAAAATGCAACTACCCCTCTCACCTGCTCAACTGATTGGCCGAGACTATTATTTGGCTTTTTCTCAAACATGTTTTTGATAACACTATATTTCACAATACATTAACAGAAAAGTCCACTAAAGGAGGATTCCCTGATGAAATAAGTAGGGAACATTTTATTTCTCTTACTGTCCTATGAGTTATAAATCTCCAAGCTAGGGATCAGCGAGTTTGATCTCAAAACCCTTTACTCAGTTGGCATCTTCAGAGAGTCATGTTTTATGGAAAACACCTCGAAATACATTGAGCTCCACTTGGCTTCCTGGCCAAGCAAGCATGTCATCTATATTAGAAAATGCCTGCCAACTGACTCAGGGATGGCACCTTCCTGCAGTAATATAAATAGCCAACACTTACTGTGTATGCCACACATTATTGCAATGCTCTATGTGTATTAACTCATTTAATTCTCATTTAATTTAATTCCCCTAGCCCCATGAGGTAAAATTATTATCTCCATTTCACAGATGAGAAAATTGAAGTATGTAGAGGTTAAGAAATCACTGCACAACTAATAAGTGGCAGAAGCAGAATCTAATCCCAGACCTTCTGACCCCAGACTCTGTGCCCTAACCACCATGTCACAGCACCTCCAATGGCACCTATACATCACCCTAAAACCCCATTCCTTCTAACTAACATCCCACATTTATCTTTTGGAGCTACAAAACAAGTCCAGGCCCTTACCCATATGCAAACCCTTTAAAATTTGAAAACAGTGAGCATATCCTTCCAGAAGCCTCTCTTTGTGGATCTTCTCTTCAAATGGTGAGCTATGAAATCCTTTTACTTTCTTGATAATTGGCCTCTATACCACCTCTGAGATGTTTAGGTCCTCATAAAGTTTAAGCCTCAGAAGTAATCCAAAACCCCTGATGTGGTATGGTTAGCACTAAGTGCCCCAGAATTTATCACCTCTCCCTAGAAATATATTAGGTTTGGGGAGTTTTACTTGTGTGTTTGTCTGTTTTGGGGTATCTATAGGGTGCTCTTGGTACATGAGGTACTAAAGCCCAAGCTCTGCAAACATGCTGGAAAATATTTCATGGTATCTCTTTACAAGTGACTAAAACAGTCCATTATGACTGTACTCCCCTAAAAATGTTCCCACTAAGGAAAATCTGCAAGTATTGCATCGGCCTTCCACAGGAATATTTCCCACCTCCTGTTTTCACAGTCACGACCCTCCATGGCCGGACCACCAGCTGCAGCCAGCCCTCTAAAGAGGGAATCGTGAGATGCCAGGCATGGCAAAGGGAAATGTGCATTCATGAGTGCCTTTTCATGATATTCTCTTTGACTTAAGATTAGAGGCCGTGTGGAAGAGAAGATAAGAGAAGGGAAGAAATTGTTTTTCTTAATTATGAAAATCCCCTAGATAGAGAGACTTGGAAGCACAGCTCTCTCATGTCAGTTAGAGAATGGACACTTGGAAGCCCACCTCTCTCATTTCATTAGAACCACTTCATTAAGAAGAGCAGGTTGCATGCGGTCAGTCCCCTAGCCAGAGCAGTCAGACTTCTGCTTGAGCATGTGTTCCCTCGCTGGACAGATGGAGATTGAGTGTCTGTTAGCTAACATTTTTCCTCTAATTATTAATTATACCAGAGAAAGGGGCTTTATGGCCAGAGTCCTGGAAATGTGAAATTTGATCGGTGGAGATTTGCAGTAAAGATGGAAGATTGATGTGTGACGTCAGATCGCTGGCAAGGAGGCCCAGTGAGCCAGGAGGCCAGCAGCTGCTCACAGAGGATTGGGGGTGAGGTGGGGGAGGGGTCTGGGAAGGGAAGGTGGTATCAGAAAAGGATCTGGGAGAGGAGAGATAAGGATAACCATGTTAACGATTTCGCTCCCCCCTCCTTCTCGTCCTGTCATCTCAGATCAGAACAAATTAATTCTCTGAGTTTGAGGCTTTCGCCAACAGGTGGCAAGGTCCATTCCTGCACAGAGGCAGCTGCTGGAAGTGAGAAAGGGTGTCAAGAAAAGGGAACTTCAGATGGTGAGCTGCACAGAGCCATTAGCCTTCACCCTGAAATTCACACACACCCCTTCACAAAGAAGGACATTGCCCTGAGAGACGTTCACTCCAAATATTCCCCAGGACAGGGATACAAAAAGGGCTGTGCAGGGACAAGCTGTGCAGCAGAATCCCCTGATGTTCTGGTTAATAATGCAGATTCCTCGACCCCGCCCCAGGCCCCCAGATTCTAAACCTCTGTAGGTGAGGTGGTCTACCTCTCCTGGTTACTTACTCTCAAATCATCCAGTTTGTTTTTCTTCATCACACTTCCAATAATCTGCAATGATATCATCCATTTAATTGCTTTCTGTCTTTCCTGCATTGCTGTATGTTCCAAAGCAGCAAGAACCACCTGTTTAGAATGGTGCAGAGCACATAGGAGAGGCTCAATAAACACTTGTGGAATGAATGAATCGGTGAGTAAAAAGGGCAGAAGAGAAAGGAAGTTGAGAATGCCTGCCTGAGGATATAATTAAGCCCCGTTCCTATGCTGTGGGGCAACTCTGGCAACATGAGTCAGGGTGCCAGCCAACAGAAAAGGAGGTTGTTCCCCAAATACACACAACAGATGTATGCAGGAAAATACGCCACCATTACCAAACATACAGACCCCAGAGTATGTGAGCCTTTTATCTCAGGAAAGCCTTTAATACGCACCTGTCAATATTCTTAAATTGTCTTGAAGATGTCAAGATGAGTCTAGCATTGCCACCTCTAATTTTAGAGACACAGAAGTTGAGTTTCTGGAAATAATGACAACTTGCTATAGGTCAGAAAGGACAAAAGAGGCTAAATCTTGGCCTTCCTGCCTCATAAGCCAACTGTAATTGCCAATCCAACCGCTTCCCACATTTTCTCTGATGCTCATTCTGGAAGATACAGTGGTTTCCAGGACTGGAAAGAAGGAGAAGAGACTTTAGCATTATATCTTTTTGAGTGCTGTACATTATATTCAACCTGCCTGTGACTCTTTTTTCTTTTATGCAATAATGTTGATAAGCTTGATAATAACGACTACAAAGATGATACAGCACTCACAAATACAGTGCATTCATTCACGCATAGTACCTTTCTTACGTGTAACACTTTCTTAGAGCCATGCTCTGCTAAATCAGTCGTTAAAATCCCCACTCCCATGTAATAAATGTAGCTTTCTGTTACTTTAAGAGTCTTACATAAATTGTGAAATTAAAGAAACCTGGGCTCTTAGAGCTGGGAGAGGTCTGAAGAATCATGTAATATACATTCCCCTCCTCACTTCAGGAAACTGAGGCCCATAAATTTCACATCAATTGGGAAGCAATATGTTCCAGCGTTCTCGTGACTTACCTGTAGAACTTTTCACAGGAAACCCTGTGCTTGGCATAATAACTTCAAGAAGCAATTAAGGTGTACATATCATTACCTGGCATTTTTCCTTTCCACTATTGACTGCTTTGGCACCAGATTCCTATAATCCTGAGGATTTAGTCTGACTTAGAAATTTCTGCATGTTCTTTGCCATTTTGCCTTATGTTCCCCTTAATCCTTAGGGTAGCCACACCCACAGAGGTACTAAATATCGTGGCAGCTATGAACTCATGACAGCTATGTGGAGACTCCTTTTGATCAATGTATTTAGAGCTAACTGAGCAGCTAAGTTTGCACTCACTGCTCCTAGAAACCTGTGTAAGAAAGACTTCCGCACTCTAATGAGTGGGAGGAGGGGGCCCCATGCCTTGCTCCTGGAAGGATGAAACTTGTTCCTTTGGCTCTGCCCAGGGTCTCTCCCATGGCTTCACTGACAACCGTCCGTCTCACAAGCTGTGTCAGCCCCCTGCATCAGTGCAAACTAGGAGAGGATAAAAAAGAAAAAAAAAATTGGGGCCATTAATGGGTCCTCTCCTCTCACTATCCAAGGGAAAAAGCTTAACAAGCATTCACTGGCATGGAGGGAAGGAGTCATGAGAATTTCTAAGACTAATATAGCCTCACTTTTCTGATGAGGCTTGAGTGCTTTGAAATTCATGCAGGAGCTCGACTCCCAAGTCTGTTGTGTTTTATGTATCTGTTCTCAAAATATTTCTGAGGGAAAAGCAGAATCAAAAAGCAGTATCCCTGAGTGGTGCGATGGGGGCTCAGTGGCAAGAATTCTCGCTTGCTAGCCTGGAGACCTGGGTTTGATTCCCGGAGCCTGCCCATGCCAAACAAACAAACAAAATTATCATCCCTTTTCAAGGATAGAACAATTAGGAATATCTGTCCTCCTTCTCCACACAGGGGATTCCTCTTCATTCTTCAAAATTCAGCTTAGTAGTAGGTACCTCTGTGATGGCCTGTCAAAGTCCCGTCCTTAGTTTCCCAGAAAGAAATGTGCCCTGCAGCCCTTTGCACAATTCTCAATGACAGTTCTCACCTGTGAGGTTCTAATTATTTGTTTTACAAGTGTATTTCCTCCATGCTCTGTGCTTCACTTCACTGCCAGGAGAATGGTATTCTTTATCTTGGTAGATTCTTCGCCACTGCTCCCCATTGCATCCCACCCCATTCCCAAATTCAGTTTCAAAATCTGGAACATCAAAGATATTGAAAAAAGAAAAGGAGGAAAGTTAAGTGGCTTGCCCAAAGTCACACCACCATTCAGTCTCCGAGTTCTGATATTTAATGCAGTACTCAGTCCTAAACTAGGCTGTCATCACAGTCATTTGACTGCCCACAAAGAGCAACCCATATTTTCAAGAATGAGTTTACCACTAAAGAAATGTAGAAAATACAGTCCAGGCCCGTAATTCTTAAGTATGATTAGACGATGGCTTATGGGCTCCATCTAAGCTTTAAGTCAGGATCGTTTTTAGGCCTAATGGAAATTACACGGTGGCTTTGGCTTCACAGGGAGGCAGCTCCGAGCTAATCAAGCCTCAGGAATGCCACCATCTGAGATGTCAAGGCAGAAAGAAAGGAACGCAATCGATTAAGTCTCCCGTCAAGAACGTTCCAAGGCCGCTAGGCTGCTGAGAAGAGATGGGGCTGGAATCCTAGCCACAGGCTTAATTGCTTTGCAAGAGACCACAGCTGTTGCTGCAGGGAAGAGCAGGGCAAAAATCCCATTTTCTTACTTTCAACTTTCTGCTGACCTTGTTAGAGATGGTTTCTGAGCTGCCTGGTGCACATGCCTGCCCCAAATGCTGCTTTCTTCAGTGTTCTGTGTATTGTCTTTGTTTTTCATTATACGCCCAGCACATAACATAGTGCCTGGAATGTGTTTCTTAATAAATAACTCTGTGATTAATTAATTAATTAATTAAGCCACCGAAAGTGAGCTTTAATAGGAAATGTAATTCTTTGGCACACAAGACAGATGGCTTTTGACTTTCTCAACCAAGATTTTCCTTGACCCTTTCAGCAGAATCATAGGAACATAGGAACCATAGAAAGGAAAAACTGTAAAAAGCATTTTTTTTGTACAACATCTGACTTCGTCTATATCAAATGTTCCCATCCACTTTCTGTGGCCAAATCGATTGTATTTGAGCCTTTTTTTATTTTTTTGTCTTTAAGGACAATCAATTCCTGAATAATTAATGACTTTCCATAAATTTTCAACCTATTCTGGCCTTTGAAATAGGAATGACAGAAGGTCTAACAGAGTAGTGGCACGTATGGACTTTGCCAGAAGTTGGGCCCATGGGGTAAGATCTGGAGAGTTATTGGCTTAAGTGGTGTTAAAGGGGTGCCTGGGATTGGAAAATGAAAGGAAATAGAATCCCCTCATAGAACCAAGAATAGCCAGGCCTCATCCTAAAATAAACAGGCCAGAGAAGCCCGGGTAGCATTGCTTAATCCTCAAACCTGTTCTTCCCCTGTATTTCACTTTGACTCCCAAACATTTGTTTCTGCCTTCTACCCGTAGTCTTGGATCCAAGCACGTTTTAAGACTTTCTTCCCTGAATGTTAATCAATCCACTTTCTTTTTTCTTTTGTAAGAAAGGGAAGGGAGAACTGGAACCTTTGCGTGTGCAAGGGCAGGGCCAGGAGAGAGCATGCAGAAATGGAGACGAAGTTGAATTGCCCAGTGAGGGACAGATCTGGGTGTTGCAAAGACCCTTCTTTGTCCAGTACAGCTGTAGAAGGTAGATATTAATATCCCTTGTATAGATGGAGATACTGAGGCATGGCAAGGTTATTTCTAGCTTGCCCATGCTTGTCCGGTAACTAAGTGACAGAGGCAGGATCTCAGGCTTCTGCCATTTTAAACTGAAAACAAAGGACAAAGAGTTAGACAGGTAAGACATTTAAATTCAGGTATTTGCCCCCTGAAATGTTTTATTTTTAGACTTGCTCTTAAAAGCAATGGAAAAACCCCTTAACCATTGCGCAAAGCCTCTCTTTCATCAAGTCTCAAATCTCTGAAATCAACAACTGCAGGTCTCTGACTTTCTACTTCTGGGTTTTGGTGCTGTATAAATATTTGCTTAGAGCTGCTGCCTCCCTCTGAGAGAGTCTCACAGATGAAGGATAAAACTGAGACTTGGGCCATTCATGGTTATTAGAGGCCCGCAGTATGTTTCACAAGAATTGAATGATTAACATTCACAATCTTGGACTATCTCCAACACAGAGAAAAGAATTATGCTCTAATATCGCCTGCTTGACCCGGCCACTTCCATCGGGTGTATTGCTCAGACTCACCACAGTGGGGACTTGAGCCTGATAGGATTGGTCATTGGGTAGAGATATGAAAAACCCCTTCTCACTATGCTTTAATTTAGGACATCTGAAGACCACCTGGATACAGGAAACCAAATTACTCCTTCCTTCAAACGAAGGGAGAATCAAGGCTTTAGGAAAGATTTATTTCTATCAATTTCAACTTCACTTCCCTGGGATGTTTTATAGAACCAACACCTTTTTCCTCACTGTGAAAGATGCTGCTCTGAGGCAATATGTAGATGCTTTTTTCAGAACACCTGGAAGAGAACCACAATGCACAGGGGCTTCTCTTTAAGCTCTGACAGTGTTCATAAGGCCAAAATGTCAGAGCTGGGAGTAGACAGCACAAAATGACTCTGAAGTTATTGCAGCAAGTGTGGGGAAGAGGAAGAGGGAAGGAGGGACAGGAAAGAAATTTTGTCAAATTTAGAACTCACTCAGACGCTGTGTGTTTTGAACTTCTACCTTCTGGTATTCCAGTTTGCATATCCTCCAGAAAAAGTGAACCCACTCTGAATAAGATACAGACATCAATTGGAATTTGCCAAGTGACCTCTGAGTTGAACGTAAATGAGACTGAAACACTCTGAGATTCAAATTATCCAAGATTCACGAACAAAAAAGAAACATTATGTAGAACATGGAAGGAACGTAAACGTATTCCTAGGACTATGCCTACAGTAAGTAAACAATTAATGGAAAAAGCACAAAGCTGTGGATCTATTTCATGCAATCCTAAGGTTTTGCCTTGGAAAATAAGCTGACAATATAGGAGATTTGAATTTGGTTTTCAATCAAAAGACAGAAATAAGAAAGACTGATGGTGTTCAGCCATGACATTAACTCCCTGGCCTTGCTTTTTTCACATGAGCAGGCACCGCAAATCGAACCGGGTCTCTTGCATGACAGGCGAGAATTCTGCCTGCTCAGCCACTGTGGTCTGCCCTCCCTGGCCTTTTTATCATTAATTTTTATGATTTAAGTACAACATGCACATCTCTTCTTTAAAGATAAAGAAAAGTGACAAACCCACATTGCTTTTGTTTCCATTTCCAAAAGTTTTCAAGAAGTAAGCAACTTTTAGAAAATTTTGTAGGTAAGTATTTTGCTCTATTCCTCAGTAATGGCTTCATTTTGCTATGATTTCCCTAACTTAAAATGTTCCTTTAAGTTACTGTGCAGAGAGTTTTCACCAGGTCTACAAAAATGATGTCTATTCCTCTAATTTTGTTTTGTCCTTGCTCACATAATTTACCTATGCTAATTTCTACTCTCTTTACAGTTTGTTCCATTGTAAATATAACAGAAAATAGGCACTGATCTGCAAAACATCCTCCATGATCATAGATTCATAGTAAAACAAATCAATGTAGAAGTAGAAAGGAGAGAATTTTGAGCAGCAAGATGAGGCTCAGGAGATATTACCTGAGATTCTTCCTCTCCATTACTGACAGAATATGCATCTAAATATTTCTAATGGTTTCCTGAATATCATTTGGCTTAGCCTGATTGAACAACATAAGCCTTTCAAGTTAGATTCCTTGTTATTCAAGTCAGTGTTAAGTGTGCAGTAGCCCCATAGCGAAGGGGTTACATCACCTTTATGTTCCAAAATTATGTTTTTACTAAACTTGGGGAGTGCTTTGAGGGTTAGTTCTCCACAAAGAAAAAAAATCTCAGAAGTCATTAATTAAAGAAAATGATATTCTTAAAGACCTTGCGGTAGGAGATGGTTTCCTAGACCTTGAACCCAAAGTGTGAGCAATGAAAGAAGAAATAGATAAATGGGATCTCCTCAAAATGGAATGCTTTTGCACATTGAAGGACACTTTCAGGAAAATAAAAAGGCAGCCTATGCATTGGGAGACAATATTTGGAAACTACATATCAGATAAGGGTTTAATATCCAGAATATATAAAGAGATCCTACAACTCAACAACAAAAAAGGCAGACAAACCAATTTAAAAATTGGCAAAAGACATGGATAGACTATTTTCCAAAGAGGAAATTCAAAAAAACATATGAAAAGATGTTCAACTTCACTAGTTATTAGGGAAATGCAAATGAAAACAACAATGAAATATCATCTCACACCTATTAAAATGGCCATTATCAAAAAAAGCAGAAATAAGTACACGTATTCACAGTTGGTTGGAATGTAGAATGGTGAGCCACTCCAGAAGGCAGCTTGACCATTCCTTAGGAATTTAACTATACAATTGCCATATAGTCCAGCAATCCCATTATTACTAGGTATATACTCAGAAGAACTGAAAGCAGGGACACAAACAAATATCTGCAAACTAATGTTTATAATAGCATTAATTACGATTGCCAAGAAATAGAAACAGTCCAAATGTCCATCAACAGACTAGTGGATAACCAAACTGTGGTGAATACATTTATGGAATATTACACAGCTGTAATATAGAATAAAGTCACGATACATGCGACAGTGTGGATGAAACTTGGAGGACATGATGTTGATTGAAATAAGCCAAAAACAAAAGGACGAATATCATATAGTCTCACTAATATGAACTGACTATGATGAGCAAACTCTGAGAGTTAAAGTTGGAACACAGGTTATCAGGAGAAAGCAAGAGGGTAGAGTTTGGACATTTAATCCTGAAAAAGGATAGGATTGATTGCAATGATTAGGAAATGGATAGCACGATATTATCTGATGGTAGCACAATAGTCTAAGTATAATGAACAAAACTGAGTGTGAATATGGTTGAAAGAGGATGTGCTAGGGGCATGTATGTCACTAGAAGGAAAGAAAGAGGAAAGATAGAAAGTCTTTAAATGAGGGTGAACAAGTGAATGTCACCATAGCAAGGTGTTAAAAATGGAATGCTATATGGAAAAAATACAATTAATGCAAACAGGAGTCTATAGTTAACAGTAACACTTAATATTCTTTCATTAATTGTTACAAAGACAATATACAAAGCTAAATGTCAATAAGAGGGGGATAAGAGGGAAAGCTGTGGGATTCTTGTTGTTTCTACTTTTTGTTTTTTCCTCTTCTTCTTTCTTTGTAGAAGAAGTGGAAATGTTCTCATATAGATTGTGGTGGTGAATGCATAACCATTTGATTATACTGGGAGTAACTGATTGTACACTTAGGATGGATTGTACACTTAGGATGGTTTGTGACTAAAACTGCTTAAAAAATAAACAGAAAGATACAAGTGCTGAAGAATATGTGGAGAAGGAGATGTACCTATTCACTGTTGGTAGGGAAGTAGATTGGTACAGCCCCTCTGGAAGGCAGTGTGGCAGTTCTACAGAAGGCAAAGTATAGGACTGCCATATGTGCCAGTTTGAAAGTATTATGTACCCCACAAAAGCCATGCTTTAATCCTAATCCAATTTTGTGAAAGCAGCTATTTCTTTGAATCATGATTCAATGGGGAACCTTTGATAGATTTTCTCCATGGAGATGTAGTGTGCCCAATTGTGGGTGTGACCTTTTGATTAGATGGAGATATAACTTATTCACTGTGGGTGAGTCTTGTTTAGTTTACTAGAGTCTTTAAAAGGGGAAACATCTTGGATAAACCTCAGAAACCCAGAACTGACAGAAACTTCAGAGTAGAGCTGACACAGATGCCGACACTTGGAAAACAGGGACATGGGTGTTTGGAGATACTTGGAGCCCAACAGACATCACCATGAGATGTTAAGCAAGCCAGAACCAGGAGAGAGTCAAGGGAAGCCAAGAGATTAAAGCCAGACCCAGAGAAGCAGAGTGAGGAGCTCCAACAGGAACAGAGGCTGAAAGCAATGGAGCCCAGGAGCAATGGACCAGCAGATGCCAACTGCATGACTGCCCAGCTGACAGAGGTGTTCCTGACCCATCAGCTTTCCTTTAATTAGGGTATCTTTCCCTGGATGCCTTAGTTTGGACATTTTTATAGGCTTAGGACTGTAAACTTATAACTTATTAAATTCCCTTTGTAAAAGCCATTCCAATTCTGGTATATTGCATGCCAGCAGCTTGCAAACTAATATACCATATGATCCTGCAATGCTGTTATTAGATATATACTAAGAATAACTGAAAGCAGAGGCATGAATAGACATTTGTACTCTGGTGTTTATGGCAACAGTACTCACAGATTTGTAATGGATGGAGGTGACCTAAGGGTGCATCAACTGATGAATGGAAGGTTAAACTGTGATGTATATATGTGAAGGAATATTGAGCAGCTGCAGGACGGAATGAAGTGAGGCATGCAACTAGGCGAATGAACCTCAAGGACATTATGTCAAGTGAAACCAACCAGAAATGAAAGGACAAATACTGTATGTATAAACTAACTATAATGAGCAAACTCTGAGATTGAATTGAGATCATAGGAAATCAGGGGATAGAAAGTGGACAGAGGTTGGACAACTGATCATTAAGGCGTACAGAATGTTCAATAAGATGCATTGTAAAGGTTCCTAGATTGTAAGCCCTTACAGCAGTCACATCTTATTCCTGAGCTCTAAGTGTTATTTCTAAATTCTGAGATGCTGTGTTATATATGTATAACCTAGTATTTTCCTCAACTGTAGGTACCTGTGTAAACTCAGAGTTGAAGTTCTGCACCTCTGAAAGTAAGCATTGCTACATACGACAACTTTTAAAGAAGCTGAAAAATGAATCAGGCTTCAATTAGAGATAAGAATGGGACTTCCTGGAAGATGGCGGCTTAGTAAGATGCGCGGATCTTAGTTTCTTCTCCAGGACACCTACGAGGGGAGTAGAAACGATACAGAAAGCGCCCAAAGCCACAACAGAGATAAAAAAGACAGCGTACCCCATCCTGGAACGGCTGGCTGGCTGAGAGAAGCAGCTTGGGTGAGATCGCCGAGGCGCGCGGGCCTTACCGGGCGGGGTGGCAAGCGGCCGGAGTTACTCCCTTCCCCCTTCCCGGGCCGGCTGGGAGAATTGGAGAGGCGGTCCCCTGAAACAAAGACGGCTGGCGCCCACACCACGCGCAGCACCCGGACCAACTAAGAGAATTGGATCGGAAACCCCCAGGCCGCAGAGAACGGTGATGGGTGCGGGAGGCCCCTTCCAAACCCGTGACTCCCGGGGAACGTGCACTCTCTCGGGCGGGCCGCTGCCGCTGGCGCCCTCCCGCCACGCTTGTTGCCCAGGGCCAACTAGGAAATTCGGACGGGCTCTTTCCCTGGCTTCGGTGACCAGCAACCCTCCCTGCGTTCGGACCCCGGGCCGGCTCAAGCCGTTTCGGCTAGCGAACCCCCAGGACGGCGAGAGTTTTCCAAAGTTTAAGGTCCCACAGCACCTTTTACTGGTGGGACCCGCAGACAAACGGGTGCCACGAGCGCCACCTACTGGGCAGAATAAGAAAAACAGAACCCAGAGATTTCACAGAAAAATATTACAACCTTGCTGGGTCCAACACCAAGAGAAATCTGAATAAATGCCCAGACGCCAGCAGCAGAAGATAACTGTCCACGCTCAAAAGATTGAGAATATGGCTCAGTCAAAGGAACAAACCAATAGCTCAAATGAGACACAAGAGCTGAGACAACTAATGCTGAATATACGAGCAGAAATGGAAAACCTCTTCAAAAATGAAATCGATAAATTGAGGGAGGACATGAAGAGGACATGGGCTGAACATAAAGAAGAAATAGAAAAACTGAAAAAACAAATCGCAGAACTTATGGAAGTGAAGGATAAAGTAGCAAACATAGAAAAAATAATGGATAGCTACAATGATAGATTTAAAGAGACAGAAGATAGAATTAGTGATTTGGAGGATGGAACATCTGAATTCCAAAAAGAAACAGAAACTATAGGGAAAAGAATGGAAAAATTTGAACAGGGTATCAGGGAACTCAAGGACAATATGAACCGCACAAATATACGTGTTGTGGGTGTCCCAGAAGGAGAAGAGAAGGGAAAAGGAGGAGAAAAACTAATGGAAGAAATTATCACTGAAAATTTCCCAACTCTTATGAAAGACCTAAAATTACAGATCCAAGAAGTGCAGCGCACCCCAAAGAGATTAGACCCAAATAGGCGTTCTCCAAGACACTTACTAGTTAGAATGTCAGAGTTCAAAGAGAAAGAGAAGATCTTGAAAGCAGCAAGAGAAAAACAATCCATTACATACAAGGGAAACCCAATAAGATTTTGTGTAGATTTCTCAGCAGAAACCATGGAAGCTAGAAGACAGTGGGATGATATATTTAAAATACTAAAAGAGAAAAACTGCCAACCAAGACTCCTATATCCAGCAAAATTATCCTTCAAAAATGAGGGAGAAATTAAAACATTCTCAGACAAAAAGTCACTGAAAGAATTTGTGACCAAGAGACCAGCTCTGCAAGAAATACTAAAGGGAGCACTAGAGTCAGATACAAAAAGACAGAAGAGAGAGGCATGGAGAAAAGTGTAGAAAGAAGGAAAGTCAGATATGATATATATAATACAAAAGGCAAAATGTTAGAGGAAAATATTATCCAAACAGTAATAACACTAAATGTCAATGGACTGAATTCCCCAATCAAAAGACATAGATTGGCAGAATGGATTAAAAAACAGGATCCTTCTATATGCTGTCTACAGGAAACACATCTTAGACCCAAAGATAAACATAGGTTGAAAGTGAAAGGTTGGGAAAAGATATTTCATGCAAATAACAACCAGAAAAGAGCAGGAGTGGCTATACTAATATCCAACAAATTAGACTTCAAATGTAAAACAGTTAAAAGAGACAAAGAAGGACACTATATACTAATAAAAGGAACAATTAAACAAGAAGACATAACAATCATAAATATTTACGCACCGAATCAGAATGCCCCAAAATACGTGAGGAATATACTGCAAACACTGAAAAGGGAAATAGACTCATATACCATAATAGTTGGAGACTTCAACTCACCACTCTCATCAAGGGACAGAACATCTAGACAGAGGATCAACAAAGAAATAGAGAATCTGAATATTACTATAAATGAACTAGACTTAATAGACATTTATAGGACATTACATCCCACAACAGCAGGATACACCTTTTTCTCAAGTGCTCATGGATCATTCTCAAAGATAGACCATATGCTGGGTCACAAAGAAAGTCTTAACAAATTTAAAAAGATTGAAATCTTACACAACACTTTCTCGGACCATAAAGGAATGATGTTGGAAATCAATAATAGGCAGAGTGCCAGAAAATTCACAAATACGTGGAGGCTCAACAACACACTCCTAAACAACGACTGGGTCAAAGAAGAAATTGCAAGGGAAATTAGCAAATACCTCGAGGCGAATGAAAATGAAAACACAACATATCAAAACTTATGGGACGCAGCAAAGGCAGTGCTAAGAGGGAAATTTATTGCTCTAAATGCCTATATCAGAAAAGAAGAAAAGGCAAAAATTCAGGAATTAACTATCCATTTGGAAGAACTGGAGAAAGAACAGCAAGCTAACCCCAAAGCAAGCAAAAGGAAAGAAATAACAAAGATTAGAGCACAAATAAATGAAATTGAAAACATGAAAACAATAGAGAATATCAATAAGGCCAGAAGTTGGTTCTATGAGAAAATCAATAAGATTGATGGGCCCTTAGCAAGATTGACAAAAAGAAGAAGAGAGAGGATGCAAATAAATAAGATCAGAAATGGAAGAGGAGACATAACTACTGACCTCACAGAAATAAAGGAGGTAATAACAGGATACTATGAACAACTTTACGCTAATAAATACAACAGTTTAGAGGAAATGGATGGGTTCCTGGAAAGACATGAACAACCAACTTTGACTCAAGAAGACATAGATGACCTCAACAAACCAATCACAAGTAAAGAAATTGAATTAGTCATTCAAAAGCTTCCTAAAAAGAAAAGTCCAGGACCAGATGGCTTCACATGTGAATTCTACCAAACGTTCCAGAAAGAATTAGTACCAACTCTCCTCAAACTCTTCAAAAAAATCGAAGTGGAGGGAAAGCTACCTAATTCATTCTATGAAGCCAACATCACCCTCATACCAAAACCAGGCAAAGATATTACAAAAAAAGAAAACTACAGGCCAATCTCTCTAATGAATACAGATGCAAAAATCCTCAATAAAATTCTAGCAAATCGTATCCAACAGCACATTAAAAGAATTATACATCATGACCAAGTAGGATTCATCCCAGGTATGCAAGGATGGTTCAACATAAGAAAATCAATTAATGTAATACACCATATCAACAAATCAAAGCAGAAAAATCACATGATCATCTCAATTGATGCAGAGAAGGCATTCGACAAGATTCAACATCCTTTCCTGTTGAAAACACTTCAAAAGATAGGAATACAAGGGAACTTCCTTAAAATGATAGAGGGAATAGATGAAAAACCCACAGCTAATATCATCCTCAATGGGGAAAAATTGAAAACTTTCCCCCTAAGATCAGAACAAGACAAGGATGTCCACTATCACCACTATTATTCAACATTGTGTTGGAGGTTCTAGCCAGAGCAATTAGACAAGAAAAAGAAATACAAGGCATCAAAATTGGAAAGGAAGAAGTAAAACTATCACTGTTTGCAGACGATATGATACTATACGTCGAAAACCTGGAAAAATCCACAACAAAACTACTAGAGCTAATAAATGAGTACAGCAAAGTAGCAGGTTACAAGATCAACATTCAAAAATCTGTAGCATTTCTATACACTAGTAATGAACAAGCTGAGGGGGAAATCAAGAAACGAATCCCATTTACAATTGCAACTAAAAGAATAAAATACCTAGGAATAAATTTAACTAAAGAGACAAAAAACCTATATAAAGAAAACTACAAAAAACTGCTAAAAGAAATCACAGAAGACCTAAATAGATGGAAGGGCATACCGTGTTCATGGATTGGAAGACTAAATATAGTTAAGATGTCAATCCTACCTAAATTGATTTACAGATTCAATGCAATACCAATCAAAATCCCAACAACTTATTTTTCAGAAATAGAAAAATCAATAAGCAAATTTATCTGGAAGGGCAGGGTGCCCCGAATTGCTAAAAACATCTTGAGGAAAAAAAACGAAGCTGGAGGTCTCGCGCTGCCTGACTTTAAGGCATATTATGAAGCCACAGTGGTCAAAACAGCATGGTATTGGCATAAAGATAGATATATCGACCAATGGAATCGAATAGAGTGCTCAGATATAGACCCTCTCATCTATGGACATTTGATCTTTGATAAGGCAGTCAAGCCAACTCACCTGGGACAGAGCAGTCTCTTCAATAAATGGTGCCTAGAGAACTGGATATCCATATGCAAAAGAATGAAAGAAGACCCATCTCTCACACCCTATTCAAAAGTTAACTCAAAATGGATCAAAGATCTAAACATTAGGTCTAAGACCATAAAACAGTTAGAGGAAAATGTTGGGAGATATCTTATGGATCTTACAACTGGAGGCGGTTTTATGGACCTTAAACCTAAAGCAAGAGCACTGAAGAAGGAAATAAATAAATGGGAGCTCCTCAAAATTAAACACTTTTGTGCATCAAAGAACTTCATCAAGAAAGTAGAAAGACAGCCTTCACAATGGGAGACAATATTTGGAAATGATATATCAGATAAAGGTCTAGTATCCAGAATTTATAAAGAGATTGTTCATCTCAACAACAAAAAGACAGCCAACCCAATTACAAAATGGGAAAAAGACTTGAACAGACACCTCTCAGAAGAAGAAATACGGATGGCCAAGAGGCACATGAAGAGATGCTCAATGTCCCTGGCCATTAGAGAAATGCAAATCAAAACCACAATGAGATATCATCTCACACCCACCAGAATGGCCATTATCAACAAAACAGAAAATGACAAGTGCTGGAGAGGATGCGGAGAAAGAGGCACACTTATCCACTGTTGGTGGGAATGTCAAAGGGTGCAACCACTGTGGAAGGCAGTTTGGCGGTTCCTCAAAAAGCTGAATATAGAACTGCCATACGACCCAGCAATACCATTGCTAGGTATCTACTCAAAGGACTTAAGGGCAAAGACACAAACGGACATTTGCACACCAATGTTTATAGCAGCATTATTTACAATTGCAAAGAGATGGAAACAGCCAAAATCTCCATCAACAGAAGAGTGGCTAAACAAACTGTGGTATATACATACGATGGAATATTATGCAGCTTTAAGACAAGATAAACTTATGAACCATGTAATAACATGGATGGACCTAGAGAATATTATGCTGAGTGAATCCAGCCAAAAACTAAAGGACAAATACTGTATGGTCCCACTGATGTGAACGGACATTCGAGAATAAACTTGAAATATGTCATTGGTAACAGAGTTCAGTAGGAGTTAGAAACAGGGTAAGACAATGGGTAATTGAAGCTGAAGGGATACAGACTGTGCAACAGGACTAGATACAAAAACTCAAAAATGGACAGCACAATAATACCTAATTGTAAAGTAATCATGTTAAAACACTGAATGAAGCTGCATCTGAGCTATAGGTTTTTGTTTTGTTTTGTGTTGTTTTGTTTTGATTTTACTATTATTACTTTTATTTTTTTCTCTATATTAACATTCTATATCTTTTTCGGTTATGTTGCTAGTTCTTCTAAACCAATGCAAATATACTAAGAAATGATGATCATGCATCTATGTGATGATGTTAAGAATTAATGATTGCATGTGTAGAATGGTATGATCTCTAAATGTTGGGTTAATTTCTTTTTTTCCGTTAATTAAAAAAAAAAAAAAAAAGAGAAGGGATAATTGGAGATGAAGGGATACAGACTGTACAACGGGATTGGATATAAAAACTCAGAAATGGACAGCACAATACTACCCAATTGTAATGCAATTATGTTAAAACACTGAATGAAGCTGCATGTGAGGTATAGGTTTTTTGTTTTTGTTTTTTTTGTTTTTTTTCTTTCTATTATTGTTTTAATTCTTATTCTGTTGTCTTTTTATTTCTTTTTCTAAATCGATGCAAATGTACTAAGAAATGATGAATATGCAACTATGTGATGTTATTAAGAATTACTGATTGTACATGTAGATTGGAATGATTTCTAATTGTTTTGTTAATTCTTTTTTTAATTAATAAAAAAAAAAAAAAAACCACTGGGATGGAAAAAAAAAAAAAAAAGAATGAAGCCAATCTGGCTGGGACTAAGGCAAATCAGAATACAGGGTAAAAGATGATATTGTGTGTATTTTAAAACCTCAACTTCTGTGTGAAACCAAAAGAAGAGATGTTTATTTGGTCCAAAATTTAAATTTTCTAATTTAGTTTCACAGCTAATTTAACCTGTCTGGTCAATTTATTTAAACAACATAATTATGGAACCTAGAATAGGAAATGAGTTCTTTTTATTCCATACAGGTATAGGTATAGAAAATACTCCCAATACATTCCAGAGTATTGGGGGCAGAAAAAAATTTTTTTTAATTATAAAATCCCCTTAGGGACTGCAGAAAAAATGTGGTATTTCCCCATCTAGAGGATTCCTGATATCCCTCAATCTTGAGGCTTGTTCTTATGAAACATTCCTGAAAAGGTGAAACTAAGCTTACTTATATTTATGCCTAAGAGTCACCCCATAGAACCTCTTTTGTGGCTCAGATGTGGCCTCTTTCTCTAAGCCAAACTCTACAAATGCACTATCCTTCCCCCTCCCATGGGGCATAATTCCCAGGGATGTAAATCTCCCTGGCAATATGGGGCAGAACTTCGAGAATGAGCTGAGACCTGGCATCATGGGATTGAGAAAGCCTTCTTGACCAAAAGGGGAAAGAGAAATGAAACAAAATAAAATTTCATGAGCTAAGCAATTACACATAAAGTCAAGAGTTTGTTCTGGAAATTACTCTTATACAAGCTGCAGCCAAATACTTGCCAGTGTACCAAGCCCCAATTAACAGTATTCCTGAAAATTCTAAAGAAATGGGCTCTATCTAAGACTCTATACAAATTGTTCTTAGTAAGTTTATTTTTTCAGAAACTTAAGGCCTCCAGATTTTTCCTATGCCAGACAAGCCTGGAAACTCATATGCCAGTCTCTCCAAGAACATCAGCCAGTTTTGCTCCTCTACCCCAAAGGTCAACACCCCTTTCCAGAAGATAAATGGTCATTGAAGATGGTCAAGAAGATAAAATGGTCATTGCCCACATATTCCTGATGATTGAAAGAATGATCAAATGACAGGAAGGAGGTATAACTGAGAAATTAGGATTACAACTACTGATTCATTATATAGATATTTCATTTTAGTTTCTAGTGTATTAGAATAACTAGAAGAAAACCCCTGAAATTGTTAAACTGTAATCCAGTAGCCTTGGTCTTTGACAATGATTGTATAACTATAAAGCTTTTATCGCGTGACCGTGTGATTATAAAAACCTTGTGACTGACACCCCTTTATCCTGTGTATGGGTAGATGAGTAATAAAATAAAGACAATAATAATAATAATAATGGGGAGGAATGAGTCTCATGTGATATTTAGAGTTTTCTTTTTTCTTTTTGGTTCTTTCTTTTGGAGTAATGAAAATCTTCTAAAGTTGATTGTGGTGATGAATGCACATTAATGATGATACCATGAGCCATTGGATCATATACTTTGGATGGATTATATGATGTGTGAATAAATCTCAATAAAATTACATTAAAAAAGAAAATATATTACAGAAAAATTTTCTTTTTTATAAAATCCACCTGAAATTCACATAGAATTATTTTCAAAAATATCTTTAAAATTAACTTTTATTAATTGACTGCCTGCCCTAGGAACCAGATCCAATTAATTAGAGCTTTCTAATAAGATATAAAATCAAAATATCAAATTATATACACTTTAACAAATATCTATATTGCTCTTTTTGTTCAGTCCACAAATATCTATATAAAAAGTCAGATGACAATAAGCACTATGAAGACAGAGCAGAGTAGAGGGCACAGAGAGTGAAAGGAGTATTGAAGAGATCTCTGAGGACACAGTTGAACAGTAAAGACTTGAGACAAGTGAGAGAAAGTGCCATGAAGACATCCAGAGAAACAGCCTTAGAGGGAGAGGAAATGGCACATGCAAGGCCGTGTGGCAGGAAGGTTCACAGCCCCCTTGCAGGAATAGAGAGAGGCTCGTGTGATGAGAGCCTGCAAGGATGCATGGAAAGGGATGAGGTCAGAAAGGTTTCAAGGGCCAGATCACATTGCATGATTAGGTCATGGTAAAGATTTTGGATTTTCTCTGAGTGAGATGGGAAGCTAGTTTAGGATTCGAAGTTTAAAAAAAAAAAAGCATGAACTAACAAGTTTTAAAAGGACACTATTGGCTGCAGAACTATTGTTAAGTGGGCAAGGATGGAAGCAGGACAAGCAGCTGGAAGGCTACTGGTAACAGTCTGAGAGGTGGCACTGGCTTGGATCAGAACTTGGGTGTGATTGGAGTCTAGGTATATTTAAAGGAAGAACCAAAGGTTTGTTTTGGAATGGATAGGGGCTCTTAGAGAAAGCAAAGAGATCAGAATGACTCCAAGGTTTTCCCCTGAGAAACTGGAAGAACATTTACTGAGATGAGGAAGAAAATAGAAGGAACAGTTTGGGAGTGGAGAGGCACAAAATTCAAGAGTTCTATTTTGAGCAAGTCAACTTCAAAATGCTTATTTATACCCAAACAGAAAAGTTTGTAGTTCAGGGTAGAGTTAGGTTAAAGCTACAAATTTGGTACTCATCAGCATATAGATGGCATTTGAAACCATGCAGTGGGATGAGACTAGTGGAGAGTGCATATAGTCAGAGAAGAAATCTGAGCCTCAAGAGCTATAACACATAAAGAGGTAGCAAAATGAGGAGAAACAAGTGAAAAAGAGAGAAAATGGTGACCAGACAGAGAAGGAGACTCTCAAGAAAGGAGTCCCAGAAGTCAAGAGAAGAAACCATATCAGATACATGGAAAAGTCAAGCAAGGTGAGGACTGAGAATGTGAGTTACTGTTGCACTTAGGAAAGGCTGGTGAGATGAAGCAGTGAAGCCAAAAGCTCAACTGGAGTTAGTTCAAATGAGTCTGAAGGGGAGAAGACTCCTTTGAGCCATTTTCCTGTGAAAGGGAGCAGAATGAAAGGCATTGTGAAGTCAAATAATAATTTTTTTTAAGCAACATATGTTGCTATGCTGATATAAATAATTCAGTACAGAAAAAAATGATGTAGGAAAAAGATGAGGGATAGGAGAGAGAAGATGGTCTCCAGTTCATATGTGGTTTTACCATGTACTTAACAAATGGACAGAATATAGGAAATATGAGAAAAGATGTATATAGTTTCATAGATTTAGCAGTGGGAGCATTTATCATAGGATAACTTGCTGTTTTCTTTGTGAACTCAGAAACCAGGTCACTGGCCAAGAGGGAAATGGAAGAGATGTTGGAGGTATGAATAGAGGTAAAGTAGTTATCTAGGAAAAGAGTGGAGTGACTGGGAAAAGGAAATAGAGTGGAATTGCTGGGCATCACAAAGGGTTCACCTGAAGTCTGGCGCCCCAGGTTTAATGTGAGACCAGTCGACAAGGTTGCATGTTTTTTCCATTTCAGCTGCCTGGGAATGCAATGGCGTAGGCAGAGACTTGGGTTTCGTTATAGTTGTGGTTTTGCTACATGAATGTGTTGGAGGGAGAGGACAGGAAAGTGGAATATGTGTAGAACATCTTAACTCTGATGAACAACCATGAAATCTAAGCCAGGAAGGGAAAAGAGGAGAGATGGCTGAAAGTGAAGACAGAATAGGATCAATAGATCATAGCTTCCAGTGGTTGGGGAATTCCTTGAGACAGAACACGAGTGATTATGAGTTAAATAGATAGGAAGTGCTAGTCATAGAGGGACCCTTGAAATGATATCTGGAGTTGGGGCAGTTAGTGGTTGTTCTGGTTTGCTAACTGCCGGAATGCAACACACCAGAGACGGATTGGCTTTTAATAAATGGGGATTTATTTTGTTGGTTCTTCAGAGGAAAGGCAGCTAACTTTCCACTGAGGTTCCTTCTTACGTGGAAGGCACAGGATGGTCTCTGCTGGTCTTCTCTCCAGGCCCCTGGGTTCCAACAACTTTCCCCGGGGTAATTTCTTTCTCTATCTCCAAGGATCCGGGCTGAGCTGCAAGTGCTGAGATGAGGAATGCCGAGCTGCTTGGCTGTGCAACATTGCGCTCTCTCATTTAAGCACCAGCCAATTAAGTCAAACGTCACTCATTGCAGCAGACACTCCTCCTAGCTGACTGCAGATGTAATTGGCAACAGATGAGGTTCACGTACCATTGGCTTATGTCCGCAGCAACAAGACTAGGTATGCTCACCTGGCCAAGTTGACAACTGAATCTAACTAACACAGTGGTTATGACAAAACTGAAGTCGATCCTTAAGAATGAACAGTTTAATAAGAGTAGGTAGGGCAAAGAATAGATTGATCAGGACACTGATTTTCCCTAAGGATGAAAGTATCATGAATCTACAGGAGTAGATTTAGAGAGTGGGGCAAAAGCAAGGTGCTAAAATATTCAAAGGGAATGACCCAGAGGTCTATAGATGGTCACTGCAAGAAAGGGTAGTAGATCGTAGAGGATGAGAGAATGGGTTTACTATGAGCTCAGTAGGAATGTTAGGAAGGGGAAAGGAGAATAGTCTAGAGGTGCCAACGAAGAGCGAGAATACCTGTCTCACCTCGCATAGTGTTCTCTGGGAGTGTAGGAGAGAAAACACACACTGCCTAAGAGGGTAGTGGTAAAAGATACTATAGGGAAGAGCTGGGTTTTAGTTAAGATAAGAAAGTGAAAGTGTTGAGGATGGGATTTCTTCTTTCCTGAAGATAGACAGTGAATTCCGGAGGGCAGAGTGAATGAGTTTCAAGTTGAAGAGAGCCGTGCAAATGGTTAGATTGAGGCTGGAGAGTCTGGGAGATAAGAGACAACCGGGAGTCTCAAACTTCCTGTCTGCGTATGATGCACAGGTGAAGGAGCAGAAAGGGTTTAATACTGACGTCTCTAATACTGAGGTAGGTAGAGGCTGTGTTTGGGAGTGGAGTGTGCCCTCTTCAGGTGGGCTGAGGATGATGTGGAAGTCGCCACCTGGCTGCTCTCCTGAGTGCAATGCCAATGCGGGAGAAGGAGGTAGTGGTGGCAGGGTTAGGTATTATGAGCCAAATATGCAGATAAAAAGACAAAAAGCACAGGGCCCACCATTAAGTCCCAAAGAACCTATAACTGGATGTGGGGGAGAAGGATTGTTCAGTCTCAACCCTCCTGAAATCACTGTGGCATCCAACATCCCAACACTGAAATGCCATCTTCCTAGCCATACGTAACAGCTCCAAGCAGTGTTGGTTGTGTCTACATGTAGGTGTGTGATTATGAGGCTGTGAGAATGATATTAAATGTGGCTTGTGAGATCAATCTTATTTCATGATCAATCTTTATTTGCTATTCATGTACAATAAACATTTTGATAGTCTACCAGGAAATCATGCCCATGACAGGCCTATGAGCACCTAAGACCATGTAAAGGAGAGAACATGGGATTTATGGCAAATAACTGAACTCAAGGTGAGGTTTTATCCCTTTCTATGTGTGTAACCTAGTACATGCTCTTTAAATACTCTGAGCCCCAGTTTACTCTTCTGAAAAATGTGATTAATACTTTCACAAGATAGATGTGAGGGTTAAAGAACATAATTGCATGTCAAAACATATCGTTCTAAAGCATTCCCTTAACTGTGGTTACTTTGTGGATACAAACTCCAGAACTTCTCTAGGACTCGTGGAAAATATCTGAAAGTGTCAGAACTGGGATCAATAAAGCCAGCTCACCCCGGCCCCACACTCACCCCACCCCAAGCCACTTCTTTGGAAGGTGCTGTGCACTTCATGTAAATTTCCATGTTAACAGCTTTATGTGGGGCACCTGTCATTGTCTGGGTAAGGGGCATGTCTTAGTTTCCTAGGGTTGCCATAAGAAAGAACACAAAGTAAGTGACCTAAAAACGACAGAAATTTATTATCTCTTGGTTCTGGAGGCTGCAAGTCCAGACTAAGGTATCAGCAAGGTCTTACTTCCTCTGCAAGGAAGAATTGATTCCATGCCTCTCTCCTGGTTCCGGGTGGTGGCTTGCCAGCAATGCATGGTGTTCCCTGACTCAGTTCTTACATGGTGTTTTTCCCTCTGTCTGTTTTCTGTCTGTCTGTATCCCAATAGAACACCAGTTACATTGGATTAAGAAAGAGCTCACCCTCCTCCAGTATGACCCATTTTACCTTGCCTAATTCCATCTGCAATGACTCTATTTCCAAATAAATTCACATTCTGGGGTCCTGGGATTAGGACTTTAATATACCATTTCTAGGGACGTAATTCAATGTATATCAGGGCAGAAATTCTAGCCTCTCTCTCCTGACGCTCTGACCGTTCCCTCATGACAACTGGTGTGGGGCTGCCCCCTGGAGGCTTCAGAAAGCCTGTTCTCTTAGCACAGGCTAGACAATCCGACTAGAGACATTTCAGGAGGCTCAAGCTGGAGGAAATCATTTGACGACCTGGACCAGATCTCTCAAAAATAAGGATATTGAGGCTTGAATATAGGGAACTGATATACACAGATGTAATTATTTTTGGAGAGTTCATCCAGCAAAAAGATACAGTGGAACCCACTGTAAATTCCTCATCAGGAAACTTATTTCAGCTTTCAAAACTGGGGAAAGTGGCCTTAAGTTATCTATCAATATCCAGATGATTCATGAAGGTCATTCATTTCCTGAGAGCATTTATTGTCCACCGACTGTATATAAGAAAATAAACTCAGCTTTGTCCATTAGTCCTTTACTTCTTTATTTATTGTATACCTAAATTCAGGAAATAACCTATTCAAAGCACTTTCTCAATTTTCTGGTGCTGTGACAGTGATTCTGTGTAAAAGCAGAAATCCTCTGGTCTCTCTTTTAGCTGCAGTTTGCAAGCTTAAAAGGAAGGCAGATGTTCTCGCCAAGTAACAAGACATAGGCTTTTCATGTCCCTAGATAATGAATTCCAATTTACCAGCTACCAATTGTGGGGTCATAGCTGGGTACCTGGTGAGTAAACAGATATATGTGTGAGGGTGAAAGAGTGAATGCTAATGAGTGTGGACCAGAATGAGTTATCTCACTACTGTTGAAAATCTATGCAATTAGTGGGGGTGTGGAGATTCTCCTCATTGCAGCTTTCTTCTGATGACAGAGGTAGTTGAGGGTCAATTCAATGTAATAGCAAGAGATGTTCACAATATATTACTAAGCAGGTAAAAAGTAGATTACAAAAACATCTCATAACATTTTGGAAAGTAAAATATGTGTGAATGCCTAGAAAAGTCCTTATGTCTGGATATCAGTATTTTTCTCTGACTGGTGGGGGAGTGATTGATCTTTATTTTCTCCTAGAAGTTCAATTAAGAAAAATAAAAGAAGAATATACAATGCTATTGTAATCCTGGGAAGCAGACTCCAGTTCTTCTCCACTGGTGAGTTTGAAATCAAAACAAGCACTAAAGCAACTCAGCGAGAGGTGCTGGCTGGTAACTGGTGCATGTAAGATTCTTGTTCTCCTACAGGGAAGAAGAAAAGATTAAAAATGTGTTATCATTTCATTTCTAAGCAGCAAGCATACTCTTGAACTAGTTTTGAAATAGCTAAAATTCTGTTTTTTAAGATGTAAGTTGCTGGATCCTATTTCATATTGACTACGTTGAAAGCGTTCCAAACTCCTTTGAAAAAGAGATTTAAGCATGAGAACCAAATCAATTTCAGAGGAAGATTTCTCTTCTCAGTGAAGCTAAGCAGTATGTCTAAAATACCTGGCTGGATTTTAAAAGTCATTCACTGACAGGTGATAATTGATTACATATCGAGTTTTGCCAGAAACTCTAATGCCATTGGCATATAAAGAAACAGCATTAGCGCAGTGTGTATATACAGAGGACTGGAACACAAATAGAGGGCTTCATAAATTAAATTTAATGTTTCGTAGCTCTTCTTTAACTAAACAAAGTAGGTGTAGAAATTATTTTAACTTAAGATTTATTTCTACAATATAATAGCCAGTCTCTGGGTATGTGTGGAACAAGAAAGCAGAATTTAAGGTCATACACAGCCCTACCTGAACATTAAAGAAAGAAAAAGTATTTTCACATGAAAGAGAAAAAATAAAACTTTGAAATTTCAAGTATTTCAGACATGGGCTGTATACCCAATAATAATAATAGTGACAACAGCACACACTATTGAATAGAAAATTGTCAGCGTAGCTTTTAATTGAATAAATTGATCTGGCTCTCATTTCAAACAATCGTCCTTTTCTCTATATTTCTCCAGAAATAAGCCTAACAAAAGAGGAAATTAGAAGGAGATGGAGAAACTCGACAACTTAGAGTGAACTTAAACCCTCACATTGAAGACAATTGCCATTTGCTTAAAACATCTTGCAATGCTTCCTAGCCTCTAGAGAAGAAGTGACAAACCAACTGACCATGAGCCAAATTAAGCCCAAATTAGCTTTATTTGGCCTGCACAATAAATTTTGCTTTGCTTTGCATTTGTTTGCCATTGTCATTGTTCCTATTTTTAAGACTTTTACAATACCTGTACAAAGGTCATACATGGTTTCAATTTGGCCACAGAATAAAATATCTAACACCCAGGCAAATTCACACATTCATAGTTAACTGTTTGATTCCTATCCACAAATTCTTCTGTGTTTGTTCTATTTTGTTTTTGCTTTGGTCTCTGCTCCAGAGCATATTTTTCTCAAACTGCCAGTTTTCCCTTCATTGGAGGCTGTGAATCTGTTTAGTGGGTCTGACATCAGCGTTGTCTTCCACAGCCTAGAGTTAAATAGGAGTTAGCAGATCATCACAGGCATAAAGATTAGCCTCATTTTCTGAAACTTTTGTCCCCTGTGTGGGCATGCACGTGCAAAACACGGTGTGTGTAAAATAAAAAATGTATTCCTTACTGTACGTGGTAGTCTAAAAAGTCTGGAAAACACTTGTCTAACGAGTATCTCAGAAAGATCAAGATTTTCCTCAGAATACAAATAATATGTATTCTACAAATATTTTCTGTGCCAGGAATTTTTCAAATTCCTCCGCCTGCAAGAAGCTTACGTTTGTGATGTTCAGGATACGTTCTGAGGGTATTTGATTACCTACACAGTCCTTCAGTCTCTCCTCTTGCCCAGGCCAAGCTCCCCCACTTTGTATTCATCTTCTTTCTTGGTCCAAGAGAAGAACCACTTTTCTTACTTCCTATCTAGGACACCCACTTAAAAGACTCTGTGGCATTTCTTCTATTACGATAATAAAAGGTGTTTACTTATACACTGTAGTGGTTCGGAGCCGCATGTATCCCAAATAAACATGTTCTTTAATCTAATCCATTCATGTGGGTGTGAACCCACTGTAAGTAGGACTGTTTGATGAAGTTACTTCAATTAAGGGGTGACCCACCCCAATCAGGATGAGCTTTAATCTTATTACTGGAGTCTCTTATAAGCAGAGTGAATTTCAGGCACATAGAGAATGCCATGGGTAGCAAGAAACTGAAAGTCACTGGAACCCAGAAGAGGAGAGAAAGTGCATGCCTTGCAGGTGACAGAGGAGCCCAGGACTAAGGATCATCAGCAGCCAGTCCAGAACTCCAGCCTTTGAAAACAATGGATCACCTTGATGGTGATTTGATCTGGACTTCGCCCTAGCCTCAAAACTGCGAACAAATAGGTTTCCATTGTTTAAGCCAAACCATTGCATGCTATTTGCTTAAGCAAGCAAGGAAACTAAATCATATAGTAATAACAACAAAAGTTCTCTGTATTTGCCTTCCCTTTTATGGAGGATCCTCTGTTGACCATTGAACCCTTACTATGCTGAGCAGAGAACAAGTCAAGATGTAAAACTTAAAATGTAGAGAGAATGGGGCAGGCCGCGGTGGCTCAGCAGGCAGAGTTCTTACCTGCCATGCCAGAGATCCGGGTTCGATTCCCCATGCCTGCCCATGCAAAAAAAAAGATTTTTTTTAATGTAGAGAGAATTGTATAGATCATGCTACATAAGAAAAAGCATTATTGTATTCCAAAAGTAAAAAAAAAAAGGTCCAAAATTCAGGGGTTGGATAGATGAGAAAGAATTCTGTCAGATAGTTCAGAGTTTAGTACAGGGAGATGAAGGGAGGATATTTTAGGAAGTTCTCTGAATTTAAAAAAATTCTTCCTTTACTATGTATTCAAGAGACCTTTAGTAAAAACTGTGTGTTATTTTTCAATGCTTTTTTGAAGTCAGATTTATGTTTTTTGTTTGCTTTTGGATACTGCGCTGTGCCTCTCAGTACCCCAGATTTACTCAGGTTATGACTGTATAATTTAACATTTTCTAGGTCTCCCCAGTGACACTGTGACATTTGAAGGAGGTTCTGTGTTTCAGACTTTTTTGCTGACCCCAATACACTGAGCTGAAGGTGTGTGTCTTTTTTCCCTCTATGGTGATGGCTGAATGCCTTTGAAGAGAATTTGCAATCCACCCGACATTCATAGTTTTGGCCTTTTGTCACCTTTACCGTTTGAAAGGACAGGCCTCTCACATCTATATAGTTATTGCTTAACTTGCTTATAAGTATTTCCAAAAAAAGAATCTATAAAAGTCATCAATAAGGCATTAGAGACATTACTTGCAGAAACAGGAACACTAGTCTTTCCTGCCTTGCAGGAAGACAAAGAAAACTAATAAATGATTATCTATTCTCAATAAACCTAAAGTTCTGTTATTTTCTATCCAACTTCAATGTGTCCTCCACCTTGAAGACCGAACTCTTACAAGACGATGGGCAGAAGCCTTTCACAGCATCATTCTCATAATAAGGCCATTCCACTACTCCTTGAATTCTAAGCCTGCAGTCACACGGACAATGAGTGTGTGTACACATGGCACTAAAGTGTCATCAGCTCAAGAACAAAACTGTACCCCAGTATGTGCAATGCTATATGAGGAAGTCTCGGAAAGACTCTCTTACCGCCACACTTTTAAAAACTATTCTTCACTAGACAGAACCGAACACTTGGTATTTCTGCGCCTTAAATCAATCTTTTATTGATGTTTTTTTTACCACATGCGTATTAACCATAGAGATTGTGACCGTTTCTCATTGAGATAATAGTTCTTGTTTTAGGACATCTTTTTATGTGATCCAACTCCTCTGAACAAGTAACTTTCATTTCTGTAAGTTGTTTATATTATATTGTTTATGTTATGCAACACTAGCCAGTCACCAGGATAATAATCTGTACATCTGTTCCGCAACTCTACCAGATGTTCCTGTGGATTTATATTCTTTGCTTAAGTTTTTGAGATACTTTTGCTCTGGGGAAAGACATATTAGTACAATAAACTATATTACAGAGAATGTCAAAATAGCTAATGTGTTAGCCAGAATTAAGCATTGTTACCTCAATCAACCAAAAATGAAGAGTCTAGAATTTTCTTAAAGTCATACTTATGATGGACCCTTCAATCCTTTTCTAATTCACATTTTAGATCTTCATAATATTGAAATATATCCATTAGCCAAATGTTAAGTAGCCATTTTTAAATTGTGTTACCTATCAGAAACTGTCCAATGTAATCAATCAAAGTGTATATCTTTCTGTGATCATTTAGTGCCAATGACTGTATTTTGATTCACTCTAAAATTATTTCCATAACAAGTAATTCCAGTTGTTGATATTTATTGAGCACATTCTGTGTGTTGGGCACAGGTTGTACACTTTACAAACATCTCAATGAATCCCCACAACTCCACGAGGCTATCACCATTAGGAGCCTCTTTTACAAATGAAGAGACAGAGGCTCAGTGACTTTACATAGCTGGTAAATGGCAGAGCAAGGACTGAAACCAAGGACCAACTGCTTGGCTCTGTGCTAACTTCTGTGCTATACTGTTTCAGTATTAAATAGAATGATTTCATCTATAAATCAGATACATTTTAACACAACTAAGCATAAAATCAGTATTCTTACAACACCTCCATGTATGAAGTTGCTTTGGAGTAATTTGTAGAATTAGAGGTATGGGGGGGCCAGTTGATGGAAACCTAGCTAGGAGCTGGGATTGACTCACACAGGGACCAGTTTTTCAAGCTGGGGCCATGCATATGGGGGCAAAAGTGGTGCATCTTCCTAGAGCATTAATTTTTACTTAATAATAGGTAGTTAAAATACCTAAACCAATATTTTTATTAAACAAACATAAATATACCGTGAAATCAATTGCGAAATTTCTTTGAATTTCCAAGTTAGAAGCAAGATGTCCAGAAGCTTCCCTTTCTTGGGAGAATTGCCCCAGGTCTCTTGGGAGTCTCGCCTGCATTTCCTCCCTCCTGCATTCCAGGCTTGCAGACCCGCTGCTGTAAGGAGCAGAGAGAGCCCTTAAAAAGTCCCAAGCAGGTCCCAGTGGCCCTCAAATTCTGATGACAGATGGGAATATGATGTAAAGGGAGCAAAACCAAAAGCAGGGGAAAAGAAATCAGTGAAGTACAGACATAGAAATACAGTTGTAAAATATGAAAAGCAAAACGTGGTCCTTTCACACATGCTCACACACAGCTTGAAAAAGGAAGATGTAAAAGATTTAAAGGGTGCATGTCCAAATTTCACCCCCCATCCAACTCCTATCCCCTGGCCTCTTGCTTCTTCACATTAAACATGACCATATCTGTTACGCATGGTTGGCTTGGTTTGCTCATCAGACCTCCTCACACAGCAGCGCCCCAACAGCAATGATCCTGACTAAACATTTTTTCACCCTGGGAAGTTTGCCACAGTTGTTCGGTCTCAGCCAATCATGTTTCTGAGCAAGTCTTAAAGAAGTCTGAGATATCTGTATAATGATATTCTCTATAGTTTGATAGGGACACATGCTTAAAGAAAGAGGGTTTTGAGGAATGAAGGAATGTTTTCTTTTTCTCTTTTTTAGTTGGCAATTGCTGTTTCAGGATGTGAGCAGCTTTGATTGGAAAGAGATTTATTGCTTCCTGGAGAATGCAATTTTCTCTCAAGTAAGAACATTTAGAAAAGAGCATCCAAATAATTCACTAATTTTTTTTACTTTGTAACTTAGAGAGAAAAGGAAATTTAAATCTGCCCAATTTCACTCTCTCCTCAGGAGTGAACAATGTTGTATTCTCAAAAACCACTAGGCAGAGAGATCCCTGCTCTTTCTTTGCAGTTAAAGTACAGAATTCCCCAGCTACAGATCGTGCTAGCTATAGCCACAAACTAGCACAAATCCTTTAGTGACTTCTGGAAATTCATTACAGCCAAGGTCCAATGGCACAAATGATTGCTAGGGAGAAAGCCTAGCTTTGCCTAGCGTTTTCTCTATCCTGGTCTCCATCACATCACCATGACGGCTTCACATGGGAGCGTCTATTGCATGGTGATTGCACTGAGAAGTGACAAGGACCTCTCAAAAGTACTTAGTCAAAAAAAAAAAAAGTCCTTAGTCCTACTTTTCTCACTCTGACTTTCCAATCTGGGCAATTTCATCCATTCCCATTGCTTTTTTGACCAATTATAGGCAGATGTCTGACAAACCCTTATTTACACCCTTATCTCTCTTCTGAGTGCCAATCCATAGGACCACCACCATGCAGGAATCACCCCTCGGATGTTCAGTGTCAACAGGTCAAAGCCTGAGCTTATCATTTTTTCCCTCAACTGTTTCTTCTACTGAGTTCCAAGTTTCAGTAATCAGCACCGTATCCACTCAAGCCAGAGACCCTGAGCATCCTATCCTCTTTCTGTAACACCCAACTCATTCACTCAGCTACAAGTATCAGGCGGTTGTGATTCTTAAACACCTCTGGAAGTCATTGGCTTAATTTTCTCCATCCCCACCTCTACCTCTACCCAACTAGTCTTTCTGCTACCAGTCCTTGGTCCTATGTAACTCTCTATGCCTAGCCCCACACTCCTGCCGGAGTAAACAGTTTAAGACGCATGTCTAATTATATTACTCCCTTTTAAAAGCTCTCTAATGGATCCCATTAACCTGAGGATAAAGTTCAGTCATCTTAATATATCTCACAGGTGACTTCATGAACCAGTCCCCTGTTTACTTCTCTTTCTTTCATATCTACAACCTTGACTCTACTCCCAAATCCAGACATACTAAAGTACTTGCAGTTTTATAAAGTTCTATCTCTTGCCCCTAGGCTTTTGCACATGCTGTTCCCTCTGCATGAAACACTCTGTCTTATTCCTTGTGACTTAGTACAAACATACTATCAGATCACATACTCAGGTCCTGGGGACTGGGGAGAGTGCACTTGCATGGCCCTTGAAATCAGTGCTTCCTTAAGTTTTGTACCCTAGGCATCTCTTGCCTTACCCTGGTCCCAAATCTGCATTCACTTAATATCTGTGTCATCCCTGATTTCTATCTTCTTCCCCCAAGGTGGGTCAGGAGCCTCTCCCAGTCCCTTCTATGTGCGCTCTTCAACACTTCTGTAGCCTTTATTCTTCTCTATCGTAGATGGCTTTCTGCATATCTTCCCCATTAAGCTATAAGTTCTTTGAGGGCAGGGACTTTATATCAACCATATTTACCATAGCATTTGATATACAGTAGGCAATTCATATGTACTGCATAAATGAATAAATAAATGATATGCTTTTAGCCCTATATGTGTCAAGTGTGACTACAAAACTATAGAATCAAAGAAAGTTTGACATGGAGGAGTGCCAAGAATCATGAGCATAAACCCTTCAATTTACAAATGAAGAAATTTGTCCAAGAGGGTCATGTCAATCCTGTTTCTCAAAATTACATAAGCTGGAAAGGCATCCTTGTATCTTATTTTTAGCAGATATCAGTTGCCAGTGAAAAGAAACACAAGCTATTCACTAAGAATATTTAATAGCCAAACCAAACAATGTAATATGTCAATCAAAATGATTCTATAACTCCTTATAAACAAGAATAAGTCAAGTTTTCATTAGGCAATTTTCTAAATTTGTGTACAACTACCACCCATCCACCCACCCCACCCACCACTCACAAGTGAAGCAGCTCTGGAAATGCCAGAAAGGTTAAGTAGAGACGAAACTAAAAAGAAGAGTATTTACTAATTTGCAACACCATGTAGTTAAGTAAGACTTTTCCCCCTGAATTCTGGAGAGGAGGGATCAGAGGATGTTGGCCGGTCTCTCTAGGTCGCTTTTCCTCTGAAAAGTGGTTACAGACACGGATACTGTGAGTGTTGCTAGCAGTAAAAGCACAAGGGATAGGGATTGTCATGCTTATGAGGTGAAGGTATAGGCTTTTCGTAGGTGGTATTTGTGTTTCTATGTATAAATATAGGTATCAAATTAAAAATAAATGAATCTTTCCTACTTGGAGCCCTCAAGCCCAAATACAAAATATTATTTAAATAAAATGACAATAATTCATTAGGCTTTTAAAATTAAATATCAAACTCCCAACATAACAAATCTGAATCTATGAGTTTCATCATAATCATGAAAAAGTACAGTGGTGAAGATAGGAAAACATTTTTGGTTTGTTTTCTTTGTTATTAGAGAACCTGTAGGGTTACAGAAAAAAATCAAGCAGAAAATACAGAATTCCCATGTATCATGCCTGCCACCATTATTAACATTTTGCATTAGTGTGGTAGCTTTATTACAATGGACTAGAGAATATTATTTTAATTGCACTATTCACTATAGTACATAGTTAGGGCTCACTATTTTGTACAGTCTTATAGCTTGCTTTTTAATTTTTATTTTATAACATAGATATAACCTAAAATTTCCCCTTTAAACATATTCAGATATATTCAGACATGCATGAAAAACATGTTTAAAAGCTAAAATTAATGCCAGATTAAATACCTTTGCCAGGTCAAAAGCTAGAATAAAATCTTTCCTATAAGCTGATTCCTTTAAAGACCCAAAAGGCACAGAAGTCTACTAGAGGTTGTTGACCAAAGATAAAAAATGACTTTGGCATTTCTATTCTGTGCAAATGCAAAAGTTGAGATAAAAGGTACTTAGAATTCTGACATTTAAGATTTGCTGGAAAAAACACTATATTGGTTGCCTATTATATGATTTGGAGAAAACCACATCTAGCAGAACATCTCTCTGCTGAACTTTCCCCTTACAGAGATTGTGGAGCAATTTAAGGACTTAGGGGATCTTTATTGAGAACTCTTCCCATTCCATTCCCCACTTCTACCCTGAACTTCTGTGTAAAGACTTGAAACCAATGGTATGCTGGAAAATGTTTAACAACCAGATTTCCAGGAAGAAAAAAACAGTACCAGTTGGTAGTATGCCGGTTTGAAAGGATTATGTGCCCTAGAAAAGCCAGGTTTAATCCGGATCCGTCTTGTGGAAGCAGCCGTTTCTTTTAACCCCTATTCAGCACTGTAGGTTGGAAACTTGATCAGATTATCACCACAGAACTGTGACCTCCCCCAATAGTGGGTATTAGTCTTTGATTAGAAGGAGATGTAACTCCACACACTCCATGTGGGTCTTGATTAGTTTACTGGAATCCTTTAAAAAAGGAAACATTTTGGAAAATGTTGAGAGCCCACACAGTCTGAGACCTTTGGAGATGAAGAAGGAAAATACTCCCAGGGGTGCTTCATGAGACAAGAAGCCTGGAGAGAAAGCTAGCAGATGTCACCGTATTCATCATGTACCTTTCCAGTTGAGAGAGAAAACCTGAACCTCATCAGCTTTCCTGAACCAAGGTATCATTCCCTGGATGCCTTAGATTGGACATTTCTATAGCCTTGCCTTAATTTGGACATTTTCACAGCCATAGAACAGTAAACTTGCAACTTGATAAATTCCCCCCTTTTAAGAGCTGTTCTGTTTCTGGTACATTGTATTCCAGCAGCTTGCAAACTAGAACAGATAGCATTTACCAATTTCTGTGATGTAAATACTCCCATCGTTGGCCAATTGCAAGTTTCCAAGGTGAATACTGAGTTGGGAAGAGATGCACTCCATCAGCTCTTGCAAACCGGTGTGAGCTAGCACCAGCACACCACTGTGTGAAGTCCTGGGTTACTAATCCTAAGAACACTTCTGCCCCTGTTGGGTTCCTGCTGGTCTATGGGCCATTCTTCTGTGTCAGTCATGATCAGACAGGTTATGTTGCCTAACAAATTAGCCCTGAAATCTCAGTGGCTTAAAGCAATGAAGCCTGGTTCCAGGGACAGATGGTACTCTGTTTATCAAAGAGGCCCCAGCTGATGGGGGCTTCATCTGGAATATGCTGGTTGCAGGGAAAGAAAGACTGAAGATTTACATGTGGGATTTTTACCTTTTTAGCTCATGTTTCATTGCCCAGAACTGTTTTCATGACCCCACTTAAATGAAAAGAATTTTGGAAATGTGGGGGGAGCAAGTGAAATGCTTGGTGAGTACCATCGTTTCCTTCAGACTGTGGTTATTTGAAGCTGTATGTACTCCAAAAAAACATGTTCTCAATTCTAATCTGTTCCTGTGGGTATAAACCCATAGTAACTAAGACCTTCTGATGAGGTGTCCCACCTCAGTCAGGATGGGTCTCAATCCTGAGAACTTGGAGTCCTTTAGACGAGAATGAAAGTCAGGCAAAGAGAAAGCCATAGATAGAGCAGCCAGAAGCTGAAATCAGTAGAACCCAGATGAGAATCGAGAGACCAAGAGATGCTGCTTTGTGTCTTGCTGTGTGATAAAACTAAAGCATAGTTGTGGGGAGAAAGCAACACCTTGATAATGGACATTTTCCTGGCCTCAAAACCATAAACAAATAAGCTCCCATTCTTTAAGCTGAGCCATTTTGTGGTTTGCTTAAGCAGTCTAGAAACCTAAAACACACACCTGTGACGGTTTCAGCAGGCATCCATGCCTCTTGGAGGTTCAAGACATAGTCCGAGGGCGACAGTAGGGTAAAGGGGAAGTAAAGGAGCCAACTCCATATGCCTTGAGAAAATAAGCTCAACAAAGATCTTCAAGCAATTTTTTTTTTACTGTTGATAATAGTAATGTGCTTAGCTGTGTTTGCTAGATGTCAGAAAACAATATACCAGAAACAGAACAGCTTTTAAAAAGAAGAATTTAATAAGTCGCTAGTTTATAGTTCTAAGGCCAAGAAAATGTCCCAATTAAAACAAGTCTATAGAAATGTCCAATCTGAAGCATCCAGGGAAAGATACTTGGTTCAAGAAGGCCAATGACATTCAGCGTTTCTCTCTCAGCTGGAAGGGTATGTGGTGAACATGGCGGCATCTGCTGGCTCCCTTTCCAGGCCTCTTGTTTGATGAAGCTGCTCTGGAGGCATTTTCCTTCTTCATCTCCAAAAGTCACTGGCTGGTAGATTCTCAGCTTCATGGTTCTGCGACGTTCAGAAGCTTTTTGCAAAATACTTCTTCTTTTATGGAATCCCAGTAAACTAATCAAGACCCACTTAGAATGAGTTGAGATATGTCTCCATCTAATCAAGTTTAACTCCCACAGTTGAGTCACATCTCCATGGAGATAACCTAATCAAGTTTCCAACCTATAGAACTGAATAGTGATCGGAAGAAACCTCTGCTCCCACAAGATTGATTAGGATTAAAACATGGCTTTTCTAGGGTACATACATCTTTTCCAACCAGAACACTAGCCAGTCATTCTTCTTTGGCTGAGGAAGAGACTTAAAGCTCGATGAAAGTCCAAGGAAGGTTTTGCTCTGGTCTTCGCCACACTGGAAAACTGCGGCAACTTGTCAAGAGTTTGCTTGTCTGAACAATGAACTAGTAATCTGAGGTTTGTCTGCCGGAGCCTGAAGCATTTCTGGAAGAATGGTTTTTGGGAGAAGGCAACTCCTAGATTCCAAGCCTACCTGAGGCAAGGTTCACATAGGACAGGAGGGATCCGTGGGCTCTCAGGGACTCTTGTCTAAAATCACAGCATTTCATTTTTACTCAACAGATGTGTATTTTGTGCCCAATGAGGGCCAGGTTCAGAGGCTTCCTCTAGGGATCCTACAGAGGGAAGAGCATCAGGTACTAAATTCTCCCATTCCTTAATGTGTCTCCCTAATGATTGGAAACAACATCCATTTAAACACTTCTATTTTGAAAGCAAATCATTGCGAGGAGAACAGGGCTAGTGGAAGAATGGGATTTCAATCCTACCTCAGCCAGCTAGTTAATTAGGGGCACTGGGCGGAGTCCTTTAATCTCTATGTGTCCATTTCCTTATCTACAAATTAAAGGAGTTGGATGAGAACTATAGTTGTCATGCTCTATTTGCAAAGTTTTGAGGATACAATTTGCAAAAAGGGTGAGAAACTAGTGGGCAAAGCTCCAGAACCCCAACCCAACTTTCAACTGGAGCAGATCTTTGTTTTGTTTTTGTCTTTTTTTTAATGTATTAGATTTTAGAGCATAGTTTTGGTTTTTAAAGTGGTGTTATTGCTTCATAAAAGTTGTCCTTAAGAAAATGTTTCTACTTCTTCAAAGTTAAGAAAGAGCTATAAATATCATGTGGGCTGATAACATCAGCCCCAGGAAGGCAGGCTGCCTTAGGACTCTGGTGCTCAGCTAGGGTGCTTCCTTTTCTCATACAAACTGTCAGTTATGGTCCCAGTTTTTCCATACTGCTCAGTCTTCGACAATTGCAGGCTTTTAGTCAAGACTTTCCTTCTACACCCCGTCAGCATGTCACAGAGAAGCTCAGACTGAGTAAGAAATATGCAGAGTTAACGGGTCCTAGGACTTCCCTGAAATTGAAAGAAAAGACAGCAGCCTGTACAAAGAGCCTGTGGTTTGGAATAGCTCCACAGAATATTAAATCATATAAGAATTTTCACTCATCTTCATCTTGGAGTTCACAAAATTTCCCTCTAATGAATTCTTTATATTGGCAGCTCTTCTGTTTTTCTCTTCCCCTGGTCTCTCACTTCCCCCTCATCCCCCTCCCCACTCCCCCTCCCCCTTCCTCTGAGCAGCCCTCTCTCCTTTGGTCTCTGTGGGAACATGTGGTAATACTTTTCCTTGATTGAGGCCTTGAATTTGGTCTACACCTGTGTAGGTCTTCAAGTACCGGCTCAGCAGGCATCACAGGAGGCGGTGCTCCACAAGAGCTCAGTGCAACACTTGCTCTCACTTCCTTGGAGGCAGGCGAGTGCCTCGCCTCTTCCCCCTCCATGCGTGGGACCTGCTGAGGTTGCTCCCAGACATGCTGGTTTACTAGTTAAGGCTCCTGTGGTGTATTTATTCTTCATAGTGTGAAATCCCATCCCTGTATATGAAGCAGAGGCTTACTTACTAAAGCATGCAAACTCAAAAAGCTAAAAACAAAGAAAGAGAGAAGGAATGAGTGAGAAAGGGAGGGAAAAATACAGGCAAGAAATTATTTGTTTTGCAGGCTTTATCTATGGTAAGTACCATCCTTACAGAATTTTGTTTTCATCTTATATGTAAGAAAACAGACTCAGAGAAGTAAAGTGGTGTGCTCAAGGTCACAGAGCCAACAAGTGGCACAACCAAGAATTCAAGACACACCTTATAATTCCAAGCCCATTGCTCTTTCTGATTTACCCAGCAGTATTTCTTTATTTCTGGAACCAACCACTCCACCATAATTATAAACTCAAGTGAAAAATTCTAACTAGTCAGAACTACTACTGTCTGAGAGCCTGATGCATGACCAATAGTGTTCCTGGGGCCCTGTAGACATTCTCTCGTTGTGGTAGACCAGCAAGACCACTTGTAACACAGTCATCTCATGGCTTTTACAGAAATGGGACTCAGAAAGGTTACACAGCCCAAGATTGCACAGCCGAATGCAGATCACTCTCTGCCTAAAATCTGTCACTTATTTCCCATGGCTTTCAAGAATAAATAGTTCCCCCTAACTTCCCCATGCTTTCAGTGTAAGTATGAAACCTCATTTTAACACACCTTTTTGTATTTGCTTTTTTTTTGTTAATATACCTTGGACAATTTTCATGTAATCTAATATTTTTGTGAAACATCATGTCACTGGCTGCATAATATTTCATCATATCATTGTACCATTAGTTATTAATTTCCTATTGCTAGATATTTAGTTTATTTTCCATTTTAAACTACTATAAATGTTCTGTGATGAACACAATTGTAATTAAATTTTTGTTTGCAGTCTAGAATTGAAATCACTGGCCAAAGATGAGAGATTTATACGTACTCACCCCCCACACCCTGTGTAGCTCAGAGATAAATGGCGTGTATCTCAGTGGTGCATCCTTAGAGATACTGGGTAGAGCAGCTCGCCCCTGGGGTTTTTCTGCCAAGTCCTTTCCTATGCTTGGAGCTGGTCACAATAAATGGAGAAAAAACATTCTAAGCCAGACGTGTGCTGTTGTCATAGACAACCAGACACTTGTTGGACCGGTCCCACCTGCTGCTGGGGCACATGCCTCCCTCAGCCTTCTCCTCTGTCATCACCACATCGGAAGGAGTTCTCGTTTGCAGTTCAGCAGCTGGTCTCACGGGCATAAGGGCCCGACCCATTTGGAATTCCTACCACGGGAGCAACAGCAGGGAAGAGGAAGCACGGAAGGGTCCTGGAGATGAGATGCAAGGGGAAAGCTAACCTGCCCCATCAACCTACTTACTCTGCATCTCCACAGAGGATTCAGAAGAGAGGGGTAGGCAGAGAAGACTTTAAAATAGTCACTCCTTAGAAGCTGAGGACCCTCACTTAGGATACAGAAACCCTGTAAAATGGCCCGAGTGAGAAAAGACAATCCAGATAAACAGCAAAGGCTTTTTTTAAGCAAAGGCTTAAGGCATTAGGTGTTTGTTAAGATGGTGACAATAGCTGGAAACCCTTCATAAGCTAATTAAAATGAAGAAGAAATGTAAAAAAAAAATTTTTTTTTGAAAAGAAAATAACTATTAGAGAAGAAGTGTCTGTTAGCATGTGAGTTTTCCGTCAAACCATTTTGTCATAAATTTCAGACCCGCCTCATCTGGACACCACACATGGAATGATTTATAATTCCCTGATACATTCATTCAAGCATGTTTTATCGTGCCCTTAAAACTAACTTTATATTTATCAAGTACTTTATAGCTGATAAAATGTTGTCCATACATGTTATCCCATCTTATCCTCCCAACAGTCCTATGGGACAATTATCATTCTTACTTAATTACTACTTATGAAGAATCGGAGGCTGACAAAGGTTAAGATTTATTCAAGATCACACAGCTAGGGCAGGGACTTGAACAGAGTCCTCTGGACTCAAATCCTTTGCCAGCTGTTATGTGGAAGATTCTGCCAAGGCAGACATCGGAACCCAGAGCCCTTAAGGGAAGACTTGAAAGGCTGAGTTAGTTTATACCCTGTCTCGAGCACTTCTCAACGCACAGTGAAAACCAAAAAGAAACAGAATATGAAGTCTGGGGGCCCTTCCTCAAGCAGGTACCCAATTCGGACACATATAGTGGATTGGATTATGTAACCCAATTTAGACAGGTTTTTAATACACGCTCCTGCAGGTGTGAACCCACCAGAGGGGACAGCTTTACTCAGTCCTCCCATTGATCAGTCTCTGCATGGTAACAGCCTGGACAGCAGTTCATAGGTCTGAATGTTGCTTTCTCATTTTAGTTACTGACACTCACACTGTTTCTAAGGGAAATTCATGCTGAATGTTAACGTCGGAGGTTTAGAACATGTTCATTCTTTCTCTCTTCCTGGGCTAAAGGAGAGAGAGGATTCCTGTTTCCTGGCATTGAGAAAAGCAGCAGAAAATAAGATAAAAGTTCCAGTGAGAGGTCAGGAGACAAAGGAGGTGGAATATGAGAGGTTTCCCTTTGTTCCCTTCCTTCATCAAGGAAGATGGAGCCGAGGCATTAATGGTCACAAAAAATAACAGGCAGTGGTGCAGGCAATGGTGGTGCAGTGGCAGAGTCCTCGCCTGCCATGCTGGAGACCTGGGTTCAATTTCCGGTGCCTGCCCATGCAAAGATAAATAAAATAATAGCAGTGGAAACGTGAGGTGGCCATGGGATATTTGTCTTATATGTACAAGTTAGTGTTTATTCGAGACCTTAAGTGGAAACATGTCATAAATTCTTGGTAGAATCTACCTATAATGGTAATAATAATGATGACGAAGATGATGAAAACTGTAATAGCTACCAGGTATTGAGCTTCTTATCCTCTCTTGCTGGCACCGTGGAGTACATGATATTTTTTCTAGCATATGTAGTAATAATGACTGAAACAATAACTAGTTATTTACTATCCTGTTTGGTGACTGTGTCACTTTGAAAACTCACGAAAAGAGTCTCTTGGTTTTATCTGTGAACCATGAACCTGATTTCTATCAGAATCATGGTGGCAATATGCAATTCGTGGAGAGTGAAGCAATTAACTCCTGATTTCAGAGCCAAAACATTCTGGATTGGATATTTTAGCTGAACTTAAGTACTATAAATTACTGTAAAGCAAAATTTCAGCACACATATTTATCTTAGCTTGAATTCCAATCAGCAAGTATTAATCATTTAAAAGTACATGTCATATTTTTAGACAATTGCCTTATCTAAAGGCTACAATAAGATTGAAAAAGGTAAGAAAAGAAGAAACATATTCAATTTCATGTAAAACTGGGAACACAGATGCAAAAAGGAATTTAATAGGTTTATAACTATACTTAGAGTTGAGACTTGCAAGTAGATTATTTTTAGAACAGATCATTTTACATCAGCATTTCAGTGGGCATCAGAAATACAAATCATTGAGAAAAGTCCCGTATTTCTCATTTAAGGAGGTTTGTCAGAAAGGTGAATATAGTTATCTTTGGATATTCTAATGTCACTGAAAATAAATGCAGGAGGTAAGAAGCAATTATAAGGGGCTCTAAGTCAAGTCAAAAATATGCTCCCAAGTTCCTCAGACATCTGCCTATTTGGTTGCCACAGCTAGTCTTTCTCTGCTGAAGATCTAAGCCTCAAAATCTTCTTATACTTCCTGCTTTCCTCTTCTGCGCTCTCACTTCAAAATGCTCAAAAAATGCAACTCACAGAGGTATTACGCTGCCAGCAGCCCACACCATCTGTTTCCATCCACCAACCCTCTCCTTAATATTTCTCAGCGCATTGTGCATTTCCCAAGGGCAATGTAGAGCCCCATACATCAGGAGAAGGGAGTAAATCCAGGGTGTGGCGCTATTTGAATCTGCATTTTATATCTGTGCTGTTCCCACAGTAAATGACTTTGTACAGTGTGTTGCCTATGAATGCGTGACCTCTGACCAGCGGATTTCCTCTGCTCCACATATGTGATCAGCATCCCTCTCATGTGGTAGATAATGTTTCAGATTGCAATGACATTTATTCCGTGCTGGAAAAATTTGTTCGGTCTGACTCTTGGAAGATCCTTCTGTTGCATTTTTGGCTCATGCTAGTTTTCAAAGTCTTTTGGGGGGATCAGAATAAAGGACATTACCTTTGGCTCTTCCTGAGGATACTCCTACGGTCGCATTTTTGGGGGGGGATTTTATCACCTTACATACGTTCTCATATTCAAGTATTTCTATCATAAAAGAGAATTGAATATAAATCAGTATAAGGAAAAGCAAATTCATGCAAATTATTCACATAAAAACAAATTCTTCCTGGGAGATACAAATACAATGTGTCTGCACATGCTGAAGCAGAATTCCCAGGCTAACACTGGCCGGTCAGGCATATGGATTCTAAAACCTAAGGATAATTAATTTAAGAGAAAAGAGGTTACTCATTGTACCATAGTTTTATTGTTTAATTTTGAAAGCTGCTCATCTAGGATAAACATAATTTGGAAATATATAATAATACTTATGTTTCTGACAATATGATATGCTAAATTAAACAAACTGTCTCCTTATTAAAGACCTTAAAATTTTGGCTAAAATTATTTTTGAAAATCGGGGTATATGGGTGGTTCAGCGGTAGAATGCTTGCCCTTCATGTGGGAGACCTGGGTTCAATTCCTGGACCATGCATCTAAAACAAAATAAAAATAAAAATAAACTAAAATATATTATTCAGGCGACAAGAATGTAAGGGAAATCCTCAGAGGACAAAACAAAGTAAAAGCAAGAATCCAGAAAGGTGAGGAAACAACAAAATGATTGTGAATTTCCATTTGGACAACCATGAGAGGAGTAGGGAGACAAAAGAAAATGGCACCTCCAAAAGCTATTAATTGAACCCCATATAAAGCTGAGGTCTCGGAGGAGTATCCTTGGGGAACCAGAGAACACAAATGCATACATACATAAACTTCATTCCAGCAAAGATAACAGCAAAGAAATTTGCTTGCCCCAGCCTTGCCAGAGGTGGAAAAAGACATTTCTCCTGAGTTTTCGAAGCCACAAGTCCACCCCCCACACAGGATCCACAAAACTCCAAATCAGTAATTAGCACACACATACTTACGAGAGGATACCTTCAATTCATTAATTTTCATGAACTCAAAGAAAAATAATTATAAAATGCACAGGAAAACAAGGTTCCATGAGTAACGGTATGTATTGAGGCACACCTAACACTTCAAATGGTAGATAAAAATATACAATCAGGTAAGAATATGCAATCTTGTTGGGGAGAGGACAAAATGGAACTAAAATACTGGCCAGTTACAATGCACAAGTCTCAAGGGGGTTGATGACGTGTGAAATGGTCTAAAGGTCTTATTTTGTTTGAGAGGAAACTTTGTTAAATTATGTATGCATGTTAAAATTTCTAAGGTAACCTTTAAAAGGATATAAATAGATTATGTAGTTTCCAAACTAGTAAGAGGTAAAAATGAAATAAGAAACAAAAGCCTCAGTAAATAAAAAATATTTAAAATAAAATGGCAAGAAAGGGGGAAAAATAAGGATCACTAGAAAAAGCAGGTCAAAGAAGAACACAATAATATGGTAGAAACAAATCCAAATAAATTGGTATTGGTAATAATTTCTATACTTTAAAATCTAAATCAATGATAAAGAATTCCAGACTGAATTTTTTTAATTACTCTTTATTAATAACAGATACACCTGACATAAAATGATACAGTGATATAGTAAGGTTAAAAATAAAAGGATAAAAAATGTACAAAAAGTGTGCAAACACTATCCAAAAGAAAGTTAGAGTAGACTTATTAACATCGAAATTGATAGACTTCAGGACAAAATGTTTTTCAGAAGCAAAAGAATCACATAATTATAGGTTTTTATAGCATTAAGAAGATAAAACTCTAACACTATATGAACCAAATAATACAAACTCAAGTGATATAAAGCAAAATTTGATAAAAATTCAGAAATGAATTTATAAATCTAACTTCAAAAAGAGGGATTTTAATGCACTTTTCTAAATAATCGTTAGATCAACTAGGCCAAAAACATCAAGAAAAATATTGAAAGACTGAATAATATAAGTGCAATCTTCTTTATAAACATGGAACAGAACATTGTCTCTATCAACTGAGGAATACTCATCACTTTAAGTATGCATAAAATATTTACAAAAACTTAGGTAAGAGTTGACCATAAAACATGTCAATAAACTTCAAAGATTTAACATCTTTCAAAGCAAATTTACTAATCCTATTACAATTAAGTCAAAAATCAGTATTAAAGAGATAAATAGAAAAAAATCCACACATTTTTAAACATAAAATCACAATTTTAATAACTCATGGGTCAAAAAAGAAATTACAAAGAATATTAGAAATTACAAAGCACTAACTAATAACTAAAGCACCATATATCAAAACTTGTAATATGAAACTAAAATAGTAATTAGATATATGAGGGCTTAAATGATTCTTTAGCAAAGATAGAAGACTAAGCATGTGTTTGCACCCAGGCCCTGTCCCTGCAGAGCCCAGGCAGGGGCTGCAGTGAGACTGAAAAGCACACTAGGCACAGAAGTGGACATGTGTTTATTGGGATCTACGAACAGGAGAGGTTTTCTGGTGGTGGCCAGCCAGGCGGTTAGCACCCAACAAAGGGAACAAAAATGCACAAGGCAACATACGATTTCAGAACAAAGACATTCTGTATTATACGGGGACATCAGGGCTGCAGTATAACCATTAAAGGGGCCTAAGACCTCATGTTTACTAAGGTTGCTGTGTAAAATACGCTCACTGCCTGTTTTTATACCTGTAATTACATTCCTGCCCCTCAGGGGAGATTGTTTACTTTCCTGACCTTTGTTCCTGGCTAAAGTGGGGCTTTTAGGAGAGTCCTCCGGATCAGTCTGCCGCATTCCACCCCCCACACAGGCTGTGTTGGCCGTAGGACGGACATTGCATCCATGTACCACAACAAATGAAAGACAGCAGAGCACAGACTTCCGGGAAGATGGCAGAGCAGAGTGGATGGGTTCAGTCCTCTTTGTGGAACAAGAGAGGGAACAGGCAGGTAATGGCCTGGACTGCAGTCCCAGGGTGTGAGTAAACAAGAGGCTCTCTTATTTGGGGAGGACAGAAGGGACAGGCTTGGGGCAGGGGGATTGGGATGGGGAGCGCAGAGTGGGTCACCTGACAATGAACCCCACTGGGGGTAGACCGGAGCGCCAGGGGAGGTGTGGAGCCGAGGGAGCTGACCACCCCTCCACTCCAGCCTGCCCCAGCTGCTGGCTGGGGAGAGGGGTAGCCCTCTGTGCATGGGTCCTAGTTGACAGTGCCTGTGGGGACGCCAGAGCTGACCCAGCCATCCACTGCAGGCAGTCGGACCTGCGGACATGGGAAGCAATCACCTGGCCAGGTGCAGGAATAGCGGGCCCCACAGGTGCAGTGTCTGGCAAACGTGCTGGGTACCAGGCATTGCAGGGTGGCTGATTCCCCAAGCCAACTTCCAGCCACTCCAGCCCCGGAGGGGCAGGCTTGAGGGAGAAGGTGCCTCAGGATTGCCACCTGCTGGGGAGAAACACTAAGCGCAGGTAGGCTATCTGTCTAGATTTTTAGTTTTTTCCTAATATTCTTTTTACCCTCTTTTTTAAACGTATTTTTTCTACATGTATATTTTTATTAGTAGCATCATTGTTATTTTATTTTTATTTTTATATATAATTTATGTATTTATATTTTTATTGATTATTTTAATTTCTTATATTTTCTTATTATTCTATTTTATTTATTTTTATTACTTTTTTCCTTTAATTTTCTCTCCCCTTGGTGGGCACCAGTCTGAGTTAGTTCACAATGTATCTTAGGTGTGTCCTTCTGACCTTGGGGCCCACTACTATTGAGGTGTGTTTTGCTGTCGTTGTCGTTTCATATTTTAATTATATTCTTGTTTTATTTTATTCTTTTTGGGGGGTGCATTGGTTGGGAATTGAGCCCAGATATCCTGCATGGTAGGCGGCCATTCTACCACTGAAGTACCTGTGCACCATGGCCTAGCTTTTATTTGGGGGGGGGAGGTACCAAATTGCTTTATTTGGAAGAATGATGTAAATGGAAGAACTTGATGGATGTCGATACAACTTGTAGAAAAGATAAAGATAAACCCAACATGCATGCCATGGTGACCACAGAAGTCACCCCATGACTCTGGGGAAGACGGCATAAGGTTTAGCTCTCATCATCACTGTTTTCTAGAGTGTGCTTATCAAAGAGATACTCTACCAAGCCAGAATCCAGGGCCCCCATCTTGTGAAAGTGGATCCATAGTCTCCCAGCTGTTTGATGGATTTCACCTGCTCATTTAGGTAATGTGTCTCAATGAAGTCACACAAATGGGGGTTGTTTTTGTCAGTGGCCAGTTTGTGCTGTTCCAGCAGTGTCTGATTCACCTTTCTTTCCAAGTGTAATGCACACTCCATTGCATTTAGCCAACTCTCCCAGTCAACTCATTCTGGTTTCTTGATATCCTGAAGGAAAATTCGGCCACCTCACTAGTTCCGCAGCTTCATAAGTTTTTGAGCATGCTCCCTTCCCTCATGAGACTGGTGAAGAAAATATTTGGCAAAGTTCTTCAAAGCCACATCATGATGGTCAAAGGAGTAAGGCACTGACAGGTCGGCGTAAGAGGAGCAGAGCTTCAGGGTGATCTGGCAGGTGATGGTGGCCTCTAAATCCTAGCTGTAGTTCTGGTGCAGCTATGAAGGGGATGTGGTCATCATGGCCAGCAGTTAAGAAGAGGAGGCGGCAGCTGCATGGTGCTGGACTGGTGACTGAGGACTGCTCAGGGTGTCTGGCCAATGGGGGTGAGAGATGGGTTCTTTTCAAGCACCCTCGAAGCAGGAAACCATGGTGACTCTCCATGAAGATGTCTGCAGGCCTCGTTTTAATAGACCTCAAGTTGAATAGTATCCCCAGGCCTTGGTTTTTCAGGGAATAAGTGACGAAAAGGAAACTTTCAATGCAAAACGAAGTAGATACAAAACTTTAGACAATTGAAGGCAACCAACTTGCAAAATAACCTTATTTAAGATAATCAAATGCCCCGAACACAAAAGAAAATCACAAAGCATGTGAAGATCCAAGCAGAAACGGCTTAGCCAAATGACCAAATCAGCACTCCAGAGAGAATATAGAATATGGATATTTGTAAAGAAATAAAGGAAGGCACTAGAAAAGCATGAAGAAGAATTAGAAAGATTAAATAGAAAAATAGTAGATCTCACAGAAATGAAAGATACAGCAGATGAAATTAGAAATGCTAGAGACAGAAGATATCAGACTCAAAGTAAAAAAAGGAAGAATAAGTGAGCTAGAAGACAGAACAATTGAACTAGAATGCACAAAAGAACAAATGGCAAGAAAGATCTTAGTAAAATGACAGACGATAAGAGGCAAGCAAATACAAGGATCACTGCTGTCCCAGAAGGAGAAGATAAGGGTAAAGGGCTGGAAAATGTCATTGAAGATGTAATCTAGGAAAACTTCTGAGACCTTATGTGCCAGTTAGAAAGTATTACATGCCTTAGAAAAGCCATGTTTTAATACTGATCAGTCTTGTGGAAGCAGCTGTTTCTTCCTATTCAGTACTACAGGTTGAAAACTGGATTAGACTATCTCCACAGAGAAATGACTAAGCAATTGTGGGTATTAACTTTTGATTAGATGGCTTCCATGGAGTTGTGACTCCACCTACTCCAAGTGGGTCTTAATTAATTTACTGGAATCATTTAAAAGAGGAAACATTTTGGAGATAGCCCCTTTTTAGAGCCAATGAGAGCCCACACAGCCAGAGAGACCTTTGGAGAAGAAAAAGGAGAGTGTTCCTGGGGGAGCTTCATGAAGCAAGAGGCCTGGAGAGGAAGCTAGCAGAGGTTGCCATGCTCACCATGTGCCTTTCCAGTTGAAGAGAAACCCTGAACCTCATCGGCCTTTCTTGAGTGAAGGTAACCTCTTCTTGGTGTCTTAATATGGACATTTTTATAGGCTTGCTTTAATTGAGACATTTTCATGGCCCTAGAACTGTAAACTAGCAACTTAATAAATTCACCCTTTTCAAAGCTGTCATTTCTGGTGTATTGCATTGTGGCAGCTAGCAAACTAGAACACCTTATAAAATATATAAATACACAAATCAAAGAGGCCCAATGAATTCCAAATATAATAAATCCAAATAGACCTACTCCAAGACACATACTAATCAAACTGTCAAATGCTGAAGAGAAACAGAAAGTCCTGAAAGCGATCCTGAGAAAGGCGATCCACTACATACGTGGGAAAACACATAAGACTGACTTCAGCAAGCACCCTGGGAGAAAGAAGGCAGTGGTACGATATATTTAAGATCCTGAATGAGAGTGGACCACAGTGGCTCAGCAGGCAGAGTCCTTGCCTGCCATGGGTTCAATTCCCAGTGCTTGCCCATTCAAATAAAAGATCCTGAATGACAAAGGTTTTCAGCCAAGAATTCTTTATCCTGCCATTATTCTTCAAAATTAAAGGAGAGATTAAAAATCTTCAAAGACAAACAAAGACTGAGGGAACTAGTCAACAAGAGTCTTGCCCTATAAGAAATACTAAAGGAAGTCATATCAGCTAAAAAAATTGAAGAGTACTGGTAAGAATAATTTAAAGAATAAAAAGAGAGAGAAGGAAATGAATATACACGTCTGACAAATAAAAACCAGAGGATAAGATGGTAGATTCAAGAACTAAAGGATACGATGGTAGGTTCAAGGATTACTGCCAGTAATTATTTTGAATGTTAATGGACTAAATACCAATTAAAAAATATGGACTGGCAGAATGGATTAAAAACATATAATCCTTCGATATGCTGTTTACAAGAGACACATCTTAGGCTCAAAGATACAATTAGATTGAAATTGAAGGATAGAAAAAGCTCTATGAAAACTGTAATGAAAAGAAAGCAGGAGTAACTATACTGACATCAAATAAAATAGACTTTAAATGTAAAGACATCGTAAGAGACAAAGAAGGAAACTACATATTAATAAAAGGGACAATTCACCAAGAGGAAATAACAATCACAAATATTTACACTCTGAATCAATGAGCTCCAAAGTACATGGGACAAATATTGGCAAAATTGAAGGAAATTGTAGATGTTTCAACAGTAATAGCGGGAGTCTTCAATACACCACTCTCCATTAAAGATAAAACAACCAGAGGATCAAGAAGGAAATACAGAATGTAAACAATGGGATAAATGAATTAGACCTAATAAACATTTATGGATAATTACACTCCAAAACACCAGGATATAGATCTTCTCTAGCACACATAGAATGTTATCCAGGATAGATCATATGCGAGGACACAAACTGAGTATTTACAAATTTAATAAGTTTGGAATTAACCAAAGCACTTTCTCTGACCACAATAGAATGAAGCTGGAATTTAATAACTACCAAAGAACCAGGGCTCTCACACACATAAGGAGATTAAACAACACACTTTTAAATAATCAGTGAGTCCAGGAAGAAATTACTAGAGAAATCAGTAAATACCTGGAGATGAATGATAATGAGAATACAACATATCAAAACTATGACATGTCACAAAGGCAATGCTGAGAGGGAAATTGCACTACATGCCTATATTAAAAAAAAAGAACAAGCAAAACTTAAGGACTTAACTGCTTACCTGGATAATTAAGAGGAAGAACAGCAAATAAAAGAAGAGAAATAAAAAATTAAAGCAGAAATAAACAAACTACAGAATAATAAAACAATAGAAAGAATCAATAAAATGAAAAGTTGGTTCCTTGAGAAAATCAATAAAATTGATGGATCCCTACCTAGACTAACAAAGAAAAAAAGAGAGAGGATGCAAATAAACAAAATGAGAATGAGAGGGGGTCATTACTATGGATACTGAAGAAACTTTAAAAATCATAAGAGAATAATATGAACAACTATATGCCAATGAACTAGACAACGTCGATGAAATGGGCAAATTCCTGCAAACACATGAGCTACCTATACTGACTGAAGAAGAAATAGAAGATCTCCACAAACCAATTATAAGTAAAGAAATTCAATCAGTTATCAAAAATCTTCCCACAAGGAAAAGTCCAGGACCAGAGAGCTTCACAGGGGGATATTATCAAACATTCCAAAAAGAACTACTACCAAACTTGCTCAAACTCTTCCGAAACATTAAGGAAAATAGAATGCTACCTAATTCATTTTATGAAGCTAAAATCACTCTAATACCAAAACCTGATAAAGATGCTACAAGAAAGGAAAACTACAGACCAATCTCCCTAATGAATATAGATGCAAAAATTCTTAACAAAATGCTAGCAAATTGAATCTGACACATTAAAATAATTATATATCATGACCAAGTGGGTTTTTTTTAACCAGGAATGCAAGGGTGATTCAATACAAGAAAATCAATCAATGTAATACAGCACATTGACAAATCAAAAGGGAAAAAATCACATGATCATATTGACTGATGCTGAGAAGGTATTCAACGAAATCCAGCATCCTTTCTTGATAAAAACACTTCAAAAGGTAGGGATTGAAGGAAACTTCCTCAATATTGAAAAGGGCATATATGAAAAAAACCCATGGCAAGCATCATTCTTAACAGTAAGATATTGAAGTATTTCCCCTAAGATCGGAAATGAGACAAGGATACCCATTGTCACCACTATTATTCAACATTTTACTAGAGGTCCTAGCTGGAGTGATTAGACAAAAGAAAGAAATGAAAGCCATCAAAATAGGAAAGAAAGAATTAAACTTCCATTATTTGCAGATGACATGATCCCATACTTAGAAAACCCTGAGAAATCTACAAGACTTCTTGAGCTAATAAACAAATTTAGCAAAGTGGTGGGATACTAGATTTAAAGTTAAAAAATCAGTAATATTTCCATACACAAACAATAACCTATCTGAGGAGTCAAATAGGAAAAAAATTCCATTCAAAGTAGTGACTAAAAGAATAAGGAATAAGCCTACCTAAGGATGCCAAGGACTTGTACACAAAAAATTTATTAAAAATTGCTGAAAGAAATAAAAAGGACCTAAACAGAGAAAAAACATTCCATGCTCATGGATAGGAAAGTTGAATATTGTTAAGATGTCAATTCTACCCAAACTGATCTACAGATTAAATGCAATACCTATCAAAATCACAACATCCTACTTTGAAGACTTGAAAAAGCTGTTTATCAAATTTATTTGAAAGGGAAAGAGACCCCGAAAAACTAAAGATACCCTAAAAAAGAAGAGTGAAGTGGAAGGAGACTAACCCTTCCTGACTTTAAAGCTTACTATATAGCCACAGTGGTCAAAACAGCATGGTACTGGCACAAAGTTAGAAGTATCGACCAATGGAATCGAATTGAGAGTGTGGAGACAGACCACCAAATCTTTGGTCAAGTGATCTTTAATAAGCCTCCCAAATCCACAAACCAGGACAGACTAGTCTTTTCAATAAATGGGCATGGAAGAATTGAATATCAATACCCAAAAGAATGATAGAAGACCCCTATCTCACAGCCTATACAAAAAATTATTCAAAACGGATTAAAGACCTAAATGTAAGAGCCTGTACCATAAAACTTCTAGAAGAAAATGCAGGGAAACATCTTCAGATCTAGTAATAGGAGGTAACTTCTTAAACTTTACACCTAAGGCACAAGTAACCAAAGAAAAAAATAGACAAATGGGAACTCCTTAAGCTCAAAGGACTTTGGCTAAAAGGTGAAAAGGAAGCCAACTCAATGGGAGAAAATATTTGGAAATCACATATGAGATAAAGGTTTGATATCCCGGGTGCATAAAGAAATTATACAGATCAACAATAAAAGAATAAACATCCCAATTATAAAATGGACAGAGGATATGAATAGATACTTTTTTCTGAAGAGCAAATACAGATGACTAAAAAATACATGAAGAGATGCTCATCTTTACTAGCTATAAGGGAAATGTAAATCAAGATGACAGATATCACCGCACACCTATAAGAATGGCTACTATTAAACAAACAGAAAACTACAAATGTTGGAGAGGATGTGGAGAAACTGAAACACTTATTCACTGTTGGTGGGAATGTATAACAGTGCAGCCATTGTGGAAGACAGTTTGGCAATTACTCAGAAAACTAAATACTGAGTTACCCTATGACCCAACAATACTGATACATCCAGAAGAACTGAGGGCTGTGACACAAACAGACATTTGCACACCAATGTTCATAGCATCACTGTTCACAATTGCTAAAAGATAGAAACAATTCCAAGTGCCCATCAACAGATGAGTGGATAAACAAAATGTGGTATATACATTCGATGGTGTATTATGCAGCAGTAAGATGAAATGAGATCCCGAAGCATATAATAACATGGATTAATTTTGAGTACATAATGATGAGTGAAATAAGTCAGACACAAAAAAGCAGATACTGTATGATTTCGCTGTTGTGACTCTGGTAAAGGAGGTTATACTGTAAAATGTAGCAGACCTTTAAACAAAAGCTAGAAATGGAGAAAAGGCTACCCAAAGACATTGAATCTAAATGCAAGGGAATGGATAGAAACGATCACAACTAATTAGTGGGTTTACAACTAACATTTCCATATTGAAGGTGATATGATTGAAAGGGGATGTGCAGTGCCACGTATCCCATTGACTAAATCTATAATTATAAATAAGTTATTGCATGAACTACTTCAATGGCTTGATAGTGGACAAAGAGTAAATAGTAGAGGGATATAAAGGGAAAGGTAAAAATGCATACTGTGGCCAATAGTTAACAGGAAGGCATCAACAGTACCACAACACTACTAAGGGCAACTAATTGGGATGGAAGGACATGTGAAAAGGGGTAGTTTTGATTTGATAGCTGGTGACATTGTATTTGCCAGTTCTTTGTCATTATGGACCAATGAAAATTGTCTAAAATTTAGAGTGCTGCTGCTTATGCAACCAAGCAAGGATACTGTAAGACATGGCTTGTTTATTTTGGACATTATCCGTGATGGCCGATAGATGGAGGGAGCTGAAGGACACATGTAGACACCATAATGTCTACCGATGGAACTCTTCCATATATACTATTAAATCAACAAGGATTACCCCTTAGTGCTGCCAATAAACATCTTTCTTCCATCCATAGTGCCCCAGCAAACACCTTCCTACAGTCGGCTTTAGCAGTGACTCGTACCCACAATCAAACCCAATGTTGAGTTTGCAGAGACTTCCCATCTATGTGTGCTACCATCTTTCCCTGGACCAACAATAGCTCCTGCTAACTGGACTATATGGAATGCCCTGCTGATGTGGCAGAATTTGATGCACTGACAAATCTGAAGTGAGACTTTTTCTTTTAAGACTGAAATCAAATTATCATCTGTTCTAGTTTGCTAGCTGCCGGAATGCAATATACCTGAAACGGAATGGCTTTTAAAAAAGGGAATTTAATAAGTTACTAGTTTACAGCTCTAAGGCCGAGAAAATGTCCCAATTAGAACAAGTCAATAGAAATGTCCAATCAGCTCTTTTGTCCGCCGGCCCGCCGTGCAGCGCCCACGCCCCGCAGCAGTGGACCCGCCCGCCCTCCTCTCCCCTCTTTTGTCCACCGGCCCGCCGTGCGGCACCCACGCCCCGCAGCAGCGGACCTGCCTGCCCTCCTCTCCCCTCTTTTGTCCGCTGGCCCGCCGCGCAGCACCCACGCCCCGCAGCAGCAGACCCGCCCACCCTCCTCTCCTCTCTTCCGCCTTCACCGGCTCCTCCGCCACCAGCCTCGACAGCCTTGCCACCCTCACCTTTCCTTCTCCAGAACAGCTACTGGGGGAGTGGAGATAATACAGAGCAGCTCCCGGAGCCATGAGGGAGATCAAAGGGACGGCGTACCCCATCCTGGAACGGCTGACTATCTGGGAGAACTAGCTCTGGTGAGATCACCAAGGGGCACGGGCTTTCCTGGGTGGGACGGCAAGCGACCGGAGTCCCTCCCTTCCACCTTCCCAGGCCAGCTGGTAGAATTGGACAGGCGGTCCCCTTAGGCCGCGGCGGCTGGTGCCCCCACCACGCGAGGCCACCCGGACCAACTGAGAGAGTTGGGTCGGAAATCCCCAGACTGCGGAGAACAGTGACCGGGGGATCCCTTCCAAACACGTGACTCCCCCGTCCGGCTGGGAACAGTGCACTCTCCCGGGCTGCAACAGCTGGCGCCCTCCCACCACGCTTGGCGCCCCAGGCCGACTAGCTAATTTGGCCGGACGCTCTCCCGTGCTGTGGCGGCCGGCGACCCTCCCCGCATTCGGTACCCCAGGCCGGCTGGCACTCTTCCAAGATGCTTCGGTTGCCGAACCTCCCCTACGGCGAAAATTTTCCAGAGTTAAAGGACCCACAGCAACTTTCACTGGTGGAACCCATAGACAAACGTGTGCCACGAGCGCCACCTACTGGGCAGGATAAGAAAAACAGAACCCAGAGATTGCACAGAAAAATCTTTCAACCTGTGGGGTCGAACACCCAGGGAAATCTGACTAAATGCCCAGACGCCAGCAGAAGATAACGGATCACGCTCAGAAAATTGAACATATGGCCCAGTCAAACGAACAAACCAATAGTTCAAATGAGATACAGGAGCTGAAACAACTAATGCTGAATATACGAACAGAAATGGAAAACCTCTTCAAAAACGAAATCGATAAATTGAGGGAGGACATGAAGAAGACATGGGCTGAACATAAAGAAGAAATAGAAAAACTGAAAAAACAAATCACAGAACTTACGGAAGTGAAAGATAAAGTAGAAAAGATGGAACAAACAATGGATACCTACAATGACAGATTTAAAGAGACAGAAGATAGAATTAGTGATTTGGAGGATGAAACATCTGAATTCCAAAAAGAAACAGAAACTATCCGGAAAAGGATGGAAAAATTTGAACAAGGTATCAGGGAACTCAAAGACAATGTGAACCGTACAAATATACGTGTAGTGGGTGTCCCAGAAGGAGAAGAGAAGGGAAAAGGAGGAGAAAAACTAATGGAAGAAATTATCACTGAAAATTTCCCAACTCTTATGAAAGACCTAAAATTACAGATCCAAGAAGTGCAGCGCACCCCAAAGAGATTAGACACAAATAGGCATTCCCCAAGATACATACTAGTTAGAATGTCAGAGGTCAAAGAGAAAGAGAGGATCTTGAAAGCAGCGAGAGAGAAGCAATCCATCACATACAAGGGAAACCCAATAAGACTATGTGTAGATTTCTCAGCAGAAACCATGGAAGCTAGAAGACAGTGGGATGATATATTTAAGTTACTAAAAGAGAAAAACTGCCAGCCAAGACTCCTATATCCAGCAAAATTGTCCTTCAAAAATGAGGGAGAAATTAAAACATTCTCAGACAAAAAGTCACTGAGAGAATTTGTGACCAAGAGACCAGCTCTGCAAGAAATACTAAAGGAAGCACTAGAGTCAGATACAAAAAGACAGAAGAGAGAGGCATGGAGAAAAGTGTAGAAAGAAGGAAAGTCAGATATGATATATATAATACAAAAGGCAAAATGGTAGAGGAAAATATTATCCAAACAGTAATAACTCTAAATGTTAATGGACTGAATTCCCCAATCAAAAGACATAGACTGGCAGAATGAATTAAAAAACAGGATCCTTCTATATGCTGTCTACAGGAAACACATCTTAGACCCAAAGATAAACATAGGTTGAAAGTGAAAGGTTGGGAAAAGATATTTCATGCAAATAACAACCAGAAAAGAGCAGGAGTGGCTATGCTAATATCCAACAAATAAGACTTCAAATGTAAAACAGTTAAAAGAGACAAAGAAGGACACTATATACTATTAAAAGGAACAATTAAGCAAGAAGACATAACAATCATAAATATTTACGCACCGAACCAGAATGCCCCAAAATACGTGAGGAATACACTGCAAACACTGAAAAGGGAAATAGACACATATACCATAATAGTTGGAGACTTCAATTCACCACTCTCATCAATGGACAGAACATCTAGACAGAGGATCAATAAAGAAATAGAGAATCTGAATATTACTATAAATGAGCTTGACGTAACAGACATTTATAGGATATTACATCCCACAACAGCAGGATACACCTTTTTTTCAAGTGCTCATGGATCATTCTCAAAGATAGACCATATGCTGGGTCACAAAGCAAGTCTTAACAAATTTAAAAAGATTGAAATCATACACAACACTTTCTCGGATCGTAAAGGAATGAAGTTGGAAATCAATAATAGGCGGAGTGCCAGAAAATTCATAAATACACGGAGGCTCAACAACACACTCTTAAACAACAAGTGGGTCAAAGAAGAAATTGCAAGAGAAATTAGTAAATACCTCGAGGCAAATGAAAATGAAGACACAACATATCAAAACTTATGGGACGCAGCAAAGGCAGTGCTAAGAGGGAAATTTATTGCCCTAAATGCCTTTATCAGAAAAGAAGAAAAGGCAAAAATGCAGGAATTAACTGTCCACTTGGAAGAACTGGAGAAAGAACAGCAAACTAATCCCAAAGCAAGCAAAAGGAAAGAAATAACAAAGATTAGAGCAGAAATAAATGAAATTGAAAACATGAAAGCAATAGAGAAAATCAATAAGACCAGAAGTTGGTTCTATGAGAAAATCAACAAGATTGTTGGGCCCTTAGCAAGATTGACAAAAAGAAGAAGAGAGAGGATGCAAATAAATAAGATTAGAAATGGAAGAGGAGACATAACTACTGACCTCACAGAAATAAAGGAGGTAATAACAGGATACTATGAACAACTTGATGCTAATAAATACAACAATTTAGATGAAATGGACAGGTTCCTGGAAAGACATGAACAACCAACTTTGACTCAAGAAGAAATAGACGACCTCAACAAACCAATCACAAGTAAAGAGATTGAATTAGTTATTCAAAAGCTCCCTAAAAAGAAAAGTCCAGGACCAGACGGCTTCACATGTGAATTCTATCAAACATTCCAGAAAGAATTAGTACCTACTCTCCTCAAACTCTTCAACATAATCGAAGTGGAGGGAAAACTACCTAATTCATTCTATGAAGCCAACATCACCCTCATACCAAAACCAGGCAAACATATTACAAAAAAAGAAAACTACAGACCAATCTCTCTAATGAATACAGATGCAAAAATCCTCAATAAAATTCTAGCAAATCGTATCCAACAGCACATTAAAAGAATTATACATCATGACCAAGTAGGATTCATCCCAGGTATGCAAGGATGGTTCAACATAAGAAAATCAATTAATGTAATACACCATATCAACAAATCCAAGCAGAAAAATCACATGATCATCTCAATTGATGCAGAGAAAGCATTTGACAAGATTCAACATCCTTTCCTGCTGAAAACACTTCAAAAGATAGGAATACAAGGGAGCTTCCTTAAAATGATAGAGGGAATATATGAAAAACCCACAGCTAATATCATCCTCAATGGGGAAAAATTGAAAACCTTCCCCCTAAGATCAGGAACAAGACAAGGATGTCCACTATCACCACTATTATTCAACATTGTGTTGGAAGTTCTAGCCAGAGCAATTAGACAAGAAAAAGAAATACAAGGCATCAAAATTGGAAAGGAAGAAGTAAAACTATCACTGTTTGCAGACGATATGATACTATATGTAGAAAACCCAGAAAAATCCACAACAAAATTACTGGAGCTAATAAATGAGTACAGCAAAGTAGCAGGTTACAAGATCAACATTCAAAAATCTGTAGCTTTTCTATACACTAGTAATGAACAAGCTGAGGCGGAAATCAAGAAACGAATCCCATTTACAATTGCAACTAAAAGAATAAAATACCTAGGAATAAATTTACCCAAAGAGACAAAAAACCTATATAAAGAAAACTACAAAAAACTGCTAAAAGAAATCACAGAAGACCTAAATAGATGTAAGGGCATACCGTGTTCATGGATTGGAAGACTAAATATAGTTAAGATGTCAATCCTACCTAAACTCATCTACAGATTCAATGCAATACCAATCAAAATCCCAACAACTTATTTTTCAGAATTAGAAAAACCAATAAGCAAATTTATCTGGAAGGGCAGGGTGCCCCGAATTGCTAAAAACATCTTGAGGAAAAAAAACGAAGCTGGAGGTCTCGCGATGCCAGACTTTAAGGCATATTATGAAGCCACAGTGGTCAAAACAGCATGGTACTGGCATAAAGATAGATATATTGACCAATGGAATCGAATAGAGTGCTCGATATAGACCCTCTCATCTATGGACATTTGATCTTTGATAAGGCAGTCAAGCCAACTCACCTGGGACAGAACAGTCTCTTCAATAAATGGTGCCTAGAGAACTGGATATCCATAAGTAAAAGAATGAAAGAATACCCGTATCTCACACCTTATACAAAAATTAACTCAAAATGGATCAAAGATCTAAACATTAGGTCTAAGACCATAAAACAGTTAGAGGAAAATGTAGGGAGATATCTTACGAATCTTACAACTGGAGGCGGTTTTATGGACCTTAAACCTAAAGCAAGAGCACTGAAGAAAGAAATAAATAAATGGGAGCTCCTCAAAATTAAACACTTTTGTGCATCAAAGAACTTCATCAAGAAAGTAGAAAGACAGCCTACACGATGGGAAACAATATTTGGAAACGACATATCAGATAAAGGTCTAGTATCCAGAATTTATAAAGAGATTGTTCAACTCAACAACAAAAAGACAGCCAACCCAATTACAAAATGGGAAAAAGACTTGAACAGACACCTACCAGAAGAAGAAATACGGATGGCCAAGAGGCACATGAAGAGATGCTCAATGTCCCTGGCCATTAGAGAAATGCAAATCAAAACCACAATGAGATATCATCTCAAACCCACCAGAATGGCCATTATCAACAAGACAGAAAATGACAAGTGCTGGAGAGGATGCGGAGAAAGAGGCACACTTATCCACTGTTGGTGGGAATGTCAAAGGGTGCAACCACTGTGGAAGGCAGTTTGGCGGTTCCTCAAAAAGCTGAATATAGAATTGCCATACGACCCAGCAATACCATTGCTAGGTATCTACTCAAAGGACTTAAGGGCAAAGACACAAACGGACATTTGCACACCAATGTTTATAGCAGCGTTATTTACAATTGCAAAGAGATGGAAACAGCCAAAATGTCCATCAACAGAAGAATGGCTAAACAAACTGTGGTATATACATACGATGGAATATTATGCAGCTTTAAAACAAGATAAACTTATGAACCATGTAATAACATGGATGGACCTAGAGAATATTATGCTGAGTGAATCCAGCCAAAAACTAAAGGACAAATACTGTATGGTCCCACTGATGTGAAAGGACACTCGAGAATAAACTTGGAATATGTCATTGGTAACAGAGTTCAGCAGGAGTTAGAAACAGGGTAAGACAATGGGTAATTGAAGCTGAAGGGATACAGACTGTGCAACAGAACTAGATACAAAAACTCAAAAATGGACAGCACAATAATACCTAATTGTAAAGTAATCATTAAAACACTGAATGAAGCTGCATCTGAGCTATAGGGTTTTTTTCATTTTTGTTTGCTTGTTTGTTTGTTTGTTTGTTGTTGTTGTTTTTTACTATTATTACTACTTTTATTTCTTTTCTTTATATTAACATTTTATATCTTTTTCTGTTGTGTTGCTAGTTCCTCTAAACCGATGCAAATGTACTAAGAAACGATGATCATGCATCTATGTGATGATGTTAAGAATTACTGAGTGCATATGTAGAATGGTATGATTTCTAACTGTTGTGTTAATTTCTTTTTTTTTTCTTTCCATTAATAAAAAAATAAAATAAAATAAAATAAAATTAAAAAAGAAATGTCCAATCAAAGATATTCAGGGAAAGATACCTTGGTTCAGGAAGGTCGATGAAGTTCAGGGTTTCTCTCTTAAGTAGAAGAGCACATGGTGAACACAGTCAGAGTTTCTCTCTTATCTGGAAAGGCACATGGTGAATACAGTCAGGGTTCCTCTCTTATCTGGAAGGACACATGGCAAACACAGAGTCATCTGCTAGCTTCTTCGCCCCTGGCTTCTGGTTTCATGAATCTCCCTGGGAGACATTTTCCTTCTTCATCTCCAAAGGTCACTGGCTCGTGGACTCTCTGCTTCGTGGTGCTGCAGCATTCTCTGCTCTCTCTGAACCTCTTCTATTCTCCAAAATGTTTCCTCTTTTATAGGACTTTAGAAACTAATCAAGACCACCCAAATGGGTGGAGACATGTCATCATCTAATCCAGCTTAACAACCATTCTTGATTAAATCTCCAGGGAGATGATCTGATTATAGTTTCAAACATACAGTATTGAATAGGGATTATTCTGCCTTTACGAAATGGGATTTTGATTAAAACATGGCTTTTCTAGGGGATACACATCCTTCAAACCAGCACACCCTCTCATAATGAGACTTGGCTTATATCTTCTTTCTTGTGAGGGAACAAGTACATAAGCTCTGGCCTGTATTAGGATATGTTGTACGTGATGGAATAGGATGGCTGACAGTGGAAGCAGTAACTTTAGACTGTGTTGCCCCTGACTGCATTGAATGTCTTAATGGGAACCAAGATAGGGAGTGATTACCCGCAGAAGTGTGTAACTTTATCATTAAGATACAAAACGATTGCCTTTTCCAATGGCAAAGCACTTCCAACAGACATGGAGCATATGCCTCCCCTGTGGGTTGGCTGTGGGTCGGTGGGCAATGTGGATGGTCCTAACCTGACAATTGGACAGATGCTATACATCGGGGCAGCTGTATGTTCCTGCCACAATCTGATGATTCCTTACCACATACTCCTAGTAACTGGGAAATGATTAAATCTAGGTATCAAGTGAAGCATAACTCCTGGTGGTTTTATCCCTTTGCTTTTCTTTTCCCAGGGAAATCTGTGATGGTTACTGAAAAAGCATATACCAGCCTTAGCTAACCACATATTTCAGGTGCTTAATGAATCTAAATTGGGAATATCATTGTTGAATGATGAGCCCACCCAATTATAGAAAATAGTGTTACAAATTATAATGGCATTAGATATTTTAACTGTGGCACAAGGCAGAATCTATGTCTTTATAAACATGCAATGTCGTGGATATATTCCTGATAATTCACATAATATTTCACAAACTTCAACTCAAATGCAGACACATAGACACAGTATTGATTAGTTATCTGCTGACCCTCTTTCTGCTTGGTTATTCTCTTACTCAGCCCTGGAAGCATTTCTTTTTCGGATTATCTGGCCCATGTATTGGGTTATTACTACTCTGTTGTCTTTTTTTAATGTCTCCCTATTGTAAAATATAACATACATACAAAGCAAAGAAATAATTTTCAAAGCATGCTTCAACAAGTAGTTACAGAACAGACCCCAGATTTTGTCATAGGCTACCATTCCACCGTCGCAGATTTTCCTTAATACAGTGATTCAGCAGCCATGCTCATTTGTTAAATCCCATTTTCTCTGTTAAACCTCCTCCTCCTCCCTTATCCTTCTCCCATTCTATACGGATCTGTGGGCAATGCCAGTTATGAGTTTTTCACATTGAGAAGGGGTATTCACACTAAAGGAAAGGGGGATGAAATTAATTTGTAATCTTGGAGACTGGTCCCTCTGAGTTTCAGGATTTATCTGTCCCAGGCACCCTCTGGGAATTATATGTTCCAGGGAGGCAAACCTAGTGTATGAAATTTTTGTGGAGTCTCATTTGGCATCCCAGGTATTCTTAACAGTGAACAGGAGTGATGTTGATTGGGAATTAGCAAAGCATGGCAATTAGCACCATCTAACTGAGGCTTATACAAGAATAGCCTTTTAACTTCATTTGATCTCTCTTGGCTACTGATGGCTTATCTTATTGTACTTCTTTCCCCCTTTTGGTCACCACGCCAGGGCCACCTTCACCCCCGGGAGTCATGCCCCACATCATCAAGGAGATCTTCAGCCCTAAATGGTTCTACCATGTAGGGAGGAGGGCAATGATTTTCCTCGCAGTTAGGCTTAGAGAGAGAGGTCACATCTGAGCAACAGAGAGGCTTTAGGGTGCAACTTTTAGGCATCATTATGTGTTGTCTTAGCTTCTCCCCTGAAGAAATAAGTTTCATGTAGGCAACCATCAAAATCCAGGGCCTGGTCTTTTTCTTAGGAGTTCCCAGAAACTTATATAAAAATATATATATTTTCCCCCCTTTGGACTCTCAAGGAACTCTACCAATACTTTTAACTTTTTTCACCATAGTTTGAGATGTACCCTGGTATTAAGCTATACAGAATCACAAGGCCTCATTCTTGTTCTGGACTCCAGGAGTTTGGGTTGTTTAAATGAGCTATCCAGAGAGTTTGATTTAGATCATGTGTTTCAGAAAATTTAGGCTCTATACATAATAAACCACCCTGCCTTTGGACTCTTAGAGTAGCTGAAGGTCTGGAGTACATACACTGTCATCTTTTACCCTGCATTGAAAAGGTGGAGCCAAGAAAAACATGGTCCCCCAAGGCTGCAACTAACACTCCAGCATTTCCAGAAAGCAGGGCTGCTGTGCAGGCCCTTGGAAAGAGTGGGACTGCCACTTTCTACAGCCCCAAGGATAAATGACTCTCAGACTTTGAAATCTAATAGAGTTTAACTCTGCAGGTTTTTTGGAATTGTTTGGCCCAGTGCCCCTGTGTTCCTTCCAATTTCTCCCTATGGAAATGGGAACATGCGTCCCATGACTGTCTCTCCTCTTTATTTTGGAAGCAGATAACTTATTCTGAGTTTCACAGGTCCAGACCAGAGGAGAATTTTGCCTTAGGAAAGACCATGCCTGTAGCTGACCTTGAAGAGACTTTGTACTGTTTTTTTTTTATTTGTATTGTATTTGTATCGTTACTGAAATGGTTTAAGGCTTTTTGATGTTGTAATGGAATGAATCTGTTTTGTATATGGAACATGTCGGTTTCTTGGGGCAGAGGGTGGTTTGAAACTGTCGTGTACCCCCAAAAAGTCATGTTCTTAATCCTTATTCAATATTGTTGGGTAGGATTTCTTTAATTAAGTTATTTCCGTGGGACTTTTTGATTAGGTGGTTCCCATGGAGATGTGGCTCCACCAATTCACAGTGGGGTTGCTTACTGGAATTGTCTAAGAGGGAACCATTTTGGAAAGAGCTCAGAGCTGACATGGACAAAAGACCTTTGGAGACACATATGGAAAATGCCCCCAGGGAAGCCCTTTGAAATGAGAAGCTGGGAGAGAAAGGTAGCAAATGTTGCCCTGTGCATTCCAGATAACAGAGGTATTCCCGACCCATCAACCTTTCTTGAGTTATCTTTTCCTGGATGCTGTTGTTTGGACATTTTTATAACCTTAGAACTGTAAACTTGCAACTTAATAAATTCCCTTTATAAAAGCCATTCCATTTCTGGTAGATTGCATTCCAGCAGCTTTAGCAAACAAAAACACTGGTTAATATAATATCATTAGTATAATGAAATAAAGTCACAGATTTGGGTTTCTCAAGATTGGTGAAGTCTTTTGCCACTAGGCCATGGCAAATAATTGGTCAGGCTTTGTAAATAGCCTTGTGGGAGCATGGTGAAAGTCCTTTGTCACCCTTCCCAGAAGAAGGTGAAAGCAGGTTAACTGGCCTTATCCAAGGGAATACTAAAGAAAGCATTAGCTAAATCTAAAACAAAGTGATAATGACATAATTGTGTGCCAATTTCTTGTGGTAAAAAGGCAATGTCTGGAACTGCTGCATACAAAGGTGGTGTTTCTTTATCCTCTGCTTCCAAAAGTATACCTTTTCTTCCTCTTCATCATCAGATGAAGAATCTATAGGATTCCAAGCTTTTGGATCCCACCCTGTATTAATTAATATTCTCTGGAATCAAACTTGGGGTAATGTTCTACCATGGGTTCAAGCATATCTACAGCTTAGTGTTTCTAATTGATCATCCACATGACACAAGCACTCAGTTAAGGCATCTTTCTTGTCCACTTGAGCAAGCTGTGTGTCCCTCTCTAATTTTAATCCTTCCTCTAGATAATGGGCTGTTGTTTTGCTGACTATTCTGCCTCTGTGGTCATATGTAAGGCTCCTAAAAGGGGCCAGGCTAGGCCACTTCTACTTGGCATTCATTCTCTTTTCCTTTTGCTAAGCTTTAGTTGTCCTCATATCTATTGCAAAACAGCAAACCCACCAGAATTTTCTAGCCATCCCCACACTACCATGGCAGCCCCATTCATCCAGGAAAACAGCCACTCCCCGCCACATGGATGATATAGGCCAATTAGGGATTTCACCCACAGGTTCTCCCTTTTCCGGACCTCTGCTTACTGCTGCTGGCAGTGTTTTGTCTCCTGGATGGCTCACCAATTATTCAGACCCAAAGCCCAGTTCTTGCAGACCATGGGCAGGGGCTGCAGCAAGTCTGGAAAATATTCCAGGCACAGAAGCAGATATGTGTTCATAGGCACAAATAAACAGAAAAAGTTTTCTGGTGATGACCAGTCAGACATTTAGTGCTCCATAAAGCCGTAGCATCCAGCTTTAAGCATTTCAGAATAAAATAGAAAATAGAAGTTAGGAAAATACAAAAAAGGGCAAAATAATAATAGAGAATATGAAAATGCAATAGAGAGGATCAAAAAAGTCCAAAGTTGTTCTTAGAAATGATAATAAAAGTACCAAATCTGTGGGAAGATTATTCAAGGAAAGAAAAAAAGGAAAAGACACATACCTTCAGAATGGAAAAGATCCGTAATTACAGACCTTCAATAATAAAAATGGTAAAGGAAGAATATTATAAAAACTTTATATCATTGATTGTTTTTTTTGTTTTTCGTTTTTTGTTTTTTGGCCTGGGCATGCTCCAGGAATCAAACCTGGGTCTCCAGCATGGCAGGTGAGAATTCTGACACTGAGCCACCACTGCACCACCCTATATCATAAATTTTTAAACAAAAGAAATGGACAATTTTTTAGAAAATAGAACTCATTGCAACTGACTCAAGAATTATCAGAAAACCTGAATAGCACTAAAGCCATTAAGATAATGAAATCAGTAGTTAAATATTTTTCAACAACAACAAAAAAATGCCAGATCCATTTGTAACTGATTTTTCCCAAACAATCTAGCATGACCAATAATTCCAATCTTCCACAAAGTCCTCGACCAAATGATAAATAGTAAATACTTCCCAAATTTGTGTGTAGACTAGTATAACTTTGTCACCAAAAACCAAACTAGGCCAGCAGAAAAAGAAAATTACATGCGAATTTTCTTCATGGACAAAGATAACTGCAATTTCCCCCAAGGAGTGAAAACTGAACTTAAATAAATTAAGTATATAAAGATGTTAAGTGAATCTTCCTTTCAGTAAGCAGCAAAGAAAAGCCTTAAAATCAAAGATCCTGTGGAGTTTTGTATCAGAAAAATCCTCTGTATGGGAGAAATACTGCATGGCCTCCAATGCCTGAGAGCAGTAGGTGAGTAGACAGTGTGCGACCTTTTCTATGCTGTTTTCCACCCAAATTTATATTTATTAGTAACAACCATAAGACGTTCTGTATCTTTATGATACAAAGCAGCTCAGTAACATTCTATTATCTTCCAAGGATTTCTGCAGTTAAAACTGAGATGTGAAAAAGTTTTAGTATATGCCATGCAAATGTGAGGTGGCAAGATGCTTATCAAGTGCTTCAGGCAATTTTTGGACTGAGTACATTTTAATGGGATGTGAAAAACCCCAGAGGAGAAAGAGTTAAGGAAATAAGAGATAGTATAGGGAAGTAGGGTAATAGTATTTGTTGGGGAAAAAAGAGAGATGTGAAAATATACTACTGTTAGAACTTTCATTCCTTTCTCACTAAGCTGCATGGAGTAGGGATACTAATTATGATTTTCTCTGCTCTAAGTCCCACTGCTGAGCACAGGGCCTGGCATATAGTAGACATACAAGAAAATGTGCTGTATGAATGAACAGCTAATAAAAATACCAGTCTAGAAAGAACCATGTGGTACTGGCTTACAGTATGAACTCATGTTTTCCTTAAGATAGATACAAATAGATATGCATAATTGTGTGCATATGTATATGTACGTGGATTATTTCCTAGATCTGTTTGTTGAGGGGACCTAGAAGTAAATGCTATTCCCATAGCAATAAGCATGTCCAGTGCCCACATCTTGGTTTTTAATGACATTCTCCAAAAACCAGAGCTTTTGTAAAAATGGCTGGAGCCAGGAATAAGCAAAATGAATTTGGAGCAACTTGCCCTGCCAGAAAGTAAGGAAGTACTCAAAAAACAAAATATGACAGAGTGTCATGGTCAGGTTCATGTGTCAACTTGGCCAGGTGGTGGTGGTTTGTCTGGTTGAGCAAGTGCTGGCCTGTCTGTTGCAGGAGGACATTTCATAGAATTAGATCATGATCACATCAGCTGCATCCACAGCTGATTCCATTTGTAATCAGCCAAGGGGAGTGTCTTCTGCAATGAGTGATGCTCAATCTAATGACTGGAAGCCTTTTAAGGAGGATTCAGAGGAGACAGGCTCTCTTCCTGATTTGGCTGGTGAGCCTCTCCTGTAGAGTTCATCCAGACCCTCCATCTGAATCATTGGCTTCACAGCCTGCCCGTCAGAGTTTGGACTCTGCATTCCCATGGTAATGTGAGACACTTTTATAATTTTATATTTGCGAGTTTTCCCTGTTGATTCTGCTTCTCTAGAGAACCTTAATTAATATATCTTGGTACCAGCAGTGGTTCTTAAGAAACAGAGTCTTAAAAATGGGTTTTTATGAATGGTTGTCTACTCTGACTGGACTCAAAGGGACTGAGGACTCTGATTCCCATAATCAGAATGACACTCCCAATCCATGGAGTGAGTTGGCAAAAGAGATAGTCAAAATATTACCATTTGATTCTCCTAATGCTTCACTTCTGTGAACCCAGGCTCTGGGGAATAATGTTTTTGATTCCTTTACAGAGTTTTGTGGAAATAAGAGGTACAGAGATGTTGGCTGGTTGTTGCTAGATACACTGGCTACATTAAGGAGTGAAAGGGATCACCTTAAAGCTTCAAACAAGAAGCTAAAGTGCCCTCTGCCAGATGTAGAAGCTTCTATGAATATCCTGAAGGGAAATCTTATTTCCTGTAGCTGTAGACTTGAGATCTCTGAAAATCAAACTAAGAATCTTATTGTTAGAGTAGAACCGTTACAACATAAACTGAAATCGCAATGTTGCACGGTGTCTTCCATTAAAATGAGAGCAGTGATTGGAAAGGAGTGGGACCCTGAAAAATGGGATGGTGACATATGGATTGATAATGATGTCGGGGGTGAGGTTGAAACCCTAGGTCATGCTGAGTCTTCTCTAGATAACCCTGTAATAATCTGCCCTGAGGACATAGACACCCCACTTCTAGCCTGCCTTGAGGAGTTGGCCACCCAAACTCCTCCTGCAGGGATTAGCCCTAGAGTGATTAATTCCATTTAGGGCAAATAAAGGCCCTAAAGCAAATGGCTTGCAAGATATTTCTAATTCTTTTCATGACCCACCCCCACCACCCCTCATTTCTTCCAGGCTTAAAATTAAACTAAAGTCCCAATAGGCCTCTAAAGGTGAGGTACAAGGTATCACACATGTGGAGTATACTCCAAAAGAACTGTGTGAGTTTTCCAATTTCTATAGACAGAAATCAGGGGAATATGTGTGGCAATGGATTTTAAGGGTGTGGGATAATGGAGGGAGGAATATAAGGCTGGATCAGGCTGAATTTATTGATATGGGCCCATTAAGCAAGGATTCTGCATTCAATGTTATGGCTCAAGGGGTTAGAAAAGGCGTTAACAGTTTGTTTGAATGGGTGGTTGAAACATGGATCAAGAGGTGGCCAACATTACCTGAGGTTGAATACCAGAACTACCCTGGTATAATGTAGAATGAGGGGATCCAGAGGCTTAGAGAGATTGGAATGTTAGAGTGGATATATCCTGCAAAGCCTGCTCCTACATCCCAGGAATGTCCAGAGGATGTACCTTTTACCAGAACAGTGAGAAATAAATTTGTGAGACCAGCACCATCACCCCTGAAGAGCTCTGCAGTTGCACTTCTCTGTAGGTCAGATATTACTGTAGGAACTGCTGTCTCTAAGCTGGAGTCCTTAAACACAATGGGGATGATGGGATCCTGAGTTGGCAGAAGCCAAGCGGCAGCACTTAATCACCAAAGACAGTGTAGATGTGGCTATTATAATAGACAGCAAACTCACAGCAGGAGTCAAAATCATACAACTTGCAGAGATTTGTGGTATTGGCTAGTAAATCATGGGGTACCTAGAAGTACAATAGAAGGGCAATCTGCTAAATTCTTGTTTGAGCTGTATAAACAAAAGAGTTCTAGGTCAAGTGAACAGAAGTCTAACCTGAATTGCAAAAACAGAGTCACAGCCCCTTAATCAATTTCCAGACTTGAAACAGTTTACAGACCCAGAACTCCTTGAATGAAGGGGGGCCAGGTACCTCTGGGGGAGAACCCTGTTACACTACCACAAATTTATACTGTTAATCTTCCTCCAAGCCTTCCCCAAGGAGACTGATGGCCTTTTACCAGGGTAACTGTGCAATGGGGAAAAGGAAATGATCAAATATTTGGGGGATTATTAGACACTGGTTCAGAAGTGACATTAATTCCAGGGGACCCAAAACATCACTCTGGTCCACCAGTCAGAGTGGGGGCTTATGGATGCCGGGTGATTAATGGAGTTTTAGCTCAAGTCTATCTCATGGTGGGTCCATCCTGTAGTTATTTCCCCAGTTCCAGAATGCATAATTGGTATAGACATACTGAGCAACTGGCAGGATCCCCATGTTGGCTCTTAACTCATGCAGTGAGGGCTATTATGGTGGGAAAGGCCAAGTGGAAGCCACTAGAACTGCCCTTACCTAGTAAAATAGTAAATCAGAGGCAATACCGGATTTCTGGAGGGATTGCAGAGATTACTGCCACTCTTAAGTGGATGCACTCTTGATGGATGCAGGGGTGTTGATTCCCACCACATCCCCATTCAGCTCTCCTATTTGGCCTATGCAGAAAACACATGGGACTTGGAGGATGATGGTGGATTATTGTAAGCTCAACCAGGTGGTAACTCCTATTGCAGCTGCTGTTCCAGATGTGCTATCATTTCTTGAGCAAATCAATACATTCCCTGGTACCTGGTATGCAGCTATTGATCTGGCAAGTGCTTTTTTCTCAATTACTGTTAGTAAGGACCACCAGAAACAATTTGCTTTTACCTGGCAAGGTTAGCAATATACTTTCACGGTCCTACCTCTGGGGTATATCAACTCTCCAGTCTATGTCATAATCTTGTCTGCAGGGGCCTTGATTGTTTCTCCCTTCAAGAAGACATCTAACTGGTCCATTATATTGATGAAATCATGTTGATTGGACCTAGTGAGCAAGAAGTAGCAACTACTGTAGACTTACTGGTAAGGCATTTGCTTGTCAGAGGATGGGAGATAAATCCAACAAAAATACAAGGGACTTTCACCTCAGTGAAATTTCTAGGTGTTCAGTGGTGTGGGGCATGTCGAGATATCCCTTCTAAGGTGAAAGGTAAGTTGTTGCATCTGGCCCCTCCTATGACCAAAAAAAGAGGCACAACGCCTAGTTGGTATCTTTGGATTTTGGCAACAACATAGTCCTCATTTGGGTGTGCTACTCCAACCTGTTTATCGAGTGACCAGAAGAGCTGCTAATTTTGAGTGGGGACCTGGACAACAGGAGGCTCAGGCAGCTATACGCACTGCTCTGCCACTTGAGCTATATGATCCAGCAGATCCAATGGTGCTGGAAGTGTCAGTGGCAAATAGAAATGCTTTCTGGAGACTTTGGAAGGCCCCTATAGGAGAATCACAACGCAGACCCTTAGGATTTTGGAGCAAAGCCTTACCATCTGCTGCAGATAACTACTCTCCTTTTGAGAAACAGCTTTTGACCTGCTACTGGGCCTTAGTAGAGACTGAATGCTTAACCATGGGCCACCAAGTTACCATGAGACCTGAGTTGCCTATCATGAGTTGGGTGCTGTCTGACCCACCAAGCCATAAAGTTGGGCGTGCACAGCAGCACCTTATTGTAAAATGGAAATTGTATATACGAGATAGGGCCAGAGCAGATCCTGAAGACACAAGTACAGTACATGAACAAGTGGCCCAAATGCCCATGGTCTCTACTCCTACCACATTACCTTCTCTTTCCCAGACCATAGTTATGGCCCCTTGGGGAGTTCCTTACAGTGAATTGACTGAGGAAGAGAAAACTCAGGCCTGGTTTACAGATGGTTCAGCATGATATGCAGGTACCACCTGTAGTCCTGCAGCACTACAACCCCTTTATGGGGTGTCCTTGAAGGAGAGAGGTGAGGGGAAATATTCCCAGTGGGCAGAACTTCGAGCAGTGCACCTGGTTGTTCATTTTGCTTGGAAGGAAAACTGGCCAGAGGTGCATTTGTATACTGACTCATGGGCTGTTGCTCATGGTTTGGCTGGATGGTCAGGGACTTGGAAAGACCATAATTGGAAAATTGGTGACAAAGAGGTCTGGAGAAGAAGTATGTGCATAGACCTTTCTGAGTGGGCTAAAACATGAAGATATTTGTGTCCCATGTGAATGCACACCAGAGGGTGACTTCAGCAGAGGAAGGTTTTAATAATCAAGTGGATAAGATGACCTGTTCTGTGGATAATAGCCAACCTCTTTCCCCAGTAATTCTTGTCATTGCCCAATGGGCTGATGAACAAAGTGGTCATGGTGATAGGGGTGGAGGTAATGTATGGGTTCAGCTACATGGATTTCCCCTCACCAAGGCTGACTTGGCTACAGCCACTGCTGAGTGCCCAATCTGCCAGCAGCAGAGGCCCACACTCAGTCCCTGATATGGCACCTTCCCCAAGATGACCAGCCAGCTACGTGGTGGCAGGTTGATTACATTGGACCACCCCCTTCATGGAAGGGGCAATGATTTGTTCTAACTGGAATAGACACATACTCTGGATATGGGTTTTCTTTCCCTGCCTGCATTGCTTCTGCCAAAACTACCATCCGTGGGCTTACGGAATGCTTTATCCATCATCATGATATTCCACAAAGCATTGCTTCTAACCAAGGAACACACTTCACAGCAAATGAAGTGTGGGAATGGGCACATGCTCATGGAATTCTCTGGTCTTACCATGTTCCCCATCATCCAGAAGCAGCTGGATTGGTAGAACGGTGGAATGGCCTTTTGAAAACTCAATGATGGTTCCAGCTAGGCACTAGGCAATACCTTGAAAGGCTGGGGTAATGTTCTCCAGGAACTTGTATATGCTCTGAATCAGTGTCCGCTGTATGGTGCTGTTTCTCCCATAGCCAGGATCCATGCGTCCAGGAACCAAAGGGTAGAAATGGGAGTGGCACCACTCACTATTACCCCTAGTTGATCCACCAGGAAAATTTTTGCTTCCTGTCCCTGCGACCTTTATCTCTGCTGGTCTACTCCCCCTTTTTGAACTAAAGTTCAAAAAGGGGGAGTGCTTCCACCAGGAGAAACAACAATGATTCCATTGAACTGGAAGCTAAGACTGCCACCTGGTCACTTTGGGCTACTTATGCCACTGGATCAAAAGCCAAGAAGGGAACTGCATTATTGTCTGGGGTGATTTATCCTGACAATCATCTGGAAATAGGACTGCAACTACACAATGGAAGTAAAGAGTTTTCTTGGAGTATAGGAGATCCCCTAGGGCATCTTTTAGTACTACTATGCCCTGTGATTAAAATCAATGGAAAACTGCAACAGCCCAATCCCGGCAGGACTACCAATGGGTCTGACACTTCAGGAATGAAGGTTTGGGTCACCCCGCCAGTCAAAGAACCATGGCCAGCTGAAGTGCTTGCTGAGGGTAAAGGGAACATGGAAGGGGTAGTGGAAGAAGGTAGTGACAAATATGAACTTAGACCATGTGATCAGTTACAGAAATGAGGACTGTAACAATGTTTTGTTCATGTCATAGTATTTAAGTTGTAAGATATCAAGTTTAAGAATGAGTATTTCCCAAGGGCTTGCACCCTATTCTGGGGAGATTTCATGTGTTTCCGGTTGTATGCAGGACAGTTAAGTATTGTTAGGCAAGGAAAAAAGTGTGTCTTTTATTGTTTTCTATTTAGAAATTAAGTATGGTTTAAGGTAATGTATATAGCTGCCAAGTTGACAAGGGTTGGACTGTCATGTCAGGCTCATGTATCAACTTGGCCAGGTGATAGTACCTGTTTGTCTGGTTGGTGAAGTACTGACCTGTCTGTTGCGATGAGGACATTTCATAAAATTAAATCATGATCACATTGGCTGCATCCACACCTGATTCCATTTGTAATTAGCCAAGGGGAGTGTCTTTTGCAGTGAGTGGTGTTTCATCTACTCAATGAAGTTTTTTAAGGAGGATTCAGAAGAGATAGTCTCTCTTCCTGGTTTAGGCAGTGAGCCTCTCCTGTGGAGTTTGTCCAGACCCTCCATCAGAGTTGTTAGCTTCACAGCCTGCCCTGTGGATTTTGGATTCTATGTTCCTAAGGTTACATGAGACACTTTTATAAATTTTATCTTTATGGGTATTTCCTGTTGATTCTGTTTCTCTAGAAAACCCTAACTAATATACCTATATAGAAAAGTTTCGAATAATGTATGCAGAAACCACCCTCAAGGAGGAAGAGTATAACTCAGCACACCTTAGGTATGGACTGTTCATGGTGACCTCCTTCAAAGAGTACAGTATGGAAAGGAGAAAATGTAACTTTACTTGTAGAAGCCTGACAAACACTACCTTAGCCAGGTGATCAAGATTAATGTACCAATGTTGATAACAGACACTGTTGATATGACATGATGAGAATTTCACTTTTCCTCAGTGATCTTCCTCCCCCAAACCCTTAGACCCAGCATAACCTTGAGGAAAAAAACATCAGACAAGCCCAGACTGACAGACATTTACAAAATACCTATCAACGCCATCAAAAACAACATAGTCTGAGAAACTGTCACAGTTTAGAGGAGCCTAAAGGGACATGATGTCTAAATATAATGTTGACAACTGGATGTGTTCCTGGAACAGAAAGGAAAACATCAAATAAAGCCTATTAGTTAATAATAGAATTAATATCTGTCACTAGTTGTGACAAATGTCCCATAATCATGTCATATGGTAACAATAAGAGAACACTAGTTGCAAGTATATGGGAGCTCTGCACTATCTTTGCAAATTTTCTGTAAATCTAAAACTATTCTAAGATAAAAATATATTTTGTGCAATAAGCATATGAAAAGATGCTCAACATCATTGTTATTCAGGGAAATGCAAATCACAACCACCATAAGAACTTCTTCAGACCCAGGAGAATGGCTAATCTTAAAAAATACAGAAAATAATGTGTTGGCAAGGATGCAGAGAAGTAGAAACTCGTATACTTTGCTGGTGGCACTGTAGAATGGTGCACCCACTGTGGAATTCAGATTGGCAGTTCCTCAAAAAATTGACAATAAAATCACCATATAACCTGGCAATCCAACCTCTTGTTATATACCCCAATTGGTATTTATATACCAATATTTATAGCAGCATTACTAACAATAGCCAAGAGGTACAACCAAGTATTCATCCATGTAGCATATACAGACAATGGAATATATTTTGGCCATAAAAAAAGAATGAAATCAAGGGCAGTGCAATGGTGGCTCAGTGGCATAATTCTTGCCTGCCATGCTGGAGACCTGGGTTCAATTCTCAGTGCCTGTCCATGCAAAAAAATAAAAAGTACAAAATTCCGATGCATACTACAACATGGATGAACCTTGGAGATACCATGTTGAGCAAACTAAGCCAAACACAAAAAGAAATATTGTATGAACTCACTTTTATGAAATACCAAGAAGAAAACTTCACAGGGACAGATGGTGGTTTACAGGTTACCTGGGGAATGGTGCAGTGGGCCAGATGAGTGAGTTACAGCTTGATGGATAAATAGTTTCTGTTTTAAGTGATGAAAGAGGAGAGTAATGAATGTCAGAGATAGCAGCATAATACTGTGAATTAATACTACTCAATTATATGCTTGAATGTGGTTAAAGAAGGGAATTTTGTGCTCTATACCAGTTACTACAATAAAAGGCTTTTTAAAAGGTCTAATTTTTAAAAATATTAGCTAACACTTATTGAGGATATAGTATGTGCCATAAACTATTCTAAACTCTGTATCTATTAACTAACTTAATCTTCACAATAATCCTATAATGTCAACATTACCCACCATTCATACAGAAACTAAAGCAAAAAGGAGTGAAGTAATTTGCTTAAGGTCATCATACAGCTAAAAAGGAGTAGAGTGAAGAATAAAATTCAGGAGAAAGAATATTGTCCTCTTAGTATAAAATTATGTCCAGAAGTACCTCTCAGCTATGTGATTTGATTCTCTGATTTTTAATAAACCTCTGCTTTGTTGAGGTAAGTTAAATAGCTAATATTAAGAGCAGCATAGAAACCGTGATAACAAATTGCTTCTTAGAGTTAAAAACTTCTACCAGAGTAAAGGGGGAGGGCAAAGAGATTGGGGGTATATGTGAGTAACTTAAGTCTTAGAAAAACAATTTCAATAAAATGAGGAATTTACTTAGTGGGATAAATTGGCAATGGTTATTACTCACATGTATAATAGAGAAAAATGGCCACACTATAAAGGATTAAGACAGCTGGCTCAGATAGAGTGCATACCACTATGAAAAAATGATCATAAAATTTTAAAATGTGAATGACTGACAAGTTGTAGTGAAAAATAGAAGCCTAGAGATTTCAGCCAGCCTAAGGAAAGAACTATGGGAGCATAAACAAGGCATGCCATGCACAAAAAGAAAAAGGGAAGCACAATAATCTAGACAAAACAGAATGAGGAATGAGGTTTTGTTTTGTTTAATACAGTACAGAGTTGAAATATATGAAAGGGCTAATGAAGCCATTATTTTTGTCAGCGAAGTTAGAAATGGGTGACTCCCATATAGGAGATGGTGGAAGACCTGAATAGGTGCGTTCAGAAATGGAAGGAGGCAAAGAAAGTGACCTCCAGCATGACCTTTAGAGGCAGGATTATAATTGACTTGTGCGTTTCCTGAAATTGTAATTGTGAATGAGTTTTTCCTTGTTATCTTCCTAAATTGTTTTTTTCTTTCATATTCTTTCCTTATATCCATTTATATCAGCCATAAGGTGGAACTTTCCATGTAACTTCTCTGAATATGAATTTAAAAAGGGTCAGAAATAGAGCCTAGGGCCTTTTACTCAATATTTGAGAATCCCTCCTTTATCAGACAAGAGTCTTCACAAAACATAAAGCGGATTTAAATGAGATGGTTTCCTTCCTTTTGTATCCATTAAAAAAATAATAAGCATACAAAGAAACAATACAAACACTCCATCTTCCCTCCTCCCCTCATCTCCTGGTAACCTCTAATCTCTATCAATGTGAATTTGCTATTACTAGTCATCTCTTATATCACAAATATTTGTTGTAATGCACCTTATTTATTTCACTGAGTATGTTTTCAAAGTTCTTCCATATTGCAACATGCCTCAAAACTTCATTCTTTCTCAAAGCTGAATAGTATTCCATTGTGTACATGTACCACATTTTATCATTTCATTTGTTGATGGACACTTGGCTTGTTTTTATCTTTTGGCTATTGTGAATAATGATGCCATTAATATTGGTGTCAACGCATCAGAGTACTTGTTTTTATTTTCTTTGAGTTTATTCCTAGAAGTGAGACTGCTAAGTCATATGGTAATTCTACATTTAACTTTTTGAGGAACTGCCATATTGCTTTCCAGAAGTTGCACTATTTTACACTCTCACCAATGATACACAAGAGTTTCAATTTCTTCACTCCAAAACTTATTTTCCATTTCTTTATTAATACTCATCCTACTGCATGTGAAGTGGTATCTCACTATGGTTTTGATTTGTATTTCTCTAATGGCTAATGATGTTGAACATCTTTTATATGCTTATTGGCCATTTGTATATCTTCTTTGGATAACTGTCTATTCAAGTTCTTCGCCCATTTTTTAATTGGGTTATCATTTTGTTGTTGCATTGTAAAAGTTATTTATTCTGAATGTTAAGCCCTTATATGAAATAGGATTTGCAACTATTTTCTCTCATTCTATAGGCCATCTTTTCATGTTCTTAATGATTTCATTTGCTGCAAAAAACCTTTTTAACTTTGATTAAGTAAAATTTATGTACTCTTTCTTTTATTTCCTGTTTTGGGTGTTATGTTTAAGTATCCATTGCCAAATTCTCAGTCATAAAGACTTACCCTTGCATTATTTTTTAAAGTTTTATAGTTTTAGCTCTAATATTTAGGTCCTTGATCCATTTGAGTTAATTTTTGTACATGGTGTTAGGGAGGGTTCTAACATCAATCTTTTGCATGTGGTTATCCAGACTTCCTAGCACCATTTGTTGAAGAGACTATTCTTTCCCCACTGTATCTGCCTAGCACCCTTGTCAAAAATCTATTGACCATAGATGTGTGGGTCTGTTTCTGGACTTTCAAATCTGTTCCATTTGCCTATTTGTCTCTCTTTATGCCAGTACCATACTGATTGATTACTGTAGCTTTGTTATGCAACGTGAAGTCAGGAAGTACGTGTCCTCCAACCTTGTTTTATCTTTTTCAATACTGTTTTGGATATTCAGGGACCCTTGCAGTTCCACGCGAATTTTTGGATTGATTTTTCCATTTCTTCAAAAATGGCTGCTGGGACTTTGATAGGGATTGCATTGAATTTATATAATTCTTCGGGTAACATTCCTTTCATATTCTGACTAGAAATAATTTTAGATTTAAAAAAAATCCCATTAAGTCTCTTCAGAATTTGAAAGTCACTATCGTTGTGAATATTTCATCATACTTTAGTTAGAAGCCAGTGCTCATTGATACTAAAGAAAAGATTTCATATAAGAAATTGGTACAATAAAGGCTGTGCAACTCATTTCTAGCATTGTGATCACAGACAATGATAGATATGATTTTTCAAAGAATTTGCCACATATCAAACTGTAAGAAACATAAATTAAAATAAATAAAACTCTTAAGGATTAGGTTGACACAAGAACAGTAAGGAAAGATAGCCACATAAGAACTGCATTCAAATGCTACTCCCCCCCCGTCCACCTCAAATACCAATGATTCTATCAAATGCTTTAGATTTTTCAAAATCCTGAAGAAAAATTCCATGTAGCATCTGCTAATTATTGTTAGGAATAAAGAACCAAAGACCTTAAACTAAAGCAGCTCACCACCACTGACCATCTTGTCCCTCGATTCAACATGCACAGTTCAGTCCTTCTTACCTGACCCCTCAACTGCATTCAGTACTGCTGGAGGCTCCCTCTTTCTGGAAGTTTTCTTGTTCTTGGGCTTCAGTGTCATGACCCTCACCTGGATTCTGTCCTTCCTCTCTAACCACACATTTGTGAGCAGACCCATCGTCTTCCTCCCAGCCATTGACTGTGGTCTCCTAAAGGCTTAGCCCTAAGTCCCCTCCTCCCTCTCACTCAGCAGTCTTTCCAGGTTAACTCACCCATGTTCAGGTTCATTAGCTACATACACGCAGATGACTCAGTGTGTCCATCTCCTGCTCACACTTCTGCTCTTGAGCATCAGGCCCACAATGCCTACTTTATGTGTTTTTCTAGTAGCCCCTATCCCTAGAAATGACAATATCAATTAAGTGATGAAATAAATTTTTATGTAATCAGATAAACTCACTTTTTCCCCACAGGGATGGATATGGTATAAAATACTACATAGAGAGCAGAATAAAATGAAGGAATAACATTTAAAAATTTATTGGGTAAACAAACTATAAATTTGAAATATGCAAGGAAGCAGTTTGGCACCATTGAATGACATCCCCTTCTCAGCTAGTGGGATAATGGCATACCCTATATATTCCTTCAATACCAGGATGCTACACAAAAATTGGAAGTCAGCAAAAGCAAAAATAATGCATGCAAACATGCATTAGCACATATAATAAGACAGAAACAAGGTACTGTATAGTTAGATTTAATATTTATAAGATCATGGTAAGGGATAAACTTCCATAGAAATCATTCAACCATTTAATATTACAAGGGGAAGAGAGAATGGGAGGGCAGAGGGATAAGTAAGAAAAGTAGTGGACACCACTCTTTGTCCAAGCCAACACATTTTAATGATACCTGTCCCTCAAAGTCCCATTACGATAATCTTCCTCCCCCGAAAGATTGCTCCACGTCCTGGCATGGCATGAGTGGGTGTGGTCTGTTAGCGTGAAGTAGGTTCAACTCAACCATGCTTTTGAGCCTGTACAGAGTAAAAAGCAAGTTATGATTTAACATAGTGCAAACTTATCATAGATATCTTATAAAACATTCAGAAATCAAAAATTTAGCTAAGCATTTCAGAATTGACATACCATGAGTTACGGATTTTGAAATGGTCCTCAAAGGATTTAGGGCAAATCCCGTCACTGAAAACATTTTTAAAGACATTCAAAATTAGACTCAGGGAAAAACTTGAGAGACTAGTAGTACGAAAACTCCCACACTAACAAATATGAAACAGATGAATTTTTAGCTTTGTCTATTTTTAATATATACAACTGTTATTGTTCTGATTTGTTCAAAAATAGATTTGGTATCTTAAACTCTTTGGCCACGAATAACATAGAAATTATATCAATAATGCTTAGTGATGGTTCCAGAGACCTGTAGATATATGACAAGTCACTCAAGGCCAAAACTGTAAACTCTGAATATTGCTTTTATCGTTGACAGAAATGGGAGGTTCTGAGGTTGGTTGTTCTTAAGAAAATGTTCTATTCTCCAGCTCCCTACAATTCATTCGGGATTCATAACTCCAAGTACTGCAGCTGATTTTCATTGCCACGATGATGCATAGGGAGACGTGATATCTGGAGTAACTGGCTTCTAAACAATGAAGGGCTTTAAAGATTCAAGTCAACGCTTTAAATTACACTCAGGACTGAATAGGAAGCTAATGCTGACCATAGAATGCAGGTGTGACATTCTCCATATGTGTGGACCCTGCCGCAGAAAGAAATCAAGTTTTCTGCATCAAACACAATAAAAACCCAAAGACAGTGCGCTGTAACATTCTATTTTGAAGGTTATAAACCCAAAGACCACGGCAGTGAATAACACAAACATGAAGTGAAAGGTACTGTTAGATGCAGAATGCCAATCAGAAGAGTTGGAGAACATCTGTGAGGCCTTCTTAACCCAAAGCAAGCAGACTGCTACAGCTAAATGATTTTGAGTACCTGGAATCTTGAACTAGAAGCGATGCTAGTTCATCCATAGCTCCTGATGTTACCCAATAACCGTGGAAATATTAGACTCAACAATAGCTGGCTAGACCTCTTTAGGTGTGAGGAAAAAATGTGGCAAACATTGCACCTGAATTAACAGTTAACTGATTACCATAAGAACAAAGTACAAAACTTGAAAAACAAGTTACTCAGTAATCACAGTATCCTAAAGAAACAACACATTTCTAAAAGTAGACAATTCTCATGAGCTAAAAAAATATATATCAAATGCAAAATCTTACCAGAAAAAAAAAATACTAAGTCAAACCAGGAGTAATCCTCCCAAAGTGAAAGAAAATTCTCTAAATAGTATAGTTTTGTCTTAGCCACTGACATATGGGAAAATTTATGTAGTGAAGTATGTGCTTATAAAGTTTCAACTTATATTTAGTGGGGAAACAATTTATTATACCAAAAAAATCATAAATGTATGACAGATGGTGCTTTTTTCTTCTTGCTCTTGGCAAGGTCCTTTTTTGGCTGAATGGCTTTCTCTTCTGAAAACTATGAACATTGTCATTCACACCTATTTTCTGAAATTAAACAGACCAAGTCCACAGTGAAACCCCCTATAAATTTGGTTACTATATAATGTCTTCCTATTTTGCATCATAAATTATTTAGAGTACCACTTTCCCTAGATTAACCAAAAAAGGTCAACACTGGATGAAAAGCATTCAGCAAGTAAAAGCTTTATTTTAAATTCTTTGAATCAATTTTGAAAAATCTTCTATATTTAAATTTGTTCTGGTAGCAGTTACAAAGAAAACTATAAAAGATTATACTGGAAATGTGCCTTTCTATCTTTAAATATTCTTGACTTTTAAAGTATTCAATTCTTTAAATCAACTGCTAAATTAGAATTTATGTCTATAGATGCCTAGGCAATGGATTGTGTTGGTTTGTCTTTTGAGAATTGGGTATAAGTATTTATAAGTATATTTGAGATTAACAGACTAGTTTGTTGTCTTTTTTGAATATGCAAGCCGCTCGCTTAAAGTTTATTTACTTGTTGAGGTAAGAAGTAAAAGAAAGCGCTGTTTAAGCAGGTGGGAGGCAAAAGTAAAGGGTGAGGTAGGGTAGGTATTGCAAGATGCAGTCTTGCCAAGGGCAGGGATTAGATCTTTGGGCCTCTTGTAGTAGTATTGTGTCCTGCATACTTCAAAGAAATTAAGTTGTTTTCTCAGGCAGTCGCAGGAAGCCAGGCTACTGTTAGATTTTCTAAAAACTAATTCTCAAACCAAACTTTTCATAAATGTTTGGATAACTAGGGTAACCTTAGCTGCTGTAACAAACCCCAGTATTTCATCAGTTTAGGAAAATAAAATTTTATTCCTCATCCATTCAACACTCCTAAGCAAATGTTCTTTTTTGGCGGAGGGAGAGTAAATGTCAGGGGAAGCAGAGACCTCTGTACTAGAATAATCGTTTAGGGATTCCAGGTTTCCATTGCACCCTAGGCATCAATATCCAAGCAGATGGGGGAGAGCATGAAAGACGCTTAGAAGAGGTTTTGAAGGGGCAGGCTTGTATGTGGCAATGCATATTTCCGCTCACGTCCTAGACTTTAGTCATATGCTCACACCTAAGGATAAGGGAGGCTGAAAAGTATTTGGCTATCATTGTAGGAAGAAAAAACAAAGGAAGGAAATACGTGATGAACAGTTACGCAGTTTTTGCCACAATACATGTCACAAACATTTTCTAGTTGCCAAAATTTATATTAGACAACTTTCATTGTGAGACATGGCTAGTGACACTTTTTCTGCAATTTAAAATTAACTCTTAATTGTATTCTTTTTCTCCTTAAGCTATTTCTTTTCCTTTGTTTCCCTTTCTTATCTGCAACCTATTGTACTAATCACCTGCTAATGATTTGGCTGACCTGACTGCAGGTAATATGCTTTATTTTGAAATATGCATTCACATTTAAGAAAAAATAAAATTAGTAATGTAGTATGACATGCACAAACTTCTAATTAAATTTTTATAAAAATATAACTGCAATGCCAACAAATATTTTACTATCTTTCTAATAATATTTTCCCCAAACAGTTTAAACGTATGGGGAGAATGATGGTCAAAATTCAGAATGATGTAATCAATGGTTGCTTTGACTTTTTGTTTTTAAGAGATTTGTTTTTATCTGCAAAGCATAATGCAAAGATGATTTTCATCTTAAAATGCTAAGAAAATTTTAGTGAAGAACAAAATTTTGGAGAAAATCCTATCAAGTGAATCAGTGGCAACCCACTTAGTGCTATGGAGAATCTCAGGAAAATCCATTTCTGGCATGATTCCTCTGGCATCACACACATCTCTCTTTTTATTCTTGTGATAAGAAGAGAGGGTTTCCAGATGTGACCTGTGGCTCAGCTGCACAGATCTATTCTCTTCCAGAAGATAAACTATACATATTGCAACTTGATTGTTTTTGTAAGCTTCCTACGAAAAGACTTTCTCTAGAAATTACGCTTTATCTTTAATATTTGTATTAAAGAACTGGAATGTGTGAGGGAAAGTGGGGGTTCAGGGGCTCTTTCCCATCAGTGCTCCAAATAAGTGATGAGAGTGGAGAAGAAACATCATCACTACACCCGTCCTCCAAATGAAGTCAGAGAATAATGACGGACTATCCAGCCGCCCACAATCTCTTCCTCCAAGAAAGCAATAAACGGGTCAGAACATCTGTGCCCCACGGAAGATCACCCAGAGGTTGTGCTGACCGGCCTCCCGCCCCTAGACAAAGCGCAGGGTCTGGAGGAACAGTTCAGCACTGGTCTGCACTACGTTTTACATGGACTGAAGAGACAGCCCACACCTGTGGGTCAGGCGCTGTCGCTCAGTGCCCTCAGGTCTATCTCATTGCAATAAAAAGCATAACAGTAAGTCCATTTTGGCAGGTGTAAAACAGTGGAGGGTAGCAGGGCAAAGGGGTAAGCACGCTGAATTGGGGCCTCTGATAATCCTGGATTCTAGTACTGGCACTGTCATAGGTCGTCTGTTGTGGGACTCGGGATTAGGCGGTTGTAAGAGTTCAGTGAAATAGTTATGTGTAGCAGATGACCAATGCTCGAGAAATGGCAGGTGTTCTTACCGTTATTCTTAGTTCTGTCATTTTAATTTGGGAGAAGCTGGCCAGGATATTTCAAATATTGATGAGCGCCCGGTGAAAGCAAGGAGAGGAAGCAAAAGGAGAGCTGGAGCGGTTCAGGCAGAGAAGACGAACTGGGAAGACACCAATCCCACCCACCACCGGAGGAGGGGTGCTCGGAGGAGTGAGCCTCAGAGGCAGAACCAAGACCAGGGAGGAGGTCCGGCAGGGACAAATTTGGATTCACATTGGGGAGCATTTGGGGTACGTTCGAGCAGTTGGAAGACTGCAGGAGCTGCCTCCCGCAGGTGTCAGGGCTCCGTCCCAAGCTCCTCGGGGCCCGAAGAAGTCTTGATGCAGGAGTCTGGACGGGACGCCTGGGGTTCCAGTTTCCAGACACCACCCAGGACGAGCAGGGCTCCAAGCAGAAGCAAAGGATCCAAGCGGGTAAACGAGAGCAGCGGACCTGGCCGAGGCCGGCACCGGCCTGCCCTCCGCTCCCCCAGCTCTGCGGCTGCACGGCCGAGAGCACCCGCTCCGGGAGAGGCGGGGAGGCGGGGCGAGCGCGCCCCTGCGGCCGACGCGCCGTTGCTGTGGCGACGGACGCGCCTGCGCGAGGAGGCGCAGGCCCAGGGGCGGGGCCCCACCGCTCGGGAGGGGCGTGGTTCCGGTTACTCTGGCAACGGGGACGCTTCGGCCGGCCGGGACGCGGTTTCGAGGCCGCCGCTCCTCCCGTCCTTTGCATGGCTCCCAAGAGAGACAAAGGCGGGACTGGGGGCAACAGTTCTAGGCTATGGGAGCCCTCGCTCGTCGCCGCCCACTTCAACCAGGTGAGCGTACGGCCGGGTCAGGCGTCTCTACCCAGCCGCGCCACAGGCCTCGCCAGGCCCACGCCCCGCGCGGGGCTCGTCCGGTCTCCCGCCCCCCGCAGCTGCCCTCCCTCCAAACGCCCAGGCGTGCCGAGCACCGCGCCCCCGGACCGGCCGAGTCCTCCGCAGGACGCTTGATGAACCGGGGGTCGTTGAGGGAAGAGGGAAGAGCGCGGCGGGTGAATTAGAGCGGCAGCGCCTGGTGGGCAGGGAGCAGGCGTCCCTCCGACCCCTCTGACCCCTGGCTTTCGGTGAAGGCCTCCAGGTGGCACTTCACGACTGCCCTGAAGTTGTCTTCATGAACTGTCCGCGTCCCCTGACATCTCCGGAAGGACGAGGAATCGTGTTGAGTCATAGATAGCCTGGCCCATAATAGAGCTCCAGTAAAGGCTGAGTGACCACAGGCATGGAGTGCCTAGGGTAGCGATGTGTTTAATGCTAGGCAGCCTTTCGCCGGTAGGAAAGGACGGCTTTTTAGGTGTAATTCCCTGGTACCACCATATCCGAGTTTTGCTGTGTTTGGAAGGTGTGGAAGAGCCAGTACGTGGAACTGGATGCCAAGGTCAGGCATAGGGTGCCACAAACACGCCAGGGAATCTACAACCCACCGGCCACATAACTGCGAAGTTCATCAGATGCCGCTACTATCTAGCTCCCACTCCCACCGATGCCCGCCCACCTCCAGTGTGGGGGACAGCCAAAAGCTTTTGCCACCTGCAACTGGAAATCCACTGCTGCACTAAGCTGCTTCTAAGTCCAAGATAACCATTTGGAAGGAGGAAGCTTAATGCTGGGAATTCCAACCTTCCATTCTGAAGTATTTTTTTTTAGCTTAGAAAGACTATATATATTTTCATTTTGTATGTATGTGTGTGGTGCACTGGAGTTAGTACTTAAAAATAGATCTAAAAAAAAGGATAAAAACAGATCTAAAAAAATGGATCTAATGTGTTGCTCTCAGGAGAAATTTTTCTACATATTTGTCCTCATTTTCCACTACAATTCATTTTTTTCTTTAGGAACAGTAATTCTGTTGTAATTCCGTCTGATACTGAAATTAGTCCCTGATGAAGAATTTCATGAAAGTAGTTATGTTACTACTACTGATGCTGATGTGACCACATGGAATTTGGTGTCATTTCTATAACTTAAGGAATGAAGGATGTCAGCTCAGGAATCCCCAGTTATATTCTCAAATTCTCAAAGGTGTTTTTCAAAGTCCTTTGTAAAAGCACCCTCTCTTTTGCTTTTATAACTCAGCACTAGCCAAAGTAATTTTCTCTCCACTTTCTTTGAGATTGTATAAGCCAAGTTTGGGCTTGGAGTGAACATTTCTGCTTGAATTATAAACTGCTGAGCAACAGAGTTTGTTGGAGGTGCTGACAGTGCATTAGCTTTAGTGTTGCAAATGTGAATCTATAATTTTCCTAGTTGAGTGAACACCTAAAGGCACTGTTTTTTCTTATGGCTTGAAAACCTGAAATAATACTCAGTTTACTTGGTCCTACTCAAACAATATAATTTCCGTAAATCTTATGTATTAATAGAAGGAATTTGAATTCAATGTAGTACGTAGTTTTAACTACAAAGAGTGAACTCAATTTTCTTTGGTTTGTTGGAATGCGTGTTTTCTTATTTCAGGAGGCAGACAACTGCCCTCCATCTCCTCCCATATTTTTCTTCTCAGCTTGGTTTCATCATGTCTGTTCCAAGAAGAAAATTCTCAGATTAACCCAGCCGTCAATGCCCAGAAGTAGACTCTGACCACCAATTTAATAGATTCTGAATTTAGGCCAAAGATGACTGTAGGTGTCTAAGTTCCTTGTCCATTGTGCCTAAAAAAGTGCTTTGACCGTAGTGGGTGCTCAAAAAGTGCTACGCTGTAATTGCCAGAGAGTTTCTCTCTGTACAGTAGTTACCCGCGTGTAGAGTGGCGCTCTGGTGCGTGAGATCCGTGTGTGCGCAGTAGCTACCCGCGTGTAGAATGGCGCTCTGGTGCGTGAGATCTGTGTGTATGGGTGTGTGGCATGGTATGTGCATGTTATGTGTGCTTTGGAGGTTTTCCATAAGCTAGTTTTTAGAACCCAAGCCATTAGTAATTCCAAACTCACATTTGAATTGGGGTGCACTGGACTTCAAAGAGAATAAACAAGTTCATGATTTTGTTCTAATGAATTTACCTCAAATCAGTATTTTGGGTGATTTGAATGGAATACTCAAATCAATATTCCATTCAGGCTGGAATAACTGTCAATTTTTAATCTATTTTAGCTGGTTCTAAAACATTAAATGATGGTAAGCAACATAGGACAGTCTGTTACTGTCTAATGCTATATGATTAAATAGTGATAAGGATGATGGATTTGAGCTAATAATATTTTGTGAAAGATTTGCCTTTGAGCTCTAAAGAATGAGTCAAGTTTGAACAAGTAGAAGGAACAAGATTATTTTCAGCAGAGAGACTAATATGTACCTTTAATAAGTTTGGGACACTTAAACTGAGAGAGACAATAATATAGGCTTGGCCATTTTGGGGTGTACATTGCTCCATAAATTAATTCTGTCAACAAATGGTCATTTCTCTTTTCTATTTATGCACCCAAATATTTAGCTCATTAATATATGTGAAGTATCACACCTCAAAATTCAATAGAGGGTGGACCACGGTGGCTCAGCAGGCAGAGTACTCACTCGCCTGCCATGCCGGAGACCTGAGTTTGATGCCCGGTGCCTGTCCATGCAAAACAAACAAACAAAATTCAATAGGAGGTTTTCAGTATATTGGCAGTGACATTATAAAAATATGCCTTAGTGTGGACTTATATATGACATAAACATTATTTTTGTGATCTCAAGCAGCATTAGTAAATCAAAGATGCTTTGGTATCAAATAAATTATTTTCTCACAGTTGTCAAGGCAGCTTCTGGCCACAGTGAGAGAACCGTGTTAACCTAGGCAGTCAGTGACAGAAGCTGCCTTTCCTGAGAAATACATTTTGATTTAGGGTATTTTGTAATCAATTCTGATATCTCATTATCTTCAAAGCCTGTCTTCCTCGTCAGGAAATATCGTAGTTGATTTGGGGAAGAGGAGACAAGTAGAAGATTTTGTTCATAAGAATTTACAGAATTTTTCTAGAATCGTTCAGCCATTCTCCCTGAAACTTCCATATCCGTACGACGTTTGCCTTTGAATATTGTTGCATGGCTTCAAAATGACTGAGCTGAATGTTTCCATTGGAATTTTCTGTGATTGTCAAAACCTTGATGTCAGAAATAAAAGTCCCACAATTTTATATATGTTAAAGGACAGCATACACGAGTATAGAGAATATCCAGAAGCGAGATAAAGTATAGTTTTTCTTTTTCTTCAAGATATTTTGGACTTTTTCCCACAATATGCTCTTCAGAATCCCAGAGTTCCTTGGAAATTGTTTGGTTTACTTGGGATGTCTCACAGGTAGAGTTTGGTTGGAGGTTTTGTTCATTTTAATTGTTGAATACTTGTGTATTTTCAGATTATCTTGGAATGGAATTTTTGTTGTTTTTCCTAGTTTAAGGTCTTGTAGCAAAAAAAAAAAAAATCGCTTTAATGCTGAAGACAAACTACTGAGATAACACTTATTCCATTTACTTAGTGTTATCCAGCACAGAGAATATAAAAACACAGAAGAAATTTTATGACAATCCACACACCTCTTAGCCCAGCCTCACTCCTCATTGATTTTGCAAAAATGATTCCAGGTTCCTAATACTCAATTTAAGGGACTGGACACACTTACTGTGATTTGTCTTATATTATCATTAATATTTAACTTCTCGATAAAAATTTTAATTATATTTAATTTTTTTTTTGGCATGGGTAGCCTCTGGGAATCGAACCCAGGTCTCTGGCTTAATTATTTTTTAATATAAATACTTACAGATTTAAAATATCTGTGTATATTGAATGTAATGTAGTGAGGCCTTGCTGCAAAGTATGAAGTCCCACTTCCAATTTATACTTTGTCATTATCAGTGTCTGTTTTCCCCTTTTCAAGTTAGTAATAATGTTTGTACCATAAAGTTTGTACTTTATGGTACAAACTTCTGGAACTGGAAAAACCCGAAGTGATGTTATGCATGTGGTTAGTGCCTTTTATAGTACTCACTCAGAAGCTGGGACTCCAGGGGTAACTCCTGCTTTTTATAAAAAAATTATTCTAGTAACATGTATATGACCTGAAATTTCCCCTTTTAACCACGTTCACATAGGTAATTTAGTACTATTAATTCCATTCACAAGATGGTGCTACCATCACTGCCATCTATTATCAAACTTTACAAACAACCAAATAGAAACTCTGTTCAAATCAAGCACTGACTTTCCATTTCTACCCTCAGCCTAGCCCCTGGTGTCCTCTACTCCAGATTCTGACTCAGTGATTTTGCTTAGTCTAATTATTTCATATCAGTGAGATCATATGACAACTTGGCCTTTTGTGCCTGGCTTATTTCACTCAATATTCATGCATGTTGTCACCTGTGTCAGAAGTTCATTCCTCTTAGGGCTGAGTAATATCCCATTTTATGTATATACCATATTTTATTTATCCACTTATTTGTTGATGGGCAGTTGGTTGCTTCTGTCTCTTGGCAATTGTGAATAATGCTGCCATGAACATTGGTCTGCAATGATCTATTCCAGGCTCTGCTTTCAGTTCTTTTGGGTATATACCTACATTTTTGCTTTTTTCATGGAGGGGCACCGGGAAATGAACCTGGATCTCCAGCATGACAGGCAAGAATTCTGCCACTGAGCCACCATCACACACCACCATATGTACCTACTTTTAAGTGGGATTGCCATGTCATATGGAAATTCTGTATTTAACTTTCTGAAGACCCATGAAGCTGTCTTCCACAGTGCTGCACCATTTTACATTCCCACCAAGAGTGAATGAATGTTCCTGTTTCTCTTCATTGTCTCCAGTACTTGTAATTTTCTGTTTTTAATAGTTGCCATTCTAGTGAATGTGAAATGGTATCTCGTGGTTTTGATTTGTATTTCCCTAATGGTTAATGATGTTGAGCATCTATTCATGGGCTTTTTGGCCATTTATTTATATTTCTATAGAGAAATCTCTTTTTAAGTCTTTGGCACATTATTATTTGTCTTTTTATTATTGAGTTATAGGATTTTTAATATATTCTGAATACTAAACCCTTACCAGAATGAGTAGAATGTCTTTTCACTTTCATGATAGAGTTCTTTGACTCTCAAAAGCTTTTAATTTTGATGAGGTCCTGTTTATCTTTTTTTTTTTTTCTTTCATTACTTGTGCTTTGGGTGTGAAGCCTAAGAAACCATTATCTAACACATGATCATGAAGATACTTTTGTACTTTTCATTCTTTTTTTTATTAATTAAAAAAAATTAACTAACAAAACATTTAGAAATCATTCCATTCTACATATACAATCAGTAATTCTTAATATCATCACATAGTTGCATATTCATCATTTCTTAGTACAATTGCATCGATTTAGAAAAAGAAATAAAAAGGCAACAGAATAAGAAATAAAATGATAATAGAGAGAGAAAAAAAAAACCTATACCTCACATGCAGCTTCATTCAATGTTTTAACATAATTACATTACAGTTAGGTAGTATTGTGCTGTCCATTTCTGAGTTTTTGTATCCAGTCCTGTTGCACAGTCTGTATCCCTTCAGCTCCAATTACACCTTATCTTACCCTATTTCTATCTCCTGATGGTCTCTGTTACCAATGACATATTCCAAGTTTATTCTCGAATGTTGGTTCATATCAGTGAGACCATACAGTATTTGTCCTTTAGTTTTTGCCTAGTCTCACTCAGCATGTTCTCTAGGTCCGTCCATGTTATTACATGCTTCATAAGTTTATTCTGTCTTAAAGCTGCATAATATTCCATCGTATGTATATACCACAGTTTGTTTAGCCACTCGTCTGTTGATGGACATTTTGGCTGTTTCCATCTCTTTGCAGTTGTAAATAATGCTGCTATAAACATTGGTGTGCAAATATCCGTTTGTGTCTTTGCCCTTAAGTCCTTTGAGTAGATACCTAGCAATGGTATTGCTGGGTCATATGGCAATTCTATATTCAGCTTTTTGAGGAACCGCCAAACTGCCTTCCACAATGGTTGCACCATATGACATTCCCACCAACAGTGGATAAGTGTGCCTCTTTCTCCACATCCTCTCCAGCACTTGTCATTTTCTGTTTTGTTGATAATGGCCATTCTGGTGGGTGTGAGATGATATCTCATTGTGGTTTTGATTTGCATTTCTCTAATGACCAGGGACATTGAGCATCTCTTCATGTGCCTTTTGGCCATTTGTATTTCTTCTTCTGAGAAGTGTCTGTTCAAGCCTTTTTCCCATTTTATAATTGGAGTGGCTGTCTTTTTGTTGTTGAGTTGAACAATCTCTTTATAAATTCTGGATACTAGACCTTTATCTGATATGTCATTTCCAAATATTGTTTCCCATTGTGTAGGCTGTCTTTCTACTTTCTTGATGAAGTTCTTTGATGCACAAAAGTGTTTAATTTTGAGGAGCTCCCATTTCTTTCTTTCTTTCTTCAGTGCTCTTGCTTTTGGTGTAAGGTCCATAAAACCGCCTCCAATTATAAGATTCATAAGATATCTCCCTACATTTTCCTCTAACTGTTTTATGGTCTAAGACCTAATGTTTAGATCTTTGATCCATTTTGAGTTAACTTTTGTATAGGGTGTGAGATACGGGTCCTCTTTCATTCTTTTGCATATGGATATCCAGTTCTCTAGGCACCATTTACTGAAGAGACTGTTCTGTCCCAGGTGAGTTGGCTTGACTGCCTTATCAAAGATCAAATGTCCACAGATGAGAGGGTCTATATCTGAGCACTCTATTCGATTCCATTGGTCGATATATCTATCTTTATGCCAGTACCATGCTGTATGGCCACTGTGGCTTCATAATCTGCCTTAAAGTCAGGCAGCGTGAGACCTCCAGCTTCGTTTTTTTCCTCAAGATACTTTTAGCAATTCGGGGCACCCTGCCCTTCCAGATAAATTTGCTTATTGGTTTTTCTATTTCTGAAAAATAAGTTGTTGGGATTTTGGTATTGCGCTGAATCTGTAAATCAATTTAGGTAGAATTGACATCTTAACTATATTTAGTCTTCCAATCCATGAACACGGTATGCCCTTCCATCGATTTAGGTCTTCTGTGATTTCTTTTAACAGTTTTTTGTAGTTTTCTTTGCATAGGTCTTTTGTCTCTTTAGTTAAATTTATTCCTAAGTATTTTATTCTTTTAGTTGCAATTGTAAATGGAATTTGTTTCTTGATTTCCCCCTCAGCTTGTTCATTGCTAGTGTATAAGAACACTACAGATTTTTCAATGTTGATCTTGTAACCTGCTACTTTGCTGTACTCATTTATTAGCTCTAGTAGTTTTGCTGTGGATTTTTCAGGGTTTTCGATGTATAGTATCATATCATCTGCAAAAAGTGAGAGTTTTACTTCTTCCTTTCTAATTTTGATGCCTTGTATTTCTTTTTCTTGTCTAATTGCTCTGGCTAGAATGTCCAACACGATGTTGAATAACAGTGGTGATAGTGGACATCCTTGTCTTGTTCCTGATCTTAGGGGGAATGTTTTCAATTTTTCCCCATTGAGGATGATATTAGCTGTGGGTTTTTCATATATTCCCTTTATCATTTTAAGGAAGTTCCCTTGTATTCCTATCCTTTGAAGTGTTTTCAACAGGAAAGGATGTTGAATCTTGTCAAATGCCTTCTCTGCATCAATTGAGATGATCATGTGATTTTTCTGCTTTGATTTGTTTATATGGTGTATTACTTTAATTGATTTTCTTATGTTGAACCATCCTTGCATACCTGGGATGAATCCTACTTGGTCATGATGTATAATTCTTTTAATGTGTTGCTGGATTCGATTTGCTAGAATTTTGTTGAGGATTTTTACATCTATATGCATTAGAGAGATTGGTCTGTGGTTTTCTTTTTTTGTAATATCTTTGCCAGGTTTTGATATGAGGGTGATGTTGGCTTCATAGAATGAATTAGATAGCTTTCCCTCCACTTCAATTTTTTTGAAGAGTTTGAGCAGGGTTGGTACTAATTCTTTCTGGAATGTTTGGTAGAATTCACATGTGAAGCCATCTGGTCCTGGACTTTTCTTTTTGGGAAGCTTTTGAATGACTGATTCAATTTCTTTACTTGTGATTGGTTTGTTGAGGTCATCTATTTCTTCTTGAGTCAAAGTTGGTTGTTCATGCCTTTCTAGGAACTTGTCCATTTCATCTACATTGTTGTATTTATTAGCATAAAGTTGTTCATAGTATCCTATTATTACCTCCTTTATTTCTGTGGGGTCAGTGGTTATGTCTCCTCTTCCATTTCTGATCTTATTTATTTGCAACCTCTCTCTTCTTCTTTTTGTCAATCTTGCTAAGGGCCCATCAATCTTGTTGATTTTCTCGTAGAACCAACTTCTGGTCTTATTGATTTTCTCTATTGTTTTTGTGTTCTCAATTTCATTTATTTATACTCTAATCTTTGTTATTTCTTTCCTTTTGCTTGCTTTGGGATTAGTTTGCTGTTCTTTCTCCAGTTCTTCCAAGTGGACAGTTAATTCCTGCATTTTTGCCCTTTCTTCTTTTTTGATATAGGCATTTAGGGCAATAAATTTCCCTCTTAGCACTGCCTTTGCTGCGTCCCATAGGTTTTGATATGTTGTGTTTTCATTTTCATTCGCCTCGAGATATTTACTAATTTCTCTTGTAATTTCTTCCTTGACCCACTGGTTGTTTAAGAGTGTGTTGTTGAGCTTCCATGTATTTGTGAATTTTCTGGTACTCTGCCTATTATTGATTTCCAACTTCATTCCTTTATGATCTGAGAAAGTGTTGTGTATGATTTCAATCTTTTTAAATTTGTTGAGACTTGCTTTGTGACCCAGCATATGGTCTATCTTTGAGAATAATCCATGAGCACTTGAGAAAAAGGTGTATCCTGCTGTTGTGGGATGTAATGTCCTATAAATGTCTGTTAAGTCTAGCTCATTTATTGTAATATTCAAATTCTCTGTTTCTTTATTGATCCTCTGTCTAGATGTTCTGTCCATTGATGAGAGTGGGGAATTGAAGTCTCCAACTATTATGATAGATGTGTCTATTTCCCTTTTCAGTATTTGCAGTGTATTCCTCACATATTTTGGGGCATTCTGGTTCGGTGCATAAATATTTATGATTGTTATGTCTTCTTGTTGCATTGTTCCTTTTATTAGTAGATAGTATCCTTCTTTGTCTCTTTTAACTATTTTACATTTGAAGTCTAATTTGTTGGATATTAGTATAGCTACTCCTGCTCTTTTCTGGTTGTTATTTGCATGAAATATCTTTTCCCAACCTTTCACTTTCAACCTATGTTTATCTTTGGCTCTAAGATGTGTTTCCTGTAGACAGCATATAGAAGGATCCTGTTTTTTAATCCATTCTGCCAGTCTATGTCTTTTGATTGGGGAATTCAGTCCATTAACATTTAGCGTTATTACTGTTTGGGTAATACTTTCTGCAGGAGCTTTCCCTAGCTCCCGCCTGGGGTCTTCCTCACAGCGAGACAGGGGAACTCGGTAGCCAACCGGTCCCGGGGGCTCGAAGGTCTGGAGGGCGCGCGAGACGAAGAACGACTCGCGGGAACTGGAGGAGCTGGCAAGGCGTGCGCACCAGAACGTTTATTAGAGGAAATACAGAGCTTTATATAGTGGTGTGGCGGAAATAGGGGGGGGGGCAGGGGAGGCGTGCTGTGTGATTGGTGAGGAGGCTAAGGGGTGGCAGCGAGGGATTGGGTGAGCTGAGAGCAGAAAGGTCCAATGGAATAGCTTGAATATGTTGCTAGGCAGAGAGCTAGAGGAACGGGGCCGAAATTACATCCGGCAATTCCTCCCTTTTGTTTAATAGGAGAGGAAGAGAGAGTAAAAAAGAAAAAGGGGGAGGGGCGAGGCTGGCCGCAGGTGCAGGTGGCCCGCGGGCGCCCGTGGGGCTCATGCGGATGAGCCAGCATATGCATGAGCCACGCTCCCAAAGGGTGATCAGTCCTTAGGGTGGGCAACACTCGCTAACCATACCTGTGCCTGTTGGCGATGGCCTGCGCCCGCGAAGGGGTTTTGAAGTTCGAGAGCTGCTAGAGCAAGAAGTTTAGTTTGTTGTCTATGGTGGGAGAGTTGTCTATATATGCATTTGAATATAATAAGAACGACAATGAAGGCAAGTAATAGGAGTCCATAGAAGATGAGGTTAGAGGGTTTGAAGAAAGAAGAGAATTTTTTCGTTAGGTCAGAGAGAATGGAGGCAGAGACTTTAGGGATAATTGTTTTTTCTAGAGCAAGTATGTGAGCTTGGAGTTGGTGGGTTTGATTCCAGAAAGATTCATTATAAGCCGTAAAGATCCAGTCACGCAAAGTGAGGCGGGGTTGGGAATGATTCACGAGGACAGGGGTAACACAGAGGCTGGAAAAGGGGTACCGTCCATCACACGTGGAAGAAGCTATGTCGTAGAGGGCTTCGATGTCTTGGGCAATTAGGTCCATCTGCTGCTGTAGATTGAAGATGGAGTGGTGCATTAGAAGGTTTAGGTCCTCTTGACTGCCAAGTGCACCGGCAGCAGTACGAGTGAGGTTGTTGATGACTTCCGCGGTGGTGGAGGTTCGGGTGAGGGCAACAGCAGCTGTAGTAGCGGCGGCTAGAGATGCGACGACAGCAGCAGCAATCGCGGCAGAAATCCCGAAGTCTCGCTTGCGGCGGAAGAATGAGGACAGCTCTTCGGTTCTGAAAGGATAGGGGAGTTGCAGGGCTACCCAGGTGGAGGTGTTCAGGGGGATCCATATCAGACGGGGCGCAACGCTCTCGAGCTCCGTTATATAGGCGGAGGAGTTGCCTTTTTTGAGCTTGAGGGCTGTTTTCCGGGTCGTCTTCTTCAAGGACTGCTTGCGTCATTTGCCAAACCAGGCACCTTGCCCGACAGCGCAGGCGTCTGGTGGTCGATGACGGCAGTGACGGTTGTGAATTTTTCTTTTCTGAGGGCTGTTCAAGGTGCATTTTTTCCAACTTCTTCTTCAGGGCTCGCATTCTGCGTCGGTGGCGTCTGCTTGGTCGCCGTGGCTGGACGGATGTTCCTTCCGGGGATCCAGATTGGCTGCGGTCCATTCTCTGGAAAGACACAAGCAAAACCGCGCCCCTGGGCAAGGAGAGGGGCAGGCCCTTGCCACGTATTGGTGGCTGGGTCACGCCAGTGAACCAGCGGGGCTGGCGTGGGCCTGTGAGAGGGTCCCCAATGTTTATGTAGGGGAGATAGGCCCTCTTGATCGAATGTGAGGAGATTTAGATGTATGAGAGTAGCTGTGACAAGGTCGCTAGGGGGTGCTCGAGGGCTGTTAGTCTTCTCCTTTTGTATTTGAATTTTAATTAGGGGCTAGTGGAAGGCTCAGTGTGACCAGCTTCTAACTGCTCTAAGACGAGGGTTTTAAGTGTTTCTAATTTATGGGAGGGTAAAGGCCACTGCTCCACCCAGATGGGCTCCTCTGTGTCCCATTGAAGAGGAGTGGGTGCCGGAGGTATTAAGCGAGCAGTGGCGCAAATTATTGGGGGGGCTGAGTGGTAATGCTGGCCCCCGCATCTGTGGGAATGGCTCGTTCCCAGAGGGCTTGGCCGATGGTGGTTAGGAAGCATTCTTGAGGGGGGCCGCATGGCAATATATGCCCCTGAGGCTGCTAGGATGTCTTGCCCCCACAAGATTTGGTCAATGGTGTTTAGAAAGAGCGGCCAGAAGGTACCGGAGTGACCTTCATTATCTTCCCATTTGATGGGAGAGGCGGCGTGCAGGGAGGGAGTGGAGCCCGTGGCTCCGATGACGGAGGGTCCCTCCTCAATTTTCCATTGGGCTATAAAACGGGTAGGCAGACATGAAATTTCTGCCCCAGAATCAACGGTGCCTGTGTACCAGCGATTGTTTATTTTAATTTCGCGGGTAGACTTGTTGGGGGTTATAGGGATTGACCACATTATGGCTTGGGGCCGGTCTTGGCCCGGGTCTGTGTCTCTTGGGGGCGGGGCTGAGACGTGCCCCCCTTCAAGTTTAAAGGCTGCGCTCTGTTAGCATAGTGGCAGTCTCAAGCCCAGTGGTAGCCCTTGTTACAGCGTGGGCAGGGTGCGGGAGGCTTGTGCTGGGGTCTATTTAAGTGGGGGTCCACTGTTGGACACTCCTTTGCAAAATGGCCGGCCTGGCCGCACCTAAAACAGCCCGAGGGGAGGGACATGGCCGTGGCGACCGCCTGGGCCAGGGAGGAGGTTTGGAAGTCCACATTCCTGCAAGCTAGAACCCAGTCATGCAACCCCCCCTCCTCTACCGGAATGAGCGCCTGTCCACAAGCGGGGTTCGCTCCCCCAAAAACAAGTTCCCCGGCGAGCACCAGCCGAGCTCGCTCGCCGGCAACCCTGCGCTCGCAGGTGTCGGCGACCCGCGAGACAAAGGAGGCGAAATCCTCGTCTCGGCCCTGAGCGAGCCCGGCGAATCCTTCCAGTGCAGCGGCTGAGCATGTACGGAAGGCCCGCAGAGCCACCCCCCTCAGCTGAAGCCAGAAGCCCGGTGGGGCCTGCACGTAGTGCGCAGGAAGGGCGAAGGGGCGGGCGTGTCCCGGTGAAGGCCTCAGCCGGGAGGTCAATGCCGGAGGTATGGTCAGCGATAACCCGTTTTCCACCTCTGCATGGAAATGAGCCCACCAGTCAACACACCGACTGGGGGTGAGAATGGCCCGCGCCAGCGAGAGCCAGTCAAAAGGGGGTACATAATTGTTGGGATAGCTCTTCTATGAGGTGGGTGGCTCTGATGGCATATGGGCTGGTGAGGCCGTCCTCCTTTATGGCTTTGCGAAGCCGTTTGACTTCACTGGCATCAAAGGGGTACCATGGGAGAGGGCGTTGGGGAGTGGCCTGGATGTTTAAGGGGAAACAAGAAACTGGTTGCTGGAGAGGAGGCAGCGCGTGCACGAAGGGGTTAGTGTGAGAAAGGGGCTTGGGGCTTATATTGCAGGCAGAATTGCCGGGGGGGGGTGCCAGGGGTCGGCCGAGATCGCTGCCGGTGTAGCGGACGGCCAAGGGGCTGGGTTAATGGGCGTGGTGCCATTACAAGATGGCGGATGGGGCGGGGCAGTGGGATCATAAGATGGCGGACGTGGCGGGGCAGCGATGCAAAAATGGTGGCCGGGGGCTTTCCCCAGTGAGGGCGGGGGAAGGGCACTTCCTGTTTTCTGCTGGAGAAGAAAGGGGGAGTTTGCCCGCGGCTTGGTTTGGATAAGAAGGAGGAAGCTCGCCATCTTTGCTAGCCTCGAGGTTGTTTTGTCTAGGGGGATCGAGCTTGAGCGCATTATTTAGTTGTTGAAAGAGGGATTCGGCATCAGAATTCGGCCTTATGGGGGTGTTGAGCAGACAAAGCCTCCCGCGGGGCGCAGTGGGACGGGGGCCGTGAGCCGTGAAGGCAGGAGCGAATAGCGACGAGCGTAGGTAAGAGACGGGGGGGGGGGGGGGGAAGCGCCTATCTTCGTTTTGCAGGCTTAGGTGACCCGATCGATTAGGCGATCACAGGTTTGTGGGTCCCACAGGTGACATGTGGTAAGCCACGGGTTAAATGGCAATAGGAGGTTGGCAAACGGACACCTTACATTTATGGGTGTCCAGGAGGGCGGCTAATGCGCGAACTTGGGGCGCTTGGCGTGCCGTGAGGTGGTTGCCCATTCTCTTCTTTAGGGAGAAAAAGATAGGAGACGGGGTGAAGACGGGGTGAGGCTATTAGGCAGCTATCGGGGCCGGTCGCCGGGTTTAAGTGTGGCGAGAGGCGAGAAAGAGAAGATGGGGGCCGTTGCCAACAGCGGGGGCCCTTACCTGTCGAGCGTGGCGAACGGGGCTGGAGAGAAGATGAGCGGCGGGGAGGTCCCTGTTCGGGCGCCAATTGCAGGAGCTTTCCCTAGCTCCCGCCTGGGGTCTTCCTCGCAGCGAGACGGGGGAACTCGGTAGCCGACCGGTCCCGGGGGCTCGAAGGTCTGGAGGGCGCGCGAGACGAAGAATGACTCATGGGAACTGGAGGAGCTGGCAAGGCGTGCGCACCAGAACGTTTATTAGAGGAAGTACAGAGCTTTATATAGTGGTGTGGCGGAAATGGGGGGGGGCCAGGGGAGGCGCGCTGCGTGATTGGTGAGGAGGCTAAGGGGTGGCAGCGAGGGATTGGGTGAGCTGAGAGCAGAAAGGTCCAATGGAATAGCTTGAATATGTTGCTAGGCAGAGAGCTAGAGGAATGGGGCCGAAATTACATCCGGCACTTTCCTCTACCATTTTGCCTTTTGTATTATATATATCATATCCAATTTTCCTTCTTTCTACACTCTTCTCCACATCTCTCTCTTCTGTCTTTTCATATCTGTCTCTAGTGCTCCCTCTAGTATTTCTTGCAGAGCTGGTCTCTTGGTCACAAATTCTCTCAGTGACTTTTTGTCTGAAAATGTTTTAATTTCTCCCTCATTTTTGAAGGACAATTTTGCTGGATATAGAATTCTTGGTTGGCAGTTTTTCTCTTTTAGTAATTTAAATATATCATCCCACTGTCTTCTAGCTTCCATGGTTTCTGCTGAGAAATCTACACATAGTCTTATTGGGTTTCCCTTGGATGTGATGGATTGTTTTTCTCTTGCTGCTTTCAAGATCCTCTCTTTCTCTTTGATCTCTGACATTCTAACTAGTAAGTGTCTTGGAGAACGCCTATTTGGATCTATTCTCTTTGGGGTGTGCTGCACTTCTTGGATCTGTAGTTTTAGGTCTTTCATAAGAGTTGGAAAATTTTCAGTGATAATTTCTTCCATTAGCTTTTCTCCTCCTTTTCCCTTCTCTTCTCCTTCTGGGACACCCACAACATGTATATTTGTGCACTTCATATTATTATTCAATTCCCTGAGCCCCTGCTCAAATTTTTCCATTCTTTTCCCTATAGTTTCTATTTCTTTTTGGATTTCAGATGTTCCATCCTCCAGTTCACTAATTCTAACCTCTGTCTCTTGAAATCTACCATTGTTGGTTTCCATTGTTTTTTTCATCTCTTCTACTGTATCTTTCATTCCCATAAGTTCTGTGATTTGTTTTTTCAGACTTTCCATTTCTTCTTTTTGTTCATTCCTTGCCTTCTTCATGTCCTTCCTCAATTCATTGATTTGGTTTTTGATGAGGTTTTCCATTTCTGTTCGTATATTCAGAATTAGTTGTTTCAGCTCCTGTATCTCATTTGAACTATTGGGTTGTTCCTTTGACTGGGCCATATCTTCAGTTTTCCTGGTGTGATTTGTTATTTTTTGCTCGCGTCTGGACATTTAATTACCTTAATTAGTTTATTCTGGAGATTGCTTTCTTACCCTGCCCAGTATATGGCACTTGTCTGTCTGCAGGTCCCACCAGCAAAATATGTTGTGGCTCCTTTAACTTTGGAAGGCTCTACCTGCTGGGTGTGTGGTAGAGACAGAGGAAAGGTTGTAGGCTTGTTTTAATGGCTTCAAATTGCGAAGCCCTGGGATCTGAATTCCTTGAGAGAGGGATTCCGCCTGAGTTGCGTTTCACCCCTCCCATTGGGAAGTTTCAGGTGGTAGACAGCCCTGAAAGCAGCCTGTGTCCGCGCCTGGGGCAGTTGCAGCCTGTGCAATCCCGGTGCCGAGTCCAGATGCAACCAAACCTCCGCAGAAACAGCCACAGAAGGCTCCGCTTCATCCCCTTTCCTCCCTTTCAGTCAGCCCAATAGGGGACTTCCGCCTTGATCAGTTTCGCCTGAGCTGGGGTCCCACTTCTAGCAGTCAGAATTTGTTTGTTAATGCCACTATTGGTGTTTGGTTGGACCCAGTCCCTACCACTGTTGGAGACTCTTTCCTTTCCCTCCGGGAAGTCACCTGTGGGGGAGGGACGCCAGTCACCGGCTGCCACGGCTTGGGGAACTCCTGTTCCGAGATTCACAGCCGGTCGGGAAGCCGCCTGTGGGGGAGGGGCGCCAGCCGCCGACTGCCACGGCTTGGGGAGCCTGTCGCTCTGAGACCCACAGGCGGTCCAGGAAGCCGCCTGTGGGGGAGGGGCGCCAGTCGCCAGCCGCCGCGGCTTGGGGAACTCGCTTTTCCAAGACCCAAAGCCGGTCCGGGAAGCTGCCTGTGAGAGAGGGGCACCGGCCACCGGCCTCCGCGGCTTGGGAAAGCGCGCGCGGCTTGGGAAACTCACTGTTGCGGAATCTCGCAGCCGGTCCAGCTTGTCCAGACTGGGGTACTCTGTGTGTCCGGTCTCTGTCGTGGCTCTGGGAGCTGTTCTGTACTGTTTCTGGTTATTTAGTAGTTGCTCTGGAGGATGAACTAAAACGCGCGCACCTTACTAAGCCGCCATCTTGGCCCCTGTCAGCTCTCCCTTTTCATTCTTTATAGTCCTTATATTTAGGTCTTTGATCCATTTTGAGTTCATTTTTGTGTATGAAATGAGATAAGGGCCCTCCTTCATTCTTTCACGTATGGATATCTAGTTGTCCCACCACAATTTGTTCCAAAATGGACTTGGCAGCCTTGTCAAAATCAATTGGCCATAGATGTGAGAGCCTATTTATGAGCTCTTAGTTTTGTTCCATTGGTCTATTTTTCTAGCCTTGTGCCAGTACCATGCTGTTTTGACCACTGTAGCTTTGCAATAAGTTTTTTTTTTTTTTAAAGGAAAGACAGAGAGAAGGAAGGAAGGATAGAAGGAAGGAAGGGAGGAAGAAAGGGAAACATCTTTTTAAACATTTTCTTGTTTTATTGTATTTTGTTTCTCCGTTTTTTGTTACATGGGCTGGGGCCGGGAATCGAACCGAGGTCCTCCGGCATAGCAGGCAAGCACTTTGCCCGCTGAGCCACCGCGGCCCGCCCTGCAATAAGTTTTAAAATCAAGAAGTGTGAGACCTTCAACTTTGTTCTTTTTTCAAGATGGTTTTGGCTATTTGGAGCCACTAACCCTTCAAAATATATGTGATGATTGGATTTTCCATTTCTGCAAAATACAAAAAAAAAGCTGTTGGAACATTGAAACTGCATGGAATCTATAAATCACTTTGGATTGAAGCAACATCTTAACAATATTTACTCTTCCAATGCATGAACATGGAATGTTCTTCCATTTATTTAAGTCTTTGAATTATATTTTAAAAGTTTTGTAGTTTCCATGTGTATATCCTTTACATCCTTGTTTAAATTCTTTGCTAGATGTTTGATTTTTTTAGTTGCTATTGTAAATGGAATTTTTTCTTGATTTCCTACTCAGGTTGCTCATTACTAATGTCTAGAAATACTGATATTTGCATCTTGATATCATACCCTGCACTTTGCTGAAATTTTTTGTTAGATCTAGTAGCTTTGTTGTAGATATTTTGGGATTTTCAGTATATAAGATCATGTTATTTGCAAATAGTGAAAGTTTTACCTCTTCCTTTCTAATTTATGCATCATTTCAAGGTGCATAAATTTGATTGATATTTCTTCATGGATGCCTTTTATTTCTTTTTCTTGCCTAATTACTCTGAGTAGAACTTCTACAAGTTTGGGTCATAATGGTGACAATGGGCATCATTGTCTTTTTCCAGATTTTAGAAGGAAAATTTTCAGTCTTTCACCACTGAGTATAATGTTAGCAGTGGGTTTTTTATATATACCCTTGATCGTTTAAGGAAGAGTTCTTCTATTCCTGCAGGTGTTTTAACCAAGAAAGGATGCCAGATTTTGTCAAATGCCTTTTCACATCACTTGAGATGTCCATGTGTTTTTTTCCCCTTCATTCTATTAATGTGGTTTATAACATTAAATGATTTTATGTTGAACCACTTTTGCGTACCTGAGACAAATCCCCCTTGATCATGTCGTATAATTCTTTTGTTTTGCTATTGGATTTGCTTTACTGGTATTTTATTGAGGATTTTTGCATGTATATTCATAAGAGAACAGGAATTTTCCTTTCTTGTAGTATCTTTATCTAGCCTTGTTCTTAGAGTGATATCGGTGTCATAAAATGAATTAGGTAGTATTCCCTGCTTTTCAATTTTTTGGAAGAGTTGTAGAAGGATTGGTGTTACTTCTTCTTGGAATATTTGGTAGAATCTACCTGTGAAGCTATCTAGTCCTGGGCTTTCCTTTTTGGGAAGTTTTGATTATTGATTCAATCTCTATACTTGTAATTGATCTACTGAGATCTTCTATTTCTTCTAGAGTCAATATAGATTGTTAGTCCTTAGGAATTTGTCCATTTTATCTAAATTGTCTGTTTTATTGGCATTTCATAGTATCCTCTTATGACGTTTTTATGCTTGTGGGATCAGTAATGACCCCCCCCTTCCTGATTTTATTTGCTTCTCTCTTTTCTTCTTTGTCATTCTAGCTAAAGATTGTCAATTTTATTGATATTCTCAAATAACAAACTTTTGGGTTTGCTAATGCTCGCAATTGTTTTTTTATTCTTTATTTCATTTATTTCTGCTCTAATCTTTCAGCATTGCCTTCACTGCATCCCATGAGTTATGTTGTGTTCTCATTTTCATTCTCCTCAAGATATTTACTGATTTTCCTTGCAATTTATTTTTTGATCCATTGATTGTTTGAGTATGTTATCTGACTTCCACATACTCATCAATTTCGCAGTTCTCTGCCTATTATTGATTTCCAACTTTGCCACATTATGGTCAGAGAAGATGTTTTATATAATTTCAAAACTTTTAAATTTCTAGAGACTCATTTTTGTGAGCCAGTATGTGATCTATCCTGGAGTATGATCCATGTGCAAATTGAGAAGAATGTGAATCCTGTGCTTTGGGAGCAATGTTCTGTATATGTTTGTTAGGTCTACTTCAGTTTCGTATTCAAGTTTTCTGTTTCCTTATTGATCTTCTGTCTTGATATTCTGTTTATTGTTGAGATGGTATAATTGAAGTCTACAACTTTACTGTAGTTCTCCCCTCAATTTTGCCAATATTTGCTTCATACATTTTGGAGCACCATTTCTAGGTACATAAATAAGGTTGTTCTTTCTTCTTGGTGGAGTCCCCCTTTAATTAATATACAGTGCTTTCCATGGTTCTTATGATAGCTTTTGACATAAAGTCTAGTTTGTCTGATATTAGTAAAACTACTCCAGCTCTCTTTTGGTTGCTGTTTACGTGAATTATCTTTTTCCACCCTTTCACTGTCAACCTATTTGTTCCTTTGGGGCTAAGGCAAGTCTCTTGTAAAAAATATATAGTTAGATCATGCTTTTTTATCCATTCTGTCAATCAGTGCTTTTTGATTGGGGAGTTTAATCCATTAACATTCTGTGTTTTACTGTAAAGGCAATACCTACTTTCACCATTTTTTCCTTTGTTTTTTATATGCCTAATATCTTTTTATTTCCTTTTATTGCAGTCTGCTTTTTGGTGTAGTTGATCTTTTGTGATGTATCTGACTGATCTCTTTATCATTTTCATTTCTGTATGTTTTAAACATAATTTTCTGTCATTGCCCGAGGTTTGTTTGTATTACATAATCTATGTCCATAATGTACTAATTTGAAAAGATACCAACTTAACTTCAATAGTGTACACATTCTCTGTTCCCATCCTCCTTATGCTGTTTTTGTCTCACATTACCTCTTTATATTTTGCATGTCTGTTATCAGGAAATATGACTATTTCTTATACAATTCTATTCTAACGCTTATAGGAATCAGAGATCCATGTTTTATATTAAGGATACATTGCTATTTGGTTTTGCATTACCCATTTAGTTAACTTTACTGAAGATCTTCAGTTCTTCAGACTGCTCTGAGCCACATTCTCCTGTCTTTTTCTTTCAACCTGAAGGATTCCCTGTAGCAATTCTTGTAGGGTAGATCCATAGGTAATGGACTTTCTCAGTTTCTGTTTACTTGTGAATATTTTAAATTCTCTGTCCTTTTTGAAGGACTGTTTTGCTGGATGAAGAATTTGGGGCTGGCAGGTTTTCTCTTTCAGTACTGTGCTGGTTTGAAAGGATTATGTATCCTAGGAAAGCCATGGCTTAATCCTTATCCAATCATGACAGAGCAACTTTCTTTTAATCCCTATTCAATAATATAGGTTGGAATCTTTTGATTAGATTGTCTCCATGGGATACCCAATTGTGGCTATTAACCTTGGATTAGAGGGAGTGTGACTCCTCCATTCCAGGTGAGTCTGGATTAGTTTACTGGAATCCTTTAAAAAGAGGAAGCATTTTGGCTAAAACTTAAGAGCAAGAGTCCTGAGAAAGCCCATGCAGCCAGAGACCTTTGGAGATGAAGAAGGAAGATGCCCGTGGGGAGCGTCATGAAACAAGAAACCTGGAGAGAAAGCTAGCAACCTAGCCATGTTAGCCATGTGCCTTTCCAGTTGAGAGAGAAATCCTAAATCCTCATCAGCCTTCTTGAAGCAAGTTATCTTTCCCTGGTTGCCTTAAATTGGACATTTCTATAGCCTTACTTTAATTTGGACACTTCCACAGGCTTAGAACTGTAAACTAGGAACTTAATAATCCCCTTTTTAAAAGCCATTCTGCTTCTGGTATATTGCATTCTGGCAGCTAGCAAACTAAAACAAGTACATTAAATATATTTTACTACTGCCTTTTCACCTCCAGGGTTTCTGATGAGAAATTTGCACTTAGTCTTATTGATGTAATTTGTATGTGATGGATCACTTTTCTGCTGCTATTTTCAAAATTTTTTCTTTATCTTTGGCTTTTTACATTCTGATTAGACTGTGCCTCAGAGCAGATGTATTAGGGTGTATTCTGTTTGAATTAAATTGCACTTTTTGGACATGCACATTTATGTCTTTCATTAGAGTTAGGAAATTTGGGGCCATTATCTCCAATATACTGCCTTCCCCTTTTCACTTCTCTTTCTTTCTGCAGTTCCCATGACGCGTATGTTTGTGCCTTCCATGCTGTTACTCAAATCCCTGAGACAGTGCTTAATTTTTTTCTATTCTTTTCTGTATCTATTCTTCTGTCTGTGTGATTTTGATTGTACTGACTTCTAGTTTGCTGATAATTTCTTCCATGTGTTTAAATCCGCTTTTGTATGCCTCTAGTATGTTTTTAGTCTCCATTATTGTGCCTTTCATGCTCATAATTTCTGTTATGTTTAGTTTGAAACTTTCTAATTTCTTTTGCTTGAACATTGTTTTCGTATTATCTTTTAGCTCTATATCCACCTTTAGTTTATTTTTATCCATATTTTCCTTCATCTCCTTGAATTGATTTAGGAGATTTGTTTCAACTTCTTTGATTACTTTTTCCAATGTCTGTGTCTCCTTTGAAGTTTTAATTTGTTCCTTTAGCTGAGTCATATTTTCCTGTTTCTTGTATCGCTTACAATTTTTTACTGATGTCTAGGCATCTGATTATTTTGATGTACTGACTCTGGAGGTCAGTTTCTCCCTTTTGCCTAGAGTTTTATTATAGATTGACTGTGTGTTAAGACTCTTGTTTGATGCTTGGTTCAATTTATACTTGACCTTTAGAGTAGACAGTGTTGAACTGTTCAGATTTTCTCAGGTCTTTTGCACCTGATTCTTTCCCTGGATATTTGGTACAACTTTTAAGTTTGCCCTTTTATGTGCAGTTATTTCAGTTCCAGGAGAAATCTTCCTTTCCTCTGTTCCTTCTCTAGGAATTCTGATCTGTTCTGTTTGTTTTGGGCAGAATTTTCTCCCTAGCTCCTGTGATTTAATTCTCTTCCTTATTCAGTGCCCCTTTCCAGTTTGGGGACCCATCCTGCCTTACCGCAGTTCAGTTTTCCTATTTCTTTTCAGTAAGACTTTTCTTCCTTTGGTTATTTCCCAATTAGGGTATCCTGCCCTGGAGAACCAGATTGATCCAATCTAAAAAGGTCACATTTTTCATTTAGGTGCTCCAGCAATCACAGACTAGTCTGAATATGATCGCCATGTTCTGCCGTGATCTCTCTTATTTCCTTGGAGCCCTTTCCTATGCGTTTTCCATTAGCCACTTGTGTTCTGCCTGGGTCTCTGTGGACTTGAGTCCCTGTGCCTGGATATGCGTGAAGTTCTAATCTGCTGCGTGAGTGAGTGGCTTTATGGTCTGCATCTGTGGTAGGAGGTGCCCCAGCTATGCTACCTCTGTGTGACTCCTAAACTCAGCAGGATTGAGGGAGAAGAGTCCAGATTGGTGGTTCCGAGTCGTAGATCTTCTACATTTCTGATGATTTTTTTTCCTTTTTCTTCAATTCAGTATTTGTGGAGTCCTTCTTCAGTTTCTATCATTTCCAGGGTACCAAACAAATGGGATTTGTCATTTTATTAGTTGTTTCTGAGGAAAGACTTTTCCAGGTGATATCTTTTGTTGTCATTTTGATAGTGTCACTCATAATATGCCCTTTTTCTAAAACTGAAGATCCACAAATTTTCAGGTCTGTTCAAAGACATTCAGTGACCAGGAACAATATCCTAGTTTTTCTCACTGGTCCATCCTTCCTCCTTAAGAGACCTAAAATCTTTAAAACTATTACATTTTATGTAGACCTTACAATTTAGCAGAGCTTTTACTTAATTGGTCTCTTATTTTAATCTCCACAACAATGCTATGAGGTAGGTGTTATTAGAGTAATTTAAGGAATATCTATTGAAAAGTTACTTGATTAGACTTGAAATAGAGATTAACGTGTTGCTTAAAACCAATCAATAAATATGCAAACAGTAAAATTTACTCCAGCCTTAAAATGTCTCTTACCCTCTGACTCTCGTAGATAACATTTAGAAGAGATGAAAGACTCACCATTTTCTTTTTATATTCAACTTTTATGTTTCTAACTGAAAAATAAATATTTGGAAATCCTGATTAGGAACAAAATTTTCCTCTCACTGAATATTATGGCGAAATGATTCCTTCTGCTGCCTGGAAGTATACCACATTGCCTGGGTATGCCAAGCAACACTTGGCTCATCTAAGCTTCAGACCATGTCCGTCTCTCAACTTTCCTGTTCCTGTCATAGCACTATAATTCTCACAGCCAATAAAACTCATGAACAATTCATTCGTTTGTTCTTTCTTCATTTCAATCTGTCTCTTCATCCTCTTGAGGTTTCATTTAGCATTTTCTCACTTCCATCTCCTCCTGTCCATTCTCATTCCTTCATTCTAGGTTCACATTTTTTGATCCCTGAATTTTTACATGAGACCCTTACCCCTATTCATGTAGACTCACCTATTTCTGTTTGTCAAACCACTGAACAGCTAATCTTTTTTAAGCACTGCTCATACCATGTTATTTCCCAGTTCAAGAAATGTCAGTGACCACCTATAATCTCCCTTCAGAAGGCCTAACCAGCCTGGTATCTTCAGCCCCGTCTAATCTGGCCCCACCTAACCATCCTGTTGAATTGCTGTGGACAAGTCAGTCATCTCCCTGAAGCATGGAACTGAAAAGGAAGCTAGAGAATTTCCAGCTCTAGGGCATTGAATCCTGATTCCAATACATATAATGGGTGACCTAGAGCAACTTTCTTACCATCTCTAAGCCTAGTTCTCTTTTTGTTAAAATGTAGATAATTATATCCACCTTAAGACTTTCTGTAAAGAATAAATGGTAAGTATTTCACTTCATAAATATTTCTCTAGCACCTGGTACCTAATAAGACTTCAGAAAATGAGCTCCCCTTCCTCCCTCCTGCCCTTTCATTCGTATTAGTCTCCTTGCTTGAAATGAATTTCCCCTTCTCCCTCCTTGCCTTACCCCTTCTTTTAGACCTTCATACAGCCCTGTCTTTTAGGAAGTTTTCCATAACCACCTCAACCCACATTTTTCTTCCCTCACCTTGGCACTAGGCTTTATCTTATAACTTAGTACTCAATTAAAGAATGCCTTGAATTGTTCGCTATCATTTCATGTTTTAGAGAACAGAAGTATAATATGAGCTGCTTCAGAGCAAAATCACATCTTACCCTCTGTTCAAGTTTGTTAGCTGCTAGAATGTGATATACCAGAACCAGAACAGTTTTTAAAAAGGGGAATTTAATAAATTGCAAGTTTATAGTTCTAAAGCCATGCAAATGTTCCAATTAAAGCAAATCTGTAAAAATGTCCAAATTAAGGCACCAAGAAGAGGTCACCTTCACTCAAGAAAGGCCGATGAAGTTCAGAGTTTCTCTCTCAACTGGAAAGGCACATGGCAAACATGGCAGTGTCTGCTAGCTTTTTCTCCAGGCTTCTTGTTTCATGAAGCTCCTCTGGGCATGTATTCCTTCTTCATCTCCAAAGGTCTCTGGTGGCATGGACTCTGGCTCTCATCATTTTTGTGGCTCTAAAGAGGGACACTCTCCAAAATGCTTCTTCTTTTAAAGGATTCCTAAACTAATCAAGACACACCTGGAATGGATGGAGTCACATCTATCAATAATCAAAGGTTAATACCCACATTGGGTGAGTCCCATCTTCGTGGAGATAATCTCATCAGGTTTCAACTGTAGTACTGAATAGGGATAAGAGAAACAGCTGCCTCCATGAGATTAAGTCAGAATTAAAACGTGGCTTTTCTAGGATACATAAATCCTTTCAAACAAGCACACCCCCCTTATATATGCTTCACCATGACTAGCATAGTATATGCTAAGGATAGATGCTGAATTAATTCACTGTTTTACTTTGAAATATGAAGAAACCTATAATATGAAATCAGGACAATTGGTAGAATGACAGTTTTTTATATCAATGATAAATAAGCATCACAGAAGATATATAAGATGATTGTGACACTGCCCTGAAAAGAACTATGCATTGATTCCATTTCACTTCTCAGAGATATTTCATCTGCCAGCCAGGAGACATTCAAGTCAATGCTCTTTAAAGCATTTAGTTCATATTCTCCCCTTATTATATTTCAGTAGAGAGGTAATATTTTCTCTCCTACTAAACACCATAGATCAGTGTCAATAGCTGAGTTATGTGCACTCGCAAATTGGTAATAGAGATTCCTCGGAGTCTTGAACAAAGCTTACACTTCATGTAAAGGCTTTGGAAAGTCTATATGGGTTCAAGATAAGTATTGCTGAAAATGTTAATATCCCAGACCTCTGAAGTAAATAAAGTTATAAAATGTTAGGACTGTAATAAACTAAGTCTTAGTAGAGTTTTTTGGGGAAAAAATTGTTAAATTGAATTGAAGTGCTTGAAACCATTATAAATGCAGTTTATCAAAAAAGGAAATGCATTTTATTGGAAAGAACCCATGAATAATTTTTGAGAAGCAGTGAAGGATTTTCCAACTTTTTTTTAGTCTTAAACAGTAAGCTATTTCTCATATTAATGTGTATTTAAGACTTACTGGAAATACTCATAATATGAGCTGAAGACTGATGTCTGGCAGCAAGCATATTTCTGAAATTGGGTTGGTTTTATTACTATATTTTGTGAAATATGCTTTCATTGATATTTACAAAACAAATTGCCAGTTCACACAAAGGTTGTTTTAATAGAAGCCAATAAAAACAGCCAAGTTGCTAGGAAGAATGTTAAGAGGGAAATGGACTTTTCATAACCTCACATTATAATTTCTCTTTTAGGACAAAAATTTATTGTTTGAGTGAGTTTGGAACCAAAGGGAATTAGTATGTCAAAATATCCACCTAGACTTTGTATGTGTTCATTTTTATTGCAAATGAAAAATATGAAATAAAAGCAAAATGTATGTGTTGTCAAAACGAGTTTGGCAACATCCTAGGAAAATGTTAGTTAAAAAAAATGGTGAATTTTGACCATTTCAGCTCTAGCCATAGAAACCATCAACGGGCTCCCAGTTACCCACAGGATAAAATCCAAGCTGCTCTCTCTTGCCTCCATGGCCCTGCCTAATTTGGCCTTTCTCTGCTCATTCATCTTTATTTTCCTCTACTCCAGTTGAATGGTCTCTGTGATATGTGCAGGCACTACTGACTACGCCCACCTCCTTACTTTTGCTCGTGCAGTTTTCTTACCTAAAGATCCCCTTACTTCCATCCAAATCCTTATCACTAAAATCCTGTCCCATTTCTTCCAGAAAGCAGCTCAAGTCACATCTTTGTACCTTTCACTGACTTTTCTCCTTTTCACTCAGTTATTTCAGTGGTTGATAAGTGTTGAAAGTACTACTTTTCATCCATTGTTAACAATTTCAGGTTAGCCATTGTATCTGCATTACCGAAGAGCACTGTAAATACCTGGAGTGTAAGAAAAATTTAATATTTCTAATCACCTTTGTGCCAGTTTGAAAGTATTATGTACCCCAGAAAAGCCACCTTTTAATCCTGATCCAATCTTGAGGGAGCACCCATTTCTTTTACTTCTGATTCAATACTATAGGTTGGAATTCTTCATTAGATTATGTCCATGGAGATGTGATGTTCCCAGTTTGTGGATGTGAGCTTTTGATTAGGTGGAGATGTGACTCCACCCATTCCAAGTGGGTCTTGATTAGTTTGCTGGAATCCTTTAAAAGCTTCAGAGAAAGATGACAGAAACTTCAGAGCAGAGCTAACACAGATGCCAACACTGGAGAACATGCCAACACGTGGATATGTGGAGATGCTTGGAGCCCAGCAGACATCACCATGGGATATTAAGCAAGCCAGAACCTGAAGAGAACCAAAGACACCAAGAGATGAAGGCCAGCCCTGGAGAAGCAAAGTGAGGAACCTCCACAGGAACAGAGGCTGAAAGCAACGGAGCCCCAAAGGAAAGGACCAGCAGATGCCAGCCACGTGACTACCCAGCAGACAGAGATGTTCCTGACCTATTGTCTTTCCTTGAATTAAGGTATCTTTCACTGGATGCCTTTGGACATTTTGTATAGGCTTAGAACTGTAAACTTGTAACTTATTAAATTCCCCATTTAAAAAGCCATTTCAGTTCTGGTATATCACATTCTGGCAGCTAAAAAACCAGAACAACTTCTCTCTTGTGATAATCATATAGTGACCTTCAATGAATACTTACTGATTAAATCCATTGACTATATTGTCCTGTCTCAGCCTCCTGGGCCTGAATTCTCTTCTGAGCTCCAGAATCAGTCCTGAGTCTCCAATTCTCAATTTCAGCATCCATAAAACAGGACCATGGTCATACATCCCTTGCAGATATTGTAAAGACTTTTCAGATGATTTAAAGGCATAAAGTATTTCAAACTCAACAAATCCAAATCCAAACTCCAGGCTTCTCCCATCAAACCTGTTCTTTGCTGAGTCTCTGGCTTCTTATTTAATGATGTCATCGTGTGCCCCAACAGTTACTAGGGACCAAAACCTGCATTCATTGTTTTCTCCTCCTTTTCTAGATCCGTAATCAATTCTTCAATAGATCCTATTGGTTTACCTTTGAAATGTATACTAAAGCCATGCTCTACTCACTACCCCTACTGCTATACCCTAATCTAAATCAATATCATCTTTTGCCTGAATTACCAGTAGCTCAGTAGCTTCAGAACTTAGTCTCCTACTTCTATGCTTACTTCCCCAGAATCTGGTCTCCAGAGGGTTTTTAAAATACACAAGACCTAGAATAAAATCCAATTTCTCTATCAGGGCTTAAAAGACACTGGGTGGTTTGGCTTCTGTCAGCCACTCTAACTTCATGTCTTGTATCCTATCACTCCTCCTTTCACTCAGTTCCTTGTATCTTTCTTCTTGACCTCAAATCCGTCAGGAAGCACATTGCCATTTTGGGGCCTTTGCTCTTGTTGAGCCCTCTGCCTGGAATGACCTTTCTTCAGATGTTCATGAATCACTCCCTCCCTTCGTTCAGGATTCTATTTAGACGTTACCTTCCCTGACCTTCTTATCCAAACTACACCATCACACTCTATCCACTTACCCAGATCTGGTTCATATCTTCTAGTTTGTGTCTAACTCATTATTGTTGGTTTCCCTCCATGTGAAGGTAAGATCTATGAAGGCAGGGAATTTGCATTACTCAGTGATATATCACTGGCGCCTAAAAATGTTGTTATATAGAGGGATTCCAATAACATTTGCTGAATGAAGGAATAGTAGGTGTTCAATTAGGAGGTACTCTTAATAGTAGTGGCCTTACCAAATTTATAGAAGTAGTATGTAAATCAAATAAAGTATGTGTTTTAGTTTCCTGGCTACAAAAACAAATATCATAGAATGGGTTGACTTAACAACAGGAATTTATTGGCTGATGGTCTCAGAGACTGGAAGGCTTCCTTCCTGCAGGGATTGCTGTCTTCTGGCTGGTCAGCAATCTTTGGGTTGGGGTTCCTTGGCTCTTCTAGCCCATGATAATGCACATGGTGGCATCTTCTCCCTTCTCTTCTGGGCTCCATTGACTTTCAGCTTCTGGCTGCTCCCCATGGGTTCTTTTCTGTAGTTTTCTCTATAAGCCTTCCAGAAATAGGATTAAGATCCACCCAGGTTCAATTAAATCATACTTATATTGATATTGTTTTCTGACGTTCAATTAAACATTTCATCTCTGAAAATGCTCACTTATGTTTAACTACATAATAGATCCAAAGAGAATAGATCCAAATAGACGTTCTCCAAGACACTTACTAGTCAGAATGTCAGAGGTCAAAGAGAAAGAGAGGATCTTGAAAGCAGCGAGAGAAAAGCAATCCATCACATACAAGGGAAACCCAATAAGAAGACCGATGGCGTTCAGGGCTTCTCTCTCAGCTGGAAGGGCACATGGTGAACACGGCGTCATCTGCTAGCTTACTCCCCTGGCTTCTTGAAGTTCCCCCAGGGTCATTCTCTTTCTTCATCTGTAAAGGTCTCTGTCTGCATGGGCTCCTATGGCTTGGAAGCTTTTTCCAAAATGATTCCCTCTTAAAAGGCTCCAGTAAGCAACCCCACTTTGAATGAGTGTAGACACACCTCCATGGAAACCATCTAATCAAAAGTTACCACCCAAAATTGAATGGGTCACATCTCCATGGAAACAATCAAATACTACCACCCAACAATATTGAGTGAGGATTAAAGGATTAAAGAAAATTACTTTTCTGGGGTACACCACAGATTTAAACCAGCACATCCCACCTTTTGGACTCCCAAAAGAAACATTCTTTCCAAATGCAAAGTACATTCATTCCATGACAATATCAGAAAGCCTTAAACCATTTCAGTAACGATATAAATACCATACAAAGTCAGAAACAGTACAAAATCTCATCAAAGTCAGTTACAGGCATTGTCTGTCCTAAGGCAAAATTTTCCTCTGGCTCTGGACCTGTATAACTCAGAACAAGTTATTTGCTGCCAACATACAAAGGAGGGACAGTTATAGGATACATATCCCCATTTCCATAGAGAGAAATTGGAAGGAACACAGGGGACACCAGTTCCTAACAGTTTCAAAAACCTGCAGGGCAAACACCATTAGACTTTAAAGTCTGAGAGTCATTTAACTTTGGGGCTTTAGAAAGTGGCAGTCCCACTTTTTCCTAGGGCCTACACAGAGGCCCACCTCTCTCCAAATGCAACCTTTGGGGACATTGAGGAGACCACCTTTTTCTCACCTCTTCCCTCTCTAAGCATCAGGGTCTTACATGGTCTTTCCGCCAAGTCCGGGGCACACGCTCAGCTCCTCATGTGGTGGCAACCAGGTCTCCCCAATCCCCAAGCAGTGTGCCCCACCCTCCCAAGGCCTGAGATGGTGCAATTCTTTCATTGCAACGAGGTGGAGGCCTATCCTCTGCCTTTGGGGCAAACTCACCCTCTCTAAGTACTTGGTTGGGCCCACTCTCCTGGCCCAAGTCTCTTAACTTCAGACCTTAGTCTCCATGGCTCTGTCTCTGAAGACATTTTACCTTCACTTTGTCCTTTTTCTGAATCTTTTAGTCCAGACTGGCAGCCATTCTGTTTACACAGGTCCCACAGCACTCTCATTGGCTTTCTATGCAGTAAGCAAGGATTACGCCCATCAGACAGAAAGAGTTTCCATAAATCTTTCCCATATAACTCCATCTCCAATCCTGGCTTTTTCTGAAATAGCTGACTGGTTCTACGTTTGGTTAAATCCTCATGTAGGGCACTATTTTCTGGAAGCCCAGAATTTTCCAGACCACCAATTTGTGGTTTCTTTATATCCAAGAGTTCAGTTCTCGGTTTATCTCTTTCCTGTCTCATTTCACTATAAGCTGCAAGGAGGAGTCAGGCTGCACTTTCCACATTTAATTTGGAAGCCATTTCTGCTAAATATCCAGGTTCATGGCTTTTAAAATATGTCCCCATCCAAAGCCACTAGTCAGTTTTGCCAGATAATATCCCGTTTTAAAACAAAGATCACCTTCCTTCCAGTCATGTTTTCCCTATCCTCCATCATTTTTTATTCAAGTATAAGAAGCAGTAATATTATATGTCCAACTTAGTAAATTGTGATATGTATGTATGTATATATATATATATAATATATACTCCTATAATCCACCACCCAAGTAAAGATATAGAAACTTATGTCTCTTCCCAGTTAATACCTACCTCCATCCCCTGGGATATAATGCTCTTCTAACTTCTGCCATCATTTGCCTGATCTTAAACTTCATATAAAGTAAATAATATACCATATAGTCTTTTTGTTCAACGTAATGACTATGAGGTTATACATGTTGTTGCATGTATAAGGAATACATTCATTTTATGGCACTGTAGTATCCTATTTTATGAATGTACTGAAATTTATTTATCTATTCTCCTGCTGATGACATTTGGAGCAGGCTCAGTTTGAGATATTCCAAATCAGCCTTCTATAAGATTCTTGTACAAAATTTCCTATGGACATATGCAATCATTTCTCTTGAGTTTATACCTAGGAATGAAAGTACTGTTTCCTAGAGAAAGATGTTATTTATATTTAGTTGATACTATCATAGAAATTTCCACTGCAGTTGCACCAATTTACAGTCCCATCAGTAATGCATGAGAATACCAGTTGCCTGTTAGTCTTTCAATTCCATTATTTTTTAAATTTTAGTACTTTCCTCTTTATATCCAAATTTGTTTTAATCAGTCCTCCAATTGAATTTTCTCTTTCCCATTGCCAATTTATTTGCCAGTCTAGAAGCCTTTCCCTCTGTTCTATCCTTTTTGAGGTTTTATTGTTTGTATTATTTTGTTTACCTAAACTGAGCACAATTTTCCACATATGAAGACACTTTGGCTTTGTGCAGTAAAGAATAATGTTTCCTCTATAGTTCCCACTTTTCTCTAGGCCTGACAAACTAAGGCCTTTTAATAGAACTGTAGCACATTGAGCTGATGGCTATAGGGAAGCAGTACACATAGGCATATTTCCTAAAATTGACAAAGCCTCTAAACTTGTGACTAGAGTTTGGATTGTGTTTTCCTCAATACACTCACTTTCCACATTGAATCTCATCTAATAGATTATGCTTGTTCAACCCAGAAAGCCTTGTGAAATCTCTGTGTAGTGCTTAACTGGTGCTGTGGCACTAGTGCCACCTCGTAGCACCTGTTACTGCAGGTAAGGCAGGATGGCAGAGGAAGCTCTGGGTGCAGGAGTCACAGCACGCCTCTTGCTGTCTGGTCACCTTGAACAAGTCTCCATGTTATAGATTTTTCTCCATCTGCAAAATGAAGCATTGAATGAAATGGCAATAGAAGACGTGTCTTTGTACTCCACTATAGTTTTAGGTTTCACTGTCATATTTTTGTATAAAAGCAGTTAAATAAGTCCCATCCATGTATGATCCCCAGGGTTCCTAACCGTTAACATTTCTCCATTCAACAAAGTGCCCATCTAACTTTACCTTTTGTCTATAAGCCAGTTCTCTAACCACAACACAACATTTCCTCTATTTCCATGGTAATTCAGTATTTTTGGTAAAGAAACTTATGAAATGCTCTCTAAAAGTTTAAATAAATGTTGTTTCCTGGCTTCCCCTTGTCCTCACACCCTCACTATCATTATTCCTTGTGTTCTTATTGTATTTTCTTTTAAAAACTATTATTGTGTGTGGCCAGTCAGTAGAAATGGAGAGGAAAAGCCCCCAAGTTATATAAATACCAATCTATAAAATTATGTGATCCCTAAAAATGCATATAACTCCATGTATGTATATAATATTTGAGTTTTGATTAAACTAGTTCAGGGAATATTGAGTTCAAATACTTCTGCCTTCACATCAAGTATTTAAAATGCTGAGCAAAGATACAGATGCTTCCACATTGTAAATGTAAAGCATAAACTAATGCTTACTGTTTGAATTACCATGCATACCTTATGAATTTGTCACCTACCTAAGAAAATATTTGTGGAAAAATGGTTCATTCTGATTGTATTTACAACCCTTGCTATAAAAGTAACTATGGATGTATTATGTTTCTCTTTGTAAATGAAGCATGTTTGCTCAGAAGGGTGTATGCTTTGAATCATGTTTAAAGTGATGACGATCTGTTTTGCCAAAGAAAATTTTTGCTTAGTCCCTCTTGCGTTCAACAATTAGGAACAATCACATTTCGACTTAAATTATGGTCATATGGCATAGAATTTTGGGTCACACGTGAAGTCCATATGAGAACTGGGCCTCTGGCCATACCCTTATTAATACCACTTTAAAATAGGCAAGGAAATCATCCTATATAGGAAATCATCTTATGTGGCATTTCCACATGGAGCCACTTTCACTTGTCCAAGAGTAGTTTAGAGAAGGATTGCTCTCATATTTTTTGGAAATACTCTTTCCTTTGCTTGATTTGTTTATTAAAATCTTCACTATCTCTACTTACTATTATTTTATAGGCTTCTGTGTTCCAGTAATAATAGGGAAATTGAAAGTGCCCTATTTTGGATTTTAGCTGCTAAAAATAACTCTTTAAAATCATCCCAACTTAACTTGCTCAATTACAGTTTTTAGTTAATAAAACAATTGAGCTTAACATGTTTTCAATTAGTCCAATAGAAGACATTGTCCTCACTTGACTTGGATTGTAAAAAGTGATATTGAAACAAAATCAGGCTAGGAAAGGTAACATCCTCCTAGATCCTTCTCATGTGCGTCTTCGTAGTAAAAGTTCCCTGTTAGTCCATCTAAACACTGCTCGGTCAGCAGTGGAGCAGGAACCTCTCACGGTGCCTTTAGCCCCTGGGCACTTGAGATGTCAACATGCTACAGGGGGGAAAGGAGGCCATAAGGTGCCAGCATTTTTAAAAAACTTTTTATTGTATAATATAACATGCATAAAAAGCAAAGAAAGAAAAAAGCAATAGTTTTCAAAGCAGTCTTCAACAAGTAGTTACAGGACAGATCCCAGAGTTTGTCATGGGCTCAGATTTTTCCTTCTAGCTGCTCAAGAACATTGGAGGCTATAAGGAATATATATATTTTTATCATTGCTTTTTTTCTTTTTTGTGAAAAATAACATATATACAAAAAGCAATAAATTTCAAAGCACAGTACAACAATTAGTTGGAGAACAGATTTCAGAGTTTGGATGGATTACAATTCCACAATTTTAGGGTTTTATTCCAGCTCTAAGATACTGGAGACTAAAAGAAATATCAATATAATGATTCAGGAATCATATTCTTATGTTAAACCCTACCTTCTCTGTATACCTCCCCCATCACTTTTGATCTTTCTCCCACTCTTTAGGGGTATTTAGGCTATGCCCAGTCTACTTTTTTCATATTGGAAGGACTTGGGAAATGGAACTAGCTGATGTTTGGAAAGGCTGGCCCCTCTAGGTTTCAGGACTTATCTGGACCAGGGACCCATCTGGAGGTTGTAGGTTTCCAGAAAGTTACCCTAGTGCATGGAACCTTTGTAGAATCTTATATATTGCCTTAGAATTGGCTGGAATGGTCCTGGTTGGAGTTTGGCAGGTTATGATAGGTAGCAATGTCCAACTGAAGTTTGTGGAAGAGTGACCTCCAGAGAAGCCTCTCAACTCTATTTGAACTCTCTCAGCCACTGATACCTTATTTGTTACACTTCTTTTCCCCATTTCAGTCAGGATGGAATTGTTGATCCCACAAAGCCAGGGCCAAATTCGTCCCTGGGAGTCATCTCCCACATCTCCAGGAAGACTTTCACCCCTGGATATCAAGTCCCATGTAGCAGGGAGGGCAATGATTTCACTTGCAGAGTTGGGCTTAGAGAGAGTGAGGCCACATCTGAGGAACAAGAGAGGTCCTCTGGAGGTGACTCTTAGGCACACCTATAGGTAGGCTAAGCTTCACCACTATAGACATAAGCTTCACAAGAACAGGCCTTAAAATCAAGGGCTTGGCCTATTGATTTGGGCGCCCCTAATGTTTGACATAGTATCAGGGGTTTCCCCAGTGGTAAAGTTCAGTAGTTCCATATTTTTGTTCTCATCCCTCAAAGAACTTTGTTACTGATTTTTGTACATTAATTTTATATTCTGCTCCCTTGCTGAATTTATTAGCTCAAGTAACTTTGTTGTAGGTTTTTCAGGATTTCCGATGTATAGTATCATGTCATCTGCAAATAATGAAAGTTTTATTTCTTCCTTTCCAATTTGGATGCCTTTTATTTCTTTGTCCTGCCTGATTGCTCTAAGCTAGAACGTCTAGGACAATATTGAATAATAGTGGTGATAGTAGGTATCTTTGTCTCATTCCTGCTCTTAGGGGGAAAACTTTCAGTCTCTCTCCATCGAATACAATGCTGGCTATTGGTTTTTCAAAAATGCCCTTTATCATATTGTGGAAGTTATCTATGAGTTCTATCTTTTGAAATGGTTTTATCAGAAAAGGATGTTGAATTTTGTCAAATGCTTTTTCTGCATCAATGGAGATGATCATGTGATTTTTTTTTCCCTTTCAATTTGTTAATGGGCTGTATTACATTAATTGATTTTCTTGGGTTGAACCATCCATGGTCTTGGTGTGTAATTCTTTTAATGTGTTGTTGGATTCAATTTGCTAGTATTTCATTGAGAATTTTTGCATCTGTGTTCATTAGGGAGATCGGCCTGTAGTTTTCCTTTCTTGTAGTGTCTTTACCTGGTTTTGGTATTTAAGTGCTGTTAGTTTCACAAAATGAGTTAGGTAGTGTTCCTTCTTCCTCAATTTTTTGGAAAAGTTTGAGCAGGATTGTTGTTAGTTATTTTTAGAATGTTTGATAAAATTCACCTGTGAAGCATTTCTTTGTAGAAAGGTTTTTGATGACTGATTGAATCTCTTTACTTGTGATTGACTTTTTGAGATCTTTTATTTCCTCCTGAGTCAGTATAGCTTGTTTGTGCATTTCCAGGAATTTGTCCTTTTCATCTAAGTTGCCTAGTTTGTTGGCATATAGTTGTTCATATTATCAGCTTATGATTTCTCTTATTTCTTCAGGGTCTGTGGTAACTAAAGTGCCAGCATTTTATCTTCTGGAATTGGGGACAGAATTACCCTTTCATTATCTTCTAAAAGCTCCCCTAGTTTTTCTTCCTCATTCATATTTTGCTGTTGGTATCTTTCTCTTCATCTGCATTCCCCCCAACCCTTCACTAGGCTTCAGAGGGAACGGATAATAGTCCTTGCCACCAAAACATTCCTTCATAAGGGAATTGTTTTCTAAAGCACTGTGAATTACCAGGATTTAAATTTTAAATTGTATGTTTCAGAATGTAATTTTAATACTGCATTCCAGAAAAAAATATAAATGATTTTTTTTTCAAATTTTGGGCTCCCTTATACCTCTCTATTAGCATGAAGAATTAATCATTATCTAGCTGTATTTTTATCTAATGTTTTATTTTCCTTTGATATCGAACTGCATGCTGTTTGTTTGCCATCACTATGACATTCTCTTCTAGTAGGTTTTAATATTGGAAATAGTTTAAGCCTGAGTGCAGCCAGCCAGTGAATGTGCAGTTTGAACCTGGTGTCATTAAATAATTGAATTCAGTAGAAAAACATGGATTCCTTCCTTGTTAAAATACTGCTTTGTGTACTCCCTGGGATGTATGGGGAGGAGTTAGGCAATGGAAAGAAGGACAGAGCAGCGCTCCTGTCAACCAGGAACTTATAACCTACCAGTGGTTCTGAAAGTGTGGTCCTGGATTAATAGCATCAGCATCACCTGGGACTTATAAGAAATGCAAATTCTCAGGACCTACCCTAGACTTACTGAATTAGAAACTCTAAGTGGAGCCCTGTGATGTGTGCCTTAACAAGCATGATTCTGATATGCACTAAAGTTTTTTTTGACACATACACTAATGTAGTATATTGTGCCAGTTTGAAAGTATCATGTACCCCAGAATACTTGGCCCAATTTTATGGGAACAGTCATTCCTTTTAATCCTGATTCAATGCTGTAGGTTGGAAACTATCTATTAGATTATCTCCATGGAGATGTGACACACCCAATTGTGAAGGTGATCTTTTGATTAGATGGAGATGTGACTTCACCCATTCCAGGTGGGTCTTGATTAGTCTACTGGAATCCTTTAAAAGAGGAAACATTTTTGAGAAACAACAGATGCTTCAGAGCTGATCACAGCAGAGCTGACAGATGTGGACAGGTGGAGAACAGAGACATAGATATTTGGAAATGCTTGGAGACCAGCAGATGTTGCCATGAGATGTTAAGAAAGCCAGAATCTGGAGAGAGCCAAGGGAAGCCAAGAGATGAAAGCCAGCCCTGGAGATGCAAACTGAGGAACCCCCATAGGAACAGAGGCTAAAAGCAATGGAACCCAGGAGCAAGGGACCAGCAGATGCCAGCCACGTGACTTCCCAGTTGACATAGGTTTCCAGACCCATTAGCCTTCCTTCAGTGAAAGTAACTTCTTGTTGGTGCCTTAATTTGGAAATTTTCATAGGCTTAGATCTATAAACTTGTAACTTATTAGATTTCCCTTTTTAAAAGCCATCCCAGTTCTGGTATATCATGTTATGGCAGCTTGCAAGCTAACACATATGTATACTGACAAAAGCATATGTAAATTTAAGTACTGTGTTACTGGTATAATACTGGCAATGAGTTTTCATAGGCAGGCAGAGGACAAAGAGATAACTGTTGGCTGAGGCATTTAGGGAAGGTGTCACAGATGAAAGGGATGGCATTCTGGCTAAAAGAACTAAGCTGAGCAAGGCAAACAGCTGAGAAAACACATGGCATTTTTGAGGTACCATTCTAGCCACTAACTAAAACTGTGTTAGGTATTGTCATGGTCAGCATTATGTGTCAACTTAGCCAAGTAGTGGTATCTGTTTGTCTGGTTGGGCAAGTGCTGGCCTGTCTGTTGCGATGAGGACATTTCATAGAATTAAATCATGATCATGTCAGCTGCATCCACAGCTGATTCCATTTGTAATCAGCCAAGGGGAGTGTCTTCTGCAATGAGTGATGCTCAATCTAATCACTGGAAGCCTTTTAAGGAGGACTCAGAAGAGACAGGCTCTCTTCTCCTGCTTTGGCCAGCAAGCCTCTCTCCTGTGGTATTCGTCCAGACCCTCCATCAGAATTATTGGCTTCACAGCCTGCCCTGCAGATTTTGGACTCTGCATTCCCATGGTCATGTGAGACACTTTTATAAACTTTATATTTCTGAGTGTTCCCTGTTGATTCTGTTTCTCTAAAGAACCCTAATTAATACAGGTACTTTACACATATTGTCTTGGTTAATACAACCACAAAAATAGTACCCATTTTATAAGAGGAAATTGAGGTTCAGGGAGTTTACACAGAGCAATTTACCTGAAAGCTATGAGACTTTAGAAAACAAATGTGTTATCATGTTAAAAATAGAACAAAATGTAAAATGCTTTGAATTCCAGTCCTGGAGTTTTGACTCTATCTAATCCTATTTGAGTTTAAGAGTTAGACAGCTAAAATATCTGAGACGGAAGAGTGAAATGATAAAATCAGTGTCTTCAAAAAATTAACATATTTGAAATGTAAGAAGCTGGAGGTTTGTATAAATCATCTAGGAGATTTTTTTAGTAGCCCAGATCTGAGGTAGTTATAGGCTGACCTAGGAGAATAGTCATAAGCATAGAAAGGAAGCAACTGTGATTTCACATCCAAAAGAAGAACAGGAGAGGCTTTGGAACTGTGGTTACTGGAAGAAACGAAAACTTCCAGAAATTGACAAGTTGCATAGAACAAACTTAGGTTATTTTATACTATTTTTTATGGTAGTAGATTTTGTTTGTTTGTTCTTTTGTTTTTAGAGCACAGAGAGAGGCAAAGAGCTCATTTTTTTTAACATGCTGAGCTTGAGGTGATGGTAGAATATCAAAGTAGAAATATTCAGCAGGAAGTAACAAATATGAACGATAGCTCATAGTCCAAATTGAGTCATAGACTTGGAAATGTCAGTAGAGAGATGATATTGGGTACCATGGAAGTAGCTAAAATATCTAATTGAGAGTGCATGCCAAGAAAAGAACAGAAGGTTGAGACAAGAATTGTGTGAAACACTAAAAGGCCCTTGTTTGTGGCACAGGAGAAGAAAAAAATCTGATAGAGCAGCCATATGGGTAAATGCAGAATAAAAACAAGATAATATGAAAGCCAGGGTCCTGGAGAGGGGCATAAAATGACAGTTTAAGTCTCTTACCTTCGGGAGTGTGAGGGAGAGTAAGGCAAAGCAGCTATAATTGGACATGAGAAGTGATCTTCAAGGATGTAATTTAAATAAGGCAGTGGGTCTTGGGTTTGATGGAGTATTGGGGATGAGGTCAACATAAGACTGTAGGATTTAAGGAACTGGGGCTTGTCAAGATGTGGACAATTCAGGTGCAGGTCACACGTTAAGAGAGTTTGACTATGAAAAACAAAGCTCATAATGGAAATGGTAATTGGGAAGAAGTATTCGCTGAAGACGGGGAGATAAGTTTGAAATAGAATAGGGCTTGAGGTCTAGCCATGTTTAGATATACCAATTTAATTCACTCCTTTCAGTCACTCTTAGTTTATTCATCTTTGCATCCTCCATTTCTACGGTAGTATACAGAATATCAGTACCCATATAATACATGTTAATTATTAATTAATAAATTGGGGTGAACAATATGATAAAACTGGACACTTTGCACCAGGCTTTATAGTGTTGAAAAAATTTTACACATGATCTCTTTTCATATTTATTTGTTGTTCCAGTTTGCCAGCTACCAGAAAGCAATATACCAGAAATGAATGGCTTTTAAAAGGGGAATTTAATAAACTGTTAGTTTATAGTTCTAAGGCTGAAAAAATGTCTCAATTGAACAAGTCTATCGAAATGTCCAATCTAAGACATTCAGGGAAAGATACCTTGGTTCAAGAAGGCCAATGAAGTTCAGGGTTTCTCTCTCAAGTGAGAAGGCACATGGTGAACACAGTCAGGGCTTCTCTCTCAGCTGGAAGGGCACATGGCGAACACAGCATCATCTACTAGCTTACTCTCCTGGCTTCTGGTTTCATGAAGCTCTCCATGAGGGGTTTTCCTTATTCATTTCCAAAGATTGCTAGTTCGTGGACTCTCTGCTTCATGGTGCTGTAGCATTCTCTGCTGTCTCCAAATCTCCTATTCTCCAAAATGTTTCCTCTTTTATAAGACTCCAGTAAACCAATCAAGACCCACCCAAATGGGTGGAGACATGTCGTCACCTAATCCAGCTTAACAACCACTCTTGACTAAATCACATCATCCAGGGAGATGATCTGATTACAGTTTCAAACATACAGTTTTGAATAGGGAGTATTCTGCCTTTATGAAATGGTATTTTGATTAAAACCTGGCTTTTCTAGGGGGCACACATCCTTTCAAACCAGCACATTCGTGTGTTTCCATTCCCAGACTGACACTCTTTAAAGGTAGTGACTATGCCTTATCTTTATGCATTCTATTCCTAGTGCCCATTTTGATGTTTGGCACATAGTAGCTACTCAAAGATTGATCAAGTCAATGAATGACCTTCTGCTTGTAGTATTACCATTTTATGAAGGTCCAGCTTCTGATTCTTTGAATATTGTTCCAAGGCCATGTGGTTGGAATCTGAACCAACAGTCAGGTTTTCTGACTCTAAATCCAGCATCCTTTACATTACACCATTGGAAGAGCTGTTGTAAAGTGTATATTCGGCAATCAATAGGAGAGGAGTAATTTTTAATGAAATACTGCCCTGATTTAACCAATAAATAGACTCCATGTACCTGTGTAATTGGAGAAAGCTAAGAAACATAACCAGTTCTATGGCTTTACATTTATCATGATCATTGGCTTGGAATATTTTGTCACATGGTCTTTAAGTGGGGTTTATATTGTAGAGGAGATGTGTGAATTAGGGGGGTGTACAGGACTGCATGAGTGAGGCAGTTTCACTCAAAACCACTCTTGCTAAGGTCACTGGTCACCAGCTAAGTGCCTTTGACTGTGCCCACCCTACTTCCCCTGGTTCAGTGCCCCCTCCCTCCTGGCTGTCCCCCACCTCACCTCCTTGTCTGTCTCCTCTGAAGGAAAATGAGTTGTCCATAAGACTTGATTAACCAAGCGTCACCTATGGGGAATGGATGGCTCATTCGAAAGGATATTGTTTGGTTATATTTTTCCCCTCTGGGATCCCTAGTGCCAAGGCTATACAAATTCATGAAATACAGCACATACTTAATGGATAAAAGACTTTGGAATTAGAGGAAGGAAGGATGAAAAACAAAGGAAAGGAGCTACGATAGGGTAAGTGATGTGCTAATATCATAACTTGAAAAAACACTTTAATTTTTAAGGTGGAAAATAATGACTCCACATTGAAGGAACTTGATGAGGGAGGTGAAAGAGGGTCTTGTGTCTGAGGAAAGAGTTGATGAAAGGTTGTAGTCTTTAAAATCTGATGATGAAAAGAGATTTCCTTTCTTTGGGGTGAGTCCTGATTCCAGTTTTATATTCGTGGAACAATTAGCAGGACTCCTCTTGGCTTTTCTTGGTTGACTCTGTTAGAAGAATGTCTCTGATATGTAATATTTGTTTGAAAACCCAAAGAAGCTTGTTTCCTTTTGAGGTTTGCCTTACTTTTTATGTTCTGAAGTTCATTTTGGACCTCAGATTTTGCTCCAAGCAATAAAACTGGTTGGATTGTACTAACATAATGGAGCAGTAATTTTAGCCAACTGTTGGGGGTGGGGAGATTGTTAAGGTGTGTAGTGGTTTCTGCGGTTCCTCTGTGGAGTAGAATTCCCTGCAAAGCTTTTCCATGTGGTGTTTTAATAGCTGTCTTAAAATTCTCTGATGCATGGAGCAAAACCGAATTAGGGTCATGTGCTAGATTGGTAGGATGGGCCAAGGCACTCTATGAAAATGAAAGAAAAACAATCAAACAGGCTAAACTCAGAGGCTAAACGGTCTAAAGAAGATTCGTGAGACATAACCAAATTGACAATTACAGAAGCAATCACCACTTTTAACCCATTTTTGCAGAACTTTTTAAGGGAAAGAATATTAATATTTTACTTTTGCATGGAACTTTACAATTTGCAAACTGATTCTAGGTATATTTTTCATTAGATCCCCAAACATCCAGCTTTTGACGGTTGTACTAGATCCATGTTTGTTTGTTTGTTTTAATGACAAAACTGAGCCATGAAGATACATCCAAGGTCATCTGGCTAAGGAATTAGAGAAGCAGGATTTGACACCACTCCAGGGCTCTGGGTACCAGAACTTTAGTAATTTAATAAGTGATCATGTTTACCATGTTTGAGGCAGAGGGAACCAACCAGATGCTATGTGCTTGCAGAGTAAAGCTACTTCTATACTCTTGAGTTCTCACAGATGAGTATGAGACATAGTATTGTCTGAACATCAAAGGAGCACGCTCTTCCTTTCATTCAAATGCTCAGTGATTCAGATACATGTTTTTTCCAAAGTGCTGAGTATGGCTGATAAAATGCCACATACTCAGTCGGCCTTCCACACTAAGCATGTGTAAAAAATTTTCTTTAATGTGTGGTTTTGGCTTCTGAATTCAAGAAACATTTATTGAATGCTACTAAATGCCAGGCACATGGGCAAAGTAGTAACTTGTCTAGGTGGTATGAGTCCAGGAAAGCCTTTTCCACTGGCCCAGCCCACTGCCTAAAATACCACCACTGGCTGTGTATCCCTTTGAGTTAGACTAGGAGTCTGGCATTATTCTTTATTTTTTTATTTTTTATAAATGCCAGTAGTCACAAAAACCTTGAGGTATATTTGTTTAACAAATTAGGAAATCAACTCATAAGGCCCCGAGCTATTTTAAATAAGAGGTGGTGTTGGTAAATTTTATTCCACCCAGGAGAAAGAAGGGATTTGGGTTCTGAAAAGGTTGATAAGACAGGAGACAAAAGGCAGATACCTGGAGGCCCTGGGAAGCCAGAATTTATCAACAGTCTAGGGAGTTTGTCTTATCTGGAGAGAAGGATGCACCAAGACTTTCTTTTAAAAATAAGCTTCAATGCCTTTAATTTTGTTTTTCTTTTTCTTTTTGGAACTAAATCTGCCTGATATTTGTGTTTTAGGCCTGGATCCATAAAATTAACCAGATTAATGTGTTCAGTTCAACTACAGATCAACTAATCCCTTTTCTTCTTTTCAAGCCAAGTAAGCAGGTCTCCAACTCTGATGAAAATTAGTCTGTCTTTCTTTTCGCCAGCCCCCTGTTCTCATCATCTCCTTAATCAGTCTCTGTATAAAATATAAAGCTAGATGATTTCTGATGTGACTATAATTGATGTCTTTTATGGTTGATGATGAGATTATATTGATGATAGACTTGCACCGAATGGAAAATGAGTTAAAGATGACTTCTGCCATACTCTTGTGCTCTTTCCTGTAGTACCAAAAAATTGCATATTGACAGATTTTTAAAGCATCATCTGACCACAGCTTTGGTCATCTCCTTGAGAAACCTAAAATATTTTAGAAATATCACAATTCAAAAGTTATTATTATCAAAGAGAAAATTATTTTACAAGCTGACAGTCATTCAATTTAATATTTGTTTTTTTAATAATGCAATTACTGATATCCTGAACTTTTTTCTTGATTCACCCTCAAGCTCTCCACACTTGAAACAGTGCATATGGAATAATCATGTTTGTTCCAAAGGACTGACAAGAATAGAATCTCCTAAAATAATATCCACTATGATGGCTATACCTATTGCTAGGTGCTGTGTCAGAAGTACTTTATACAGGTTTTCTGTTTTAGTTTTCACAACAATCCACAGGGTAACTTACTGTCCTTATCCTCATTTGTACATGAGGCATAGAGAAGTTAAGTAACTTGCCTAGGGACACACAGCTAGTGCACTGAGATGCAAATCCGGGCAGTCTACCAGCTGAGACCAGGTGCCACTGCAGTGTGAGGGAACCCTGTCACATGGGCGGGGCATATGCAGGCACCTCCCACAGCAGTGGCCCTGGTGTGCAGATGCCTGAAGGAGGAAGTAAAGGGATGGTCAGCGAGGAGAGCCCTGGAGAGGGTTATCCCTCCTCCTCCCTCAGAAACCTTTGTGAGCATCCCTCGTCACCCACCTTTCATAGAATGAGTGTAAGGTAGGCCATTCCTGAAGCAGCATTAACAAATGCTTAATTATCAGTTCATACTCAGCAGCTGCTGCAGGGTGTGCGTTTGGGGGTGGGGTGTGCAATAGACGAGACAATCTGCTTGGCCCTCCTCAGTATTTTCTCAGGCATAGCCTTGGCCTTCCCAGTCAAACTCACAGATTTGTAAGTCAGCCTTAAACAGCCTTAGCCACCCAGGGATGGAAGCAGCTGTGCGCTGGTGAATATTTAATAACTGACTCTCTGGGGAAGTTCCAATTTGTAGCGTTTGCCATTATCATGGTTTAAATACTCACACCGTGGCCGAGTTCAAGTAACAAGGCAATATGACTAAACAGAGTTGAGAAGAGATGTGGGCAGTTGGCTGTAGGGTCCCACTGAATGGAGACCGGAAGACCGGAGTGGACCGGGCTGTTGTTGCTGCAGGGGACAGAGGCCAGGTTCGGGACTTCGCAGGTTCTGGTCCTGAGCAACCCATATCATGTGCCACTTAACTGGGCCCGCCTTCTGTCCCCACCCCACCATAAGATCAAGCCCACAGGAATTACTGAGGTGGTTTGAAATAGAAAGGGATCACAGAACACGCAGCAGTAATGGAAGGGAACAGGCCTGCCTGTTTATTCCTGATGGGAGGTAGGAGGGAGTGGGAAGAAGGAAGGAGATGGGAGGGACGGTTTTACAGTCCTGTGTGTTCATTTGGAGTCCTTGACCTTTAGACTGCTCTCCGGAAGAGCTGCTCCATCCCCTGGCATCTGGTTGCCTGTCTACATCCCACCAGGTGAACTTGTCTTAACGGGGGAATGGCTGCAGGGCCTAATTTCCCAAACCCTGGATGCTGGTCCGTGGTATGAGCCGCCGTGGGTCAGATCTGGCCTGCTCCCCTGAAGGGCTTCAGGACTGCACACACTGCACACCTCCTAACAAGGCACGCTCTAGAGCTTTATGATTCTGAGGCCAAAACCCTTTTAGTGTCCCAATGTGCTCTCTGCTGCTTTAACGTATCAGGCAACAGGCATTTATGTGTGCAACCTTGCTCTAATTCTCACTGATCACTGGGCGCTGTGAAGAGCAGATGTGTGAAGACATAGAGATCTTGCAGTCTCATTGAGAGGCTATGACAGCCACCCGAACCAATGACTAAGTAAGGATTACTTACAACATGATGATAATATCACATGCTATGCTATTTGTGATAAATTGTGAGGAATCCATAATTAGGAAGAGACAAGTTTATAATAAGTACTTGTTTAGAGGGACAGTAAAAGGAGTTTGAAAGTGCATCTCTTACTCATTTATAGTGTTCTTATTTATTATATAGCAATGTGTACCCACTTTTTAGCCTATATTTTCAACTTATTATATAGTTAAAATGCCTTTTTAAACAAATACCATTGTAGCAGCCAGTTCTATGCAATAGAAATATTTCTTCTGCTGGCCAACAGCCCATACTAATCCTCCTTTGCTGATGTAGATCCAAGACTCCTTTTGAAGGGAAAACCCTGTGTGAGAAAGACATTCACAAATCCCCGTCCATTTGGCAATAAATCTACTTAACAATAAAGGTTATCCTTTCAGCAGAGTATTGACATAAAGTACAGGTTTGCATCTCTGTACAGTGTTAAATGACTCTTAATAAAACCTGACTTTTTAAATGTTGCATTGACTTTACTTGAGGCCTAAAAATGATTCTGATCACAGCTGGTTCATAGAGCTTGTCAGGCTCTGATCGATTCTGGGTGGAGGCTGGGGGAGTCTCATCTCAGTTGTCTCAGGGCCACAAGCTCCCTGGCGTGCTAGCACATCCGCGGCAGAGAGCCCGTGGGTACCACCGCCAGCTGACTGTGCTAATAGAAGGAGGCAATCACAATCCCATCATCCAAAAGCTGCTTTAACTAGTATTTGAAATGGGTTTTGTAGTTATATTAGAATACGGGAAGGCCTAAGCAAAACCTGGAGAATTTGCAGTATATGAAAGAAAAATAGTTATAAATCTACCCTGTGTCTCTGGGACAGTAGGCTTGTGTGAGACAGCCAGTTTCTCTGTGTTTACACGAATACTTTCTTGCCTTAGGAGACTAGTATGTAAGTGTTTGGGTTAAGACGCCCTCCTGCCAGGCTTCAAATTAGGTGAGGCTGGTAAAGAAAATAGAAGGTAATGGATTGTGTCCATACATGACTTCACTCCATCCTTTGAATGATATTATCAATAACAACTAGAGGGCAAAACCTACAATAATCATGTAGAATATATGCCTCCAGGTAATAGAGAGCTGACTTTGTTTTCTAAGGTGTTTGAGGTGTGCCAGACCAAAGCCCTCTTCCCTTACTGTTGGACACATCCAGGGTAGCTTTTCTCAAACAGTTAATGTTTGCCTTCTCTAGGCCTGTGCCACTAATTACACCCAAACTTCTTGAACTGCCTTAAATAAATTCACCAACAGGTAGGAGCCCCGCAGGACTCACAGGAGTTGCACACGTTATGCTTTTATTTCTCCCCCATGGTCAGCATTTATTTTCTCTGAACCAAATTTCACTTGCTTCCCTGTGAATTCAAATTTGAGAACTTTGTTTAACTGCATGTTGTGGTGGGATACTAATGGAGGAATGCTTTTTCCCTAGTATTTTGCCAAATCTAATTGGTGCCAGATTTTTTTCCTAAACAATTTTCTATTTTTGAAACTGCTGCCAGTTGAGAGAAATTTAGGTTCTATAGCTACCCTGAAATGTTAGGAGAACGGTTCCGAAGTTGTACTGGCAGAGCACCATTTATTTAGCTGTTCTTCCCGATGAGACCCGAGGAGGTGACTTGCTGCTCTTTATTCGCAGAATGTGCCTTTCCTGGCATCTTGCTGCCCCCTGGTGCGAAACCCCAGAGGGCGCACCCTTCTCTGCAGGTCTTCTTGGTTAGGGTTGTAACTGTCTAGCAGCTCCTTTTCATGCATACCAGGGTTCTGGCTTTGTGATCAGACACTAAACTGTAACTCTAAGGGAGGCCCCCATGGTTCCTATTTTATCAAATGGATCCAATTTCTGGAGCAGTTTTGTGGGCTAAAGAGTGTAATGGAAAACTGCCCCTGAGCTGTCATCTTACAACCCCTGCAGATGGAAAGGCGTGATCTGGGTCCTGAGCAGACCTCACAGAGCAGCTCTGAACCTGAACAAACCTGGACCTTCTCTCGCCCTGACAAACTGTCTTAGAGGGACTGCAAGGCTTCCAGAAGCTTCAGGACAATTCTATGAATTGGAAGAACTGGTCTTGTGCTGAGATGCATCCTGAACCAAAGTAACAAGAGCCCTGAGCTTCAGTGGGGAGAACCTCGGGAAATATCCTTAACCTCTTTTGAACCTTTATAAAACTATAATTTAAAAAAAAATCAATTTTACATTGTTTTTGAATTTTATTACATAATTTGTTTTTGAAGGTTCTATAAATTCTAACATGCAGTATGAATCTTCATTTATTACTTAGCCCCAAAGCAGCTTCTTAGGTGAGGATTATGGAAGGCATTCTGACTCAAAGAGTTGCTCTCAAAACTGTAGGAAACGATCCCAAAATTATAGTATATGGTCTCCACAATCTTCTGCTAAGGCAATCACGAACAAGTTATTTTACTTCCTTGGGCCTCTGTTTTTCCATCATCAAGTGTAAATGCACTTATTTTACGGATCACTCATGGAAATAACATATGCCAGGCACATGGCAGATTCGCAGTAATTGTTGGTTCCTTGCTCCTCTTTTTTTTTTTTTTTTTTTGATCTAAAATGGTCAACACCTGCCTTCAACAGCAGCTACTAATGGGAATGTGGCTCAGCTATAACTCCCTCTTCCTGAATCATCCCCAGGGTCGCTGAGAGGCAGCCCCTGGCACCCTTAGCTCACAGATACTGGCGAGGAAACTTGCAGTGGAGAGTGGAATGGGGGGTAGGAGAGGAGTGGAGATGGCCATTAAAATATTCAGGGCTGGAAAGCGTGACTTCCAGGAACCTCAAAGCATTGTCTGTTCAGGAACCATGTGAATTTTGCCACAGGAATGGAAGAGATTTTCCTTCTTTATTGATGACCATAAGACTGTTAATCAAGGAAGAAATTCCTTCCTCAGACAAGAAAAAATAAAGGCATCCAATGGCAGGAAAGCTTATTTTCTTACAGTGGAATTCTTTTGCTAAAGAATACATAGTAAATAACATACCTGCTCTTAAGAATCAGAACATTTTAAAAACAAATGTCAGTCTATTATGGTAAATTAGCAAACAAAAAAGTGTCTGAAACAATATAACAGATGAAAACGCACAGAGCCACGCCTTTGTGTGTGCGGGCATACGCACATGGGGACACATACTTTTTAAGTGATGTACACATTTTTATGCGTTTATATGGGGTTTTTTGTTTTATTTTTTTGGTGATAGCTTTGGAGATTGGGTGGCTTTTCTTAAGTAGTTATCATGTTTTCAGGGAGAGAGAAGTAAGAGTGATTGAAGGACAACCATGTGTTGACGGGATGGAAGAAACTGAGCCCAGGTCCTTTTTCCTACCCATACCCCTAATTCTGTCATCACCCCGATCTTTAAACTGGAGACCAGAGAAGCATTCCATTAAATGTGTGTGACCTTTTCAAACCTTCCCAAACATTGTTTTGGCATCTTCCAAGCAGTTTTACTCTACTTGGGTCGGCTCTCTAGAGTAGAGCTAGAGGGAAACTTAGGCAGTATCCTGTCCAATTCCTTCATTTTATAACAAGAAACACTAAGACCCAGAGAGATTGCATAGCTAGCGTGCCCTTATGTTATCGCTCTTTTTCTAATGTCTTGTGTCATGCTTGTTTGATCCAGCTCCCCATGAGATTGTTAGTGCTAACAAGCCCTCATCCTGATTGGGAAGAGTTCGCTGCTTCCCTCAGCACATACGGTGGCTAAATCAGGGCTCTCCATTCTTAATCTCGCCCAGAGAATTGCTTCATCCCAATGAAAATGATAACAGAGAAAAAGGGTGTACTTAACAAAAATATTGTTTTAGTAACTTATTTCTTTAGATCGTTTGGTGTAAAACTTCATTTCCAAGTGTATTTTTTTTTACCCCATTTCTTAGGAATGGAGAGGCCCCATCTGTGAATTAGATACGAGATTCTTGTGTTACATTAGGAGGGAAAGCTGTGTGCTAGTCCTGTGGCTTTGCCAAAACTGCAGGGGTTGAATTTTACCTTATTTAACAACAGATTTGACAACTCATTCAATATTATCTAACATTCAGTACATATTTGTTGATGCACTATGCAATAAATAGTGCATTTGTTGATGCACTATTTAGAGTTTGAGGATACATAGGGGAACGACACAGAAAGTTCAGCCATCGTGGATTGATTTCTGTTTAATGTGTATTTTTTAACATAGGAATGCGCTATTGTTTTTAACACCAAAATATCATTGAACAACATTTCAGTGAAATTGTTTTTTGTTTTGTTTTGTTTTTACTAAATCGTCCCTAAAATAAAAGGCCTAGTTTCTCAGAATTACTTGGGGAAGTTGCACGAAGTTTTACACAATACTGCCCCCTTGCGGCTGTTCGAATCGGGGCCCCAAGACACTACAAGGTCGACCCCGTTTTTTAATTTTTGGGGGGTGAAGGGGTGCGTGGTCCGGGAAACGAACCCGAGCGACCCCGTTTTTTAAGTTAAGTTTTATAGGAAAATTATCCTGTTTTTTTTCAGTAGGAGCCTTTGACGCAAAATCAAGCAGTCAGGAGTGCGAGCTTCTAACGCCTTGTGTCCTACCAGGGCGACTGGAAGGCGTCCGTGGCTTTCGTGGTGGGAGCGCGGACCGAGGATGACCTGCTCCTCCGAGCCCTGGCTCGGGCCGTCCGGGCCCCGCAGCGCCGGCTCTTCAGCATGGTTTCGTGGGAAGACGTCCTGCGGCAGGTACCGGCCCGTGCGAGCCCGCACCCCAAAACGGCAGAACCGAGCAGATGACAGAATGCATGGCTGTCATGCTCCGGGCAGTTTGGTAAATGTTGGTGGATTATTTTCAACGCTGAGACAGGATGAGTCTGGAGCGAGTCTTTTTGTGCCCAAGAATGCTGCCCGTTCAGTTTTCATTCATTCGAAAACATTTTCCTGAGACCATAGCAGGCAGGCACCCTGCTGGGTTCTGCAAGGAATATTCAAATAAAAGACTAACTAGTAATAGCAATAATAAATCACACTGTTTAAGGTTCCAGGGAAGTCCGTAAGTCGTCGGAAAATGAAGCCTACAGAGGGTCATCACTGTCAGAGGTCAGAGGAGGGCAATGACAGAAAGGATGTCAGAGGGCACGTGCTCCTGCAGCTTCCAGCCGCCTAGCAAAGTGACCGTAAATATGTCCCTGACTGACGAATACTTCTCCCTCTCCAGGTGCTCTCGCCCCTCCAGTCACCTAGGTATTTGAAAGCCACATATATTCAAGCATTCTTTAAGTGAGCCATGCTTTTTTATTGGGTGAATTTAATTTTCTTACAGATCAATGGAATAAATGACCTTCTTGGATCTCCTTCATCTAAAAAGGCAAGAAAACCTGCAGGTGGTACTGCTCCCTTATTTTATGAGGTACGTAAGAAATATTCATTGAAGAGAATCCTGTAATTTTTAGAAAATGATAACCGCATCAATAGCATTATACCCATTCGTGATTTAATTCACTCTTTGAAAACCAATTCCTCCTCATTGGGGATCTTTGGGGATCTTTGTTCCTGATGATGGACACTAACATAGTCTTCCTCCCTCTTAGTAACATCTCCCTCTAGGAATAAAATTATCCTGGAGTGTTGGCACCACCAGTGCCTCCAACTGAAGACTATAAATAAGACATTTTCATATGCAAAAAAAAAAGGTGGTGGGGAAAAAAAGGTGATGAGTCATACTTTTTAATGATAATTAGTCAGTGTGTGATGGTATTAAAGGGGGGTTCATATTATCAGTTCATTACAAAGTGTTGGTTTCACCAGAAATAAAGTCAAAATGCCCCAGAAAGAATTTCCTATACTGACTGAGGCATAATTGGAATCATTTTCCATCGGTTTGTGAACTTTATGCACATTTTACTTCCCACTTGAATCAATGTGAAAATAACTGCACTCTTCAGAATAATGGTCTATTGCATTTCTAGCAGCTGCTTAATACAAAAATCTGTCTTGGCTAACCCAGTAGGGTTTTGCAAAGAACTTAAGAACCATGCACAGGACAAGGGGATTTCCTCTCACCCTGCCTTGTTAATATCTCACTTACAGCTTGCAAGAAACTGTAAAAATCCAGTGATTAATTAAAACATCACTTAAAAATTTGTCAGGCACTGTTTTATGGCCCTGCAGATCTAAAACAAAGATTTTTGGATCTCTCTAAGATGAACTTGCTTGCATTTTATTTCGGTGATGACTAATAAACTTTTATGTGCCTCAGGTTTTGGATGATTTCATAATGGGCTTTTAAAATTGCCTGGGCTCTATCTGGACTGCATTTCATTGGGTTTATTTACGATGGACAGTACTGTGAATTTTATAGTATGAACTCTTGCTACACTGCTTTCATCATCAAGGCAAACTTATTCTTTGCTGCTAGAGTCAAATAACACACCTTCTATCTTTTGTTATGATGATCCAAAGTGTGTGCTCCAGTTGAAACATTATGTGGTACCTGGATTTAAAATAGTGGAAGTTTTCTTCTGAGATGGCTGTAGAAATCCATCTCCAATTCTCAGGCCTGGTATCAATTAGCCCCCCTCCCCCCAAAGGAGTCTTTCTTCTTCAGAGATGCTCAGTAAAAATCAGACATGATAACAGGCCAGTTTTGACATATAATCTGGACAGGCATTTTGACTTGGATGGGAATAGCACAACGTTACAAATCCAGAGTTAAGTTAAAAAGCCAGTCCACTCAAATGTATGCTTTGATTCTTGATTGCATAAATTTTTCTCAGCGATACCCATTTTACAAGTAGCTCTGTCACACTTTTCCCTGTGGACCTTTTGGGCAACAAGCCTCCCATGCGCACTCATATACCCTTTGCTGAATGGTTCTGGAAGAAAAGGCAGGACAAGGTGGAGCGCCATGGAGATTAGACCTTGGGTGCACCCAAAACTCATTCACATCAGTTGCTGCAACAGAAGTGGATACAGAACGTGAAACAAACTTGGGCTCCTGGTCAGCAATGGCCAAGGTCAGATAGCACACCTGAGGAAAGGGGCACATTTCCAGTCTCTGTCCCTCCACACTAGGACCTGTTCGGTGTCTCACTCCAGATGGATTGAAAAGGCACCATTAGTGCCTACGGGGCTCCACATGCTGAGTGTTGGCCATGCAGCAGACCTGAAAGCCACAGTCTTACGGAGCCTCTGGACTTCTGAGTTACGTTTAGACAGCCTGCTCATGAGTCTGCTTAAAGTCCTGCACGTTCTGTAGCAGCTGGGACACCTGTCACAGGTGCACCTGGGGAGCCTGTTTACGACACCTTATGTTGCTTTCTCAAAAGGAGCTCTGCAGTGAGAAGGAAAATAGAATTGAACAGAATTGCTCCTGCTGCACGGGAAATTCATCGAGTTCTTCTTCCTTTTAGATCTTCATTTTGAAGGGAGAACTCAAAATAGATATCATAAAGGCCATGCACTTAAATTCTCACCTTTACTTCTAATTCTAGGATATTCTCTTTGACCTTAAATCAGAGCCATAGCCATTCTTATTTTAAATACAGTTCTGACCAATTTGGCCTTCTGATTTCTTAGCCTGCGGTCAATTAGGAGCAGAAAATTAAAGTGAGACCTCACTACAGTGGAGTTTATCCATGAGCAGTAAAAGAATATCAGAACCACATTACATATTTCCAGTAACGACTCAAACTGTCTGGGCTAGCAAGGAACACATTCCTAAGTGATTTGCTCAAGTTTTCACTTGGATGGCTTGGTGTTGTGTACACACAGCTTTATTTTGAAATTGTGTAATTTCCCATAAAACCCTAGAATTTCATCTAACCATGGTATTGTATATATGAGAGAGTCTTTCTTTATAAGCCACAGTGCTTTGAAAATCTGCTCAGATTTGTGCTAATATAATTCCACAGAGACATAGTTAGAGCCCATGTGTTCATTCACCTTTTCTTTTTGAAAATCGTGTTTTTGTCTAGCAGGAAATATTCCAAGGACGCGTGTAGGAATGAGCTGAGAATGTTCTCCTTTGTGTCCACGCTCAGAAGTGTTAGCTATTACTGCTCCTGTTCTTATTATATAATGATGATGATGACGATGATCCCATCCACTGGCATTGCTTATAAGCATCATTTCCAAAACGATAAGTTTTATAGGAAAAGTATCCTGTTTGTCCGATTGGGGATGTGGACATACATGAAAATGAGTATGCAAATAGTTCCTGCATTACATAGTGTCCAGTTTTATCAAATATTAGCAAATGCGTTCTTGTTAAGTTCAGATACTTCTGCCAGGCATTAGCTAGACTACGTGGGGAAAATGCATATGAATGTAAATATTATAAAGATTCTAACCTCAAGAAGTTTAATATCTGCCTAAATTGTATGTATTAACCTGACAGATAGTAGGTACCCGCTCAATGAATATTTGTTGGATGAGTTAATTATACAATACAGAACTTAATCGATGAAATTCATGAGGGACAAGTGAAGTGGTACAGGGATTCAGAGGTCTGGCCAAGGAACAGGGGCAGCTAGAGAAGTTTATGGAGAAGGTGTCATTGGGCAGGGAAAGAAAAGGGGACTGATAATTTTGATATCTTAAATTTATTATCTCAATTTAGCCACATCAAAATTCTAAAAGGAAATATAGATATTCCCACATTACATGTGGTAGCAGAGGCTCAGAGAAAGCAAGAAGTTTCCTAACTAGAAAATTGGAAAATGTGTATTTACACATAGTTCTGCCTGATAAATAGTCACAGGTTTCTCCCCTTTACCCCCAAACCTTTTCCTAGGCTAAGAGATGTGTGTCCATGGCTGGAAGATGCTGGCTTTCAGATGTAGGAGAGGGTGCTCTAAGAAAAGGGAATGCCCGAGCAAAGGCACAGCAGTAGGAAAACGTGGAGTGTGAACTAAACCCATGGCTGCATGGTACAATGTGCACTAAATAGAATGGGTCTCAATGTTTTAGCATTCTTAGGATTCTAAAAGTATAAATCTCTGAGAAAGCATTTCAAACACTGTAAAAAGTACATGCTTTAGATTCATGACTGAACTTGTTTATTTGCTAAATATTCACAAATATTTTTCTGTGTGTGTATGTTTTATGGCCCCATTAAAGAACTTGATCTATCCATTTTCAGATATACTCAATGCCGACCAAAAGAAAAAAAGGAAAATATTATGGGTCATTCAAAGCCAACTGAAATGTTTCCTAAATCTGTTTGTATCAAAATGCAAAGATTCCCCAATTTGTGATTAAATTTGGTATATAGTAAGTGAACATTGTTACAAGATAGAATGTAAAAATTTCAGGTCTTTACTATGTGGCTTTGATAAAATTAGAAAGAAAAAGGTGGTTGTTTATCCAGCTTATCTGAAGTCAGGGCCAATAGCCTTAAAAGTTTTAAACTCCACTCCGTGTTTTTCTTCATTTTATCGCAGTGCTCAGCCTGCCTCCCCAACTAGACGTGAGCTTTGCTCTGCGTGTGGGCTTTGGTGGGTGTGTGCCTGTCTGTGATTTATTCAGAAAGGGTGCGCTCACTTACCACCCCTCCTCCTCGCACAAAAATAAGCTGCTAAAACAGAACTTTGATGCTTCAGTTAGTGTTTTAGTTTCCATGCCATGGATTGGCTTAAACAATGGGGATTTATTAGCTTATGGTTTTGAGGCTAAAAGGAAGTCCACATAAAGGCATCTTCAAGGCGGTGCTTTCTCCCTGAAGAGGCAGTGTTCTGGTGTTGTGAGGCTGGCCGCCAGCAGGCCTTGGGCCTCAGTTTGTCACATGACAGGCACATGTGGGGCCTCCTGATCCCCCCTCCCTCCCAGGTTTCGTTGATGTTCAGCGTCTGCTGTTCCTTCTGTGGCTTTCTTTCTATATATATTTGAATCTCATTTTGCTTTTAGAGGCCTCCAGTTACAGGGTTAAGAATCAGGTGGGCCACACCTTAATTGACGAAATCTCATCAATCTGTCCTGTTTACAATGGGTTCATACTCACAGGAATGGATTAGATTTAAGAACATGGTTTGTGGGGTACTTCCAGCTTCAAACCACCATAGTTGATGACTCAATTATTCAAAAACAGTCAATTCTCAAAGTTTCCATGCCACAAAGAACTTGGACAAGCCTTAGGAAGTTGTGATATGGTACAATTTTACCAATAGAAATAATTATTAATTTTCTTCTTTACTCCTATCAGTTAAAAAAAAAAAGAGCTTACTTTTTAAAACTGAAATGCTTTAATTAAAATATTTCTATGGGCCTTTTTATTGTTTCTGGGAGAAAAATAAATGTGGAAAGATTTTTCCAACACTAGAATGAGAGTAATGGACAAAATGCAGTTAATAAGATATAGGATCACATGTTATACCTTCAGATCTAATCAGTTTTCACTGCATTTTTAAGGCATTTTGCCTAGTGCATTGGATTAGTGTCTCCAGATGTAATGGTTCCTATTTCCTGGGTGTATAGACGTGTTTCTCAAGTCTGCATGCATTCATAATAATTTGCAAATAAAGAACACAGACTTACTATAATCTGGTTGCCACTCTTTTCCAGATTCTCAAAATGAAACTCATTTCTTAGACAGTGCCTCAGATTCCATAGAATCGTAAGCCCTTATGTGGAGGTGGCCCTTGTCAAAATGAAAAATGGAAAACTCATGCTTCAGAGATAGGAACAAATAATATGTGAAAACATTTAAAAGGTTTGAAGTTATTAAAATGGCAGATCTACTGGGAACAGAAAAGCAGTATGTCATGGAAGAAATGAAGGAAAAGAGAGACAGGAAGCATTCTTTGGCCTTTTCAATCTTGCATTTTAAAACAAAACAAAAAAATTCTGGAAGAATTGGAAAGTAGCCAACCTAATGCCGTTATTTCATAGAGCTTAGGGACACATCAGGAAATTACAGGCCAGTTAGTTTAACGTCACTTGTAGGGAAAGTATTAAAAACTTCTGCAGGAGATCAAGTAAAAGGATGCTTAGAAAAGCACAGCTTGATTAAGGCAAGCCTGGCCAGCGTGGTTTTCAGAAAGGGAAGGTCATGTCTTAGGAACTTGTTGAAATTCTTTGAAGCTATTATGGCCAGTACAGTCTTCAAAGAACACAGCAAGGCCCAGAATCTGTATATCTTTTCTATTCCACACCAGTCCTTCAGGGATGCCTACATAATATTGCCCACATCAGAGCTTTGGCACTCCAGGCTTAGAAACCACTGTCAAAATAGCAAGAAGAAAATAACCTCCAATGGTACATTTTTAAAGCTGGAACCAATTAATACAACCTGATATTTATAAATGTAAAATAATGAGTCTTGGAACAAAACTTAAGAATATAGAGCTGTAACAAAGTACTACATTGGGACTATAAAAACAACCCAGGAGTTTCTGCACTAAAATCTGGGCTTTGAGGCACTTTTCACCTGAAGAGGGGAAGGCAAGAAGAAATCACACTGCCAGAAGTGGTTGGAGAGTAAGGGGTAATGGAGAGTTGCAAACAAACAAATGTTGTCAAGATGAGGAAAAAAGAGGAGTCAAAAAGTGTTAACAACCCTTAGCCTCCTAGGTTCTGGAGAAGGCCAGAGCAGTGCTGTAGAGAAAGCCAAGTCTAGACTAGTCATTGAAGGGTTAGAGGGTCAGGGTGGCTTTAGAAGGAATGGGGCTCTCCTGAGTGTGAATATTTTTGCTTCTCAGATAGGAGACCTGGAAAAGCATAGGTTCGAAACAGAAAAGCTAAATCATTCTCCAGCTTTTCCCACCCAAGGACAGGCATCTGGGTAGGTCCAAGTGGCAAGAGGTCAGCAGCCCAGGGAGAAGGAAAAGACACTGGGGAGGCATGGTATCAGATGGGAGGGAGCTTGAGATTCAGGACACATGCACCAAGGAGCTGTGGGAGAACTGGTGGACAAGGCAGGAATATAGGCAAGGACTCCAGGCCATGGGTACTGGTGAAGGACCAGACAAAACTGAAGCAAGATGCAGCTAGTGAATGGCCATCACTTCTTCTCCAGACCCTAGCTGGGATGGGTCCTGGAGTCTCTCGAAAAGTCCAACCACTACGACTGGAAGAATGCTGGAGAAGAAATCAGGCACACTAGCCTTCTATTCCTGTGTCTAAGACTGAATAACCCACACTTAGATATGATAGTAATAGCATTTACCATTACTGAACCCTTAGCTTATACCAAATATTATGTGCTAGGTGCTTTATAGATATTAGCTCATAGACTGTTGTTCAACAGTCAACTCCCTCCCAGGAGATTTTTCTTTACAAATGCTGAAAGCAGAGCTCAGACAGGCTAACTTGTTGATTCCAAAGACTATGTTCCTTCCACTGCCATTGTACATAACCTTCGGATAAAAAACAGTTTGAGTTCTGGAAGTGGTTGTCGTGGCTTAACATTTCTTGATTACAAGCTACTGTTAGTCATTTAGAATTAAGCCTTAAGCCTCTCGGTAGTCCGTGATAAGTAATATTGCTTCTTCTACTTCTCAGGTGAAAACGACAAAGCCATGTCTGCAGATGGTGAGGGTGCCAAACAATTGTAGTTGGGTTTTTTAAGGCATTTTAATGGCTGCCTTCTGCCCAACTGTTTAGGACAACAGGAATTTTTAATTCCAATGGTTGAGATTTATATGGTTACAGGTGACAGGGTCATTTCTTTGGGGGAGGGGAAGGGAATAATGGGGAAAGAGAGGGAAGTTAATACATATTCATCATAGATGAAGACAAGGAAAGAAAAGACACCTGTGTGAGATCCTATGCCACTTACTGAAGGCTAAATTTATCTCCAGGGGGCCTGACGCTAGTTTGGGTGGGACATATACCTAGTGGTTAGATGTACAGAATCAAACCAGAGCACCTTGGACTCATAATCTTGGACAAATTCCTAATCCTACATACCCCAGTTTTCCCCTTTGTAAAATCAGTCGGGGTAATTGATAGTATCTACCCCACAAAGCTGTCGTGATGGTTACATGAGATAGTGAATATAAAATACATACCAGAGTACCTCGTATGAAATAAGTGCCCATTAAAGTTTAGCTTATTATTTTTTTAAATTTCTACTCACAGTCATAGTGTATGTTGGAGTTTTGTACATTAGGGAGTATGAAGTTACTCCAAATACTCTAAAAGTAGGTTTCTCACTAGTGGAACGTGACTGAAAGATAAGCTAAAGGCTAAAGGGGATTGGGGCTGTTCCAGGGTACACATCCTCATGGCCAGGAAGGGGACTAGCCTGCATTCTTCTTTGATAGGCCATGCTAGGGATGTATCAAAGGAATGAAGAGCATTCATTCATTTAAATAAACATGATAATCTCACATTTATGTGAAGAGGGCTTTCGCAATCACTCTGTCATTAAGTCTTCACAACTTCACATAAACTAGTATTATCTCTACATGTGGATGGAGAGATGGAGACCCAGGTCTCACCTTCATATAAGCTAGTGTTATCTGTGCGTGTGAACGGAGAGATGGAGATCCAGGTCCCGCCTTCATATAAGCTAGTGTCATCTCTGCATGTGGATGGAGAGACGGAGACCCAGGTCCCGCCTTCATATAAGCTAATATTATCTCTGCATGTGGATGGAGAGACAGAGACCCAGACCCCGCCTTCACATAAGCTGGTGTCATCTCTGCATGTGGATGGAGAGAAGGAGATCCAGATCCCACCTTCACATAAGCTGGTGTTATCTCTGCATGTGGATGGAGAGAAGGAGACCCAGGTCCCACCTTCACATAAGCTGGTGTTATCTCTGCATGTGGATGGAGAGATGGAGACCCAGATCCCGCCTTCACATAAGCTAGTGTCATCTCTGCATGTGGATGGAGAGAAGGAGATCCAGGTCCCACCTTCACATAAGCTAGTGTCATCTCTGCATGTGGATGGAGAGACGGAGACCCAGATCCCGCCTTCACATAAGCTAATATTATCTCTGCATGTGGATGGAGAGACAGAGACCCAGGTCCCACCTTCACATAAGCTAGTGTCATCTCTGCATGTGGATGGAGAGAAGGAGATCCAGGTCCCACCTTCACATAAGCTGGTGTTATCTCTGCATGTGGATGGAGAGACGGAGACCCAGGTCCCACCTTCATATAAGCTAGTGTCATCTCTGCATGTGGATGGAGAGACGGAGACCCAGGTCCCACCTTCATATAAACTAGTGTCATCTCTGCATGTGGATGGAGAGATGGAGACCCAGATCCCGCCTTCACATAAGCTAGTGTCATCTCTGCATGTGGATGGAGAGAAGGAGATCCAGGTCCCACCTTCACATAAGCTAGTGTCATCTCTGCATGTGGATGGAGAGACGGAGACCCAGATCCCGCCTTCACATAAGCTGGTGTTATCTCTGCATGTGGATGGAGAGATGGAGACCCAGATCCCGCCTTCATATAAGCTAGTGTCATCTCTGCATGTGGATGGAGAGACGGAGACCCAGACCCCGCCTTCACATAAGCTGGTGTCATCTCTGCATGTGGATGGAGAGAAGGAGATTCAGGTCCCACCTTCACATAAGCTGGTGTTATCTCTGCATGTGGATGGAGAGATGGAGACCTAGGTCCCGCCTGAGCTGAATCTGTGTCAGTGCTCCTACCAGTCAGCGTCCTTAGCACTGCACAAAAGGGAGGGCTCATTCAGTAAAACGTTCCTGTTCATTTATTCATTTCTCACAAAATAGTTTTAGATGGTTTATGGGTAAAAAAAATTATTTCATTAGATGCATATTTATTCTATAGTGCTTTAGATAAAACTAAATGTACAAAGTTAACTTGTAATTTCCTCAACTTGATGTCGTAGGATAGGGCTAATTCTTTTTTAAAACTTGATTTACTGACATTCTACAGAAAGAAAAATTGGATTCATTGCAAAAACAGATGATACACAACTTTGATTGAATCATGAAGTGATACTCGAATGACTGAGGTGTAGGAAATACTTCATTTTCGTGTGCTCCTCAAACATTTGAGCACCCATTATGTACCACATCTATGGTTGGGTTTATCTTGGTAAGTAAAACAGATGCTATTCCCTGCCCTCAAGCTGTTTGCATCTGAGGGCGGAGGCAGACATGAAGCAAAAATCAACAAGCAAACCAATACATTCATGATTGTGAATTAGGGTAGTTGCTTTGAGTCAGAGAGGAAAAATACTTTAGGCTGAGTGTTTGCAGATGAACTGAAGAGAAGAAAAAGACCCAACTGAAAAAGAGTGGGGGAAGATATAGAGGCAGAGGAAACAGCATCCCTAAAGATTCTGAAGCAGAAAAGATCTCGGTGTGATCGAGGAATGAAAAAGGCCGTTGTGCCCGGACTATGAAGAAGAGAGAGCTGTTTTGAGAGGAGAGAGCCAGAAAGGGAAGCAGGCAGAGGGTCTGCAGGAGTAGGTGTGTCCTTATTAAGGAGGTTTGCATTTTTACACTGTAAGGAATCGGAAGCCATTAAGGCTTTTTAAGAGTAGAGTGACATGATTTGAGTTCTTTTTAAAAGCATTATTTTTGCTGCTGAGTGGAGAATAAATTGGGCTAAGAACAGGAGGCAAACAGGGGTGAGAAGAGATCAGATAAGAAGCTGCTGGGATATCCAAGTGAAGTTGGGGGGAAAGCACAATTTAAGGCGTATTTAGAAGGAAGAAATGGCATATTGGAGCTGGATGTGAGGGAGGAGGGGGAAGGAGGTATCAGGAACAACTGCAACATTTCTGGCTTTAGAAACTAAAGGAAAATATCTTTTGATATAGAGAAAATTAGAGGAAGACTAAATTTAGAGGAAATTTTAAAGTACTGTTTGGGATAGGTTAAATTTGATATGTGTGAGAGACAATTAATAGATGTCAATCAGGGAGTCAGACTTTTAGTGTCTTTTTTCATTTTTTTAATCCTTATGTGTCTAGCTCAGGGCTGGTACACAATAGGTATTGAACAAACGTTTATTGTCTGAAAGAATTAACTTGTCATTACCAATGAGAATTACTGGCAAAGATGCCAATTCTTGTTGACAATAACTCGTACAATAGTACTCTCTTGGGTACTAACAGTTTGGCCCTTCCATTTCCCCTTTTTTTTCACATCCATATCCTATATAGTGTTTTTCAAATGGTAGGTCACAACCCAGGGATTCACAAATAAATTTAGTTGGTTTCAACTGTGTGTGTATTTTTATGGTTTATGATACAAATATTTTTTCCTATAAATACAGGTTAAAGAAATTTGAAAACACTGCCCTACAACCCTCTAAACCTGTTTTGTATTATCTTCCTTCTGCATTTTCCTCTCTCTCAGGATTTAGTAATACTCATCCCAGCTCTTTCCTCACTCAGCACACATTCACTTAGTTCTTGTCATACTCTGTGTAATGGGTACAAGATTGGAGATGTGATCTGTGCTCTCAGGAGCTCACAGTCTATAATTTTGTGAACAACGTATTTGTGCCCTGCTATTTTTTTATATTTCAATACCTTGTAGCAAGTCTGATGTACAAAACTATTTGTTTAAGACCCATCTGCAATTGAGTCTGTTTTTCATTGAGCTCTATGGCTGACCTTGCTTATTTCTTACAACTTTCAGCAAAAGGATAACCGTCCCCAGATAGGGTATACTGGAAAGAGAAGGGAGAGAAGGGCAGAACATTTACCAAAAAAAGTCAGAGATGCAACAAATATATAGAAGACCTTATATTCTTAGAGGGAGAGAAAGTATAGCTGGAATTGGAGTATGGTAACAATTTTCATGCTTTTTCAGGTTTTTAATGTAACTTCTATTTCTGGAATTCTCTTTCCTTATTCTTTGCTTATAAGTAACGGAGAAAGAAGTACCAAACTAGAGGCTGGAAGAACTTATTATGGAAATCCATTTATATTTATTTAAAACTTACTGTGCATTTAGACACCCAATCAAAATATATTGAATGAATGAATTTCAGGCATTTATTATACATTGAAATCCATTCATTCTTCTGTTTCACGAACTTGACTAGATAAAAAAATCAAACCTTAGTAAGTACCATGATCATGGAAATAGCTAAAATATGATCTATATATTGCTCGTGAAATATATAAATTTATAATTACAAGTTAGGTAGTTTGAGTCTTAGGAAACCAAGCGTACGAAAATTCTTACCTGGAAACACTGACATTGCTCAGTAAACCCATGCCTCTAAAATGTCATATTTTCGTGCCATGCTCATTTGGATTACGATGCTCATAATGTTTTGAAATTCATAGAATTTTGATAGTGAACTAGGCCAACAGGTTCCCTGCAGAGCCACTACATACCAAACACTTAAAAATTAACAAGTTTATCATTATCCTAATTAGCCCTTATCAAGAATTTATATGAACGAGGCTAACTCTTTCTGGGCTTTCTCACTTATCAGGAAATCTTTAATTAGCTTTTTCTCTTTACTAGAAGTCACATGTAATTTTAAAATACCCTTTCAATAGGATAAAATATCCTACTGACCTCTGTTGCTGCAGAGGCAGAGTCTGATAACATGTGCCACAGTTATAGGCTACCACTTTATGACAAGGGGCCTCTCAGTGCATGCTCAAAGACTGGTTTCAGGAATAGCACGGAGAAGAAAAAGCGTAGGCACTATCTGGATTTAATGCAAGGAGCCAATATATTACTTTTTGTAACTAATAAAATTTCAAGGACTGACAGCAAATTTCTGATTTGCTTTTCCCCTAGTAAAATGTCTGCTTTGGATTATGCAGAAAGCATTGTTCTTCCTGCTAACTTGTTTCAATTCCCCATGCAAAACCATCCACAGAACATTGTCAGGGGTTCCTATACTCATTTCAGGACTCTTCAGTCATCGGAGGAATATAAACATAGACATATTTATTCACATGCATAGATATATTCTTTTTTTGGAAAAAAGGAAAATTTATTGGTTAGGTTCATGTATGATACTTACCCTTTCTGAAAGCAGAGATGAGTATTAGTCATTGGATGGGGAAAAGGGGCTTTTTGTCTTACCTTAGACCAGCATCTTGTTTTATGTCTGCAGCCTGCCCTGTGTGTAGGTGGAGCAGGCAATTGTCATGCGATGTGATTCAAGAAGTGCTGGGAGTTCTGCCTGTCCAAAAAGAGCCCCCACACCCGCCTGTTGAGTTCAGGCTTAGTGCCCACAAAACCCTGGTCTAAATGAAACTACAATTTCAGAATGTTAATGCATTATACCAAGTATATCAGCATGCATTTACTCATCAGAGATAAGAGTTGGATCCTGAGGGAATGTACGTTTATACAAGGAGAGTGGGAGACAGGAGTTAGGAAGGTCAGCAGATCGGGGTAATGATTCACGTCACTGGAAGCAATTTCTGCCTAACCACGAGTTCGTTTGCTGAAACTAAACCTTCTACATTAATATTCATTCATTCAGCCAGTTAGTGTTTTTAATCATTATTTTCTGGAACAGAATGTTTTCTCAACGCAATGCTCTTTGCTGGGACCCTTATAGAATGTAAGAATCATAATAACAACTACTCACATGTTGTTTGTTACCACCTTGTGAGCAGACTTAATAAGCATTACTATTCTCCTGTAGCAGATAAGGTAAAGTCTCAAAGAAGTTAAGTGACTTGCCCGCCAGCTGCTCCTAATAATGGCAGAAACCATTATTATTATTATTATTGAACCCCATGATCTGACTCCACATCTAAGGTTCACTCTGTTATTTCATGTTCTCAAGACCTCATCTGTACTTTTAGGGAGCTGACAATTGACTTTAACCTACTTAAAATTATTCGTCAAAGGAAAAGCACAAGCTTGAGGAATTTTCTATGGTATGACTGAGGATGTGTTTCCCTTTGTCTTGAAGTTTCTAGAAGCACTGTGCTAAGCACAGGCTTCAGCCCACATAAACATGGCCTCAGAAATTTGAACCAGATATTACTGTTCCTATACATCACTCCTGAGGCAAACAAACAAACAAACAAACAAAAAATCTCACATTTTGACTACTGACCACTCCTCACAAAGTTGTAAAATACAGCAATAAACAAAATTAGACATGGAAAATTAAAATGTAAATTGTTAGAAATTAATTTAGTATATTCTCTAGAAGCACTTCTAGTTCATGGGACTTAGGAGTATTTTGAGAGCAGGTGAAGAGTATGGGTGAAACCTAATCAGCCACTATGAAATGACAGTGAAATCTAAGATTTCTATTTCTACATTACCCTATAACTGAACACACACGCTCCGTTCCTTTAGCTGATGAGCTGCAGTTTTGTAGTAACTCTAGTTTTATCTCGTTTGGCCACTGTAACACTTGATTCACTTTATATAAAGCTCAATCCCATTTGGCCACTATAACACTTGATTCACTTTATACTTTCCTCAACAAGTGCAAAGTGAACTGAATGAAATAAAATTTGGACTTGTATGTTTCCATTTATCAGCCAAATAACCCTGTTCAAATGCCATCTCTTTTATGAAATCTTTGATTCCCCTAGGCAGCACTAATCTTACTATTTTATATTCTAATTGTTTGTTTTTATCTGCATCCCCCTACTTTGCCATGAATGATCAAGGATCAGAGGCCATGTGTTATTCATCACTATAAACCCCGCACTCAGGCCAGAAATTCCCAAGCTTTTTTGATCGCACATCCTATCACTTAAAAAAAAATTTGAGCATTTACCTTATGCACATTATGTATGTATATACAAATATATTACATACATCATAGAAAATCCTCAAAAACAAAAAAGGATGAAATAAATACAATTAGGAGTTTTAATATTTTTCTCTTCCTGGTGTACATAGTCTTGACCACATCCAGGGGTGCATTTTGGAGACCAGACCCACTGATTCCAGCACATTGGTGGAACACAATGTCTCTGGACTGGGCAAAAGAATGAAAGAGACCTCTTCTATACCCACAGCCTCTGGCGCATTAAACACTTCCCATGAGACCATTTTCTAAATTAGTGAACTAGGGTCATCTGCTTCCCCAGCCCTCGAGCCCAGCTTGGCAAGAGAAGAACTGGCTGGATGTCAGCCCCACTCACCACTCCGCAGGTGCCTTTATGGGCTCCAACCCACACAACGTTTGTGAAGGCTCTAGTAACATCGCCTCATCTGTGTAATGTGTGTGCTAAAAACTCTCATTCTGCACATGTGTTATTGGTTGTTTACATGTGCCAATCACAAGGTTGATTCTAGTGTTCAACCTGTTTCCAATCTAGACGAAAACAGAAATGTAAATGAGCAATTCTAATGCCGTAGATACGTTTTAAAAGATGCCATGGGTACACAGAGCGATGCCTGCATCTTTCCAAAGTTTTGAGGGAAGGCTTTTTAGGAAAATGGCCAGATGAGGAATTTGAGATGTAAAGAGGAGGAGGAGGACGAGGAGGAATTCCAGGCAAGGGAATCAGCCCATGCAAAATTAGTGAGGCCTGAGACAGCAACGGGACAACAGATAGTGGGTACTCCTGAAGTGTAAGGAGGGAAAACGGAGGGAGGAGGATTTAGGAGCAAGGCTGGACATGGGTTAAGGCCAGGTCGTCAAGGGCCCTGATGTCCCCTGCTAAGGAGTGTCCCCTTCGTTCTTCAGGTCTGGGAAGCCGGAGCAGGAGAGTGGTATGATGGGTGGAAATATTAAAACCAGTTTATGGGAAGAATTCTGTGGTAGGGGAGAGAGGTGCCACAGTGAAAAGAAACCTAATTGCTGTATAGCATTTATATATATATGTATATTATATATATATAATTTATTGGCTATTTTACTATAAAAGCAATACACATTAACTGTAGAAAATTTGGAAAATGTAAAAAAAGCCTAGCCTGTGGAGTAGGATAGAAGGGAGGTGCTCAAGAAGTAGCTGTGGAGTATTACACCACTCAGAGGTACATACTGCTACTTTTTACAAAATAGGAATTACATATAGTTTGTATCATATCCTTTCACTTATGATATTATGATATTAGCATTTTTCTAAATCCATGCTGTATCCAAATAATAGAAAGCATGTTTCTATTCAATAATTTATTTAACCATGCCCCCTTTGGCTAAATTTAAAGTGTTTGACAATAGTTATGATCCTCACTGATTCCTTATGAAAAATTTCAAGAAGTGAAATTCCAGGGTCAAAAGTCTACAAATCTTTTTAAAACTCTTTTGATGCATATTCTCAAAATGCATCTGAGAAAGTTTGTGCCAGTGTCCATTCCTAGGAATGGTTCCAACTCAACTGTACATTCTTCAGGGTTGTCTTTTTTATCTTGGTCAATTTGATAAGCAAAAATGTAAGGTTAGACATTTAATAATGTCTTATTGGCTATGTTTTGTGAGCATGGAATTTATTAAAGGAAAATGATTATGTAATTTCATTTTCAGGCTTCTTGAGATTATGGGAGGGAGCTTATTGTCCAGAAGTCAGGATTGAGAATAATTGCTGTAAGTGATTTCCAAACAGATTTTAGGTTCTGTGTGGGAGGCAAACAGGAACCATCAGCCAGGCCTGCACAGGTTCACAGTGCGTGACAGGAGGACACTCATGCCAGACCGTAAAGGCTCGACTGCAGGAAAGAGGGGTTTCAGCAGAATTGTGAGCAAGGGCTGCAGCAGGGTGGCTGAAGGTGAGTCATCTCAGATGAGGAAGTCCGGGAAGAAATTAATGCAGGAAACTCCACGACAAGAGTCCCTCTAATTTCCGGCCTCTTCTTTCCACCCTCTGTCGGGGGTCCTCGCAGGGGTGGACCCCAGAATCAACTGGAGAGCGTGTTAAAAATACCCATTCCTGACCCCGAGTATGGGGATCCGGGTTGAGGTGTCTTGAAGGAAAGTCCAGGAATGAGTCCTTTGAACAAACACTCAGGTACTTCTGAGCCTGCAGTTGTAGGAATGCAGCCACATCTACTTCCACACACTGCTCACTGGGCCAGAAAAGGAGCCACCTTCCTCACTGAGTCGGACTCTTCTTTGTACTCTGCGTTCCCCTCGCCACCCATCCAGAAATGGAGTATGGCAGTGCGTCGTCTCTCTCTTTCTGGCATTCTCTGTCATCTAACATTCGTTCCTTTGACCATTTTTCTTTGATTTTTGGTGAACCTGTTCCTGAAGGCCCCTGCCTTCAGGGTGTTTACAGTGCTCTGTCTGTTGAGTCCTGTCACGGTGACAGCAAACGGGAAGGGTCAGAACATTTCACACTTTGCTCTGCTCTTCAAGGCAGAATGACGCGGGCTGCCCAGAGGTGCCTAAAGAGATTGTCTTAAAGCCTCTGACCAAATTAAAATACCTCTGTTAAAGGAGCATGCCTCAAATGCTAGGAGCAAGTTATAGTTAAGCAAAGCTGGAAGAGGAAACATACAGAATATAAGCTTTGAAATTTGCATTCAAGGTTTTTGAGGTTAGCAAGATATCTAATAAAGCCTGAGTTTTTTGCTGTTTGTGACCAGGTACTGAAGATAAATAAAATGCCAAACTCACCAAGGGATCTATCTGTTTATCTATATACCTATATCTGGGATTTATAGATATCCCAATATTCTCAAAAAAACAAAAAAAAAACTCTTTGTCTCTCTATGACTTTTGAGATTAAATCCAAATTGTTTCAATATTCAGCTATGGTCTCATCCCTGGTGACCTCCTGTGGTGGGGCAGATTAATCGTACTCCTCATAAAGACATATTCAAGTCCTAACCCTACTACCTGTGGGGATGGACTCATTTGTAAATGAGATCTTTGAAGTTCCTATGAAAATGAGGTCAAAATGAAGCAGGGTGACCTATCATAACCTGCCAACTCCCAACCAGGATCATTCCAGCCAATCCTAAAAATCACCTAGAGCAATATATAAGATTTCACCAGGGTTCCATGCACTAGAGTACCTTTCCAGAAACTACAACCTCCAGATGAATTCCTGATACAGACAAGACCTGAGACCTAGCCCAGCCTCTCCAGAACATCAGATAGTTCCATCTCCCTACCCCATATTAGTGACAGACCCTTCCAATATGAAAAGTTTAGAATGGCCATAGCCCAAACACCCCTGAAGAGAGGGATGGAAAGAGCAAAGGCGATGGTGGAGTTATAGAGAGAAGATAGGACTTAACAAATGAATATGAATGCTGAATCATTACATTGATATCTCTTTTAGTCTCCAGTATTTTAGAGCAACTAGAAATAAAAACCTAAAATTATGGAATGGTAACTCACGTCAAACTCGGAAATATGTTCTACAACTATTTGTGGTGGTGTGCTTTAAAAGTTATAGCTTTTTAATATATATGTTATTTTTCACAAAGAAGGAAAAAAGTTGACTATGATGATAAAAAAAAAAAAAAATTAAGCCTTCTAGCCTCCTGCATTCTGGAGCAGCTAGAAGGAGAAATCTGAGAGGATCATATGGTAGCCCATGACCAACTCTGGGATCTGTCCTGTGACTACTTATTGAAGAGTGCTTTGAAAACTATTGCTTTTTTATTTCTTTGCTTTCTATATATGCTATACTATACAATAAGAAGAGTTAAAAAAAAAATGAAGCAGGGTGGGCCTTAAGCCAATGTGACTGGAGTCCTTAAAAGCAAAGGAAATTTGGACATGGCAGTAAAAGCTACAGAAGGAGACACAAGATGCGAAAGGCCATGTGACCCAGGTGGAGGTTGATAGCTGGCAAGTCACCATCAAAACACTATAGACTTCAGAGAAAGCATGGTCTTTTGATACCTTGAATTGGCTTCTAGCCTCCAGAAGTGGTGACAAAAAATCCCTGCTGTTTAATCCAGTCAGCCCTTGGTATTTGTTATGGTAGCCCTGGCAAACTAACATATCTCTCCTGTGTTAACTCTCACCATCCCTCCACCACCAACCACACTCCTAATTTCCTAAATATGTTGCTCTCTCTTGTATCATCGGTCCTTCTTCCTGAGACACTGCCTTTCTTCTCCCTTTTCTCTCCTGCCCCCATCCAATGCCACCTAGCTTGGGTCACTCCCCCTGACCCTTCAAGAGTCAACGTAGGCATTAAATCTGCAGGAAATCTTTGTCACAGCACTGTCACTCACCTCTAGCGCTGGGTTACAGCACAGGGTGCTGCAGTGCACCTCTGTGCATGTTGTAGTATGTTTCTCCCACTCTACAGAGAACTCATTGCAGTCAAGGGCTGCTTCTTTTGTCTCTGAATTTCTAGTAGTGGGTACTTCATAAAATTCTGATGAATGAATAGCAAGGTGGGAACTGAACCAGTCGTTAAAGGGTGGGCTAAAATTTATTCATAATCCAGAATGGCTCTGTGAAAAGGGCGCGTCACCAAAATTGCACCGGAAAACCAATTCAGCTTTAGGTGAGCAGCATGGACAGTACTCCCTCCAGAGGGCCCCAGTTAACTCAGGTTTGAATCCAGGCCAGCAAGAAAATCCAAGGGTGGGTGTATCACAACAGTCAGAGCTCCAGGTAGTAGGAAAATTTGCAATCAGGCAGCATAAAATATGGCTCACTATGGCCCATCTGACTTCGTTCATTTTAATAACTATTTACGAAGCATCTACCATGTTTTGGGTTTTGAATTTAGATCAGTGAGCAAAATAGATAAAAATTACTGCCCATATTTGTATACTAATATTTGGAGCAGCATTATTCAAAACAGACAAGAAGTGGAAGTTACCCAAATGTCCACCAGCAGATGAATGAAAAACAAAACATGGTGTAAGCATTCAATGGAAATTACTCAGCCTTAAAAAGGAATGAAGTTTGGATATATGCCACTAAATGGATGAGCCTTGAAGACATCGTGTTGAATGAACTAAATCAGATACAAAGGTATATGCTGAATGAACTAAAGCATTCCAAGACATTATGTTGAATGAACTAAATCAGATGTAAAGGTATATGAATCCATTTATATGAAATAGCTAGGATACGTAAATACACAGAGGCATAAAGTTGAGTACAGGTTACCAAGGGGAGAGGGACAAGGAATGGGGAGTTAGTGCATAATGGGCGTAGGGTTTCTGTTTGGGGTGATGGGAAAGTTCTGGTAATGGTTGATGGTGAAGATAGCACAACACTGATTAATCCCACTGGATGCTATGCTTAGGAGTGGTTGAGATAAGAAATATGTTTTCACAGTTTAAAAAAAGAGCAATTAAAGAGATTATGACAATTAAAGGCATTCTGTTAGTCTGGGCTGGATCTAATAATGAAAGAGAAAATACCCAAAAAAGACATTATTGGAACACATGAAAAAATTGTAATACGGACTGTAAGCTTTATATCAATGTTAAAGTTCCTGTACTTAATAAATATACTTAAGTTAGTGCCAAAGTGAATATCCTTGATCTTTGGAAATGTCCATGGCAGTATTATGTATTTATGGAGAATGATGTATGCAACCTCCTACTCTCAAATGTTTGGAAACTTTAGATAGATAGATACACAAATGAATGATACAGCAATAGGACAAAATGTTAAAATTGCTGGATCTGAGCATCGGGTTGGAGTTATGTTGGAATTCTCTGTATGCATTTTGTATTATTTTTGCAATTTCCCTGTAAGTTTGATATTATTTTAAGATAAGTTTAAGGGAAAAAATGTGCTACACTTATAGGTCTCAGTTTTTAATAGGGGGAGGGAGTATAGAAAAGATGGATAATAGGTGTCATGGAGTAAAGGCACTAGCCTGGGCTAGTTTCTAAGGTATTTATGTGTTCAGACCTATGGGAACAGGCCCATGAAACTTGGGACTGACTTCCCTAGTTACAGATCCCTACTAGGTCTAGGAAAAGTGAAAAATTCACTATTTAAAGTTGAGGTATGAGTTAAGCATGAAATCAGTAAAAGTATCAAGAGTATTTAAACATGAAAACGTGGGCTAAAGAGCTCTAAATCCCTCCAGCTTACTGGGGATTGGGTCTGGGGACTGGGAGAGGGAGCCCGGGTGGGGGACAGGCACTGGTACATTATATGCGAGTCCAGTAGCTCTGCCAAGAGGTGAAAGGGCCTATTATGAGGCCAGAGTGTGGTGATCAGAAGCCTCTGGGACCACACAGCCTGGGTTCACATCCCACCGTTACCACTGCTGACTGGGATCTCTGGGCATTGTTTCCTCCTCTACAAAATGGGGTGAAACAGTGCCCACCTCAGAGGGTTCATGAGGGTTAACTGAGGTAGAATATGTCAAGTGCTTAGAGCAGTCCTTGTCTGATTCATGCTGTGGGCTACCCGTCTGAGAACCTACCTGCAATCTACTCCTAGACTTTTGTAAGTATTGCTATAGACATTTAAAAACTTACCTTCAAGTCAAACAGTAAGGAATTTTGAAGTCACTATTCTTGCATTTATTTAATGAATGAATATACTTCATGTCTACACTGGTATAGAACTTAGTGAAGGGATTTAGAAAGATGCATCAGATAAGAATCCTTCTGAGTGTGAAGAGGAGACAACCCCTGTACAGGAGTAATTACAGAACAAGAGAGAGCCAGGCCCTTTGGGGAGTATGCCCCCAAAAGTGCTAGGGCTGTTCAGAGAAGGAGAAAGTCACTAAAATCTGAAAGAGCCAAGGATGACTTCAGACAGATGGGGTCATGTTGGGAGTAAGGAAAAGACTTGATTTTAAAAAGAAAAAGTGCCACTATAACAGAATTTTATGTTACTAATAAAGAAATGCCCTAATCTTTGTATACAATTTTTCCTTATTTTCCATTTTTTCCACATTCAGCTTCATGTGTGCTTGTGTTATTTGCAGGTATACGAAAACCAGAATGCTCTATGATAAAAAGGAAGCTTTGCTTTTTCCCTCCTTAAGGAGTAATCCCAGCAAGCATTTCTAAGATAGAGTTCTGTGCTTTTTGACATGTGCATATTAGATGTTCAAAATGCACATCTCCCTTGGGAAATTCATCACATTTCAAATTATACATGTCTGTTAAAGCATAGATCTGTTATACCTTCCATGTATTTGTTATTGCTGCTTCTGAAACTTCCTTACAGCCCCAAAGAGGTCTTAATCCCTGTCAAATGTTATTATGTTACCGAATTTTATGTAGTCTTGAAAGGAGTTGTTTATTTAGTTTCAGTGACTTCTTGTTACTGCCAAATATTATTTCATTTCAGCACAGATGTAAGGGGTTCAATGACTGGAATTACTTTACAGCCCTGACATTGTCGAGAGATGGATACCAGTTTAATTACGGACAGCTGAAAATGATCTAGGAGTCACCTGCTATGAATATTTATCATCATTATAAACTTCTCACCAAGCTGTGCTCTGAGCACTTTCATAAAGTTCCATTTGCTTTAGACAGACAGACAGTGCAATGTAGATGGAGCCTATGTCTTCAGTCACCTTTAAATTTATGTATACACAGTTTAATGTTACTTGATTATTTTTTCTTCCTCTTTTCAAAGTGAGAAAATATGTTTCAGTCATTCCAATTCTTTTTCTTTCCTCTCTCTCTGTTTCTCTCCATTGCCCTCTCTTGCTGCTGCCCTCATCCTTCCAGATGTTTTTCCAATTATGCCTCATTGGAAATTATTCATTACTTAAAGAATGTGAATTGGGTAGACTAGACATGTAAAGGATCAAGTAGTGTAATGAATTCAATATAGTTGGCACTCATATGCAGAAGGAATGAAGGAGGAAAGAGAGAGGAGGGGACGGGAAAGGGAGGCGGTGGAATTGCAGTGTTTCTCCAGTTCACATTTTTAAGGATAGTGTCTTTTCTTGTCTCTATCGTCTCCCCATTCTACACTGCACTCTAAAAAAAAAAAAGCTTTTCTGCGCTTCCTTTTTCTATCTCTGCTTTTGTCTAAACACATTTGGAGTGTCAGGATTCAAATAGTTAAATGAAAGGAATGGCCAGGTTACCACCAGCTGATGTCAAATGAAGGTCACTTTTCCCCCCTGCCTGCTGCTCCTCACTCCATGCCTTTTCTCTTCTCTGGGCTTCCAGGCCCTCAAGAATTCCGGCTCTGTCTTGGATGTAAGAATAATAACAATAAGAACTAACTTTAATGAGGGTTTACCATGCATAGATCATTCATCATTCTCAGCCTTTGTGTATATTATCTCATAAATTCTCAATAGTGAGATCGTCATGATTCATATTCTCTTCCCAAAGACCAGTGACTCTCCACCAGGGCAATTTTGCCCTCCAGGGAACATTTGGTAATGTCTGGAGACATCTTTGTCAGAGCTGGAGAGACCCCAGGGTGGCTGCTGAACATCCTACAGTTCATGGGATGGTCCCTGACACAAAGAATTATCTGGCCCCAAGTGTTCAGAAACCAGGCTGTAGATGAAGAAACTGAGATTTAAAGGGCATAAGTAACTTTCCCAAGGCTGTTACTAGCTGGTATTTGGGAGGGCTGGAATTCAAACCCTGGCCCATACTTTTGCATTATGCTGTACAAAAGTAGTTATGGCTTCAGCAACTGGTTCATCATCCCTTCTACCAAAAAGCTAATATTCCTAATAGGGATCACTTAAGGTGAGAATATTTCAACATAAGTGACCCTTTTCAGTCATTTGTAACCTGCTTTCCTACCCTTTTCATGATCAAATATGCAAAATCAGGCTCATCTAAAACAGCTCTTCACTCTAAATGCTGAAAATTTTAAAAGGGTAAGGGTGGAGGGTGTTTTTTTAATGTTCTAAGATGCATAAACACTCGTGCTACCTAAGCATTAAACTTTGAAGATGAGACATATAGTTACACAGTTCACTATGATAGATTAGTTGTATACTATATATATTTATCAAATCTGACATGTGTTTAGTGATAAACATAATGCCTTGTGTTCAGCATGGAAATTAGATAGAAATGGTAGTAATTAGTATTGCTTATAAGGTGCCACAAAATTATTTTAGTGTTATTCTTCTCTTTTTATTAATTCTTCAATATTCACAATCTCAATTTGTACAGAGTTTTTAGATATTGGGTATCTTTAATAATCATCCCCAAAGGCAACTGGTACACATACATACACATGCATACAAATTTTCCCAAGCACACGTGCACTCATGCACATGTATACACAGAAAGGCCCCAGATCTTACTACCAGAGTAGAGCTTCCTCTGCCTTTACTCCTTCCTCACAATCCAGAGTTGCTATTTCTTGGGTGGCCGGAAATCAGTGTCTTACCTTGGAAGCCAAAGATTTCCATTATCTTTCCCCTTGAGCCCAGTGTAAATCTTAATACACCATTTAAATAAATAAATTTATATAAGTATCTCCTACATTCATACAGTTTGCTGAAGGAAATGCAGACTAGGACATCCTTCCTTTCAGTTTTGGGGTGAAATCAAAGGGACAAAGTGATGGAATAATTAAATAAGTGTAATTTTAAGTTGGGTACTATTTTTTACTTTTCACTAAAATATGGACCTGCCTGATCAATAAATAGAGTAGCCACTCATCACATATGGTTATTAAAATTCAAATTTTAATCAATTAAAAAAATAAATTGAAAAATTATTTCTTCAGCCACACTAGCCATATTCAAATACTCAAAAACTCCCTGTGGCTAGTGGCCACCATATTGGACAGTGTGGACAAAGGACATTTCCACCGTCGCGTAAAGATCTATTAGACAGCACTGATGAGAACAAAGAAACAGAAGTTGGAGAATTCCCAGTAATTGTGAGGGACTTGGGAAATAGAACCTTGAATGCAAGATTCATGGGACCAAAAATTCCCTAACTTTGCAAAGTCAATTTGGCAGTATTTATAAACATTTAAAATATACACATAATAGGGAAAAAAACATGAAATGTGGCTTAGATGTCCAGCAATACGGAACTGGTTAAATAAATGACCAAGCACCCAAACTGTAGAGGACTATACAGTTTACTATAAAAAAAAATAAGTATAGGCAATATATGGCACCATAAAAACTGACCCAGATATGTTTGTATGTGAAAACACAGACCATTTTACAGTATGAAGAGCATTATCCCATGAATCCATTTGTATTAAAATATAAAACAGATATACATATATTTGTTCATATATGAAAAGAAAAATTGTGGGAGTTTGCACAGAATTAGTTACAGTGATTACCTGTTGAAAGAAGGAGCGCTAGAGGGGATTGAGAGGCATTTTCTTTTCATTGTGCACCATTAGGTGCTGTTTGGGTTTTTACCATGTTCATGTGATGGGCCACTTCCCAATTCCTTGATTGAATCAGTTGTATATTAAGGAGATTACCTACTCAAAGGAATGTGACATGTAGAGTTAGGTCTTCTGGCTGGAAGCCCTCTTTGCTCAGCCCTATCAGCTGGACTGAGTCAACCTCTAGGTTATGAATTTTGCCTTTTGCTAAGGTATTTATCTCCAAATCAACCCTAAGATGTTAACCAGAGGATAATGAGTTAAACATGAAGTTGTATTCTGTGAATAAGTCCTGCTCCTGCAGCAGACACTAGGGGCTCCTAAGGAACACCCCAGAGCCAAAAAGGATTCTTCAAGGAGTAGCTATTTGGAGTCCTGGAGGGAAAGTCTCTCCTCAGCCCACACCTCCCTTCTCTGCCTCACACCACCATACTCGCCGTGTCTTCCACCACTTCATTCCCAAGACCTGTTCCAAGCAAGAAAAATCCAGATCCAAAATCATTACACTTCCCCATAATTCACGCGGAATTATACATGCAGCAAGTTAAGCTGTGATTCTAGCTGTTCCATATGCCAGGGAAATCAGGCAGCAAAACTGATGAGAATCTATTCTATCTATCTAGAAAGCTAGCTAGCTTTCACATACATATGTACGTATGTATGTATGTAATATGTATACACACATATACACACACACATTTGATTTCCATGGTAATCTGTGGAGCACTTCCAAGTGTTTGCTTAGTATATGCTTGTGCTTACTGAAGTGGGGAGGAAGGAGAGAGAAGAGGGATGCTTAGAAAGGGGAGAGTGTTTTGAGGTGGGCCTGATTCCCAGGCAAAGCAAGAATTTGGCTCATTTGGTATATTATCGTTGGATCAATTCATTAGATGATAAATATGATGTAAGCCTTTGAACCAGGTCAGAGATGAAGAAGGAAATGTTTTTATTTCTTAGTGTGCTCAGAATCACAAACTTCCCAACAGAAAGGTCACCCACACCCTCAAAATAAAGATTTTTGCGCAGTAAAATATAAGCATCTCCTCCTGCCTCAGCTGCACTCTTTGAAGCTTAAACTTCCTCCTACACCAGCCTTCCCAGAACCTGACACCTCTGGTAGCCTGGCCTGGACCCTTCCACCCACTCTGGCAGGCCCAGCTGCCTAGAGACCTGACCTGAGAGGGTCATGCAGACACTTAGGCCTGCCCGGCAACAGTTTTTCTCCATTTTAATGACTCTCGTTTGCCTATATGACTCATTTTTTTCCCAAGTTACTGACTCAGGCCAGGCTCATTTACTTGGTAATTTTTTTCTTGATGAGTATCCAGGTTTTAACCCACGTGGGACTGCTTTTCTGCCTAGTTCTGGAAGCTTGTCTAATTTTTGTTCTCCAACTCCTACCAGTTCAACACTTCCATTTCTCTTCCATCCCTCAGCCCTCTCATAGCACTGCACTTGTCATCTGATCTACACGCACACACACACACACACACATTGACTCTAAATTTACTCCTCAAGTAGCCTGTGCCCTGCTGTAAAGGTTTGATTATTGTTTCAATGAATACAAATAAGACTGAAAGAACATTTGAAATGTTACGTGAAATGTAAGATCTCCTCTTCCGTTCCATCTCTTCTTCAGCTTTTCTTCCTATCTCAGACTTATCTTTCAAATAAAGGTCCCCTAAGGATTTGTTTCTCATCTGAGACCAAACCCCTGGTGCTGACTGGGTGGGCTTGTGTGAGAAGAAGGAGTTCTCACTGGAAATTAATCTGCAAGTATCTTTTCTTCCTGCCTCTCCTAGGGATACCATAAAATGTTTGTCTCAGATTTTGAGTTCAGTATGGACTTATCTTCACTAGTTATCCCCAGTTTTGACAGTATTATTCCCTTCGAGCAAGAAAAGAAAGTGGCTTCTGTGGGATTCGAGTCCTTCCAGAGCGTCCTTGAGGGACGGGTGCTCCTGCCAGCCTTGCTGACGTTGGCCTGTGAACTGCTTCCTGCAGGAGCTCTGGGCGCGGAGCTCCCTCCTGGGGCTGCAGGGTGGAGGCAGCGTCCCCCCGGGCTGTCCTGATAACTGCCTTGCCTCTGCACTGCTCTTAGGCCCACAGCCCGTGTGTCCTCAGAAGACGGGCATCCGGCAGGACCAGAGACACTACTCCTCACAGAGCCTCCCCTTCGCCAACCCGCACACATTTCGAGCAGGATATCACTGTCATTTTGATGCCATGCCAGGTTTCTGTTTGAAACCCAGCACTCCAGACAGTTTTAGGTGGACCAGAAATAACTTTTACAGCCTGCAAAATACCTTTCTCCCGGGATGTTCTGTTGTGCTTTCAGTGCATTTTAACACAGTGAGGTAACAGTCATGGACTCCCAGAGACACAGGACTAGAGAGCAACTCCAGAGACATCCCATCCATCACCGTGACACCAGGCGGGCTTCACCCAAACCACGCAGACATAGGTAAACATCCTGTTTTCACAGGTCGTCAGGAAAAGAGACTCTGTAACTACTCCTCGGTAACCTATTTCACTGTTAACTTTCCTTCAACACTATCATAATATTTGTGTGGCAGGGAAACACCCCATACTTGACTGCCATGAGCTTTAAAACTCCGAATTTGAGTATTTTGAACCAGATGCCACAAAGCAGACTAATTGTCAGCATATTATTTTAGCTGGTATTGAAAAATATCACTTCAAACCCAATACTGATATCTGCCCTTGGGGTTGGACCCAGTCAGACAGCTTTCACTTTCTAGTAAACACAAGAACTGCGGTCCCCTTAGGATTCCCTTCAGTCTCAAACCTGGTCATCATTAAACGGTGACGCTCTGCAGGTGTACCGTTGTGTTTTCCTGCTCCCAGAAATCACAGCCATCGTGCCCCTTTTCCTAAACCATGTTAGCAGCAGCAGAACTGCAATAAAATGCAAAGGGTTATGTTTTGTGCAGGGTGTTTGCTTAAACACATGCAAAGCTTTTTGACGCTTGGTTTGTTCCTTCAGCTTTAGAAAAGGCAGCTTTAAAGGAGTCTTTTCTCTGGTTTTCCCTTCTGCAATTTAGCGCAGGAAACCTCGACCTAATGTGGTCTCTAAGAGCTCGAGTTACATTTTGGCAAACAATAAATCCACAGGGCCTTCTGCAGTTTTTAGAAGCAAAATAGCAGTCTCCCCTTCTTTCAGCTATTTCCCTTGGCAAAGTGGGAAATCAGAAGGAACTGTACCAGTCAGGAAAGCCCTGACCGAGAGCTGGTGTAAACCCCAGACAAGACACAGCTCAGTGAGATGCGGTGTGCTCCAGCATCGTCTGAGCCTGAGTGCCTGAAATTGACACCATATGCGCCCCCAGAAGTAATTGCTCCAAGGGGGGAGAAAAGCAACATGTCAGAACATTTCAGTAACACCTAATTCATCCCAAGGTTATAAATAAATCCGATGCTTGCTTAAAAACAAAAGTCAAAAAACACTTCGACCAGATTACTTTTGTGACAGGGTTTCAAGCATCAGTGAACTTTATTAGGGAGACAACATGAATAAAGAGAAACACATAACATTTTATGGTTTATTTTATGTGATTTTATTTATTTATTTATTTATTTAATTTTTTTTTTTTCGGTAAATAAAGTAGTTATAAGGCTCCGAGGAAAAGGACCCAGATGTTAGAGAGTTGTGTGAAATTTAGGGGAAACAAGCTGTAAAGAACACAGTCATAAAGCAGGCTGTCAGTGCCACACATCTGGACGGCGCAGCTGTGTGTGCCCAGTGGCTGTCGCCACCCAGAGAAAACTCAGTAACCTTATTTCACCCCAATTAGGCTGCATACCAACAAGGTCAACGTGAGATTGCAAAGAGGGGGCAACTTTCTTATGGTGTGTCTCTCTATCAAGCAGCTTTTATCTTTCATTTGAGTTTGGTCACCAAGAAATAAAAGGCTGCAAACAGTCATTTTCGTTATCATAAAATCCTATTTTATTTATAACGTCCTACTAAGTCAGAGTTTGACAGTTTGGGCTATTTGGCTATGCCAATCAACAGTAGACTTTCTGTAGCATGGGGCTGACCTGTCCGTCCTCCTGCTACCTTCCCCTACCCCTTTCTGGAGGTCCGAGGCTAACACCATATGCCTGGTGGGAAAAGAAGTCGCTCTTCACACAGCCCAAGTCAGGTAAGGGTAAATGCTCATCCCTGAGGAATTGTGGCATTTTCCCCTAATTTTTCTGGCCAGCAGGGAGGCACCTTTTCAGTAAGACAAATATTACAAAATGTAAAATACCATTTCATCTTTTCATTACTGGCAGGCTGTGCCAAAGGTTATAAAATGTCACTTTGTCTAATTGTGTTTCTTCATAGGTATTAGTGGCAGCAAAAACAATTATGGACAGTGGAGAGAAATTAACCTTACCCCTGATAGGGAAACTCTTGAAATTTCAACTTCTCCAGATTAAATTTAAGGACCAACAGCGACGGGAGAACGAAAAGAAGGTACTGTGAGATGGTGGGTTTCTAAAATAAGGACATGAACAAGAGGTGAATGAAACAGAGCCACGTTTCTCCAGGGGCACTTCCTCTCTTCATAAGTCTACTACTAAATGCCACCTGGCAAATTTAGCTGTCACCTCAACTTCTTAGAGAAAAGACTATCTAAAGATCTGCTGGAGGAATTATGATTTCTCAAACACAAATCTGTTAAATACAGTTCATTCAGTATGAAAAAGATGATATTCAGGGCATGTGCCCAAGGTTGTTTTTGTAGTAAAAAGTTATTTGCTTGGCATTTACATAATAATAACAAGGAAGGGAGGTAAGAAAGAGAAAAGTTAACAGCAAGCCAGGATAGGTATATATATATATAAAAGGAAAAAGTCCTCAGAATTGGAGTCTATTTAAAATATTTTATATGATATTCAATAGGAGTGCCTATTAAAATAATAGACTACATCTGGACCATCATAATAATCTGAATATCTTAGCAGCAATCCTGTGTTTCTACTCCCATATTATACATCTGATTATTTCTTCACGTGTGGATTTTTCGTTTAATTTGCCTATGGAAATTAATTGCTATTTTCCAAAGATTCATCTTTGCATCTGAAAAATATTTTAAAATACTTTTAGCAAAGTGATGCCAGGTTCTAATCCATTTGCTATTACCATTACACAAAATAAGAGATATTTTTCTTATTTTCCAAATCATGCTAAAATATTTTTTTGATAGTCAGATGCTTCTGTATGTACATGTATAATATGTGTGCACATGTGTGTGTATAAAATGTATTTATGTGTAAATTGTTTCTTTATACTCTTAAGTGGAACAGGTGAAATTAATTCATGGGTAGAAGAAAAAGAAAAGTGAACATGTTTCAATAACACCTTTTTCACCTTTACAAGACCTCCAAATTGAATTGGATTCTTGACAGGATAATTATAGAAATAGAAAATAATGCCATCTTATATTTGAAATATAAGCCTTTATGTTTTTCAAAAGAGATTCCCCATATAGGATCTTATTAGGGTGGCACATATTGTCCCGAGGAAAATTCTACTCATATGAACATAGTTACTGTATAGTTTCCATTTATTGAAGCTCTTTCCATCTTCCACGGGAAAATTATACCTTAAGAAAATCCAGGGGAATAAAGACTTGGCAAGAGAAAAATAGGAAAATTTGGAATTAGTATAGAAACATCTTTGCTTGCCTATTTAAATTCCAGTGTCATATGGGAAAGCTTGAATTATAAAAACTAGACTTCAGCTGTGCAAAAACCCCTCCTGTACCTTCCACTTGCCTTCCACTTTCCCAAAGTGCCTGCAAATTTGCCAAATGTAAAGAAGAATATCAATTTCCTTGTTTGCCACCTATTATAAGTCAGTCATTCTATTTTGTAGGAATAATTTTAAAGTTGAGTTAACAAATTTTAACAATAACTGGAATCTTCCAGCAGGTCAGGAAGTTTTTTAAAGTAAATAATGATTTAAAAACATTTCTACGTCTATTATTTGCTTGGCATTTTTTTGAAATGTAGAGTATAATAATACAGTTATGAGATTCTGAAGATATGGGAATAAGCTTAATTTACATATAGAGAAGTTGAGAATCTTACAGAAATGGAGTTTGAATTTTAGATATTAAAAACAAAACAGAACTAATAGCTGCAGTAGAAACTCAGAGCAATTAAGAGCCAAGAATTACATCATCTCATTGATGTCTTCATTATATGGGGCATCCAAAGCACAAGCCCCAGATCTCTGAGTCGTATCTATATGAGTAAGTGTTAAATAAATTGATGAAAACTTACTGGAATGGAGTACTCTCCAGAAATGCCTTTCATAAAGGCTGAATTAAGGGAGTTGGCTGAAGGGTGCTATTATCTGTGTTAATTTCAGCAACACCACACGGAGGTCAGTTGGAACAATTGAGGTTAATGCCTGTGAGCCAGAGATTTTAGCTGAAAGCAAAATAAGTATAAAATGTGCAAAATTGACACCATGCTGTGAATTAGACAATGAAAAGGGAAAAAGAACGTCACCCACTCTCTCTTTCCTGAAGTGACTGGCTCTTCAGCTTTTTAGTATCACCATGAAATCTTCGTAAATGTTTTCTATCAAATGCTAATTATATTGTTTACATCTGTACAACCCAAAGAGTGTTTTGTATGTTCTGTATTTACTTTTGAAATTGTATTTTTTAAAATGAATTCTTAAAAAAGTAATAATAGAAAATACAAGGGAGAAAATGGGGGCAAAAATAACTACTATAATTAGGTCCCTGTCTTTTTCCCCAATAGAGCAAATGTAATATATTGCTATATATATATATCTGATTCAGTTTCATTTAGTCAAAATTAAATAAATGGTAAATAATACAGTTTCAGTTGCTAAATACAGTAAGAATATCATTATTTAAGAATCCATTAATTTTAATAATTTGTAATACTTTAGTCTGGGCTATGCTTAACATTGTTTTTGCTTTGTCCATGAAGAAAACTTCCTGGCTAAATACTATAAGTAATAATACAAGAAAAAGTGTTTCTTAGAAGAACACAACTTTAAAGGCTTTAATGTTTGAATTTCTGGGAGGCAAATGCCTGCCTCTCTTTGCAAGTGAATTAAAACTATTTGAAAACATTTAGCTTTTTGAAAATACCTTGTTAATTACTTCCAAATATACACACCAGGAGAAAAATGTACTGTATCTATAAACATATTTTTGCATTTCAGAACTTCTGAATATGACTGTCACAATTAGTCCTAAATTAACCAGGTTGTTATGTCTTAAAATTTGAATAAGAGAGCTTTATGTTTAGAAATGAATTTTCCTTACATATATCAACATTATTTCAATATTTACCCTGCATTTTTAGCTCTATTATTATCATCCTGTTGTTAATTCAACAAATATTTGTTGAATCTTTACATTGCACTAGGCACATCACATAAATTCCCACAATGTTCATTTTAATTTTAAAATAATTGGTTAGTTTCTGTTGTTGTCTGTGTTTTAATGTAGTCATCATCTCAATATTATATTTCACTCTCATTTTTACTTCTTTTTAATTCCAATTTCTATATTGTGTATTAATTATGAAAATTTGTTAAAAACCAAAACACTTAATTGTGAATCAAGATATTTTAACTATATTGAGAATTCAACTAAAGAAGACATTTAGCCATCAAAAAAAGATGGAAAATAATTGCAACAGAACAATAAGCATTAACCATTTAAATAATCAACCAAACTATATCCAACTTTGCAAGCCTCTGAATTGCATTCAGAATATTTGCATAGGCTTTAAGAAAACAAGATATATTTCTACTGTAGTTTTAATTGGGGAATTCAAAAAGCAAATCCATATTTTCCTGGATATTTTTAGAGAACATAACTTTTTATAAAGCACACCATTTGTTTTTGTTCCTAGTTTATATACTTAATACAAACTACCTTATTTCTGATGTCCTAGAAATAACAAAAAGCAAGATATACAATAGAGAAATGGTAGCAGTAAATTTTACTTAAGGTAAGAAAATTAAAAGCTCCTAAGTTTGATAGTATATCCTAATGAAGCCACAAACAGTTGAAAGTGTCCTCCAAAGGAGAGACAAATAGAAATTAGGGTGGCTCTTGCAGACGTTTTCCAGCTCCCTCCAGGAGAAACCCTGACACACTGGAAACCAGCCAACGTAATGCCATTTGTGTGTGTGTGCTTTGTTTTAAAAGAAAGGCCATAGGGACATACCAGGAAATTACAGGCTGGTTAGTTTTGGTTTAGTTGTGGTTAAAATCTTCAGAAACTATTTTAAGAAATCAAATAGAGGAAGAGCCAGAACTCTGTTTAGAGGGTCCCATGTGGTTTCAGGAAAGGAATAACTTGCCTCACTAACTGCATGGAATTCTTTGAGGCTGGATTATCGAAATGAGGATACTATCAACAAAACTGTTGGATCTAAGGAGCCATAAAAACCCAGCAATTCAGGGGAAATAACTTCCCAACTGGCTTACCAATAGAGTAGTGCTTTTGTAATTGGAATGCTTTTGATTAATGAAAACTTTTTATGAACTTCAGGAAAAATGTAAAAGAAATGCTTATTTAAAATAGAGTAGCATGTGGAAATACAGGATAGCTACAGTTAAAACAGCTAATAATAATAGCTTCCATTATTGATGCTTGGTACTGTACTAAACCCTTTACATATGTTCTATCATTTAATCCTGGAAGCAACTTTATGAGGTATAGGATATTATTCCCAATTTACAGATGGGAAGGTTGGAGGTGTGAAAAGTTAAGTAACTTTCCCAAGGCCAAACAACTACTGAGTGGCAGGGCTGAGATTCAAATCCAAAACTGTCAAACTCCAGTCATCATATTCTTAACCACTGGGCATACCACTCCCAATAATTACACATCTCAATAATTATGCAAAATGCAATTCTTGGTTCACAATCAGTAGAGTGCCTACCCAGAGATGTTTCCTTGTAGGAGCAATACTTTTCTCAGTCATCAACTAACAGTCCTATTGCCCCATTAATTATATTGCATACAACATCCTGAAGCTAAATGTGAGGACAGAGGTCAAAGAAAGGAATGAAGCTCACCAAGGATGAAGGCCGTTGAGCTAACCAACCACTGATTCTCAGGGAATCCTAACTTAATTTCCAGATCTGCCCCCCATAACCAGAAATGACCCAGTTTCTGGAAGTGTCTCTTAGAACTAGAATTCCTGAGATTATTTCAAACATGCCCACCCCTTCTCCCTGCCCTTCTGAATGGGTGAGGTGGCACAGCATTGGATGATCAAAGTAGCTCAAAGTCACATGGGCTAGAATCCTGCAAGAGGAGATGTCACCTAGGCATCAGACCCACCCCCCTCATCACCACCAACGCACAGAGATATTGCCATGTTCTGATCTCATGGATCAAGAGTCACACCCAGGAAATGGCCATGCAGTACCCAGCACATGCTGCAGAGCTCTAAATCTTGCATCATTTGTTCAAGTGAATCAAAAACTTTCCTAGGCTTATACTTCTTTCACCATAGCAGTTCTCTGGAGAAGCAAGGTCCTAACTCAGGTTCATACATTATGCTTTCTATCGGGATGGGGGTAGGAGGAATGGAATAACCAGAAAATATAGAAAAGGCAATACAAAGAATTCATAATGTCATATCCTTATTACAGCTAATTTTAACATCTGGGTATGTTTCTTTACAGTGGTTTTATTTCCTTATATGACTGTAATCAGTGTGAAATGTTTTTAAATCCAGCTTTTTTCAATTTAAATATATTATTGTGATTTTGACTCATTACCACAGTACCTACGTTGATCATTATTATTGACTATGTGATATTCTATTGCTTAAACTATAATTTTCTTAATCGTTCCTCTATTGTTGAACTCAAATTATTTCCATATTTTTCATAATGGACAATGTTGTGATGAACAACTTTGTTTATATGGCATATTCCATGTTTGGAAAATTTCCTTAACAGAGACTTATAGAAATGGATTAACTGGGCCCAAAACTGTTTCCATAAGCTTGTGCTTTCCAAAGTGGGTTCTATGACCATTAGATCTGGACAGTTCTCTGTGAAAAGATGGTCTCATGGTCAAATGGGATTCCCTGTGTGTTATATATTCCTCTTGGAGAGTTACACTTCACACTAGCCTATCAAAGACAGAGGAGTATTATGAAAAGAAATCTGTTTAATTTTTATAAATTACTCTTTTCCAAACTTTTGACCCCATCTAATTCCCTTCGGCACATCTATTGGCCTTCCACCATCTGGGACCAGCAGAATAGATTGTTTACAAGGGAAAGTGATATCTTGAATCGCTTCTTAAGAGAGAACTAGACTAGCACTCAGAAGACCCAGTTCCTCCTGTACCACATACTAATGGAGTGGTCGTTGTCACCTAACCTCCATGAACATGTTTTATTGTCTGTATCTGTAATAGTACCATTGCACCACATATGTAGGTGCATTATAGAAGGTGAAATAGAGCTAGTTACCATCAGTTTCACAAACGTTCATCGTTTGCATCTTTCTCATGGTGAGGAATAGCATAATGAATGCCTACAAATTAAATTTGCATTTTGACAGTAAGAAGTTGTTTAGAAATAAAATGCAATCTAAAATATTTTGAAGTGTCAAATACCTAAGTGGCCCTGTTATAGAGAGGGAGAATTTTGTGAAAAAGGGAGAATAACTTGAGATTAAGGATTTTCAGTAGGGATCATTTGATTTTCAACTGAGTATGTGAAATGCTAACTTTTTTTTGCGATTGCTAGGACCAGAACCCCACATCTGCTATGTAGGCTTCACTGGTTAAGAAATCTCAATTCTTATCCAAAACCTTCTCCTCGCAGTAGGAGGCATCCAGATGCTTGCTGTGCGCACTGCAGTTTTAGAGAATATGTATTCTGTAATGAGCTTGACTCTCCCTTCGTATGCTGGGGAACATGTGTTTCCAGAACATGAAGGAGAAAGGGGCCTTTTGGATACACCCTTCTCACATTCTTGCCTTGAGTTGGCAAGAGTTCTCTCTATCTCTTTAAGTTTTGAGCAGGTGACCACAGTATGGGAACATGCATGCTCTGTTATCCAGAAGCAAGGAAAAAGAGAAGGCGTTTGTGTGAGCAGACTTCTTTTATGATTTAAAAAGGGGTCAACTTTGCGGAATGCTTAGCAAATCTGGTTCACCCCCCAAATCCCAAGATTTACACCTGTATTTTGGAAACGTGAGAGAATAGAAGGTAAGGGAAGAAAAGAAAAGAGGTGATTTTCCTATGATTGGGGCTTGATAGAAAAGGGTTTTTCATCTTTGGAACAGCCCTCCAACCAGCCAGTCGATGTCTAGAACTAGAAGGGAGAAGGGACTTCCTTGGTTCAGCTTGAATCTGTTACAGCCTGGGTCTGGGAGGAGTAGAAAACATACTGAATAGGGGTGAGAAATTGGTAGATCACATCTCGAATCAATAGTGTGGGAGCTAAAGGGACTTGGTGGGGTAAGGAGCAGGTTCAGAGATCTACCAAGAACTTTTTTTCATGAACCGCAGCTCACAAGGACACAGGTGTCTCCATTTGTTTCTTTTTCTCTGTGGGATGATTTCCCCACCCCAGAGAATCCCCTCACTATCCCAGAAATTACATAACATTATTTTTTTGAAATTCTACCAATTGTAGATTTATCCGCATAATGTGGAAAATGCAGGTATCTTCATCTCCACCCAGCTCTGTGGATGGTGGCATTTGGTGATTTATGTGAATGCTTTATATTTTCCCACTTCCTCAACAATGATTATTAATTTTATAGACATTTCTCAGGATTTATAAGAGCCCTCCTTAAAAATAGTTTTGTTAAGTGGGGGAGGTAGATGTTGACCTTCGGTGTTAATATAAATTAGTTTAAAAGATGCTTTTCCCCAGTAATATTTATTTTAACTTTAGAATAATTTCAGTTAAAATTCTTTCTTCTTTGGAGTGTGGGCCACAGAGCTAGACTGGCCCACATTTGCCACTTACTTTTTTAATGGAACAGTTGCTTGTCTTCACTAAGCCTCTGTTTTCTGATTTGCAAAATAAGGATGATATTCTACCATTTGCTACTGTATAGGCTTCCTGAGATAAAGTATTCGACATACAGTAAGAACTCAATAAATAGAAACTATAATGATGATGACGATAATGATAGCAATGATTCAAATAGCCATTTGCTAATTGGCTACTGCTACTGTTATTGTCAATTTTACATCACAGGTAACATCAGCCTTAACTGGATATTTTCTCCCTATTGACAAGCTGTGTATAGAAGATCAAATTATCAGACAGTCAGTTATGTAGAGAATGTCAAGTCTAAATACTGGAGTTAATTTAATAGTTTGTGGCTCTGATAACCTTATATAGCCACCTGGCCATGGAGATACAACTTTCAGGTTGCCGAGTAAGAAGAGGACATCCTCTGCCCTGGACAATTTTGAGGAGAACTGCCATTCTCTGCCACTCTTATTCTCCTTTTTCTGTGGTTTCGTTGCTGAACAATCTTCTTCTTACTAGACTCTCAATTGCCTGATGATTATTTCCTCCACTTCAACTCAGCCACTCTCCTATGGCCACACCCTGAACTTTGCCATCACCAACTCTCTCATCACCTCCAAAATCTTGAGTGTTGGCCTCCAATTCTGTAACCTTGGCAATTTCCTATCCTTATCCTATTATTTGTCATCTAGTATACCTCCCACGAAATTTCTTCAGCCACATCATAACCTCCAATCCATGATCACACCATTTTCTATCCATTGCGCTCCCCCTGCTGTTTGGCTAGCTTAGAGTCTATGGTCCATATCAGCCACTTCTTCGTAAATTCTCAACTTGCTCTTCTCTCCTTCCATCACAATCAATCGACACATATTCCACCCCCACAGCCGCCAGGATACATTCAGTAGTCCACCATTTTCTATACCTAAGCAGCTACACATAGCCGAAGGAATTCATACAACTAGGCAAACTGGTTTTATTTTAAATCCACAGTCTCAAAATTTCCAATAAGCTCTCAACACTGACAAAGAGTCCTGCTCTGTTTCATCAGTGAGCTTGTTTCCCCACTCTCTGAGATGATTTCCTTCCATTATCTTCTCTATTCAAAACTTCTCTCTTACCTGCCCATTTTCAGTTGCTGACTTTTCTTCATGCTTCACTTGAAAAAATTAAAACATTCCCTCAACACCACCAAGGCCTCTGGCTTTCTTGCATCTGCATCCAGCCACCCACCTATCCTCTTCTTGCTCTTCTTATTAAACTGAGAAAGTGCCTGTGTACCATCAACTCCCAGTCACTGACATGTGATCTTGATCTTCTTCCACTTGCTTCCATCATATCCTCATTGTCCCCCTCTCTACTTGATTATTCCATCAGCCTACAGACATAACTCCCGACTTTCCATGCAAACGTATGTACAAGCATTAATCACATACCACCTGCTACCCACTAAACAACTCAAGAGTTCTGCTTCCCCTTCATAGCCAGATTTCTCATTGCCCATATACACAGTCCCCCTGTCATTATTACCCATTCTCTCATCAACTCCACACTGCTTCCACACTCCACCATATCTCTTTCGTCAGTGTCACTTACAGCTTCCAACACTTGTCTTTTTCCTTTCTTTGTCCCTCAATCCTTTGGCTTTAACCTCTATTTTTTTCCTACCTTTTTGGCCATTTTTTTGGCAACTCCTTCTCTGTCTTTTTTGCTGGCATCTCTTCCTATGTCAAATGGGTAAATGATGGAGTTCCCCAGAGCTTGACTCCAGGCTTTATCCTCATGTTTCTCAACTCTAACCTAAGGTGATCTAGTCTTTTTGCATGCAATTAACTACAATCTGTATGTTATCCACACCTGAATTTGCAACTGCAGCCAAATTTCTCTTCTGAGAAGAGACATGAATATTCAATTGCTTCCTTGATAACACAATTTTAGCAAAGCCACTCTTAATAGTCCACCTACCTTAAGTAAAATTATTTCTCTCCCCGTGTTCCCTATCTCCATAAGTGGAAACATCAGTACTCAGTTGCTCAAACTAAAATGCAGGGCATTGTCTTTGATGTTACCTCCTTATTCTCTCCTCATATCTAATATTCCAGCAACCCCTGCAGTTTCCAGTTTCGACATCCAAAATAGATCTCAAATCCATCTACTTTTCTCCACTCTGCCTACACCTCAATCTGAGTCACTGTTAGCTCTTATCTGGACTGCTGGAGTTTCCTTCTTGTTTCTGATCTCACGAGATCATAGTACTCCCCAACTTAAAACCCTTCAAGGTCTTCCCACTGTGTTTTGAATGAAACAGAAACTTCTTAACCCATCCCGCCAAAGCCCTGAATGGACTGGCACCCACCCTGCCTCCCTCGTTTCACTTCGGGCTCTCTCCCCTAGCCCTTACACTCAGATCCTTTTGTTTCCTTAAACACAGCTAAAGCTGACATGCTTCAGGATCTTTACACACACCCCTCCTCTCCTTCTCGTGCGGATAGTTTCTCATCTTTAAGGTCTTTTGTTCAAATGTCACCTCCTTGGAGAGGCCTTCCATCCCCAACCTATCTAGAGAGGTCTCTTCAAATGTGTTTCTATTACTACATGATATTTTAGCCTTCATCAGATTCATGAAAATCTGTGGCTCTTTGTTTGCTTCTATGTTTTTATCTTTCTTCCCCAATAAGTTGTGAGCTTAAGAAGACAGAGCCCAGCCTGCTTTGTGCACCAATTTATGCCTGGTACAGAGAGAAATGCAAAGGCCCTTTCACAGCTCTGTACCTTACCTGTGCTCTCCTCTCTGCCTCTAGTCCAAGGCTTTGAATGATATCTCTAGCATCTGGGGATGTTCCCCTTTGCTCTTGAGGGAACCTGGCACAAAAATGGCTGATCAGAAAAAAATGTTCATTGAAAGAATGAATGGGCAAATAAATACTGGTTTCCTACATGTTTTCAGAGCTTCTGTGCTCTGTGATTTCTGACTGTTGAGATTACTTCATTCATGTCATTGGGGCTAGAAGAGACAGGCTGTTGTGAAATTTGGCCAGCTTGACTTTGCAATGCCCTCCTTCCCTTTAACCCCTCTTTTCCTGTCTAGCGCTGACCTGTGCCCTTTAACCTGCACTTCTGTCCGAGGACATACTGTTTTCTATCTCTGTCTCCAGCTTTTAAGAAGTTTTATTTATTTGTTTATTTATTTGTATGCTATATGGCAGGGGTCACATTTCATTCTTTTTCCATGTGAGTAGCCTGTTATTACAGCACCATTTGTGGAATTATTTTTTTTTTTGTTCGGTTTTATTGTTTGTTTGTTTGCTTGTTTGTTTTTGGCAAGTGGATGGACCTGGAATTGAACCTGGGTCTCTCGCATAGGAGGCGAGAATTTTACCACTGAACTACCCTTGCACCCCCAGAAGGCTTTAATTTTGCCACTTGTAAAATTGGATTGTTGTATCCACATTGAACTTCACTTCATTTTCTAGAAATGATGGGGCCCTTTCATAATCTGTACCCCCACCCCCACCCCAAGAATGGAGTGACACTTCTATTCTCTGCTGTTTCCATCTTCTGTTGAGGGCCAAGTTCTGGGGGTAGCCTAGGTTTGCCCCACTGGGGCCGTAGGTGCTTGGCACAGATTGCGAATCCGCGGGCACCACTGACACTGCCTCAGGGGCCAAAGATGAACTACATCCTCAGAGCCGTGGGCAGCAGGAGGCGCACAGTGCAGGGGGAGCCTTTCTTGCCTCTTCCATGCTGCAGCCCCTTAGACGAGTGCCCAGCCAACAGGTCTTCCACTGTTCCCCTTTTGTGACCTCAGGGATATATACAGGTATTAGAGCTCGAGATGTCATTGTAATAATTTGTTTAACTTGTATTATTTTCATTTTTATAGAGTATGGAAAAAATATTATTGTAATCATATTCTGTATCTTCTGAATGACCACATTATCACTAATTAATGCCATGCTATTTCAATGAACCAACTGATTTTTATTTATATGCACAGTAATTGAAAGACTAGTTACATTATGGTATAATGCATGAAGGTTTCAGTAATCATTTGGAAAGAAAAAATAGTTAAAAAACTAGATTTTTACATGGCTTGAGGCAATCTAAGCATGCCCCAAGCAGCGTGTAAAGAATTCACATTGACAACTGATGTTTTGTGCTGATTCCATCACTGAATATATCAACAAGCAGGCATTTATTACATTATCGGCACATATTTAAGAAGCAGTATAATGAAAATAACTTGTTAGTGCTTGGTTTCCAAAAAAGCCTTTTAACCTTTAAAAATGGTCAATGTTTGGGCAGTGCGATGGTGGCTCAGTGACACATTTCTCACCTGCCATGCCAGAGACCCGGGTTCAGTCCCTGGTGCCTGAACATGTTAAAAAAAAAAAAGGCCAGTGCATTACTTAACTATGAAAAACTTTACCATGAGGTTTTAGAGAAAACGTCTCTTTCCATTTTCCTTTTTAGTTTTAATATTTGTTTTATTTTGCCTTTAGTGAAATAAAGAATTGATTCACCTGATAGTAGAAAAACCATTGTTTGCTCACTGTGTGATTCATGGGAAATACAAAAAGAATTCTCTCTTTCCAGGTTATAGAAGACAGATTTAAGTTAGAAAAGGATAAAGGAAAAGGAAAATCTCTGAAGGAGAAAAAGGCCCCAAATGCCAAGGTTGCCAAAGGAAAGGGAAAGGAGCAGCCTGAGGCAAGCACAACAGTGAAAAAATCTACCCAGTTAAAACGGAGGGGAGAAGAAGATGACACCAAACATTACATTGGTCAGTGATATGCAGCATGTGTTGGTCTCCTTTCACTTCTCACTTTACTATCTATGAAGTAACTCGGGAGAAAGCATTCCAATAACTATGCTTAATCTTTTCTAGCCTTTTCTCACTTTATAAAACCATAAATCACTTACTACCCAGGACACCCTAATAGAAAGATATTTCTATTCTCAATTCATTTGTGATTTCAACAAACATCTACTTAGCATATGTTGCACGAGGCACCTTCACATACTGCAAGTAAAGGATGCAATTCCAGGCATTTGTGTCACCAGAGAGCTTAATGTCATTGGGAGCATAAAGGAAAGTAGATATAAGGGTAATGCAAAGTAAAAAGTTATTTTTATCATGAGAGAAACACAGAATCAGCAGTAATAAAATAAGAGCAGTTAATTTGTGACTCAGGCAGAACCCATGGCTTCCTGACCCACTTTTCACACTTCAATTTGTCCCACTATCAATTTGTCCTAGATAGAGCAACTAGAATTTTCTTTCATTTAGATTATTGGCATACTCCAAAATGAATGCGAATGAAGCTACCTGTTATTGTCAGCATTGCATTTAAATGAGATGTCTGGCTTTCACACCCTTTGCCAATCAACTCCCCTCTCATATCTCTGCTTTAAACCTACTAGACTTAGAACCTGTGATATTATGGATTCCAAGGGCAATATTAGCATTGATTTGTTTAGTGATAGAAGACAAGTTGCTACTTAGAAGTTAAAACTTTGTGCATCTGTTGCACTATTTGTAAATTGATTTTAAGGGGTTGTTGTGAAATCTAATGCCTTCATGTAATATCATGGACTATCAGTATTGAAATATAACTCTTATTCTCATGCCCCACGATATCAGTTTATAAGTTATACTCATGTTTTTAATATTAATAAAACAGTATAACTAAGGCATAACAGGGAAGAAAAATTTTAGGAAAGCATATAGTATGAATTTTAAAAATTTAATGCAACAAATACATAATTGCTAAATAATGGGGACAGCATCCACACCTATAGCCATAAATATACACAGCCCTCTAGGAAGGAGCACGTCCATATCCAATATTTCCCTCTACTGTAAACACCTCTACTTATAAAATAACCATAAAGCTGTAGCTACTCGTAATTCAGGAGTAAAGCCAGATGTTGTTCAAAAAAGGTTAGAAACAAAAAAACGTACAGCCTAAACTTTGACAAAGACCCAAGCACACATTTTCCACGACCACAGGCTCCTAGTATGTTTGTCCTCCTATTACATGTATGTTTCATTTGCAAAAGTGATTTAATGTTTTGTAAAATGACCACCACCTCCTTACTGGAAGGGCAGTAATGAAAACCAGTCAACATGACTGCGTTCCAGCCAACTGGACTGTTTTGGGCAAGCCAGAGGGATTATAGATGCATGCATAATGCATATAGCCATTGAATTGGCTGAGTGCAACCTGTTCTTTCTTAAAATGACGGCTGCTCCTTTTTGTGGTATTTCGAACAGATGATGAGCCAGATGATGGTGCCCAACATTACATTATAGTTGTGGGCTTCAACAATCCTCAGCTATTAGCGATTATGACTGAGCTTGGCATTCCCATAAGCAGCGTGATTAAAATATCTTCAGAGAATTATGAACCTCTGCAGACACACCTGGCAGCAGTTAGCCAGCAGCAGGAAGTTTTTCTTCAGCCAGAAGGTATGCAGTTTGCTACACGACTTACTGTTCTTAAAGCTGAAGCCTTCGATATTACCCACTGCCTTTAAAGTACAAATACTTTTTTCTGTCCAAAATATGGCCATACAATGCATGCATTATTAAACCCTTTCAAGACTTTGATATGCTGTTTATTCTGCTTGCACTAGCTAAGGGTTGTAAATTTCACAAACAAAAATCATACTCTGTGCTTAATATCCTGTGTTGCCACAGAGAACATAGCCTGTGCGTCAGAAGACTTGGTTATCCAACTGCATTTCTCAGAAGCAGCTGGTCTATAACTTTTACCTAAAACTTTGGCTGGATGGAGCAACTGTAGTTCATCTGTTGTTCCAGAAGCCACAGTCCCCAAATGACCCAAGGGATGTCAGCAGCTTGGATTCTTGCCCTGCTCTGTTACTGGCTTATTGCAATAAGCTGGAGAACATGCTTTGTCTTCCTGGTCTAGGAACTTGCAGGGTGAAATCCTGACCACCTTACCATTCAGCTATTTTGAGCCTCCGGGTCTTCATCTAAGGGAATTGAACTAGACTCTCTCTGTGGGAAGTGAACAAAAGTCTACTGTATAGTTTAAGTACAGAACTAGATTCAATGTCAGCCTGAATAGATCTTGAAGCCCAAGTTCTTTCTGCTCTATGAAATTGCATTTACTGTTTTTTTAAATATCATTTGCACAGTGCTTTGTGACTTACCCAGCCACACCCCAATTTCTTTAGCTCTACTTTTTAAATTGTTATTCAAAGTTGGAAATGACTATCCGCAAGAATGATAAAGCTGCCATTCATTGGGTATATGCACTTTGACTAAGCTCATCACTAAGGGCTTTAAGTACTTTGATTTGTGTAATTTTCACAACAACCCTCAGAAGTGTTCTTTAATATTTTAATTTACCAAAAAGGACTCTCAGCCTATAGGCAGCTATTAGGTAAAATAGTTAGGATTCAAACTCAACCTATCCCTGATTATCTCAAAGGGCAATTACAGTGTTAAACAATGTGTTACTGGAGACAGCATAAGCTTCAAACACAGTACCTCTATTAAAATATTTTATATGTAAAATTAAAAATAACAGAAAAATAAGCTTTACAGAAGATACTTTACAGTATCTCTATTAAAATATTTAAGATGTAATAATAAAAATAACAGAAAAATAGCCTTTACAGAAGAATAATGAGATATTGGTAATAGAACCTACTAATTAATTATAGATGTTTTATTAATGTCTAAATATTTCAAACAAATTTTCATGTGTAAATTAACAGAAATATGCCATTATTTTGAAGCCCTAGCACAAATACTCAGAGAAACTTGTAGCTATTTTAGCATGACCAAAAGTTAACTGAAATCTAAATGACTGCTCCAGTCAGCTTTTAGCCATTTGAGAAATAGAAGTGGATTGACTGCATTTCTAACCAGTTAGGCAGAAAACAAGCATAGGTGGCCCAGAAGTGATTTGGCAGAAATGTTGATCACAAGTCCTATGTATAGATGCCGGCTAAGAGCTGTGGGAACACTGAACATATTTAGCTCTCAAAATGTGTGACCTTGTTATAATCTGTCTGGGCCTCAATTAAAAATGGAGAGGTGGGACAAGCTCATACTCAATATCCACTTCAGAAGTCAAATCCTATGATTTCATAATTGTATGATCTGCTTCCAAAAACTTCTCAAAATTATATTTCTCTATGTTTGCTACTGTGCAGACATCTTGCAATGCATATGACTCTCTTTGTCCATTTAAAGTGGGAAGAAATTCAACACTCATTTTTTTTAGTATAAACACATTGCTGTTATTAGATACAGAAGTTGAAAAAGAGAAGAAAGAGAATGCCGAAAAAGAACTTGAAATTTTCTGGAAGTACTTGGATCCAATCCTGAATAATGAGAAACCTGAAACAAATCTCTTTGATGTTGCTCGGCTTGAATACCTGGTCAAAGAACAGGACTTTCCTTCCGACTGGTCCGATGGCGAAATGATGGTCAGTCCACATGTTAGTCAAGTAAATGGCCAAAATGTGTGACACTGTGGTTCCATTTCCCACACTCATTCAGTCCACAGACATCTACTGAGCCTGGCTGTGGACATGGCTTTGTGCTAGGCTCTTTTGCCTTCAAGACAATGATTACATTGAATACCAATGAAGGGTAAACCCTGCTTCTTTAGCCTTTAGGGCATGAACTAATGGCAAAGAATAAAATGTAGATGAAGATACAGGATGGTAATTCTTTTATTTAATGATATGTGGCTTTGCTTCTAAGTTATTAAAGTCTTAGTACATAATATATTAATGGTGCAAGTAATAAACTACACAGATTATTGAATTCTGTATCTATGTATTCAAGTTCAAATATTATTTTTCTAGGCCCCTGAATTTATTGTCAGCATTGTCTTCTTAATGTATTTGGCCAACAAGGTCTCTCTTAATAGGATGACTTGACCCCAGCCCAGGCATTTCCTGAGAGCATTTACTGGCATCTGTTATTGACAGGCTTGTAGAGAGGAAAGACTAAAACCATAAAATGGAGAAGCAATAACATACCTCTAAGTGCTCAGTTATGTGAGACACTCTGTAAGTGTCATATTAATTCAGAGAAAGAAAAAATGAGATGCTTTGAAAAATAGTGAATGCCAGATACATGAGGGTGTTTATATATATATATATATATATATATCAAGTGACTACTTATCAAAGATGTTGTAGAACATAGTCAGGCATTCCTCTGTTATGGAAAGCGTCTCATGTCTATTTCTGATTGAATTCCCTGTCTGACCAAACAGAGACCCCGTAGTATTGACTCCCCCAAAGGATATGTATTTCATCATCAAGAGAACTAAAGTGAAAACAGAGGTGTGGGGAGTTACAATACAAAGGAGTGCCCTGAAGGGAGCTAGGCATAGTGGGGTGAAGAGGGTGTGACAGGGTGTCTGTGTATAGTGACTGTGGGCAGCTGACTAAGAGAAGAGTGAGATCAGAGCCTGGAGCGATTCCTGAGCCAGAGCAGGGATCCCATGGCCATTGGGACTTTGTGAGTCCCTGATCCTATTACCTCCAGATGGTTGTGCATTTGATGAAGAAAAGGGAAATACTGAGAGAGAGGTCCAGATTTGAACCTTAAAAGTTGGATGTGATTTGAATAAATGGCAAAGAGGATTAATGGGTGGATTCATTTGCATTATAACAACTCAACATAAAGCGTTAAGTCACTATATAGAAATAGAACCCTTAAGTCTGATACCTTTTCAACAGTAAGAATAAATACTAGCTTTATGTTATATGTGGAAAATGAAGCTGTACTTGGAAAAACTGCATCCAAAGGCAGAAAAATTGGTTACCCCGGACTCTCTTTGCTCTGCCTCTTTCTATCCCTTCACCTAGATATATTCAGCTTTCTGACTTTGACTTTTACTCCCCTGACTCCTAAACCTGAACTCAGAAAATAATTTGCTGCTATCTCTCCTTTTCTGCTTCATGTTAAATTTAGTCACTGTGTTTACTTATCTCAAGGGTGTTTCATCCTTTTTATTGGAATTCTGGATTACACTCAAGAAATGTTGGATATGTTTAGAGAAGAGGCCATTCCCTTGAAATCCTGAAATCCCACCTCAAAGCCTGCTTCCTACTTTTCCTTTCCATAGCCAGCTCATTCCCCAAACACATAAAATCCATGCCTAATAAGCCTACATACACAAATTTGTGTTTTGGAGAGATAGTCTTCTTCTCATTAAAGCCAAGACTTAGCTATACATCCTGTCAAAAACATGTACATTTCTGTTTCATGTACATTTTCCTAGGGCCTTGGAGATCTCAGCTTTATAGTGCCCAACCCATATATAGTTCAGAGGAGGCATCATAAAGAGTTTTCTAAGGTAGCCACAAACCAAGTACCTCTTGTTCTTGTTCCAGCTAGGACTCCCTTCTAGGTATCTTATCTATTCTCTAGGCACAGGCTGAGAAGAAGTGAAATATATCAAACCCAAGATGGAGTACAGTCCCTTGCTTCATTAGGACATGGACATGATCCTCAGAGCAGTGTCACAGTGTCAAAAGACCCACTCCATTTCTAGGATCCTGCTTCCTACTCCAGTGACCACAATTTTCTGTTTATTAGAAGATTTTAATCACTCGGTTCTTAAAGAAAATGGTAGTGGCTATAGTTTGCTTTTTAAAATATATAGAATAAAAGTATTCAAGTGGCCATTAAATTGCAGAGAAGCTATTTTTTGGTGAAAACATAGCAGCTTAGTTTGTATTTATAACTAGAAGATGAGTGCATTAGGGTGTTTAATTGGGTCGTATGAAGGTAACTCTTAGCACTGAAAGCATCCAGCTTTCCAAGGAGCCTTTTAGGGCCGTGCTGCCCTCTGGTCAGACTGATCTCTTATCAGTGAATTAGCAAATAGTTTTGAACAAATGCCAGAGTTGTGGTCTGGGTGTAAGAGCAGTAGTCTCTTGGAGCTGGGCATGCCTCTTCAAGCAATGAGTTCATGAGTGAGGACTTGGCATTGAGGACAATGGTGAAGGAGAGTCTTGAGAACAGTTCAGTCATAGGGTTATATTCTGGAAGTAAAGGCCAGTGGGCTTGATATTGAAGGTCAAATTCATTTTTAATTTAGGACCATTTAATAAAAATAAAAGTGGTAAATCTACTTCTAGTAGAAGTAGACTAAACTCATGATGTAAAAGTAAAGTACTCCTTGCCTCCTTTTAACACTGACTAGAGTGAACTTTTAAACCTGTCCACTCTCAGCTCTATTTATAAGTTGATAATGGCCTCAAATCCAAGGTAGGAGCCAGCCCAGCAATTCTCCTTCCTCTCTGAGAGGAGGAAAGCATTAGTAACTCTGGCTGCAAATAAGCAGGCTGTATTTCTGTTGAACCAAGGTATTGAAAGCTTTACATCAAATAAATGCCCATCAAGAAGTGCAAACTGCTCATGTAAGACATCTGCAACATCTCAAGGTAAGGCCTTGGTTGCTGAAATAATTTGCTGGCTTTTAGCATGTGATTTGCTATTTGATTTAAAACTGAATTAACTAAGCTAAGCTAAAGAATCCCTTGGTGGAGGCTTTACCATATTTTCTATAAATACAAACAAAAATAGTGTTTATATGCCAGAATTTGGGCAAAGAATTCCAAGTTGAAGCTTAGTTTGAGAATGCACAGTCTTGGAGAAGGCACCTGAAACACTGACTGATGAGTGTGCTTTGAGGAAGGAGCAGAGCCTTGTTCTTTGCTGGACTCCTGCCAGTCTGTGACTCACTGGCCCCACCAGAAGGTATCTCACTGTATCTTACCTCTTCAGCTCAGACATAGGACGAGACTAGTTAATCCTGCTTTGCTTCCAGGCAGACAGGCCTAGTGATCACAGCGCTTTTTTATTTGTGGAAGTTAAAGCACAGATAATGGAAGGATCTGATCTAGAATTTTCTTGCCAGCTCATAAAACTTGTGAATATTAGAGTAGCGGTAATCTATCGGGATGTCGTAGTGTTTTCCCTGGAGATCACACAGGTGAAAGGAAAGAGAGAGAAAGAGAAAAAAAGGAAGAAATATTAATTGCACATATACTACAGCAGACTTGAGTGAATGAGATATGAAGCTGAACAGGTGATTTCCACTGGGCTTCTTATGCAGCCAAGAAAGAAATCATTCAAACTCATCTTTGGCTGAGGATATCAAAATTTACATATCTAACAGCAAAATGTGCATTTTAGGAATTGAGATAACAAGAATATAGGTCATACTGCTGAAACCAATGAATAGAATTGTTCTGCTTTAGTTAAAGCATTAAATAGACTCTTTCAATGTTAGGCAGCCGTAAGGCCCTTCAAAAGGAACAGAAGGGCTGAGGTTCAATGGTTTAGGGAAGTGCTTCCTTGTAAAAAAGCTGATATATTTAGTTGCAAAGGGAGACCCAAACTATAAACCTTATTTCAACAATATGAGGCCAATAACTAATTGTCATTAATTCTCTCACCTATAGCTGGAATTTGGTACCGATATTTTTGAAAATATTGCCTGTGTGATGTATGACTGCCTGGACTGGAAAAGGCAGCACCAGCATTACTTGGAAAGCATGCAGCTGATTAAGGTCCCACAAGTGGTGAATGAGAAACCTCTTTTGGACACCTTGATGATTCCTGAGGTAGGCATGTGCTCAAAAATCTTTGGCAGTCTGCATGATTAACTGAATAAATTAATTTTCACATTTATAAAACATTTGAAGACAAAATCACATAAATGCATGCAATGAGATAATATCACCATCTGGGATTTCATATGTGCGTGTGAGAAAGAAGAATAATGGCTAAAAGCATTAAAAGAGTGGTCCTGTGCCAGGGGCATTATGAAGCTCCCCAACTACCTGCCACCCCCAAAGCAAAGGTGATGACGGAATCCACTTGTCAGCCCATAGTACAATGAATAGCAGGTTACAGCAACTTGTTGGGCAGAACAAGAAGAGATGTAGATAAGTTGTTCACAATGGCACTATGTATTTTTTTGGCCCCTATTTATTTAATACCTGCAGTGTGCTAGTACTATGCAAGGTGCTAGGACACAATAATGCACAAGACTCCATCCCTGTCCTCATTGTGCTTTATGTTTAAAGGAGACAGCAGACAAATCACCAGCAGTGGTTTCACTACTGCATGATGAGTGCTGTGAGAAAGTCAGAACAGCCCAGACTGCAGTAGAAACTAAAAATAAAAAAATTTAAAAAATCAGATAAACCAGGTAAAGTGATGAAGGCTAAGTTTTCCATTTACCTAATGGAAAACCTGAGGAAGAAAAGGACTGAATGGTATTACAAAAAAAGAAACAAGGATATTTAAAGAGAGAAAGGTGAAAAGATACAGAGAGGCAGATGTCAAAGCATGGACTTTCTTTGGTGCTGAGTTACAGAGTGTGGATTTTGTCCTGAAGACAATGGGGAGCCCCTGAAGGAATTTTAGAGAGAGACTAACAAGGTTCTAGGGAAGAAAAACTTTCCGGCTCTTAGTGCCCCATCTCCCCATCACTTTCCTGGCGATTGCTTTGTTGGGAAAGACCGAGGCGTCCATAGCCATTAGTGTCTTTCCTTCCTCAGACAAAATCCTTTTGCTTTGATCTTAATATTGCAGATGATCTTGTGGTGTGAGTAAAATGATCCATTCTCAGAATTCTGTTGGATTCCATCATACCAGCATTTGAAAGTCTGTCTCACCCTTTCCTTCCTGGTCCTTTTTGTTTTCCTCTTTCTTCCCTGGGTTGTCTTCAGCATCTTTCTCTTTTTCCTTGTGTCCTTTCCATTCCTCTCCCACATCCCTCCTTCCTCCCGCCCTCCTCGCTTCTCTCCGTCTTTCCTTTTCTCTCCCCTTTCCTCACCACCCTTCCTTCCCTCTGTTTTCCTTCTTTCCTTCGTCCTCCTTTCTTTCTCCTCTTCCTTTCCTCTCCTGCCCCTCCTTCCTTTCCTTCTTCCCTTCCTTTCTCCTTGCTTCCCTCCCCTCCCTCCCTCCTTCTGTCCTCACCTTCGCCTTCCTCCCTTTAAAAAAAAAGAAAGAAAGAAAGAAAGAAAGTCTGTCTCAGTTTCTTTTTAATTTTTATTCTTCTCTTAGGCACCACAACCTGTTGTTCCAGTGCTTGGGAAGAAGAAGGCACAATATGAAGAACCCCAAGTTCCACCAGCCGGTTTGTATGAAATCTGTTGCTGGAGGATCGTTGCTGTGAGGTGTCCTTTAAGGGATAACGAATGTCCTTGATATTGCTTCCACATCCCCTCCTACCACAGCACCTCCATTGATTAGCGCATGGCTTGATCTTATGGATGAAATTTTGATGGAAGAAAGGAAGAACATGTCTTGATTGGGTAATGATATTTTCTGTGTTTTACAGTCGCTTCCGCCATCACAACCGAAGTGGATATGAGATATTACAATGATTTGCTGAATCCAGTTCCTGAAGAATTTATTTCTGTGCCCCTGATGCTGCATTGTATGATAGAACAGGTGGGTACAGTCGGAAGCTTTTTTCCAGATGGGTAACCTTAAATAAGTCACTTCATCTCTCTTTGCTTTGGTTTTTTTCTTTATAAATTGATTTTAAATTACACCGCATAATATCTGAATGCATTCTCTTTCACAAAGATTAAAATATTTCAGATAAAACTAAAGTTTGCTTTGATCATCAGCTTCAATCTCCTGTTCTTTTGCTGTGCTCTGGAATAGTTTAGACAGCATTCTCTGAAGTCTTGGTAGAATATATCCTTAAAACTATTTGGATCTGGTGTCATTTTAGAAGGGAGAGGAAGGGGAGTTGATGCAGGTGGGGTAGGGTAGTGATTAAGTCATTATCTTTAACATTTCTTTTGTACTTGCAGATTTGATCAGATTTTTATGTTTCTGAGGACAATCTTAGCCATAAGATCCATTTCATTTTTGGTTTTCAATATGGTATAAAGTTCTTTAGCACTAATAACGTATATGTGTTTTAAAAAAAATTTTCTGTGTCTGGTTATGTTCTCTTTCTTATGGTAAATATTATTTATTTGTGCCCCTTTATTTTATCGTGGTTGTCAGTGCTGTATCTATTTTATTGGTCTTTTCAAAGAGCCCGCATTTAGTTTTACTGATAAATTTTTTCTTTTTTTAATTTAATTTTTATTGTTTATTTTATTTATGCTTATTTCTTCATTTATCTTCATTATTTCCTTCTTTCTGTTTTCTTTGGGTTTATTTGTATTTCACTTTCCAGCTTCTTGACTGAAAACTTCATTTATTTTCAGTCCTCTTTGCTTTTTAAGAAATGTACTTACTGCTGTAAAATTCCCTTTGAGTATAGTGCTTTACCTGCATTTTGATGCTTTCGGTGTATTCAGTTCTAAATGTTTTAATTTCTCACTTAACCTATGATATATTTTAATTCCCCACTGTTTACTTCAGATTTTAGGTTCTGTTCACATTATGGTTAGTAAACATGGTCTGCGTGGTAACAGTTTTTGAAAAATTTACTGGGATTTTCTATGTGATGTGGTGCACGAGATCAATTCTTATTAATATTCCACATTTACTTGAAAAGGATTTTTTATCAAAGACAGCAGCACATGTATAGTGCTTGCTAGGTGCCAGGCACTGTTCTATGTGCTTTACATATGTTGACATTTAATCCTCATAACAAACCTATGAAGTAGGGACTATTTTTATTCCCTAATTTACTTATAAGGAAACTGAGGCACAGGAAGGCTAAGTAACTTGTTCAAGTCATAAATGGCAGAAACGGATTTGAACCTGGGCTATGAGTAGGAAACTATTTTGATGGCCTTACTCCACTGTCTTCTTCCTTCCAATGTTCTGAGAAGAAGTCTAATGTCAATCTGATATTTTTTTCCTTTATAGTGATCTGTCTTTTCTCTCTGGAAGCTGTTAGGACTTTCACCTTATCATTGTTAACACAAGACTGTGTCCAAGTCTGGCTTTGTTTGTTTTCTCCTGCTTGGCATTATGATCTGAAGGCATTATAATCACTCTCTGAGTAAAATCCAAGTTCCTGATACTGGCCTATTACGGCGCTAAAAAAATATGGTTCTGGGCTTTATCTGTCATTTCACTTCCTGTTCCTCCATCCCTACTCCCTCACCCTCCACACTCCTCCCCATATACTCACTATTTACTCTTCAGCCAAATAGGCCTCTGGCTTTTACTTGAATATTCTACTTAATTCCACCGTAGCCTTCTGTGTAGCTTTTTTGCCTAAAAAAAATTGTGCCCACATGTCTCTCTAGTGGGCATTCCTTGTGATATAGCCACTATGCACTCAGTAGAAGTGCCATTCTTTAGACAGATCTTCTCATGTCTAAAGTAGCCCCCACAACACACAGAGCACTCTGTTCCACATCACTTTGTTTTATTTTCTTAACAGCAACTGCTTATTATTTATTTGCCTTGTTTCTTACCATCCTCCTCTCAATAGAACGTAAACTTCATATAAGAAGAGACTTCAGCTGTCTCTTATATCCTCAAATATTATCTCTTCTTTAAATTTGTCCTAGTTATTATTAGATGGATATTGGAACTTCTGTTTTTTACTCCTTTTCTTTTAAACTTTCTTTCAGTTTATCCCTTTGGGAATTCCTTAGTGTAACTTCCACCTAATTCATTCTTCAGTAGACACCAGTCTGCTATTGAGTTTTCCTTTCAATAATAATATTTTTATTTCTATATTCTCCAAATTCTTTTTATGACTGCCTGTGTTGTTCCTATTTCATGGATGGACACATTCCTTTATTCTCTGACTATATGAAGCATATTTATTTTAAATTCCTTTTCACACCTCTATAATTCTGTTACCTTAGGTATAAATTTTTATCTTTGTTTCCTGCTCTAGTTTTCTAACTGATGAAATGAGCACACTAATCTTTACCTTCAGTTATGCCACATGGGTACTGGAAGATGACTTCTTTCACTTTATCAGTAAGTTTGCAAAAGCGAAAATGCCTTATAAAGTTTGCTGCACCATCATTCTAATTCTGTTAGTCCTTATTTTATTCAACTCAACTCAAACTAACAAACACTTATTGACTATCTACTGTGCTCCATGCACCGAGCTGGTTGTAACTTCCTGCCCGTTCCCACCCTCTTTGCTGTCCTTGGTCCCATGACTTTTCCTCTCCTGGTAAGATTCTCTCTTCACGTGTAGCCTTGGTGAAGATCCTGGTTTTTCTTTGATAGAGATGGAATGTCACTGGAAGGCTTTGAACTGAGAAAAGACAGAACATGACCAACATGTTTATAGGTTAGGCTAATACCGTGTGTGAAAATAGATGTGGGTGAGAGGCAAGACTGGAAACCGGGAGATGAGTTAGGAGACTATTGCAGTAATCTAGGGGAGAAAGAGGATGGCACAGACCAGAGTGGTAGTAGTAGCAGAAAGTTAATCTATGATTCTGGAGTTCATATCTGCAACTTATTCTCAAGTGGCTCATTAGTGTTGATAATAATTATTACTATCATTAGATTTACAGAGAGAAAGCAAAGTAATATGGGAAAATATCGATAATTGGTAAGTTGAACTGAAAGATATGTAGGTATCCCTTGTACCATCTTTCTAATTTTCTGTAGATGTGAATTTTTTCAAAAAATAAGCTTAAATAAAACGTTTACAGAGTGGATTTGAGGAACCAAATGAGATTAGATACAAATTTTTTTTCTTTTTTTTTTTTTATTGCATGGGCAGGCACTGGGAATTGAACCCGGGTCTCTGGCATGGCAGGTGAGAACTCTGCCTGCTGACCCACCATGACCCACCCTAGATGCAATTTTGAAGTGGGAAATGGGGCATAGGGAGCAGAAAGAGCAAACCCTAGAGGGATCCCAGGTTGGATAATTTCCAGGACAGGGTAATGAGAGGATAAGTATGCTGGATGGTGAGACTGCTGGCAAGAGAACAGGCTGTCGAATAGTATAGAAACAAGGTCAGGATGGCACTGTGGGCTAGTGGAAGTGTAAGAGTCAAAGACCAAAGGGGATAGGTGATGAGCTCAGTGCCCGACACATGATGGCATCCAGCAGATACACGCTGAATGAATAAAGTCTTAATAATAAGGAAATAAAAAAAAACTAAGTGTAGGAATTTGAAAGTGGAATATGGATCAAAAGCAAAGGATAAGAGGCTGTTTTGTTATCATTCCAGAGTTATCATTCTAGGTCCTCAAGAGGGAATGATTTGGGTTCCCGGGGACATGTGGCAATGCCTGGAGAATATTCTGTTGTCATGATTTGGGACAGGAGGGGCAGGTGCTACTGGACAAAGAATTATCTGGTCTAAAATGTCAATAGTACCAAGGTTTAGTAACCCTGGGGAGGAATGTTAAAATCATAGAGGATGACTGGAGAACCAGGTTTGATTCCCAGTGCCTGCTCATGTAAAAAAAAAAAATCATAGCAGATGATGGTGAGATTTAGGGTGAAAAGAAAACTTGTGAACTAGGTCCTTAGTTTGATTATATTTCCAACCTCAGTTATTCATTTGTCTTGCAAAATTGAACAAGACATTTAATCTTTCTAGACATTTACCAAATAAAGGAGACTATTACCCATTTCTGATCTCATTCTTTTATAATTCTTCTGTTCTTGAAGAAAGCATGAGGACTCAGCCTAAACTCCAGGTTCTTCCACAAAATAGCACTGGGGTTGGGCCAGTCACTTAACTTCACTCACACTAGTTTTTCTTTTTTTCCTGTAAAATGAAAAATATTATGTCTACACCATGAGATTGCTATAAAATGAGATCATTTATGTGAAGATGCCTGGCATATGATAGGCATTCAAAAAATATTTTTTGAATCTGAAGAAGTGTGAACACTGTTTTGAGTGCCTTTAAAAGGAAAGTATAAGTAATCAAGAAAAAATTAGAATATATTATTATTTTGACATTTGCAATGTAAAATTTCTTGTTTACTATCTGTATTTTGGCTTCTCTATTTTAGTATATGTATTAGAAATATATCTACTTTAATACATGAATTACAAACATCTTTCATCTTGATAATCAATATACGTTTTTGCTAATTTTACGTAACTACTGCTACTTTACTGGTGGAAACTGCCTTGTTCTTGCTAGGAGTGATGAAAGTAAATAAGTATCCGTTAAGGACTGACCATTAAACCAGTATCTCCAAACTGTTTATTGTAATAGGTTGTGGCAACTGAGGAAGATCTGCTGCCCCCTAGTCTGGTGGAGCCGCCCCCCCGAGCAGATGGCTTAGACCACAGGATTGCAGCACACATTGTGTCCATCCTGCCCTCTCTTTGTCTCTCAGAGAGGGAGAAAAAGGTCGGTGGGCAGGAGCTAGCCCAGAGAGCTTTCATGTTTTGAAAAAGTATGTGTTCTTTCAATGTGATTATTTCCATTTAAACAGCATCTCCGTGAAATATTCTTATCAGAAGAAGAAAATGAAAGCAAAGCAGGGCCCAAAGCCCCTCTCCTACTGAACTATCATGACGCATATGCCCACAAGAAGTACTCACTAAAGGTAACACTATTCAGGGTACCCTAAGGATAACTGATGCAAGAAAGTGCATTTGTAAGTATTCGGTTAAAGGAATCTTAATTAGATCAATTTTACGCATGCTGGTTAAAAGTAATGTGCAAAATAGATACTGGCTTGCTTAATGGAATATGAGAGAAAATGCAAATGGATAAAAGAGAATTGCATCAGGAAAGAAAAGTTGCCTTATTATAGAGTTCAATTAACCATTAAATCAATTGTGACTACCACCAGATTTGCGTAGGGGGACTTCATTAAAGACTTATAGTTATTTGTTTTAAATAATAGTGGAAGCCAGAAAATAAACTCAAAAAAGAAAAATGAATACATATGAGGCCTTGGCTATTTGTCAGTCTGAATGAAGAATCAGTTGGTTTTTGTATACCAGGAACCTCTGGCAAGGTGGGAACTAGCTGGGTTTTTTTGTCCTTCAGCAAATTGCCAAGTTTGTCTTTCCCAATTACCACTGAATCCCCCTTTTCTCAAATAATGAGAGTGAGGGTATTACATTTTTTTGCCTTCTCCATCTGCGTAAGCACAGCTTACTTAAATGTTTCCTGTTGTGTTGTCCTTTTTTCATCAGAACCAAAAGAATTTTGACCCAGTTCAAATTGAGCAAGAGATGCAGTCCAAGTTGCCACTGTGGAAATTCCTTCAATTCCCCCTGCCCCCACCATGGACCAGTACTAGACGCCTCGCTGCCATCCACGAACTCATGCACTTTTGTACAAGCGGTAAGTACATTGCTTTGTCTTAGCGTAAACTCACCTCTTAGTGGTTATATGTGCCTCATAAGATTACGTCCTTATTTACTAAAAGTATTTTGACTGTTGAAAGGCCTGTTAGAGGCTGAGATACGTAATTTGATTGACTACAACTTTTTTTATCTTGAATAATGGCGTAAACAAAGTTGATATCCATCATTCATAACATTCTTCAGTTTGGCCTACTGGATTTTCTTTTCGGCATTAGCACAACCAGAATAAAGCTACTCTTTTACTCCTCTATCACATACCTCCTTCCACTGCAGTTTTGGAGATGACATATCTCCCAAATTGCTAGTAATCCTATCCTAGCAAAGAGGAGTAAAGATCCATATATTTAAAAAATTAAAAAACAAACCAAAAAAATCCCCATTCCAAAATAGTGCAATCTTTTCCCAAGACAATGGCCTCCTTCCCCCCACTGCCTCACTATTCCCTTTATCATCATTGCAAAACTCTCAAATATTGCAATGCTATTGTAGAGAGATTATCTGGAAAGTATGAAGAACAGGCCTGACTATGCAACTTTGCCCCAATTCAGAGACATCTGTCTTTTGAATCCTAACTTCATATTCCTGTAGTAAATCCAGGGTGCCTCATGTCAGCCACCTATGATCAATAAAAAAGTTCCAGAATGATTTTGGTACTCAAAGTTTCTTCCCTTTTATCCAATCTGAATACAAAGAGCAAGCATAACATTAAGTTAAGTAAGTTTTTCACATACATTAAAAGATCACGGGGCAGGCCACGGTCACTCAGCAGGCAGAGTTCTCACCAGCCGTGCCAGAGACCCAGATTCGATTCCTGGTGCCTGCCATGCAAAAAAAAAAGTTCACAGCACTATATTCTAGTGCAAAAGATAAATACTGAATAGTTCTGTCTATAGATTAGGGGATCCATGGCAATGTAAAGTTTTAACAGAGCTCTTATCTTGAACAAAGAGGAAGAAACACTAATTCAACCATATCTTGACTCTTAAACGAGAAACTCTGTATAGCTCCCCATTTGGTTGACACAGTCAGACTTCAGATCACCATTTATCTGTTCATGCAATTCATCTGCCCCAGGCGGGCCCCGTGTTAGAAGCCCGATGTGCCGACTGGAAACTAGCTGCTTTTTCGCTAGTTGAGAAGTTAAATGTCAATTAGGGGGAGCACTCTCTGACAGCAAATCTCTCTTTCTTCAGTTTGATTTACCCAAATTTCTTGCCCGTTCTCCCCAAGTTTTCTTGCCTCCTATATCCTTTTCTGGTACCTTCCTAAGTGAGGGAGATAAGAAAGATCTCTCGCTTTACCTCTTTAGAAAGTACTTTATTCCGAACAACCACAGCTAGGCTCCTCTTCTTTATAACGGAGATGCTGTACTCAGGGAGTCCTCCTCTGTTTGTCTCTCTCGGTCCCTCCTAGCCCTTTCTTTTTCTTATCACAGAAGAGAAAAAGAAGATCCAGGTCAACTGGAATTGGTAGGAACTCTCACCATGTTAAAACTAACGCAAGCCCTCCCTCTATACCCAAAGATGGAAAGCAGATATGGATATCTTATAACCTGCATTATCTGGAAACTCAGATTTAATCCCATCCTTAGATCAAATTCTGAGAAGATTTATATCCAGAAATTAATATTTTTTGAAATATGAACCGTGGAACCATACAATTTTCTAACTGAAGAGAACTTCAGAATTAATTTAGCTCACATTTAAGAAAGCTGAGGTCCTAGGAGGTTAAATTATTTGACTTAAGATTGGAACAGTACTAAAGCTCTGGTCTATTGATGTTTTGTCAAACATCCTTTCCTTGCATCGCTGAGCAGAAGAGAGGAAAGAAATCACAGTAAGAATCTCTGCCTGAGCACTTTAATGCAAAGATGATTAGAGACATCAGTGTGGTGCTGATAGTGAGATGATTCACGTTAACCTCTTCTTACAACATTGTGACCATTTATTTCTTTAAGGACAGTGGGAGGGGTGGTGATTAGGAATATCTGGAATCACCTTGTTATTGATGAGTTGACTGGGATTCTATGATATAGGCAATTACTTCCCAAAATAAATCCTATATCCTATTTGAGGCAATATATTTATATGAAGGAATGTGAAAATTATTGAGAATATTTGACCTAGAAAGGAAAAAAGCAGGTAGATACTTCTCATTTCATTTCTAATCCTAACCAATTACCATACATTTTTATCTTGATTTCTTTTCCCATTTTGTAATTAGTCTTAGTAAGAGCAAAAGCCAGAATCTTTGGAATACTGTCACACCAGCCCTTCATAGAGTTTTGTATAGCTTAGTGGGCATAGGTGTCTGTAGCTACCCTCTCCCTGAGGCCTCTCAGAACATGTGTCCTTTCCCGTCATCGTACCGCATTCCATTTCTCCTTCTGCCTTACAGTATAATTCTATTCTCTCTCCACCCCGGTTCTGTTTGCAGCAAAAAGTTCTTGTTTCTGTTGCTGCCTTTGAAACTTCACATATATCCCTCTTCCATGCCCCATCCCATAACCGCTTTATCCTCCTGCCTCTCTTTCCTATTTTCTATTTCAATACCTCAACTTAACAGGTCCACAAGCAAACTCTTAACTACCCCCATCCCTTCAAATAAGAAATGGTAGCCACGGTCCACCAAAACTTTAGAGTCACCCGTTATTCCTCTTTCTTTTTTTCCACCCCACAACCAACCCCCCCTCGTCCCCTCACTGCCATCCCAGCCCAGCCCACCATCGGTTCTCACCTGGACTATTTCAGTAGCTTTGCAACTGGCTTATACGGTTCCACCTTTTTCCCTACACGACAACCAGAATGGCCTTTCTGAAATGTTAGATTATATGCCTTCTCAGCTCAAAATGTGCTAGTGGTGCCCCATTTCCCTCAGAGTAGAATTCTGACAGCCGCCTACTTTTAAGAGCTCATCACCTGTTGATCTCTCTTTGTTCCACAACACTTCATCTTCATTGGCCTCACTGAAATTCCTTGGATTTGTCAAGCACACACTTGCCTCAGGGATTTTGCACTACCTATTTCCCCTGCTTTGATTATTTTTCTACCACATATCCATATGGCTTGTTTCCCTCACTTCTTTCATGTTTTGCCTAATTGTTCAGAGTGTTTTTCTCAAACTGCCTTAGAGAGAATAGAAGCATTCCCCCAAACCATTATCACTTTTTATCCCCTCACACTGATTTTTTATCAGCTTTCATATATTATCCCCTTACCAGTTTACTATCTGTTTCCACACACTAGAATGGATATTCCATAAGAACACTGCATGTTCCCAGCTTTTAATATAGTCACTGACATATTATAGGTACTAAAAATACTATTTGTAAAATGAATAACTGAGAATACCTCTCTCTTATACTGAATCTCTTTTGCCTTTTCCTTGCCTCTCATCTGAATCCCTCTATGTTTTTGTTTTTCTTCTCCAAAAGGCCCTCTCCTACTGCCCTCACCTCTGTTGGAGAGAAAAGGAGCTGACCTCTGAATCACTGATCTGCCACCATCATTTCATTTTCCCTCACTAAAGCCCATGTTTGTTTGTGAATCCCTACGTCCCACCCTTCTACCTTAACCCCTACAGTGTAAAAACCAAATCCTATTTTCTTTAAATCCCATATAATAAAACCTGGTGCATAGAAAACAATGATCATTGACTGAGCGAATGGATGAGTACTGTTAAAAATAAATGTATATAAAAAAAGAATAAATGTACAAATGAATAAAACCCATCGAAAAGCTGATAAACTTTGAAGTGGAATTATGGAAAGTGCCATACCAATTCATGTGGGTTGGGGGAGGCTTTTCTTGAGTCCTAATAAAAGAAAATCTAGTAAATATAACAGTCTATGATAACCAAACCAATAATTTTTCTGTCTTAAATTTCAATAGCAGCAAATGAAAATTCTCTCAAAAATAACTTTTAAGCCTATCCAACCTGGGTGGTACCTAGGAAGTTCATATGAATTAATCTGGACACCTAATATTAATTAGGCCATGAAGTAGTTTAGGAGCGTTACTTTGATAAATCTTATCTTGATGGTGTAGCTTTTTGGTTATTAAATACCTTTGATATTTGTGGTACAACTGTGAAGCCCATGTTTAAAATCAGGTATATACCCATCGAGGTATCCACTCCAGAGGGTCCTCAGCCACCATGAACTCCCTTGTCATCTGGCCTGATGGCCCCCTGGGTGCCCCTCTGTAAACCTTGCACCATTTGGTGATAAGAGCATTCCTATCAGCACAACACTTGCTTTCTTACAGAATTCTTGAGCTGGAATGAAGTAGAACGAGCCTTCAAGGTATTTACATTTGAGAGCCTGAAGCTCTCTGAGGTTGATGAACGAGGAAAACTGAAGCCTTCGAGGATGAATTGTGGGACAGATTCTGAGATGTTCAACATTCCGTGGGACAACCCTGCCAGATTTGCTAAACAGTTAAGGCAACAGTACATCATGAAAATGAACACCCAAGAGGCCAAAAACCGAACAGGTATACCACATGGAGGGAATGAAAGGCATTCTTGCATTATGTGATTGTAACTTTTCTAGTATTGTATCTCACGGATCCTCTTTATACTTGCTAGATATTGAAGCCAAGGACAGAATAATATTTGTGGCTCAGAATTGGTCAAGGTCCTTGCAGGATGATGAGACCAAAAGAGAACTTTCAGATACTGATCAGCCTGATGCTAAAAATATGAAGCATTCTGACTCAGATAGTACAACCCCCCTCGAGCCCAACGATAGAGAGCAGTCAGAGCAGGAAAACAGCTTGAAGACACAGCCCCAATCTGAGACTTTGAGTAAGTAAACACATGTCTGTGTGTGTCTATGTATACTGGAGTAAAGGGTGTATATTAGTTTGTTAAGCTACCAGAACATAATATACCAGAAATGGAATGGTTTTTAAGAAAATTTGATAAGTTACAAGTTTACAGTTCTGAGCCATGACAATTCCCAAATTAAGACACCAAGAAGTTCCTTTATTCAAGGAAGGCTGATGCCCTCCAGAACACCTCTATCAGCTGGGGAGGCATGTAGCTGGCATTTGCTGATCCCTTGCTCCTGTGTTCTGTTGCTTTCAGCCTCTGTTTTCTATGGGGGTTCCTCACTTGACATCTGTGGACCTTCACTTACATGCTCTGAGAAAAAACTCTGGGTTTCATCTCTTAGGTTAGATCTGCCAGGGCCAAAGATTTCTTCTCTTCAGTTTCTGGCTATTTCTGTGAGTCCTTGATTAGCACCTAAGCTATTTCTATCTCGATCTTCAAACATCTATATCAACTCTTTTGGCTCTGAACTTTCTCCAAAATGTATCCTCTTTTTAAGGATTCCAGTAAACCAATCAAGACCCCACCTTGAATACGTGTCGTTACATCCCATCTAATTAAAAGGTCACACCCACGATTGCGCATGCCACATCTCCATGGAGATAATCTAATCAAGGCTTCTGCACTACCATGTTGAATCAGGATTTAAAGAAATAGCTGCCCTCACAAAACTGGAGCAGGATTAAAACATGGCTTTTTATACTTAGTGCAAAAATTATAAAACATTACCTGCAATAATGTCATGAAATGCCCAGTACAGAGCTTGGTACAAAATCAATGCTTGATAAATACGGATTCTCTCCCCTCTTCTTATAGCTCAGGTCATTATTCTTGTACAGTACAGTGCCATAAATACTGTTGTAAAAACTGTAGAATATTAAGTTAAATTTGTATCGTACTACCTATACACAGCTGCCAGGTTAATCTACCTAAAACTCAGCTCAGATATTTCTGTGCTCATAACCTTCAAAGGTTCCTACTATCTGCATGCTCCTCCACTAGTACCGAATTACTGTTCCAAAATTGCTTTTCAACCTTTCCCTTCTGCTCACTCAACCTGCACTCCAGCAAAACAGAATTGGGCCTTATTTCCTTTACACGGCCTGCTCTTTTCACTTTCCATGCCATCCTTCACAATGCCCTCCGTCCAGAGCTCACTTTTCGTTTATGACTATGTTTCAGTGGCACCTCCACGAAACCTTACCTGAAACATCCATCTGGAAATGCCTCCCTAGCACTCCCATAGCCATAACATCCCTTATGGAAGTTAGTTATCATTTCCTACTATTTATTATAATTATTCATATGCCTATATTAAGACCTCTACAATACCATAGTTTCTTGGAGGTAGTAACTATGTTCACTTTTAAAAGATTAACTATTTACTGGGCCATAAAGCAATTCTCAACAAATTTTCACAGCAGCAAAACTGTATGGACTGTATTCTCATGCCACAATGAAATTATAGTGGACATCAGTTATAAGAAGATAATGAGAAGATCCTCCAAATATTTCAAAATTAATAAATGCACTTCTACAGAATACCTGGGTCAAAGAAAAAAGTTACCACAAAAGTTAGAAAATATTTGGAACTGAATGGTTGTGGAAACACTTAATACAAAAACTAACAGAATACAACTAAAGCAAGTGATATTCAAGGAGATGCTTATACCTTTAAATGAATGCATTTTTTATAAGGCTGAAAATTAATGATATAACATCAAACTCAAGAAGTTAGATAAAGATCAACAAAATGAATCCACATGAAGTAGAAGGAAAGAAAAGCAAGGCTAGGAGTCAATGAAATAGAAAAGGGAGATGTAATAGAGAAGAGCAACAAGTATGAAAGTTGTCCATTGAAAACACTGATAAAATTGATAAACCTATTATACAAGGCTAATTATGAAAAAAGAGAATGCACAAATAACCATATCAGGAGTAGAACAGGGAATTTACTCTAGATACTACAGAAAGTAAGAAGATAATAAGAGGATACAAACAACTTTATACCATTGAAATTGAGAATTAAAGGGGCAAATTACTAGAAAATGTAATTTCTCAAAAATGATTCAAGAGGAAATAGAACTTAGGCTTACTGTCTAGTGTAGTTCCATGGATTTTTTTTAAAATTGTATATTGTTACCATATATACGTTCTAAAATTTCTTCTTCATGAACTTTAATAGTACAGTTATTAAAATGTGCTATCATAAATTATAACAAGTGTTCCACATCACTAATACAAGGTGTTGGTGGTGGGGTATTATATAGGGGTCCCGTATTTTATTCATGATTGTTCTATAAACCCTCAGCTTCTCTAATCAAAAAAAAAGAAATGGAAACCTGAATGCCATTTAAATAAATCAAAATCAGTAATCAAAAATCCTTCCACATAGGACACTCCCAGACCAAATCATCATTCCCAAGTTCTACCAAACATTCAAAAATAAATAATCTTAGCAGAAATTATACCTGAGCAGAGAAAAGTAGTTTACCTTCCTCTGCCAGTTTTTGAAGCTACCATAAGCTTGATAATAAAACTGACAAGGATAGTGAAACAGAAGAAAATTATAGATCAAACTCATTCATCAACATAAATGCAAAAATTAGAAAATATTTTGAACTGAATGATTGTGAAAACACTGGATACAAAAACATAAACTAATCAGCAATATGCTAAGGTTAATAATACATCATGAACAAATATATATAGCATGAATGCAATAAAAATACATACATTGGAAAATCAATATAATTTATCAATTAACACATTAATGACAAAAATGTATAATCATCTCAACAAATGCAGAAAAAGCAGTTTATAAAATTCTATAATGATTCATGAAAAATAATTTTTTTATCAAATTAGGAAGAGCAGGAAAAGTCCTCAGTCTTACAAAAGCCACATTTTAAAATGTTTTAGCAAATATTATATACCGGAGTGGAAAGTCAAAAGATTTTCCTTTGAGATCAGGAGGATGTCCACTGCCAGCAAATTGTACTGGATATTGGATTGGAGGTGTTAGCCAACTTGGTAAGGCAAGAAAAGAAGATGAAAAGTGTAAGGTTTGAAAAAGAAAAAACAAAACTGTTATTATTTGTAAATATTGTTATATAGAAAACCCAACGAAAATACTGTAGTGGATATTCTAGTGGTGTTCCAAAGGCCAGGCAATCTGGCCTTTAATTCTAATAAAAACTATTAGAATTAAAATTCTGTGATTGTTAAAAGACAGACATGGGAATGCCTGGGATGTTGGCACTTGTCCTTATAATTATCCATTATATGGAACATTTATGCTTCATGCATTTTTCTGTATGTGCTACAGTCCATTTCTTTTAAGTGCTTAAAAAGGAAGTACTAAGTACCATAAGAGATCAGGTATTAAGTTAGTATTGACTAAATGGCCATCTTACCATTTTCATTTATCTAGATGAAGGTTGGAGAGGAAGTATTGCAATGGAATAGGATTAGGAAGAAGTTGCTTGCCCATCAGCAGAACAAAAAAGTGAAGTGAGGGGTAAAGAAGAGGAACATATATGTAAACTAAGGTCGTTCACATAGCTTGCATATATTCACTACTAATTTTATATAAACAGCAGTCTTCTGAAGCAGATAGTATCATGCCCGTTCTACAGACAAGGAACCAGGATTCAAAGTGGTTAAGTAACTTGTTCAACAACATACAAGTTGAAGCCAGGACCTGAACCAGTGCTTCGTCCACTGTGCCCTATGGCTTCCTCAGCTGCAGAAATTCCTAGTAATGCATCCGATGGTTTAGCCACATTCGTAGTCTCTTCTTCATGCTGATGCTTATGCTGGTTATGTTGTCTTCATTCTTCCTTCCCAAAAGTTAGATTTCCTGTTTCTCTGACCTGTGTACCCTTATCTGTTAGCCTACCTTATAAAAGTAAGCCAAATAAGTTCATTGAGATGTCATGGCACTGGTGTATCCTATGGGGACACAGATATATGACAAAGAAGTCACTGTTGGGTACTATGGAGCCAGAATGGCTGAGAGAAATGTACAGACTGAGTTTTGGTTTTTTTCTTCAAAGCTATTGATGTTTCGTTTTTCTCAGGCAATTCTTGCCACCTGCTGGTCAGACCCCGTAAATCGGTGTTCTGGGTTCTGGAAGAAAGGAGATGGTTATAGCAGCTCCCTAAATCATCAGGGCTGAAAATACTGTAGTGGGTATCCTAGTGGTATTCCAGAGGCCAGGCAGTCTTGAGAGCTGAACCTGTGACCTGTATACGGGCCAAAAAACCATTACATATGAATGGGTGAAGGCGGCTGAACCCCCAGTGTATCACCGTGGCTACGGCACACATGGGAATTCTTCATTATTTATTTTTATTTTTTTTCTCTAACTCTGAATCACACTTACTGCAAAAGCAGCCACTTTAAATCTCTTTAAACAAAACAGAATCATTCATATATTTCCAACACAACACAGTTAGCATCAAATACATATAAAAGCCTGTTTCTGAACATGACGGCTGGATACTTGTGCTTTTCTTAACCAAGCACTGGATTTCCATCTGAGATTGTTTTTGAACTTGACAGGGCCTATTGGATATTTATGAAAAACCTGAGAGTTGATAACCATGAGGCTATATAGGTTTAGATTTGCCCTTTATGCTTGTTGGGTGTTTTTTTAATAAAGTAACTGCTTTGCAGAGGGATCTTGTTATCTCTAAAGTAAAACAGATTAGGAAAGCTGTTTTTCAAAGGGATGAGAAAGCATCCATTTCCAGATGTGTCAAAAAACTACTGAATCACACTGTCAAAGGATTATGTGGTTGAAAGCAAAAATCAAAAAGAAAGAAAAGTTGATTTTTACCATACTACTAAAAAAAGGATTCAGATTAGATTTAGAATGCTCTTTCTTTTGACAAAATAACCAAGGCACAGTTTTTAGAACATAATTTCTATACTGGAGAGTTTTTCTGCTGGATCCTTTGACACGGGAGGGAATATCAAATCTCCCAGAAACTGGCAAACAAGAATAAAATAATTTCTATTCCACAGATTTTATATTCATTGCTTTAAGGACACATGGGACATCATGGTCTATATAGAGTTATAGTTGGCCTGGGTTTTTTCTTGAGTGGATGTATTTATATAAATACTGAGTTGAACTGGCTTATAGTTTCCCTTTAAATCAAAATGGAGCATTCATGCTGTCACCTTCACCAGCCCAAGGAGAGATGGAACTAGAAGTGGAAATGCAAGAAGTTAGGCTCCTAAAAGAAAGAAAAACATTGTCCTGTCCTTGGTAGGCAAGTTAACTGTTCCCTCTAGGAGCCTAAGTATGGTTCCCCTTGCCACAGAATAAAGAGTTAAATCTTATGCTTATCCTGTTCTTCCACATTTCTACTTTCTCTGTATGGCTCCATATTCATTTCCAGTCTCCATATATGATTTAGATTTCCCCGATTTAAACAAACAAACAAAAATACTGAATTCCTACCATTTGCCAGGTGCTTAGGACTCATGGGGAAAATAAGGTAAAGTTCCTGTTCTCAAGGCAGCTGCATTTGAGGTGGGGAGACATACTATAAACAAGCAAATAGTATCAGGCACAGATAAGTGATAGGGTTAAATAGAATGCAATGTAAGAGACAGAAGGCTTTGGAGGAGATGGCATTCATGTGAACAGCACTCTGGATGAAGGAAGGATTTGAAACAGGTGAATATCTAGGGCAAAGTATGCCAGACAGAGCAAAAAGCAAATGCAAAATCCCCAAGGCACAGCCAACAGACCAGTACATCCGGATTGGAAAAAGCAAAGGAGAGAGTGGAAGGAGATAATTTGGAGAGAGGCTAAGGTCATTTAAGATACAAATTAGAGCATGGTTAGAATTTTTCTATTCTAAGGGTCATGGCTCCAATGGTTGACTCAAATGTTGGGCAGCATCACAAGTGTGACCCACAAGATTGACTCTGTGTCCCATTTCTTTGGTCATACTTGGAAAATGCCATATATGTACCTGTTTCTCTATTACAGGTTCATTATCACAAGAGTATATTACATATTCTGAGACATTCATAGTAAAGATATCTGTTCATCCATGTTAAACTTATTTAGGATGGAACTCTTTTTTTCTATGTGACATTTTTTAACTTTAGGAATTACTAACACATGGTGATACAGAAACGAAAAGCATGAATTTCCCTCCCTGTGCATTTACATGGCTGTTTGCGCCATTGTAAAGGATGATATCTCAGTTCCAATCAGCATATAAGTGTACACGTTGGCACAAAGAGAGCTTGTGTGCATGACTTATATAGGTCCATTGTTTGGTGCCTTGGAGTCCAACTACCTGTTCGTTTATCCACTAACTAACTTTTATTAAACCCCATCTGTAAATCTTCAGATGCTCAATAAGTGGTTTTCAACCTAATAAATTGTTAATGAATGAAAGAAGATCCCTGCAGAATGGTAAAATAATAACGCTTTAAAAGAAGATGAATTTATCTGTTCGTTCTCCTTTCCATATACCCTGTTCCTCCCTCCTCTTTCCACCACCAGTCTACACCAACCAGATAAGACCCACAGAAGTTTGAAAAGGCTTTGTGATGGCCACCACAAAACAAAGGGTATGCACTGGGCAATTGATAGAGCTCATTTAATCAGTAGGTATTTGCCGTCTGTAATGGTGCCTTGTTAGAAGTGAGTGATACAGTCTGAAGGCAGGATAGTTGTTATGATATAAATTCAATATAGAAAACTGGGTTCTTTTCAAAGAGTTCAGCGTGACTTTCCTAGGTAGACCCTGATTTAGGATTATTGGACGCTGATGTAGTACTATTGACACAGACACCTTTTGGGAAGCATGAAACTTGCCTTTCAAAAATTGGCTTTCAGCACAGAGACATAGCAACAGAAAGGCACAGGAGTGGCCGAGGCAAGCCCAAAGCCTGGACACGACACTGGTTTCTTTGATTTACAGAGCAGACCACGAACAGTAAGATCAAAGGTGAAGCAATCACACAGCCTGATCCTATTGAAAAGGTAAGAACTTATTTTCCTAAAAATGTAGATGACAAGTAGGATGATGTGAGAAAATCGTGACCCACAGTGAGAAACAAACAAAGAAAACTTAGGAGAATGCTGATGCTAGAGGAGAGGCAATATTTGGATATTTCCAGACAGCTCCAACTGGAGAGAAAGTGGTTAATTTTACTAGCTGTCTTAAGCAAAACTTCCAAGCTGCATGCTCTTCTCTAGACAGTGTGGCTTGGCATCCTCACAAACACCTGCTGACCATACAGCCATGTAGAACTAACGCTATCTTGAAGTACGTTCAGAAAACCTGCCTATAATTGCTAACAGGACTCAGAAGAGTATAACCTAACAATAAAAATATTTAGACTATGTAGGCCATAAAAAAGGAAAAGGCACACTCTTTCTGGCAGCAGTTCTTCTAAAATGTTGCCATATGGATTTATATATATGCAGATTTCCCCAATTAGATGGAGCACATACTGGTTAGTTGGTGGAGTCCAAGAGGGCTCAATTAAATTAAAGCTGAAATTATATTCCTGTGATTTTTTAGAAACTCAAGAAAATGATGGTGGAAGCAGATTTAGAGGACATAAAGAGCACGCAGCAGCGCAGTCTAATGGACTGGAGTTTTACTGAACATTTTAAACCAAAGATACTGCTTCAGGTATTTATGGACTGTGATTCTCTAGGAGACAGTCGATAGGTCTGGGGAGTAGCGGTGTGATTTAGAACAGTTCACTTCTAAGTCACTCTCTCTCAGATCTAGTTTAAGTCAATATTCCCATATAGTTTGGCTGTAAAATGAGTTCATTCCCAGATTGAATGACACATTCGCAGGGAATTCCAGAACAGCTCAAAATATACTTTCCAAAAGGATGTTTTTATAAAACTATTTAATAAAATAAATAAATAAATAAGTGCACCTGACCACTGCATATATTTTCTAGACAAAAAGTAAGGCATTGTTGGGAAGCAACCTCATTTTTCCCCATATCACTAGTCAGTTGTATTCAGTTTTTACTACATTGCAAAGTATTTTCTGATACTATTAACATGTAAGTGGAGACAGTGATAGCTAACATTTATTAGGCACTTACCATGTGCTACACATTGTTTAGCATATGTTATTCACTCATTTAATCCTCACAATAACCCTATGAAGTATGAACCATTGGACTAGTAGGAAATTGAGGCACCTAGACCAATAGAAACTTTTGCCCAAAGTCCCATGGCCGGTAAATGACTTCAGGATATGAACCCAAGAAATCTGGCCCTAGAACCTGGGCTTTTAATCTTAACTACCATACCAATTAACAAGAAATCCTAAAACTAACTCGTTTTGTTGTTTTTAGATTTGATACAAAAACCTATATTCTTTTTTTGTTTTATATTTTTAATTTAAATTTTATTTATATTTTGCATCCACATATTTTTTAAATCGAGAAAGCTCTACGAGGAGTCTTATTATGAAAAATAGTAATCCCCTGTCTCAATTCCCAGAGGCAAAAATGTTCAACACATTTACCTGTTTCTTTTCATACTTAACTGGTATCTCTAAATAACAAGTGTATTTTGTGTTTTAGTTTAGGTATCATTATCAGTTTAATCCCTCTTCAGAAGACAGTTAGCTTTGCCCACTCCCATCCAAAGCACACACACAAACACACACATCAAAAAAAAATTTTTAACAAAAAAAAATTCATCCCCAAATGCTCCACCATTAAGTAAATGTCCTCTCAATATATTTAAACCAGCAGGTATTCTAATTATTTTATTGTCTTGGCCATATCTCTCCCAGATGCTCTGAACTCTTGCTTACCCAGTAGGCTTGCTGCACAGCTGTGGTCCTGAGATCTTCCTTAACCATCATCGTTCTGGCTACATCCTTTGTCTCTCTTTGCAGTTGGATACCCTGTTCCCTGAATCCCATGGCTGCTTTCTTGGGTTGCTCACTCTTTTAGAGGGGCATTTCTTCTAATAGCTTCCTGAATTGAGATACGGCAGGCACATTTTTGAAGCATTGTATATTTGATAGCATCTTAATTCTACCTTACAGTTGATTGAGAGTTTTACTTTGTGTAAAATTCTAAGTTAAAATTATTTTCCCTCAAAATATTGAAGACATTTCTTAATCATATTCTAGCTCCAGGGTTGTCCCTGAGAAAAACAAATTCGGATTCCATATCAGTAGCTTGAAACTGTTTTCTTATTAACTCTTGACGATATTAAGATCTTCTCTTCATTCCATTGTTCTGGGTTTCCTGTTAGTATGCCCTGGTGTGATTCTGTTTCTGCGTATTACACTTCTGAGCACTTTCAGTCTCCTTCCATTCTGGTAAAATTTCTATAATCATTTCTGTGATAATTTCCTCTTCTCTGTTTTCTCTGTTATTTCTTCCTGGAGTTCCTATTATTCTGATGTTGGATTTCATAGCCTGAACATCGAATTTCCTTGTCTTTTCCCTCCTAGTTTTCAATACTTTGTCTTTTTATTATGGAAATATTGCTTAACTTTATCATCTAATCCTTATATTGATCCTCCTATTTATTTATCATCATTTTAATTATCAAACTGCCTTTTGTTATAGCCTTCTATTCACATTCCATGATTCAGTACCTTCAGTGATCTCAGAGAGGACCTCACGCCCCTCTGTGCACTACCTCTTTTATCCAAGTCACTTGTTTTTTCTGCTCGAGGTTATGGTCTCATTGGTCACGTTAGAGGGTAATGTCTGATGCTGTTTTCCTCTTTGCTAATATTGATAATGAATTACTAAAAGTATTGTGGGAAGTTTTGTGGGAGGTTAGAGATGTTATCAGTGTTGTCTTTCATTGTAGGTCGTTTTGCTGGGTGGTTTCCTTGAGAGGCCCATGAATGTTGGTATATTAAGCCTGTTCTTATGGACCATTTAGATTCTCCAGAAAAAAAACAACAACTAATTTCCTGTCTGAAAGCCATAAACCTGACTGTTAGAGTTCAGGGAACTGAGTGGAGAAAGATGGTTAGACTTATTACCATTAAATATCTAAATTTGCACAGTTCAATATGGCAGCCACTAACCACAGGTAGCTCATGAACACTTAAAGTCCAGGTAGTCCAAATGCGATGAGCACTAAGTATAAATAACTTGATATCAAAAAAAAGTGATGCATCTTATTAATAATTTATATTGATTATATATGGAAATGATAATTTTGACATTAAGTTAAATAAAATAATATTGTTAAAATGACATATTTCTTTTTACTTTTTAAAATATGTTGAAATTAACTTTTTTAAATTTACGTATGTAGCTCACATTTGTGATTCACTTTGTATTTCTATTAGTGTGATTTAGACTTTTACACAATTCCCTTTTTTATCTATAATGTGCTAATCTCTCAGTTGTGCCAAGGGCCCCTAATCATAGAGACCACTGGTTTAGCTTCTCTTGATAATAACCCTCCCTTCTTTTTGTTCAGGTGGGAGGGAGGCAGCTGCCTGCTGGCTGCTCAGAACTGTGGAGAGGCCTGGGAGGCCCAACTTCTTCTTAAAAAGGCTTTAATCCTGTTTTCACCACACTTTCACTAACACTTAGTATTTCAATTTCCTGAACTTCTCTTAATTTCTGCATACAAATATGGTGGCACCAGGTTTCTCCCCAAATTAATTTTAGGATTTATTTTTCTAAATTCTACAAAGGCAGTAACCATTTAATCTCCTGTGTTCAGCTTCTAGCATTTTGTTGCCATTGTCTCTTCTCCTGTGGCCTTCAACTGTGTTATTAAAAAATGGTAATTTTACTGTTTTGAGAGGAGTCACAGTATACATGTGTTTAGTTTTTCATTTTTATTTTGAAGTGCCTTTCATAATTTACTTTATTTCGGTTTGGCTCTGTACTTACCATTCTATGAGGTGGCCAGTTTCAAGGTCACCAATAATCTCTGTCTTGCCAAATCCAATGGACATTGATTCTTCATCAACTTGACCTTTTAATAGCATTACGGAGCTGATTACTTCCCCAGGAAATACTCTTCACTCTTGGTCTCCAGGACATCATATTTTATTCCTCCTCAGTACTTCACCTGGAATTTCGCTGACTTCTCCTCCATCCAACATCTAAACAATGGCATGCCTCAAGGCTCTGCCGTGGACCATCTTCTTTCCTTCGTAGACACTCTGTTTTGATGATCTCACCTAGTCTACACCACCTAATTCCAAGACCCCTAAATTTTTACCTTCCAAATCACTACTCCTTTTTGACCCCTAAAGTCATATACTTAACTCCAAATTCCACTTGAATTTCTACTAGGCATCTCAAGCCTAGTGCCTCACATGAATATTATAATTTTCCTCCCTGTGCATGTTTGTACCCCGGTTCATTTCAGATGTCAACATCACTCACGGGCTAAGAGTCATCCTTCACTCCTGCCTTTTCTTTGTCCCCCACATCTGATCCATCAGAGAGTTTTGAGGGATACACCTCTAAAAGATACCTTAAATTTCTTCATCAGCTACACTGCCACTACTTTAACCCAACTACCATCTTCTCTTTCTACTGCAATAATATTTAGTAAAATTATTAATTATTTTAATTAATGTCGACATGTTTCCTCTCTTCCCCTACACCAATCTATTCTCTACGTATTGGATATTCCATCAACTTCATCTTCTTAGACATACTTCTCTGAACCTATGCAATTTTTAATCCCTCTAAAAAATTTAGGGGGAAATTTAGACCCCTTGCCAGATCTACAAATCCTGGTAATATTCAAACTTCTTTCTTACCACCATGGCCCGGTTCATTATGCTTCCATTATTCTGTCCTTGTTTCTGTTCGTTATTCATTTCCTTTCTTGCACTTATCACAATTTGTGTCATATATTAAGCTGCTGCTATTTTGTTGACTGTCTCCACTCGTAAAAAGTATATCCCTCCCAAGGTAGGATCTTGCTTATTTTGTGCATTGTTGTTTTCCCAGCACCTGGACAATGCCTGGCTCATAGTAAGTATTCATTTTAAATCAACAAATTACCTAACTAATTAATGAGATTAACGATTTAATACAAACTAAAGGACAAAAGTCAAGTAGTAAAAAAAAGAGATACTGCATGAAAACTTTTCAAACACCGATTGAGAAAAGTTTTAGCTGTGAAACTCAGCTATTTCCTAGCAGCCAAAGCAAATATGAAAACACAAAGATTGCGTGGTTCTCATTGTCTAATAGGAGGGGTATATATTCATCAGAAAAAAAAGTTTGTTTTCTTGCTTTATACTCGGAGCAGAATTTGCCTTTCAAAAATGCCAGCAAGTGAAGGTTAGTGCCGCATTTAGCATTAAAAACAAACAGACAGACAAAGATAATCAGCACAGTGTGTTGCTTGTATTGACCCTCAGGAAACAGATGTGAAAGTTTAAGTGCCACTCCATAAAGACACTCACCCGGTGCACTGGATTGGGAAAGGAAAGGCATTATTTTGGTTAGCAGTGTAGAACTGAATGCAACAGTAAAACAGCCCTTTCCTAACATAATATGCAATTCCATGTCTTCTGATCCGAATGATAGGTAACTGAGAGCTGCCTACATCAGACTAATATTGAAAACAAAAAATGAAAATGAAAAACTCAGCTGTCTAATTGATCCTCCTGTGGCCGTATTTCCTTATGGCGATTGGTCCTGAAAAGAAACAGGACATAAAGCTGCCCACAGTGCCCTCTATTGTTAGCTGCTATTATAGTGCATGCTGAGGGTGGCATGTTTTGGAAAAGACCAGGATTGGAATTTAAACAATCTGTGTCAAAAAAAACACTTACCTCATTTCACTTTAAGACAACATGGTGTAGTGGCGAGCACTCTGTAGAGTGGGAATTGGTTGAATTTGGGGTCAGAAGATTGTTTTGAGCCTTGACACCAGTACTTAACTAACTCTGTGTTCTTGGACAGTTCTCTTAACCTCTCTCAGCATCAATTCATGCTGAAAAATGACTATTCTAATATGTTGAAATGGGAAAATAACTGCTTGACTTAATTATCATCTACAAACCTTAATAAAGAATCCTTGAGCAAATGCTTCCATTGCTGGAGCTGAGGATTTGTTTTTCTGTAAGAGTTGCTGAAATGCTAGGGGGTAAAAATAGCTACCACTTATGCTGTCACCTTCAAGCAATAAGGAAAGAACCCTCTGGGAAGCCAAACTTGACTAACAATGTGGAGAAGAGTGGAGAAAAAGATGGAGGTGGGGGAGAGAGAAATGTGCTAGCAGAAGACCCTTCTCTTAGGAAAAGGGGGGAAAAAGACAGAATAATGCAATTATTTTGGTTTACAGGTGCTTCAAGAAGCCAATCAGCAATACAGGTGTATCGATTCCTATTACCACACCCAAGACAACTCTTTACTTTTAGTCTTTCATAACCCAATGAATCCCCAACGTATGCACTGTGAAAACTGGAGTATCGCTCTTCATTCCAATGTTGGATTCAGGTAACCAAGTTAGACAGTTAGTTTGTAAGATAGGTAATTAGTATAATTAGCCTGCTAGTTACTTAGTTTTTAGTTCCTTAATCTAAACTGGGTGATTAAAATCAATTTAAACGTTTGCATGGTACTATAGATTTAATTCAGTTCACCTAATTGAATGTCTACTGCCTGCCAAATGCTGTGATAGGCACTAAACCTATACCACTGAAGAAGACAAACATTGTTCTTACTCTCTGGGAGTGTACTGAGGATATTAAATTATGTTTAATTCATTTAGACTCCAGTAAGACTGCCTCTGAAAGATTTTAGGTGGGAACTTAAACCTAATACATTGTGCATGGTGTTTTAGGGTATCTCCAATTGATCTGGGGAATACTTAAAAGTAATACAATTAAGTGACCTATCAACACAGCAGTCAGGTTTCCAGCAAACTGAGATCTCTAGGAATCAATGGACTTTTCTTTAACAGCTCCTTTGTGATTCCTTCACTCTTCCAAAACTTTGCTCTCTTCGTTAATAATTTCATTATTATCTACATACTTTATGCATATGCAGCATTTATTATTTGTACACCTTTTTATATGCAAAGGATACAGAAAAATATTGAGCATGGACTTATAGAATAATTGGTGAAGTAGGTTGCCTGCATGCATATGTGTGCGCACATACACACTGGGGCACAAAACATTTTAAAGTCATACAACAATTTTTTAAAAGTTAAGCTATATAGTAACTGTGTCAAGATAATATCTTACACTATTAATCTGTGTTTTTTCTTGTTTTGTTTTTCATTAGAATAATACACTCTTCATCTCTTTTCTGATCTTACTTGCTGACTAGGCCCTCCAATATATTTTGAAAGGGCATTCTTGTCTTGTTTCAGACTTTAAAGGGAATGTTTTGGTTATTTGACCATTAAGTTTGTTTTTTGCTATAGAGTTTATGTACATATTCTTTATTAGGCTAAGAAAGTTTCTTCCTGTTACTACTTTGCTATGAATTCTTAATCATAAATTGTTGCTAAATCTTGTCAAATTATTTTTCTTCACATATGTAGGTGTTCAGGTTTTTTCTTTTATCTTTTAAAGCAATGACTTCAAATAATAGATATTCTAATGCTGAATCAAACTTGTTTTCCTGGGATAAACCCAATTTGGCTACTATGTTTATCTAATTTTGACAACTTAGTCAATCAATTAATGAGAAAAGTATGTATTTTTAAAAAAACTCCCCCATGTGGTAGTAAATTGATCAATTTTTCCCTGTTTTGTCCATTTTTAGCTTCATACATGTTGAGATTGTTACTAAACAAATATAGGCTTAGAATTGCTATGTCTTCCTGATTAATCTTCTGTCATTACACACAGCCGCTCTTTATTTCTAGGATTGACTTTTGCTTTCAGGTTTACTTTATTGATATTGATATATCTACATGAATTTTATCAGACATGTATTTCACCTGTTGATAAACTATACAAGTCTTTTTCTTTAATATATATCTGGCATATCTTTTTCCACCCATTTTCTTGTAAAAAGTACAGAGCTATATAGTTTAAAATATAGTCTTACATTCAACTCTTAGTTGAAAATATAGTTCATATATTTGAATTAATTTCTACCATCAAATTTTATCTTTTTATTTGCCCTGTTTTTATTTTTTGTTTCTCTTCGGTTAATTCTGTATTTTTTATAATTTATCCTGGCATAACATTTTATATGCTACATGTTAAAACTTGCTCTTTAGAAATTGCAGTATACATTTTTAAATTAATGCAGTCTGAAGCCAACTCCTTTACCTTCCTCCAAAATAACACAAGCACAATATATTGCTTTAAATGCATATATTTCTAGTCCATATTTTATTTTATTGTACTCTAAAACTTTAGTTGTATCTTAATGTTTTTGCCCCACAAATTAGACAATATTAGACAAATATTATTTGTTTATACATCCTATTTTAGATAAATTAGCATGATAACCATTTTGTTTTTCTTTTTTTCCTGAAATACATGCTTTAGAAGTTCTTGTAGTGATGATTTTTGATGATAAAATTAGTTTTGTTTATTGAAAAAGTCTTCATTTTGACTTTGTTCATGAAAGATAACTTTCTTCAGTATATAGTTCTTGATTAAAAGTTTAATTCCTCCCAGCACTTTGAAGATAATTATCCCATTTTCTTTTCTAATCTTTGAAGCTACTAATAGGTAAACATCATTCTTAACCTGTAATGTTGGAAGCGTCTTCTTTAAAACCATAACCACTATCACCTATTCTAAGCAACACTAAGTAAAGATTTAAGCCAATACAGTAAAGTTATAGGAATAACTTAAAAGTATAAGAGTTGAAAAAGAAGAGAGAAAAATGTCATTGACAGATGAGATGATTATCTATGTAGGAAAAATCTCAAAAAAAATCTATAAAAATTATGAAATAAGGGGATAAATTAACTTAAGATCACATTTTAATTACATTTTTGCATATTGTAAGAACTTGTTTTTAAAGGTACATTTTTAGAAAGTAAAATGTACTGTTGATAATGGAAACAATGGGAAAACCAAACCTCAGGACTTACTATGTACACCCACGTTCACCCAAAAAGAAACATGCTTTTCCTGAACCTCAGCTTATAAATAAATAACGTAAAATTTTAGTTTTATCTGACTTCGCATTATCACACATTGAGTAACAAAGCATAGACCATTAATTTATTATCTAGATTCTATAATGTATTAAAATACATAAATTACTTTATATCTATAAATTTTTCATCTCAGTATTCAATTTTATAAGATGTGTTTCATAATTTACTGCTCAGTGATTTTTGTAATATTCTCCCGAATGTGTAAAAATGCATCACTTAGAGATGCTTTGTAGGCCTTACGACATGAACTGGCAAGCTGTGTATCTTTATTTATGACCTGCTGCTCTCACACAGGGTAACCATGGGTCAAACTGACAACCAGCCAGCACAAGATGCAATAGGCTTTATATAAGAATTTGGTGATAGATAACTTTCTCAATAATTTTATGTATCAGGAACTGGGTTTCACTATATTGGGAATTTGACTTCAGTAGTTAGGCTAGTAAGGGGATTATTTTTCTCATGTAGCAAGAAATATGGAGTTGGGCAGTGCAGGGGTGGGGCAGCTATTTATGAAAGTCATCAAGGTCCCAGGCTTCCTACTCAGCCTTTTGCTTAATATGTCCTGAATCCTTGCGTGCTTAAATAGTCTTTTTTCTGTCCTCTCATTTGAGCATTAATTTGACTGTATATATGAGTCTGTTTCCTTAGTATAGTTCATTGTACCACTCTGGTTTTTACTGGAAATGCAGCATCATTGAAAGTTTCTAAGCAGAAGAAAGACATGATCTGATTTAAGAATTAAAATGGTCATACTGGCTGCTGTGTTGAGTATAGACTTTGGCAGCAGGGTGGAAAATTGGAGAGGCTCAAGCAGCAGTCCTAGCAAGACATGGTTGAGGCTTAGACCAGAGTGGCAACAGTACAGGAGACGAGAAGTGATTTGATTTTGAATGTATTTTAGAGGTACAACTTATTTGGATCTTGTGACAGATTAGAGGAGTGTGAGCAAATGAGGGAACTTAAGGATAACTGAAGGATATTTGGTGTGCTCAACTGGAAATGTGTATTTGCCATCGGGAGAGATGTTGAAGGCTCTGTTGTGCGCTTTTGGAGTGGAAGATCAAGTGTTCCTTTTGGGACATGTCGAGTTTGAGATGTATATTACTTCAAAATAAAGATGTTGAATATCCCTAACTCATAGTCTACATTTTCAGTTTATTTCTTTAAAAGATATCAAGAATTTTTTTTCCAATCCTTTTAGGCCCCACTTACCCATCATTTGACAATAACTAGCCTTTAGTATCAAACTTAAATCCTTCCCCTTATCTCCTTCAGAAACAACTCTCTTTTAGGTTTTTATATGAGTTATATAACATTTAGTTCATGATACCTGGGATAAGTATTAGGAGTGAATTTGGGGACAAATATGGCTATCTCTTGGTAAGCCCACAGCTCATGGAACAGCTAGAGAGTATTAATTAGGATGTGGATTCTCAGAAGGCAATCAATTCCATAGCAGGACTAGAGCATTTTGGTTAATCTAGTGAGTCAGCTACTGGTGGTCAATTAAAAAAATTTTATTTTGCTATCAAATTGCCCGAAAAAAGAGATACCCATTTTATTCTCTAACCAACAGTGTGTGAAAGTGACTGTATCTCCAGTCATCAGCTCTTGGCATTACCAATTTTTTTAATCCTTGACTTGGGTTTGAATTTAAATGGTGCCTCATTTTAAAATTGACTAGTTTTAAATTGTAAATCGAATTAGACATCTCTCATATGCTCCCTGAATATTTATATTTAGCTACCTTGTACAAAATATAACTAGGGTATATCCACATCTGTCATATTTGTTAATGAGCAGTTTAGGAGCAGTTCATTTACATGATCAGTATCTTACCAATTTGTTGATTTTTAACTAATAGTATCTCAATTGTCATCTGCTCTTCCCTGAATTTTTAGGAATTATTTGGAACTTGTTGCACAATCCATTCAAGATTGGGTCACAAAAGAAGAAGCTATATATCAGGAGTCTAAAATGGCTGAGGAAATAGCTAAGACTAAGATTGATCTGGAACTCAAACCTTCTGCTACTTCCAAAATTTCTTCTCTTAAACTGAATTCTCCTAAAAAATCTAAAAGTAAGTACCCTGTACCTAAAATAAGTTCCAAGATAGTCTTCTTAATTTAAGCAGGTCTGTGAATTGTTTCAAGATTAAAAAGAGTTACTAGGTGGTGCAATGGTGGCTCAGTGGCAGAATACTCGCCTGCCATGCTGGAGACCTGGGTTCAATTCCCAGAGCCTACTCAAGCCAAAAAAAAAGGAGTTACCAACAAATTCCCTGACTTCACATTTTTCTGATAAATAGAATAAGTGCATTCCAGATGTGACGTGATTGTACCTGAATGCAATAGCGGAATATTTGTCTCACGCTGATCCCACTTCTGCTGGATGAGGAAGATCTGACCCATTGTACAGATTAAATGTGGTGTCAGGGAAATACCAGTTGTCAGTATTTTGGTAGGATTTGTAGGTTCAGCTGTCTAAAATTTGTTGGCAATATATGAGGTAAATTCAGAATCAGTAGATTTCCATTAGAAAAATTATAGATTCTAAACATGAGATTAAAACAGGGCTGTCCTTAAAACAGCAAACAAGTGTTCCAAGACTAACTGGGTGTAGGAGGCTAGAGGTAAAGGGAAGGGGGATTCTTAGGGCCTGAGTCCGGGACCTGATGTAATCTCGGATCAGAGTATATATTTGTTTATGTTGTTCTCATCCATGGCTTTGAGGCTGCAAGGGAGCAGTAAGAAGAGGGGCCAAGAGAGTAAAGCAGATTTTAGAAGGAGACTGATAAAGAAAAAAATGAAGTGATGAGGTAATTCATCAGGGAAAATAAGGATATTACACTGAGGTTGTGCAAAAGGAGTGGATTCCATGCTAATTGTATTCAATATTTCTGATTGGGAGTGATTCTCATAAAGAAGCAAAGCTACATAATTTCCAAAATTGTTGCAATATCTATTAATTACCAGAGGAGTTTGTTCTTGGCTTGACTTTGAACTGATGATCATTAATTCACTGATCACCAAATCAGCTCCACTTTTCTCCTGATGGGGGAAGAACACAGCAGGAGAGCAGTGGTTCTGCAATGGGACTATACAGGAGAGACGAGGCCACCCACTCACAACTGGGTCTAGGGTCATATCTGCCTCTTAGCAGGAACGATTCTGACTTGACTGCCTTTTGCTTTGTTCTGAACAGAGCCCAAATCTTCATAACTACGTAGACATCTGGAGAAATGAAGAAACAGTCCTGTTGGTAGATATTGCATTCATTTTGAGGTTTTTCATGTCAAGGAAGATGTGGACCTTCAAAAAGATGTAGACCTTCAAAACAGAGGGGAGAGGAAGGCTTCAATATAGAAGGAAAATTTAGGCATGCTTTGTGTGGTCTCAAGGGGCTAAACTAGTATTATTAGGTGGCGGCTTTTTTAAGAGATTACAGTTCAGTGAGCGGTGCAATATTTCAGCATATTGTCTGAGAATGGAATGCACTGCCTCTAGGGGTACTGAGTTCCTATTGCCTAAGGAGTTTAGTCCCACTTCACATGTCCACTCTGGGATGACATAGAAAGAATTTGGTGATGAATAACTGGAAAGTTGATTTTGATAGTCTTTGAAATCTCCTCCAACCCAGAGATCTGGTCCTTCTGTGATACTCTTTACTACTTTAGGGGTTACTGAGAAGTGTAATTTTCTCTGATTATAGGTAACAGAGGAATGGGGAAAGTAGAGCTGTCAGATCAAGAAAAAGAAAAAGAGAAAGAGAAAGAAAAGATACCTTTCATTTTAGAAGGCTCTCTGAAGGTAATCTATGGGAAGATAATGACAGTGAGTGTTTGCAAATCCAAAATTATTTTGTGATGGAGAATTTGTGTGTGTAGCAGGAAGTGACGTTTCTTGCTAAAGACTCAGGAATAATTGAATCTGCAGTGAAAGGATAATCTCTCCACAAAACTGTCTCCTCTACCCGATTAGCCTTTAAGGGAAGTTGTCTTTATTTTTATCTAACCACCGTGGAGCGTTGTGCCTTATTCATACTTGATATACTCCTAGTTTATGTTGGGAGTTTTTATTTTTGTGTACATATTTTAATTGGATTTTCAATTATGTAAGTAACACATTTTTTATAATAATAAAATATATATAATATATTTATATAATAAATAAAAGTTACCCTAGCTATCTTAAGCCCCTGAGATAAAAAAAAAAATAACAATTTGGTATAATCAATGCACATACAAGCACAAATGCACATATATACAGAGGTACTTATTTTTGTTTTTTGATTTGGTGTTTTACTCTGCCACTTGCTCTTGCTTTTTCTTCCTCTTAGAAACATATTATGGTTTCCTGGTGCCTGCCCATGCAAAAAAAAAAAAAAAAAAAAAAGAAAGAAACATTATGAATATCCCTTCAGTACAGTATCTAGAGTTCTAACTTCTTTTATGTACTGATATATCACTCCATAATTTTTACCATAATATATGCAACATTTAACTTATTAAAATAGACAATGTGTTTCTATAGATTTCAGAAATATTTACCTTTCTATGTCAAATCTATAATTTGGGGCCAAAATTTAAAAGACGGACAATATGAAATTTTGTCAAGGTTGTGAAGTAATGTGAATTCTTATATCAGCTGCTGGTTGGAGGATAAATTGACACCTCCAATTTGGAAAACTGGGCCTATCTACTAAATGAAACAAAAACTTTACCTTCAACCTAGCAATTCCACTCCGAAGTACAGATCCAATATAAATGTGTGCACCAAAATACATGGACTAAATTGTTCTTATAGGATTACTTTAATTCTTCAAAACCATAAACAATTCAAATATCCATCAGCAACATTCTTAAATTATAGTAAAGTAATATGAATGCTATGCAGCTATGGAGATGAATGACTGACAGCTATCCCTAGCAATGCAATGCTGCAAGGAACATTAACGTTAAAAGAAAGCAAACAAAGTCAAGAGAATATATACATGATGTTTTATTTCATTTATGTAAAGTATAAAAACAGGCAAAACTAAACTAACATTACATTCAGTATAGTGGTTCCCTTGGGGCAGTGGGAGTTGATTGTAGTTACAGAAGTGTTTGTATCCATTCAAGCTAGACACTTTGGACTTGTAATCTTTCTGGTATCATACTATAGCTTATTTAGAAAATGGTTTAAAATTTCTGTCATTCTTTTTTCCATTATGGTTTCTCACCTTCATTTGATATTGATTTTACCAGACTGATTTCATCCTGCATTCTCTTCTAATATTTTCATAGATTTATATTTTATATTCAGATATTTAATCTATCTGAATTTTAGTTTGTGGCATAAAATGGTCTTGCTGGGTTTTTTTTTTTCATCTAGGTACTTATTTAATTAGTAACACTTAATTAACGATAACATTAATTCCCCCGTTCAATTGGAATATAGTATACATTAGATCCCATTTAGCCTTTGAACCAGTTTTTGAATGCTGTTTTCTGGTTTTGCCACCTATTAATTATTCTTGTGCAGTGCAAGCACAATGCCATTTTAATTTTAGTAGCTTTGTTGTAAACTTTGATAGTAAATAGACAAGATCCACCCCCTCTCCCCTCATTTCAATGTTCAATAAACCTCAAAACAATGCTGCATAATTTGGTGAACCTCTCTAACTTCTTGATCTTAGTGGTATAGATAATTACAAGGAAATTTTTAGAGATTTTTATTTAGTAATTGCTGCTGAATTTTATCAAATTATTTTTCTATATTTATTGATATTATAACTAGTATCTATTAATTTTCTCTTTGATTTTGTTGATATATTAAATTATGAATATAGATTTAACAATATGAATCATCTTTGCATTTCTATAACAAGGCTCTCTTCAGTGTTTCCTAAGGTTTAATACTCGACCTCTATGACTGCACACATCATAACTGAATACAGTACCTGGCAGGGAGATTGCTTTATAAACCAGATGCCTAGGCCTTATTGTAACTGATTCAGAATCTTTGGGAGCAGAACCTAGGAATTTTAATTTTTAATAATCTTGTATCATCTTTATGCATATTATAGATGAAAAATTAGAGTGCAATTTATTCAGGATGTGTCATTTTATAAGCAGCTGGATTTGATCTGATAGCATTTTAATTAGAATTTTTGTATCTATGATGGGTGAAATTGGTTCATAGATTTTTGTGCTGTTTGTAACAGTATTTGTTACTAAGGCTATGTTGGCTTTTAAAATTAATTGATGAAATCTAGCAATGCTGGTGTATATTATATCAATAAGGTAGACATCCCTAGAGTGCCAATACAACCACAATTACCAATTTGGAAATAACACAGAAAACAAATACCATCTGTAAGATCAATGAAAACTATAAGATGCCAAGAAAAACAAATTAACAAAAGGTGTGCTAAAATTATTTTTTGCAGAAAACTACAAAAAACTGTTGAAGAACATTAAACACTTAAATAAATAGGAAAATATACCACGGTCATAGATGGGAAAATTCAATACAGGAAATAAAATAACCCGTATACCCAATGTAATTCCAGTCAGTATCCCAACAGAGTTTTTCATGAATGCTGAAAAGCTGACTCCATGAAATTAATAAGGAAGAATTAGAGGGGTAAGAATAGATGAGACAAAAAGTAAAGACAGTATTGGGAGGCTTGCCTGACTAGATATTAAATGTATAATACAGTTATATTAATTAAAACAGTGTGGCATTGGACTTGAAAAATAAAACAAAATGGTGAGCAAAGCAACAGACCAACACAACCAAGTATATGGAAACTTGATGTATCACAAAGGTGACATTATAAAAAGTAGACAAAAGAATGACTTATTCAAGAATGGTGCTATTACAAGTATTATCCATATAGAATATTATAAAATTGTATTCCTAACTCAGTCCATAAAACTTAAAAAAACAAAAGTTTAAAAGTATGTTTGGGTCGTCAGCATAGTGACATAAGACATCCCCTGGAAAAGACTCCACTCATAATCAACTAATAAAAGGACAAATTCCACTTGCTTGGACCTCTAAAAGATAATAGAGATTGGAGAACAACTCTACAAATGATGAATTAAATAAAAAAGATTAGAATCACCAGAATCAAGCAGGGGCTTCCCATCCTGGACAAGCCAGTCCATGCTATGCCCCCCTCAATCCATCTTGCACAATTTAGGAGCCCCACAGAGGCAGCATGGTCCCAGTCCCTCCTGCTGTGGGTGCAGACCACAGAGTCATTCACAGCAGTGAGCTAGAACCCCATGCATGTCCAGCCACAGAGACCCACGCCTGCAGAGACCAGGGGGAGGAGTGCTGCATCCAAAAGTACTCCCAGGGGAAGGAGAGAGAGAGAGAGACTGACCGTGACAGAACTGTTGACCGGAGGGGAGCAGATACAGTCCAGTCTCTGCTTGCTGGACCAACTAAATGTAAAATGGACATTTCTGGATTGAGCTACCTTTCTGAAGTGGCCCCCACCTGGGTCCCTGGGGCAGGATACCCTGATGGGGGTGAAACTGGAGACAGAAAAGCATCATGGGAAAAGGGAGGGGCAACTGAACTTCTGTAAGACATTTCAGTACTTATATGTATAATTAAAGGGTACACTGAATGAGGGAGAGAATTTAAAGCAATCATAGGAGCTGGGGGGAAAACACTGCACAAAAACAAGCAGAACAGGTCAAGATTCCTGGAGAAGGAACAGAGAAAAGGGATTTCCATCTGGAGGTGAAACAATTGCATGCAAAAAAGGCAGTCTTAAAAATTGTAACACGTACTCAAGGCAAGAATAAGATGAAGAAGAGCTGAGAAAATCTGAACACTTAAACATATAAGTTGGATCAAGCATAAAAGAAGAGCCTTAGTACAAAGCCAGTCAGCAATAAAACCCCTAGGCAAGAGGGAGAAATTGACCTTCAGAGTTAATAGATCCAATAATTCAGATGGCCGGATATGAGCAAAATATTACAAGCCATATATAAGAAATAGGAAGATATGACTCACTCATGGGAACTAATTAAAACTTCAGAGATGACATAGACTTTGGAACAAGTAATCAGAGATGTTCAAACAAATCTCCCAAATCAATTCAAGGAGATGAAGGAAAACATGGATATATAGCAAAAGGATATTAAGAAGACAATGAGTGAACATAAAGAATTTGAAAGTTTAAAAAGAAATATAACATTCTGGAGCAGCTGGAAGGAAAAATCTGAGATGATGGTATGGTATCCCATGACAAACCCTGGGATCTGTCCTGTAAGTACTTGTTGAAGAGTGCTTTGAAAATCATTGCTTTTTTCTTTCTATGCTTTGTATATATGTTATATTATACAAAAAAAAGTTAAAAAAAAAAAAAGAAGAAAGAAAGAAACAACAGAAATTATGGTATTAAAAGGCACAATAATGGAGATTTAAAATACAGTAGACGCATACATGCAGAAGAAAGAAAAGTGAACTAGAAGTCAGGGCAATCGAAATCATACAGTCAGTAGAACAGACAGAGAAAGGAATAGAAAAAATTAAGCACTATCTCAGGGATTCGAGTTACAGCATGATACAAATGTAGGCATTATGGTGTCGCAGAAGGAGAAGAGAAGGGAAAGAGGGCAGAGAGAATATCTGAGGAAAGAATGACTGAAAATAACTTGACTCTTATGAAAGACATCATATACATTTCCAGGAAGTACAATATACTCCAAACAGAAAAGCCTTATTAGACCTACTCCGAGACATATACTAATCATAATATCAAATGCCAAAGATAAAGAGAATTCTGAAAGCAGTAAGAAAAAAGTGATTCATTAACGTACAGGGGATGCTTACTAAGACTAATGCAGATTTCTCATCAGAAACCATGGAACCAAGAAGGCAATTTAAGGTACTGAAAGAAAACTGCCAGTCAATCCTTTATCCCAAAAGTTGTCCTTCAAAAATGAGGGTGAGTATAAAATATTTAAAGATAGATGGAAATTTGAGAGAGTTTGTCAACAAAAGACCTGCCCTAAAAGAATTACTAAAGGGAGTTCTGAGGTTAAAAGGTAAAGACAGAAGAGAGTAGCTTGGAGTAGTTACGAAGATCTTCAGTAAGGGTAACTAAAAAGATAAATGCAAAACCCAATAATACAAATCCTCAATATACACTACTCTTTAATTACTGCAAGAGTCAGAGTACAATTGAACAAGTAAAAGGCATATTCCATGATAATGAGTACACAAAATATAAAGAAATAATGTGGGCAAAAACAACATTAAGTGAAGAAAACAGAGGGATATGGGAGTAGATAATGCATATGCTATTGAAACTAATTTGGTATCTTTTCAAATTAGTAGGTGATAGACATAATTTGTGTAATATAAACCCCAGGGTAATCACAAAGAAAGTATTTTTAAAATATACAATAACAGAAATAAGAAAGGGACCAGTCAGATACATCACAAAAGATCAACTCTACAGAAAAGTAGGTTGCAATAAAAGAGTCTAAAAAAGATATCACGTATAAAAACCAAAGGACAAAATGTCTGAAGTACTGTCTCCAGCATAATAACACTGGATATCAGTGAATCAAACTCTCCAATCAGAGGACTCAGGTTGGCAGAATAGATACAAATGTATGATCCAACTATATGTTGTTTGTAAGAGACTCCTCTTTAGATCCAGAAACACAAATAGGTTGAAAATGAAAGGATGGAAAATATATTCCGTGCAAATCGTAGCCAAAAAAACAGCTGGGGTAGCTATATTAATATTGGACAAAATAGACTTTAAATGCAAAACTGTTATAAGAGAAAATGAAGGGCACTTTAATAAAATTAAATATTAATAAAAGGGGCAATCCATCAAGAAGAAAAAACAAAATACAGGAAGCAAGGCACTACCAAAACTGAAGGGAGAAATAGACACGTCTATAATAATAGTCAGAGACTTCAATACATGACTCTCATCAATAGATATAACATCCAGATAGGAGATCAATGAAGGAACCGAGAACTTGAAAAATATAGTAAATGAACTAGGCCTAACAGAACCATATAGACCATTGCACCCCAAAAACACAGAATACGCGTTCTTCTCAAGTGCTCATGGATCATTCTCCAGGATAGATCACGTTAGTTCACAAAACATGATTCTCCATAAGTTTACAAGGATTGAAATTATACAAAGCATCATGGATCATTCCCCAGGATAGATCATGTTAGTTCACAAAACATGATTCTCCATAAGTTTACAAGGATTGAAATTATACAAAGCATCATGGATCATTCCCCAGGATAGATCACGTTAGTTCACAAAACATGATTCTCCATAAGTTTACAAGGATTGAAATTATACAAAGCATCTTCTCTGACCACAATGAAATGAAGCTGAAAGTCAATAACAGACAGAGAACTGAAAAATACAGAAAATATATAGAAGTTTAATAAACTCCTGAACAAAGTCAAAGAAAAATTGCAAAGGAAATAAATTTCTTGAGAATGGGAATGAGAACACAACATATTAAAACTTATGAGATGCAGTGAAGGCAGTGCTAAAAGGGAAATTTATAGCTCTAAATGCTTACATTAAAAAATAAAGATCTAGAATCAAAGACCTAATGAAACATCTGAAGGAACTAGAAAAAGAACATTAAACTAAACCAAAGCAAGCAGAAAGAAAGAAATCACAAAGATGATAGTAGAAATAAATGAAATAGAGAATAAAAAACAATAGAGAACATTAACAAAACCAAAAGTTGGTTCTTTGACGAGATCAGTAAAATTGACAAACCTCTTAGCTAGACTGAAAAAGAGGAAAAGAGAGAAATTACAAATAAAATCAGAAATGAGGGGGGGACATTACTATGAACCCACAGAAATTAAAACAGGATCATAAGAGTAGACTATGAGCAACAAATTAGACACCCCAGATGACATGGGCAAATTCCTAGAAACACAAGAACAACCTGTAACAACTCTAGGAGAAATAGGAGGGATCAACAGACCAATTACAAGTAACGAAATTTAAACACTCATCAAAAGCTCAGGACTGGATGACTTCACATGTGAATTCTACCAATCATTCTTGAAGAATTAATACCAACCTTGCTCCAATTCTTCCAGAAAGTTGAAGAGGAACACGACCTCACTCATTCACTACCAGCATCACCCGAGTACCAATGCCAGATAAAGATGTACTACAAGAACAGAAAATTGCAGACTGATCTCTCTTATGAAATAGATGCAAAAATCATCAGCAAAATACTAGGAAATTGAATCCAAAAGCACTTTAAAAGAATTATAGACCATGTTGAAATGGATTTTATCCCAATGTAAGGGTGTTCACATTTGAAGATCAATTAATGTAATACACCATGTGCTGGTTTGAAAGGATGTATGTTCCCTAGAAAAGCCATATTTTAATCTAAATCCCATTTCATAAAGTCAGAATAATCCCTATTCAATAGTGTATGTTTGAAACTGTAATCAGATCATCTCCCTGGGTGATGTCATTTAGACAAGAGTGGTTGTTAAACCCGATTAGGGGATGACATGTCTCCACCCATTTGGGTGGGTCTTGATAAGTTTCTGGAGTCCTATAAAAGAGGAAACATTTTGGACAATGAAGGAGATTTGGAGAGCAGAGAATGCTGCAGCACCATGAAGCAGAGAGTCCACCAGCCAGCACCTTTTGGAAATGAAGAAGGAAAATGCCTCCCGGGGAGCTTCATGAAGCAGAAAGCCAGGAGAGGAAGCTAGCAGATGATGCCGTGTTCACCATGTGCCCTTCCAGATGAGAGAGGAACTCTAACTGTGTTCACCATGTGCCCTTCCACTTGAGAAAGAAACTGTGAACTTCATCCGCCTACTTGAACCAAGGTATCTTTCCCTGGATGCCTTTGATGGGACATTTCTATAGACTTGCTTTAATTGGGACATCTTCTTGGCCTTAGAACTGTAAACTAGCAACTCATTAAATTCCTCTTTTTAAAGGCCATTCTGTTTCTGGTATATTGCATTCCAGCAGCTAGCAAACTAGAACACACCATATAAATAAAATTAAAGGGGAAAAAAATCACACAATCATCTCAAAAACGCAGAAAAGGCATTTGATAAAATCTAGCATCATTTCTTGATTTGCAAAAAAACACTTTGAAAGATAAGAATAGAAGGAAATGTCTTCCATGCAGTAAAAGGCATATATGAAAAAACCACATCTAACATCATACTCAATGGGGAAAGACTGAAAGCTTTCCCCCTAAGCTCTGGAACAAGGCTGTTTCAGTTTTCTAAAGTTGCTAGAATACAATATACCAGAAATGGATTGGCTTCTATACAGGGGGTTTAAGTTACAAGTTACAATTCTAAGTCTGTAAAAATGTCCAAATTAAGGCATCAACAAGAGGATACCTTCACTCAAGAAAGACCAATCATTTCTGGGGTTTCTCTGTCACATAGGAAAGCACATGATGACATCTGCTGGCCTTCTCTCCCAGTTCCATTGCTTTCAGCTCCTTATTCTAGTGGCTTTTTCTCTCTCTGAGCATCTCTGGGTTCTCTCTTAGCTTCTCCAGGGTAAACTCTGGATTTCATCTATTAGCTTCCCTTGGTTCTCTCCAGGATCTGGCTTTTAGTTATTGTGGGTCCTTGCTTAGCATCTCCCAGGGCATCTCTGTCTGCATCTCGAAGTGTCTTTGTCTTCTCCAAACTGTCCCTCTCTTCAAGGACTCCAGAAATCAAATTAAGACTCTCCTGGAATAGGTAGGATCACATTTCCATGGAAACAACCTAATCAAAAGATCCCACCCACAGTTGGGTGGGTCACATCTCCATGGATATAATCTAATCAAAGATCTCACCCATAATAAGCCTGCACCCACAGGACTGGATTAAAAGAGCATGGCTTTTCTGGGGGCACATAACAATTTCAAACCAGTAGATGCCCACTGTCACCACTACTATTCAACATTGTATGAGAAATTCTAGCCAGAATAGTTAGGCAAGAAAAGAAATAAAAGACATCCAAATTGGAAATGAAGAAGTAAAACTTTCTCTGTTTACAAATGACATGATCCTAAATATAGAAGGTCCCAAAAAAACTACAACAGTGCTACCAGAGTTAATTAAAAAATTCAGCAAAATGGTGGGGTACAAAATCAACACACAAAAATCCATAGTGTTTCTGTGCAGGAGGTAATGAGAAAAATAAGGAGGAAATCAAGAAAAAAAATCCATTTACAATAGCAACTAAAAGAATCAAATATCTAAGAATAAATTTAACCAAGGATGCAAAGGATTTTTACACAAAAAACTGCAAAATATTGTAAAAAGAAACCAAAGACCTAAATAAATGGAAGGACATTCCATGTTCATATATTGGAAGACTAAATATTGTTAAAATGTCAATTCTACGCAAATTGATTCAAACCAATCCCAATCAAAATTTCAACAGCCTACTTTGCAGAAATGGAAAAGCTAATTATCATATTTATTTGTAAGGGTAAAGGGCCCCTGATAGCCAAAAACATCTTGAAAAAAAAGCATGAAGTTGATTGACTCATACTTCCTGACTTTAAAGCTTATTACAAAGCTATAGCAGTCAAAAGAGCATAGTACTGACACAAGTATAAATATACTGACCAATGGAAAAGAATTTAGAGTTCAGAAATAGATCCTCAGTCTGCGGCCAATCGATTTTTGACAAGTCCCTCAAACAACTGAGCTGGGATAGAATTGTCTCTTTAATAAAAGGAACTGGGAGAACTGGATGTCCATATCCTTAGGAATGACAGAGGACCCCTATCTCATACCATATACAAAAATTAAACCAAAATGGGTCAAAGACCTAAACATAAGAACTAGTACTATAAAACTCCTTGAAGAAAATGTAGGGAAGTATCTTCAGGATCTTGGATTAGGCAATGGATTTAGACTTCATACCCAAAGAATTTTATATTAGGCAATGGTCACCTACCTCACTGGATCAGTACTTTCTCATAGCCTTTACTTTTTTCCCAACCCACCCATATGTAACAATGATGTTTTTATATTCATATCCATTATATTTGAAATATTTTGTGCCAGTAATGTTTCTCTAGACATCTGGTCTACCATATTGCTTGCTACAACTTTAGGATGTAAGTTGAGAATTGGACTCAGGTGGAGGATAGAAAGCAAGGAAACCAAAAGTCTGTTACAGTAGTTCAGACCTGAACTAAGTCAATCGCGACAGGGATAAGAGAAGAAGCTGAAGGAAAGTTAATTTCTGAGGAGAATTGATATCGAAGGTGGGTGAGAAAAATACCTAATCAAGGGTGACTCCAAGGTTTCCAGCTCAGAATTTTTATTTGTCAGAGATGCCATTTTAAAAAATCCTATTAAATATACTCCAAATGGAAGGTGAATGAACTCTATATTCAGTTTGTCTTAAAATCCTGTTAAGTGTGTTCAACCTTTTTACAGGCATGGAAGGAAGAACAAGAACGATCAGCAGAAGAGGAGCGCGTACGAGAAGGAAAAAAAACAGAAAAGAAGAGTAAGGAAGTTGGTAGAAAGAAAGGCAAGGATAAGGTAGAGAAAGAAGATAGTAAAACTTTGAAGAAGAAATCTTTTTTCAAGGAGAAAAGTAAAGAAGACCAAGTAAAGATGCCAGAACTCACAGATGAGTCCTCCCAGCAACCAGAGCCTGAGTTAGTTTACCCGGTAAAATCAGTTTTCTAAAAAAATTCTTTGGGTCATTCTTAATTGTTTTGGGGAAACATGGTTTCTGTGGAAACATATAGGGCTCCTTTGACTTCGCTGACACCACAGAATGCTTTGGGATTCCTCTTGTATCTATGAGCTTGACCTGTATTCCTTCCTCTCACATGTAGAACCCTTCCTTGCAGCCAATCACCAAGAAGAAAACATGTTCAGTTCAGTTTTTCTTGAATGCCTGGAAGCTAGGATACTGGAGAAATGTGACACTAAAGCATTCATTTAGGCATATGTAAATTAACAATCCTGGTAGGTTAATATGGACCAAAGTTTGGTTTTATCTGCCTCAGATGGTAGGGCTTGCTTAGCACAGTCAGTTGCCTCTCTGCCGCCACCAAGTTTCTATCTTCACTGCTTCTCTAAAACCCTCCCTCTCCCAATCTTTCCCTCAGAAACCTTAGTGAAGGAAAAAAATGGAAATTAACATAACAGTCCCCTGTCCTCCTTTTTCTCTGTCACTCTAAACTAGTGGTTCTCAAGCTTTAGCACACATTAGAATCACCTGGAAGGTTTTAAAAACACAGATTGCCAGACCCCACCACCAGTATTTCTGATTCAGTAAATCTGGGGTGAGACCAGAGAATCTCCATTTCTGACAGATACACAGGTGAAACCACAGGAAGACAACTGACACTGTAAGCTCCCTTCTTCCTTTCTACCTCTCAGAAATTGCTCCCTTCTTCCCAGTCCAGTGCCTCCACTCTTCTTCCTATTTTCTCTAAAAATCAGAAATTAATAAAATAACAGACTCAATTAGCAACATTTTAGCAAAATTTCCTTAACGTGTGTCCTCCAAGGTTGTAAAGGGTCCATTACCTCAAAATAACAGATCATTCTAAACAGAAAATTCACTGCCAATTAAACAGAAATTCATTTCTTCTCATGCTGCTTTGGCAATCATATAATGATTTGATTTGGACTGGGTTATGAGAAATACCGGTTAATAAAGTTTAAAATTGTGGCTCTCCTTTAGTTCTGCCTGTCACTGTAACACCAGAGGAGGTGCTAAAGATTACGTATGGAGACCAGCATCATGGGTCTACAAAGTGATAGGCAAACCATCTAGCAGAAATTAAACTATGGCAACTGTAATTGGCTGACATTGACTAGTTTATTTTTGTCAATTGCAGTTCCACACTGTCAAATTATCTTGGTGTTTTCTTTTCTAGTTTCGAGGATATAATATGGGAGATATACCCATCCAAATCTCTGGGACAAACTACTATTTATATCCTTCAGATGGAGGGCAGATTGAAGTAGAAAAGACATCGTTTGAAAAAGGTATATTTTGAAAGTGGATGGCCAGTGGCTTGAAAGATATTAACCCATTTCAGATAATCTTAGACTCTTGAAGCTATTCCTTAGTGTTAGAGTGAGAGTGGGGGTACACCCACTGCAATTCACTCATGTTCACATTCGACTATAATAAATGATTCAATATAGTCACCTGAGGGTTTAGCTGGGACATCTTAATATGATCATACCAGTGGTTAAGTATTAAAATTGTTCCATACTATAGGTAAATATTATAATACAATAGCAATAAGCAAGCTAATTTATTACCAGTATTAATTCATATATATGTGTCTAAGCACATACTGTGAATTTAGAGCATTTTTCTGGTGTGGGCTCTGAAGCACAGAACTTGGGGACTTATGGTTAATATTCCATTATTTTAGCTATAGAGAAATTTCCTCTATATTCAGAGGTCTTTAAGTGGGTGTTGTAGTTTGCTAGCTGCCAGAATGCAACACACCAGAGATGTATTGGTTTTTAATAAAAGGGAATTTATTTAGTTAAAAAATGTGTAGTTCTTCAGAGGAAAGGCAGCTAACTTTCAACTGAGGTTCTTTCTTACGTGGGAAGGCACAGGGTGATCTCTGCTGGCCTTCTCTCCAGGCCTCTGGGTTCCAGCAACTTTCCCCAGGGTGATTCATTTCTGCATCTCCAAAGGCCTGGGCTGAGCAGTGAGTGCTGAGATGGGGAATGCCGAGCTGCTTGGTCTGTGCTACATTGTGCTCTCTCATTTAAGCACCAGCCAATTAAATCAAACATCATACATTGCAGCAGGCACGCCTCCTAGCCGACTGTTATCAGCGACAGATGAGGTTCACTTGCCATTGGCTCAAGTCCGCAGCGAAAGAACTAGGCCCCTTCACCTGGCCAAGTTGACACCTGACTCTAACTACCACAGTGGGAGAGACAGATAAACTGAGAAAGACTGAGTCTGGAAAGCCTCTAAAGGGCACACTTAATTCTTCTCAAGGGAAGACCTGGGGCCAGGGAGGCTGTCGGGAGCATCTTGGCAGGGCATATCTCTTCACTCTGCCTTAAAGATCCTTTAATTGGGTTTGGGGAGCTGTCCTTTATTTGACAGCTTATTGTCTGATGGAGGGGTGGTCTCTGAGAGCTATAAAGGGTCAGTGTGGAAGGATTGCGCTCAGGTCCTTGCTTAATGGCCAGGAGATTATGTACCCCAGCAGGGGACAGCATGGCTCCCTCTTCCCAGCCTCCCTCTTTCTATGACACCAGTTCACCCCTCTGTCCCCTTTATGTTTGTCTGTGCCTCACTTACTGGGTCACACTGAAAAATCAGAGAACTCCCAAACACATACTGCATGCTAGGAACCATTATTTGTACTTGCTTTCCTACTTTATTTCCTTGCTTCCTCCCTCCTTCCATTTCTTTCTTTCTTTCTTCCTTCCTTCCTTCCTTCCTTCCTTTCTTTCTTCCCTCTCTCTCTCTCTCTCTCTCTCTCTCTCTCTCTCTCTCTCTCTCTCTCTCTCTCTCTCTCTCTCTTTCTCTCTCCTCTCTCTTTCTCTCTTTCTTTCTTTCTCTCTTTCTTTCTCTCCTTTCTTTCTTTTTCTTTCCTTCTTTCTTGCTTGCTTTCTGTTAACTGTCATTAAATGACAACCAATTTGATGAGGACACCATTGCAAGAGTTAGATGCTATTTCCTAGGTGAAATCATGGCTCAGGTAGGGGCATCATTAGATTTTAACTGCCACATCAAACAAAAGTTCACATCAATGATTTTAAAATAAATATTTGAAAGTTTTAAAAATTATTTGAAGAATGGTTTGTGGTATAACATGTCAGCCGATAAATAGTTGTGTTATATAAAGTTTGTTTAAAACTTGAAAGACAACTGTTATGCATATATTTATTTATTTTTATTACCACATGTTTTAATATTATTTAATATCTTATCACCCCTGGGTATAGGGTGCCTTTAGTGGCAACTAAATATGGAGCTCAGAATCATGGAACTGAAGAGAGCACTGAACCCATGTTTTTAATTCTATATTCTATTTTATATAACTAATCCCCATTCTTACTAAGATTCACAGATGCGTGAACTGTGAATATAGTGAACTGTGAAACATATGCTTTAGTTATTGATCTTATCACTAATGTTAAGTCTAAAATGTTTTATTAATTAACTAATTTCCTTTTGCGTATATGTTTCAGATGGCTAGTAGTAAACACTGTATTTTCATCCTAACATACCTATCAATTTTAAGAGGTGATCACGCAATCAAAGCTGGAAAGGGAAAGCTGGTTATGAAAGAAAAAGGCTAAAGAGGAAATCTAAGAAAACTGGGTCAAAATAGTTTGGGAGTGGGGTGCAAAGGTAGTTCAATAGTAGAATGTTCACCTGCCATGTGGGAGACCCGGGTTTGATTCCCAGTCCATGCACTTCCCTCCCTAGAAAACAAGCAAAACAATCAAACAACAAACAAACAAAAAATTCAACAAGTGTTGCTGCAGTAATGGGATACTCACATGGAAAAAGAATGAAATGTGATCCCACCATACAGCATACAAAAAAAATACTATGGGAGTAGGTTGCTAGGAAAATTCTTATCTGACTCTACTACTAATAATTATTGTAATGACATTTATTTATTTATTTATAAATTGCAAATGCACTCACATTAATTATCTCATTTGATTACTCAAAAAGTTGATTATCCTTGTACATTACCAATTTATTTTCTCTTCGAATAGATTGGCTTATATAATTTTATTTGAGATGTGACTAGAAGGCCTGAAAGTATCTTCCTGATCTACCTGCCGTTTATTCATAGAATTCCACCATCTCTTTATTCTCTTGGGCATCCTTGTATAAAGATGTTGACATTCCTAGGTATTTCCATTACCTCATTTAAAGTCTGTGCTGCATCCTTGAAGCCTCTTGTCAAAGAGGTTAACATGGCCTTGCTATCAGACTGTTTCCTATCTCATGATCATTTTTCAGGCCCAACTTTTATCAAAGTGAAAGTGAAAAAGGACAAGCACAATTTTATGATTCATTTAAAAGATCCAAAAGAAACTGTGAACAGAGGAAATAAAGAAGAGGATTATTCAGAGGAAGAGAAAGAAGAAACAAAGGGGGAATCAAAGCCTGAAACAGGTAAGCAGCCGCATCTTTATGCAGTGGGAGGTAAGATTTAGGCCACGCACAGGCAAACTCATCCACGTGGCAGAAAGACACATGTAATCCTTGCATTTAGCACGTGGGGATTTTCTGAAGTATTCCGCCATTCTGCTTATATACGTTTGCCTTAATGGAAAATTAATATCTGGTTTTGCCCTCTCTAGTACCCAGCTCTTGGTTTCACTTGTCATATAGAGTCTGCCCAGCCAGGACATCTTTATGTGGCACTGCCCATCCAGACCTTAGTCTTGAATTACGTCCTTTTACCAAGCATAGCCCTAGAATTCGGGTCCTCCTTAATCGATTCTTAAAGAAGGTTTAGCTTTTCTCCCATATTCTCTGCAAATGATGCTTGTTATTGTGGGGTTTTTTGGGGGGGGTGGGGGGGATGTTCTTTCTATTACTTAGTTCTCTTTGTAGCACCAAATTGCAAGGCTAAGGGAAAAATAAATCTGGCCATGAAGGTCTCTATCTGCTTAGAGATGAAAGCTGCACATGAGTCTCCCCCATGAAACTTCCTAGTGACACCAGATATCTTTAGGCAAAACCACCTGGGTAAATTAATTGTTTTTTGCCCAATATGATGTGGGTTATACCTGCAAAAGGAAATTAGTTAATTAATAAAACATTTTAGACTTAACATTAGTGATAAGATCAATAACTAAAGCATACTTATAAGTTTAATTATGTGACAATATTTTCCAAAACCAAGAAAGAACACATGTCTGATGAACATACCCAAAAACTTTGCCAATGGAAAATTTCTTATTTTGTTTTAACCTAATAGGAAAATATACAGGTTATTATTAAAAATTAGGAAATATAAAAATATATAAAGAAGGTTAACAGTTGCTCATAATTGGATCACCCCAATGATAACCAGTGTCCTAATTAGTGTATTTCTTTTTTACTTTCTCACAAGCCTTTTCTAATTAATTAAACATTCTTTGAAAACAAGCTTTTTTAATGGTTTCATAATATTTCATTGGTATGTGCATATATCATAATTTATGTACTCATTTCCATGTTTTTTCATATTTATTAGGTTTCCACCTAAATAAATAAATACATTTTTGTATACATATATTTATGAGTTTATATATGTATATACTATAATTTATTTAATCACTTCCCTTTTTTGCATATATAGGTGATTTTTTATTTTTAATGCATTCCCAGACTGCTTTTCTTTTCCCTTTTACCTTTATTTTAGGAGTCAGCAAGCTATGGCCTGCTGGCCAAATTTAGCCATTGACCTGTTTTTCTATGATTCATGAATTAAGAATATTTTTTAATATTTGTAAAAAGTTGTATAAAATTTTAAGAAACAAAGAGTATGCATCAGAGAACGTATGTGGCTTGCACAGCTTAAAATATTTACTATCTGGTCCCTTGTAGAAAAAAATTTGCCAATTTCTTATCCAGATGAATCAACAGACAGACAGGTAGACAGTTGGAGAGCCAGAGTGAACTGTGTTCAATGCCTACTGCTGCTTTATTTCTTTTTCTTTCCCATTTTATAAAAGTTTCCATTCTAGTTTATTTTTGTTTAATTTTATTAAGTTTCCTCCTCAGATGGAACACATGATGACACCCCCTCTTAATGGTCACATATCCCTGGATATCCTTTTTTTCACCAGCACTGCTTCATATAGGATCCTTGGGTTTTTTCCTTAAATCTCTCTGGTTTGTAGTTGCTATTGCACTATCTGAGAATCCAGCTCTAGCTTCGGTTCAAGGAGATTATCGTGTATTATTAATTTAATTTTAAATTTATCCTCAAAGTCTCTCATGTCTTCTTCCTGACTTCTTTTTGTTTAAATGTTTGCTCTGGGTTTTCAGATACTTTTTCAACTTACTTTCAAAAAAATTCACTTTAATCTCAAAAGAGACGCTCTCCCATTCAATTTTCTACTGAATAGTAAGTGGTTTGGTTGAAAACGTGTAATTTTTAATAACTTATAATTTTTATAATTCCAAAAGGTGCTTCTTAAAATATCCTTATGGGCCTTAAAAAAAATCAAGTGTTCGTCTATCCCTTCCAAAACTTATAATTTACTGAGCATGTGTTCTGAATTAGTTTGTTTTGTTTTGTGGCAAATATTCCTCTCCAGTCACTGGGACCCTTTAAATTGGTTGTTTCAAGGGCTTTCCCTCAAGTTCGTGCCAATATGCCTTTTTAGTAGTCGTGTATGAAGGTGTCTATTTCTTTGCACCCTGATTGATACTAAATACTGGTCATTTGCATTTCTTCGTCTAAAAATTATCTCTTATGGGGTCAGGATATTTTAAATCATTATTGCACTATTTGATTGTCTATGATAACAGGGGAATGGTGAATTGGAAATAAAACAACAAAACAAAAAATTCATGAGTTTGTCACAAATACCTTAAGAATGCATGTTTTAACAGATTTTGCTTTTAAATTATGTTTGAAACTTTTAAAATGTGTTTTAAAGGAAAAGGAATTTAAAATGTGGAAATTTTAGAATATGTTATAAAATACAGGAAAATTCAGATGGAATTGATGGTTCTAGTTTTAAAACTCAGGTGGATAACCTATCAGATAGCTATGCTATCAACCAATTTATTTCCTTCCTTTATTTTAATCTAAAGCCCGTAAAACAAGCCTCAGATTTTCATCTATTAGCCCAGAGCATACAGTAGGGATTAAACCAATTTTTTAAAATTGATCATGGTAGACCAGCTAAAACCCTTTATTAGCTTTCCAGGGCTGCCGTGACACACTTGTCACTTAAAACAGTGTAATTTCATTGTCTCCCCATTCCGAGGGCTGTAGGTCTGAAATCAAGACCTTAGCAGGGCCATGCTTTCTCCAAAACCTCTAGCGAGGATGCTTCTTCGTCACTTCAAGTTTCTGGTAGTCCTAGCCATTCCTGGGTTTGTGGCAGCTTAAGTCCAATCTCCATCTTCACTTGTCCGTCCACCTTCTGTGTCTGTGTGTCTGGGTCCAAATTTCCCTCTTCTTACAAGGACTCCAATCGTATCAGGTCAGGGCTCACCCTAATCCAGCGTGACCTGACCTAATTAATTACATCTGCAAAGACCCCATTTCCAAGTAAGCCACAGTCACAGGTTCAGGGGGGCTGCATTTGGGGGAGAGTCTATTTAAACCAGTACAGTCCCACTCCCAGGCTTCCCACAGAGTTGTGCTTACATTTCTTTTTAATAAAATGGAAGTGTCCTTGATTTGCTTTTGTCTTCTATGCCAGATGCTGAGATTAAAGCTGTCAGCAAGTTTGGATCTTTTTCTGCCACCTTGGAAAATGGAATCTGCCTCTCAATAAGTTACTACGGGCCAAGTGGAATGGCACCAGGTGAAATAAACACAACAGGAAGAATAAACGTATCGCATGGCCAGAGTACCTGCCCATCCTCTGTCTTCTCACTCATTGATAAATATGTTCTGATTGAACATCCTTCATAGTTTTTCTTGTAGGAGGGTGAGGAAGGGATATAAAAATATGTATGTGTGTCCCTTGTGTGTGCATATGTGTGTATATAAAATCTCTCATATATATGTATTATTTAAATAACAGTGCATTGAAATGTTAGACATCATGTATCATGGAAATATGATCTTATATATCAACCACAAATACACACAGAATATACCAGTTATCTTTGTTAACAAGCCCATGAAAATAACCCTGTTAAATTGTGCCCCAAAAAGCAAGATTTGCCAAGAAATTCCCTTGAATTTCAATACTACAGGATAATACTTTTATGAATCTTGTGATTATAGAACTATTCAGTGTGTTTCAAGACATTAGTATTAAAGGAGCCATTCATTGGACATCTTAAAGGACTTCTCTGCTCTGGTTTTAATAAACAGTCTCCAACTGGAATCTATTTCCTTTCAAACCACAAAATAATATGCCACTTTACCAAGAAGCAATTAGGAAATCTTGTGGGTTCCTATACATTTCAGAGGGATCTAACCACAACACACATGAAAAAAAAAATTCAAAATCAAAAGGTAATTGCATGCTATGTAGCCTTAAAACTATAATAAATTTTTGAGTGCCAGGATACCTCATGGTGATCCAATTTTCTGTCTTACAATGTAGTTCCTTTAATGCAGAGGCAATATTCTCATGGATCATAGAATCTTATTTCTTGCCTTGTACCAAATATACTAGTACTCCATGAATTAGAGAGTCCATTAAATTTATTAATAGTTTTGCTTCCTTTAGGGTTTTGTCTTCTAATTTTGTTTGATTTCTTTTAAACCAGCAATTGGAGAAGTCACTTGGTATCTAACAAATTCTTTGTTAAACTCCATTATCATCATCTCATCACCAAGAAATCCTACCATCTCTGAATATAGGTTATCATCATTTTAGATTAAGATGTTTATACTTTACTATTGACTACATTACTCCTATTCCTAAATGACTTCTTTATTCTTGACTTAATCCTTGAGTCAATATGTGATCATTCCATTTGAAAAAATGTTTCTAATCTCAGATTATAAATATTTGAAAATGTTTATAATATAGATAACTAATTTTTAGTATCTGAGTATTTTTTTAAAGTTGAAGGCATGATTCTTTTTAAAATATATACCATAAATTTCTTAAGGATACACATAATACTGATATTTAAGTACCTTTGTCTACTAATTGCAAAACAAATTTCCAATCCAGTTCTCCCATTTAATTGGGTACACACAGCTAAGAATAGTTTAAGGCAGGAAATGAATGATGCAGCTGTGAAAAAGGCAAAAACACAAAGAAGTCCAATTAAATCTTTGAACTCCATTTTATGTCTTCCTGATAAATGTGAATGTTTGATTTACTTGTTTCCCACTTTTTCTATTTACAGAGGATAATGATCCTAATTTGGAAGCAATGTTGAATATCCCTTCAGCACTTACTCCAACAGTGATTCCTGTTATAGTGACTGTTCCTCAGGGCAAAGGAAAAGGGAAACCAAAAGGCAAAGAAAAACCTAAAGAATCCCTTAAAGAAGAGGAGCACCCGAAAGAAGAAGAGAAAAAGGTAAATGAACCTTGCCATGGGTTCCCAAAATGTGTTTCTGCCGCAATGTTAACTTTTTTAAGACTGTGAGTTGTCAACTTTATTGTGCCAATATATTAACATGCTCTATCTAGTTTCAATTTTGAAGGAAAGATTTGGACACACAAGTTGATTCCCACTTCAGGGAACATATTATCATATACAAGCTGTCTCAGGTCATTCATTCTAAGCTCAGAATGACTAGTAGTTCAAACTATTTCTATTCTGGTTCTCATGTGGTCTTGGCTTTTGATTAGCCAAGTTTCTACCATTTTTTATTTTTAACATGTTATTTATCTCCATTGAGATAAAAAGAACTGGAAAGAAGACTCTATAACTAAACAATGGAAACACTTCATTTGATGGACTTGGACTTAGATGTTGATGCACCAGGAATCCAGAAAGATTAGAGTCAACCAGTTCCACTTCTGCTTCGGTATAAGACCAGTCCACCTTCCACCCCAGCCCTCCACACACACACACACACACACACACACACACACACCACCTTCCACCCCAACCCTCCCTCACACACACACACACACACACCACCTTCCACCCCAGCCCTCCCTCACACACACACACACACACACACCACCTTCCACCCCAGCCCTCCCTCACACACACACACACACACACCACCTTCCACCCCAGCCCTACACACACACACACACACACACCACCTTCCACCCCAGCCCTCCCTCCCACCCACACACACACACACACACCACCTTCCACCCCAGCCCTCCCTCACACACACACACACACCACCTTCCACCCCAGCCCTCCCTCACTCACACACACACACACACCACCCTCCACCCCAGCCCTCCCTCACTCACACACACACACACACCACCCTCCACCCCAGCCCTCCACACACACACACACACACACCACCTTCCACCCCAGCCCTCCCTCACACACACACACACACACCACCTTCCACCCCAGCCCTCCCTCACTCACACACACACACACACCACCCTCCACCCCAGCCCTCCCTCACTCACACACACACACACACCACCCTCCACCCCAGCCCTCCACACACACACACACACACACCACCTTCCACCCCAGCCCTCACTCACACACACACACACACCACCTTCCACCCCAGCCCTCCCTCACACACACACACACACACACACCACCTTCCACCCCAGCCCTCCCTCACACACACACACACACACACCACCTTCCACCCCAGTCCTCCCTCACACACACACACACACACACACACCACCTTCCACCCCAGCCCTCCCTCACACACACACACACACACACACCACCTTCCACCCCAGCCCTCCACACACACACACACACACACACACACACCACCTTCCACCCCAGCCCTCCCTCACACACACACACACACACACACCACCTTCCACCCCAGTCCTCCCTCACACACACACACACACACACCACCTTCCACCCCAGCCCTCCCTCACACACACACACACACACACACACCACCTTCCACCCCAGCCCTCCACACACACACACACACACACACACACACCACCTTCCACCCCAGCCCTCCCTCACACACACACACACACACACCACCTTCCACCCCAGCCCTACACACACACACACACACACACACACACCACCTTCCACCCCAGCCCTCCACACACACACACACACACCACCTTACACCCCAGTCCTCCCTCACACACACACACACACACACCACCCTCCACCCCAGCCCTCCCTCACACACACACACGCACACACACACACACTTTGACTCTAAACATTGTCCTAATAGAACTCAGATTAAAAAGTGCTCCTAAGGGGGCCAAAAAAGAAACTACTGATCAAATCTTAACTCTCCGAATATTTGCTATTAAAGTACAACATAAACTTCTATAAGAAGAAAAAATAAGCTAAAAGTGGCCAGGAAATTGAATTTAGTCTGTGGCCCTTTAGAAGTGATTTAAATGCTCCTTAGCTCCTGTACCATATTTACATGACTATACCAGATAAGTTTCCTCGTGCCAGACCAATTGACCTTTGTTAAATAACAATTCTTCAAGTGTTGAGCAGAATGGCCACAGATAATTCAGTTTTAAATAATTAGTTTTACTGATTTGGCCAAAAAGCAGTTTGGGAGCAAACGGATTGATTCACTCATCTTTTTTTTATTAATAATTATTAGATGGTGGGTAATGGTTTCTGATTTTGTATGTAATTATAGGTTTGAATATAATGAAATTGTTCACTTCACAGAATTTATTAAGCTTTTTCCACTTAATTTTATTTTGTGTTTTTAATTTATTTTCAGCTATGCATAGTTTTTCTTTGTTAGTAACAAAACGCAGAACATCCTATATGGTCAACAATAGAAGACTAGGTAGAATATATTAAATATTCAACAATGAGGCTAGTAAAAGAGAACCAACTGAAAAACATGAAATTGTTATTAATAGGAGATTGGTTGGAAGTAACTGAATAACTCATTTTTGTGTATAAAACAAGAGTCAGGCATAGTTAGCATAAAATTAGTTAGAATTTCTTAAATAGGATACCCAAATTCTCATTAATTTATAAATAATTTATTTTATCATGTCTTCTTTTTTCTTTTGCTGTTTTCACTTACTATGTAGGAAATACATGGTCATTACAGAAAAATAAGGACACATATCCTAATAGTGTAATATCTCTAGCATCCAAACCATAAGAATTACACAAAGAAGACAGTGAGGATGCTGGTATACACATACCCTGCACTTACACACACAGTCTTTCAAGGCATAATTCAAGCCCCACATCCTCCATGAATCTTCCCAGGTATTTCCCTTAAATTTGCTGGCTCCCTTTTCTGAGGAAAGACGTGCAAAGCATCCGGTGCTGTTATTTAACTGTTTCCCATGTCTGTGCCCTTCTATGAATGGAACATGAACTCCACACAAGCAGAGACTCATGCATACTTGCAAGCTTCATTGCAGAGCCCACCTAGCTCTGGGCAAATCACATCCTAAGTGCTCAGTAAGTTCTTACTTGGTCAAAATAACTCAAGAACTCATTTAGAAAATGTCAAGCAATTAATCACATGCTAAATTATTTATTTTGTAGGAAGAAGTAGAACCAGAACCCACTTTAGAAGAGACTCTTTATGTTCCCACATTCCAAAACCTAAATGTGTCTTGCCCCAATGGGCTCCTATTGACCTTCATTGGGCAAGAGTCTACAGGTGAGTTCTAGCTGAGTGAAGCAGGAGGCAGGGGACCAAAAAATCATCATGTATACACATGAATTTGAATCACCATCAAAAATTGTGTATTTGACCACACATGCATAATGAACAATAAGGGTATTTTCATATAATGACAGCTCAAGGTCACCCTGTTCCCAACTGTCAGAGCTAGGTTGCCATTCCTAGGCTAGTGGTGACAGAGCCAGTGCTGGTCACAGGTATAGTGGTTTGCTAGTCTGATCAAAACAAAGGACAGTGAATACAAAGTATATATAGAGAGTGCAGGTGAAATGGATGAAAAAAAAAATCAGGCTTCATCCCCAGATATCATATATGATTTTATACAGTCTGTTATTTCTATTGATTCTGCACATAGATCCTAACTTATTAAGTTGTATAAATAAATGCAAATAGAACACCTTTAATTATCTTAATGGAATCCACATTAGCAACTGGACTTGAATATCATTTAAATGGAGACCCACTCGTTCATTTGAAGTAGGAGATGCAGCAAAGAAAGCACTGAACAGGATCCAAAGCTGTTCCCAGAATGAACTAACTATATGGACTTTTAAGTTATTTACTGTTTCTGGACCATGTTTTTTCATCCAATAAATGGATGAAAAAACCAAGTACCCCCCACACACACACTTTTTATAATTCTCTTGTGTATGCCATATTTGAAAAAGAAAAAAACACCATGCGTCTTTATTTTTCTCCCTTGCCAAACCAAAAGTAAAGAAACTAAAAAGTTGTAATTAATCTATATTGTCTTATCTCAGATATATTTTGCTTTTCATCAGGTTTTATGAATTATTAAAAATAGAACAATTTCCTCTGTTTCTATAAAAGGAGCACAACTCTCCACGATGAGCTCCGCTGTGCTAGATGGTCACAGGGGCTTCTGAAGTCTACGGTGGTATGAACATATTGAAAGGAATATTGTTTTCAACTTCAAGGGCATGTTTGCTTGTTCTTGCTTGATCCTCTCCCCATACCATACCCCAGCTTAAGGCCTGTTCCATCCACACCTGTCTCTGTCATCAGTTTCATTCTCTTCCCTGACATTTTCATCCTTCTCTCAGAGTCGATGCTGTGGTTAATAATAAGCCTACCCACTCTTTCGGTCCCTCAATGCCCTTTTCTCTCTTCCTCCTTCCCCTGTGTCTCCTTCTCCCTGCAGCTAGCTCACCACTTTCCCTGGGCTCCAGAGGAAGGTCCACTTGAGTAACTGTCACACATGGGGCCTCCACTTGTGAGTGTCGGGAAGGCAGAGATTACATCTGACATCTTCACCGGTTTCCTGACAACCCCACTGTTAGGTCCAGCAAAGGAACTCTTGATGCAGACCCCCTTCAGACTCCTTCTCAGCTCCTCAGCAGGTCCAAGGATGCAGATACAAACCAACTGCTGCACTGGCTGGGGTTGTTTCCTCCAGAGGAATGAAGGCATCCCAGACAGCTAGAAATATGGTCCTCATCTGTTTCTGTCAATAACGCCCTCCCATGCCAGTGCCTCCCTCTCTACAGTGCCTGCACAACGTATCTTAGTCTAGATCAATACGCCCCCTTGTTGTGCACTCTTTGGGGTGCAGTTTTTCTTTTAAAGGGTGGCTCCCTGAGTGGGGGGGTGGGGTAGCCTGAGGCACTTCCGGCAGCCCTCTGTGTTGGTGGCTCCCTTCTGTTTCTTCCCCATTTTCTCCCTCCTCTAATAAATGTTTAAGTCGCAAAATAATAATAATAATAAGCCTACCTAAAACGCATAATCATTTAAAAATCTTCCATATGTTAGGAATATCCTAATCCAAATCTAGGCATAATTACAACCTAAAAGCCAAAGTAGCGATGCCTTCATCAGGATCCGCGTTGGACGCAGGCAGAGAAGGTCGCACAGTGTGGAAAGGAGTCTGGGCTTGGTCTTTCCTGGGTGGCTTTGAACAGTTCGCAGCCCCTCTGCACCCGAATTTCCTCGTGTATGAAACAGCACTATCTACAAAACTATCCGCTTTAAGTATTAAATGAGAAAATGCTTTATAATCTGGAGCACATTTCAAATGGTAGTTTTTTGGCTGTGTCCCTGGCGGTGGTTTTTACAGACTAAGATAACAGAAACTTGGTCAGTTCCAGCTCTGTCACCTACTACCTATGTGACTTTTGAGAATTTGTCATGCCTCCAAGTCTCCATTTCTTCATCTAAAAAAGGTGAAAATGTCTATTTTAAAGGGATGTCGAGGTAAACTAAATAAGATACATACGTAAAGAATTTAGCGTATAGAAATATCTCAACAAATGTTTGTTTTTTTCATCATTATTATTACTCTCATGACTGAGGGGCATCGTGAAAGCTCTCATTTCAGAATAGTTTTCTCACAACTTGATATGGTCCTTGAAACACCACCGTTACCTGTTAATTCCTTCTCATTAAGGCTTTATACTCCAAGAAACCACTCTATACAATGCAAAGAAATTAGTTAGTAATAACTGAGTAGTTAATGTGTGCCAGAAAGTCTCGATAAATAGTTCTTTCTGAAGGAGCTTATTAGGTGCTTTTCTCTTTGATCGCCAGCTACAAACAGAACCCAGGGAAATCTGGATTTGGTTACAGGCGAGGGGATTATTTTAACCTTGGCAGATGGTGAATTGCCTAGGAAGGGCAAGCCTGAGTGACTCTGGGGCAACCAGGGGACACCAGAGGAGAAGTGTGTATCGGGGCAAGAATTTACTTACAGGTGAGAGAAAAAGCACCGAAGGGGAGAAAAGGGAACATCTAAGACAGCAAACTTTGCTCCCTTCATAACTTGTCCCCAAGATGTCCTGTACTCCATTACAAGGGGAAGCCCCCATCATGTGCTTGTAGATGACTTCGTTTACTACATTTGAGTGTAACAAGGCAAGCAGAAGACCAGCACTCTGGGTCATCTGCTGTGACATGGATACTGCGCTATTATCCACATTCAGACAAAAGAATGAAAATGATTAAAGCAAGAAGACAGAGCCTGAGCCCCACAGCATTGCCCAGTTGACAGTAGGTGCTGTTGTTGTTGTTTAAGGTCAATATGTCGGAGATGAGGAACCCACTTGGGACATCATGGTCCGACAGAGCTACCCTCAGAAGACGAAGCACTATGAGTTCTATAAAACGGTCATGCCACCAGCAGAGCAGGAGGCATCGAGAGTGACCACCAGCCAAGGCACTGTTGTCAAATACATGGTGGATGGATCCACACAGGTGAAAGAATATGTTAGCTAAGTTACCCACCCCTACTGCAAAGCAGAAGATAGAAAAGGATATAGGCAATGGATAATACTGTAATGGAAAAGAGAAACAGCGCATTTGAAAATGGTATGACACACTTTGAAACAACAAATGAAAAGTAGTATGATTAGAGAAAAAAGTCATGTAATACAGAATACAAATAAACTGATTGCTTCTACACATAATCCAATATTGCAGATGGAACACAGTGTTTACCTACCCACCACTCTCAAGACCCCTTAAGATAATAGAAAAATATCTCTGAATAATAAATTCAGAACAGCTCTAGAGAACAACAAAGTATGTCATCCATGGGCCTGAAATTTGGGAGCGTTCTTAGAAAATGCGTGTCAGATGGGGTCAAACTGATGGAGAGACAAGGGAAAAGTTTAAAACATAACAAGAGAAAAACCTTCAGTGAAATTAAAAATGAAAATGGGAGTTTTAACACACATATTTCACAGATGGGGCTCAGGGTTCGGGAAATCAGGGTAGTACCCCAGGCAACTCCTGCTGCCTGGAGGGTGGAACCAGAAGGCACTGTCCCTATAAGGCACATTTCCTGCTCCATCCTTACCCAGCAGTAGCCGGGAGGAGGTCCATGGACAGACACTGCTTCCTACATCCATCAGGAAAGTGAAGGGGGATTCTCAATAAGAAATATGAACATACACCAAAGAATCATCAGCTTTTGAGGAAAACCAGTCCCATGAAAGCAAAATTCAATAAATAGAAGCATTGTACCTAAAAATAAGAGTAAGTAGTTAAACAACAACAAAAAGCTTGAAAGTAAGTAAAGGTGATATGAGCAGAGACTTAAGAAGTTTTCAGTCCATAAAATAATTGTTTTTAATTACTATGGAAAAAAAGACAAGAACTCCTAAAAATTAAAAATAGCAATTGTGGAAGAAATTGGGGGTGGGTGGACTGTGAGGGAGAGAAAAGTTTTAAGAGACATGGAGAAGGGATCAGTATAACAGAATTTCCAGAAAAAGAAAATAATGAGAATGAACAAGGAAAATAATCAAAGAAATAAGAAATTCCCAGGGTTTAAAGGAAAAAGATACCTACAGATTAATCAGGGCTACCAAGTACCAGTTAGGATTTTTAAAATCCACATCTAGATATATGAAAATGCAATATTTGGACTCATTGGATAAAGAGACAATCCCAAAAGCTTCCTGAAGAGAACCAGTTACCCCTGAAAGAATCAGGCTGAGATGGACATTGCAGACTTCTCTTGAGCAGCACTGACACTAAAAGACGGTGGTTCTTGTCTTGTTCACTGGGAAGCTATAGATGCTGATACTAGATACAAAATCTTTCAAACCTATAGATATTATAGATGCTAGAGAGATGGTTATGGAAACTAAGTATTTATATATGTGTGTTAAAGCTCTAAAGGTAATCAGAAAAGCTGAAATAGAATGAATAATTTCCCAATTGCATAGGGCAGATGTGAGGAATTGGGGAAGAATCAATCTATCAAAAAACATTATGTAGAAAAAAAGGAAATGGAACATAAAAAGAATGTAAATGGAAAACATAAAATAATATTACTGTGCTTGTTATTAAGCTACTGTCTTTAAGCCCAAAATCCATCTTTCTATAATATGCTTTGAGAAACAGGGACAGGAGATCTATAAATGTCATCTCTGCTTTGGATTATTTTTAACCAATTTCAGATTGGCTCACAATGTTTATTATGTGTCTCTTCCTTGCTTCTGAGAATACTGAGAAACTCTGATTTTCCTTCAGGTTCTCTTCGCAGATGGTGCTGTGAGCAGTAGCCCTGATTCGGGTCCTGTTTGTCCCCCTCCTGAAATGCCGACCACCCCTTACAGTGGAGACTTGATGGACTCAGTATCTCAACAAAAGTCAGAAACAGCCCCATCTGAGATTGTCCTCATCAAAAAAGGTAGTAATTAAAGCTTCTCAATTTATAATGGACTTAATAATGAATAATGAATATTCATTACAATTATTCATATTGAATAATGAATCTTCAATATCATTATTATACCTCTCTCCCTTTTCTATGAATATACTTATATATGCATATACACGTGTACATACCTGAATATAAATTCTAATTAGAATTACACACCATATATATATACTGTTTCATAAACACTTTTTTATCATAGTAATAGATAATGAACATTTTCTGGACCAGTGTATACTCTTGCACGGCAGAGTCTGTAATGCTTGGTGGGGTGTTTTAGAGGTGGTTCAGGACATCCTGGATGTCAGCTTTCTGAGTAGACCTCGCTGTGATTCACGTGGCCATTTCCTCATAGCTACAAGAAGGCTACCACAGCTCCAGGCATGTGGTCCTCACAGAGCGACTTCCAAAGCAGAAAGGAAGCAGGGTGAATACGAAAGCTTTCATTAAGTGTCTTTCTTTATCAGGGAGGAAAATCTTTCCAGGAGCTCCCCCCAGCAGACTTCCCCTTACATCGCATTGATTAACCTGGCCAGGATGTAGGCTGGGAAAACAAGTATCTGACATTGTTTACCTTTTTTTCAATGGTGAACACGACCAGTAGGGAAGAACTGAGCGCATAACAGTTAGGAAAGCAATCAGCAGTGTCTGCCATAATCTAAATTACAAAATTACCCTCCTGAAAGATGTTTCTGAGTTACAACATTACCAGCATGTATGAAAATATCTGCTACCACATAGCCTTGCCAAAAGCAGATAGCATCATTCTTTTCATCTTATTCAATTTGTTTGGCAATTGATGCATCTATTATTATGTTATTTGCATTTCTCTGATTACCAGTGAGGTTAAACTTTTAGCAATGTTTATAGGGCTTTTTTTTTTCCTTTTGGTAGATTTCCTATAAGTATATATTTTCTTGGTTTACTATTGATTTTTTCTTCATTTTCGTATTAAATTTATAAGAGATCTTTATATGGAAGATATTTGTGTACCAGGCACAAGTCTGAATGCTTTAAAATATCCAGTCAGTTCATGCTCACAGCAAGGCATTGATGAGGAAATTGAAACACACGAGGGAAGGTAAAGAACGTCCTCAGGTTCTCTCAGCTGGAAAGTAGCAGCGCTGGGCTTTGAGTCTGAGTGCCTCACTCTTAAATTAGGCTGCTTCTCATGTGTTACAGATTTTTCTCACATTCGCCTTTAATGATCTAAGACTAAGATTTCATCTTTTTTGTAGATTTCACACATCTCACCACAGTACTCAGTGAATATGGCGGCAAACTGAATTCCTTTTTTGGGTTACTTAAAATTTAATGAAATAGATATGCTTTGAGTGGGAGCTTAATTTTCCTGGTTGGAGGAGTAGAAGTCCCCTATAATTTTCCAAACTCCTCAGCTCAAGTGCTCACTCTCTTGCCGACACTGCAGAGGATGTATTGTCAGTATAGACTTCTCTGAGTCTAACCTGGTTCCGGAGAGCTTCTACCTCCAGCACTGGGTTATAGATTTCTGCACAGCCCTTCCATTCTAAGTGATGCATTCACCTTTTGTTTTTAACATTAATAGATTTTATTTTTTAGAACAGCTTCAGATTTTCAGAAAAATTGATCAGAGTTCCTGTCTACCCTTCCCCCTGCCTCACAGTGTCCTGTATTTTAACATCTTGAATTGTGTGGCATTTTTGATTACAATTGAAAAACCAATGTTGATACATTCTCATTAACAAAAATCCATAGTTTGTATTAGGGTTCACTCCTTGTATTGTACAATTCTGTGGATTTTGACAAGTACATAAGATGAATCCACCATGCAGTGCCATACAGAATAATTTCACCACCCTGAAAAATCCTCTGTGCATCAGTTATTCATCCTTGTACCTACATTCTCCTACCCTAAACCACTGGCAACTAATGATCTTTTACTGCCTCTATAGTTTTGTTTTTTTGGAATGTCATACAGTTGGAGTCATAGAGTATGTCTTCATTTCAAGTTGGTTTCTTTCACTTAGTAATATTTGTTAGCGCTTCCTCCATTATCTTTCATAGCTTAATAGACATTTCTTTTTATGGTTAAATATTATTCCCCTGTATAGTGCATCACAGTGTGTTTGTTAGAGGTGGCCTATTAGAGGTCATCTTGTTCCTTCTAGATTTTGACAACTATGAATAAAGTCACTATGATTATTTATGTGCAGGTTTTTGTGTGGACATAAATTTTCAACACATTTTTTAGTGAATACGTAGGAGTGAGAATGCTGGATTGTATGGTTAGACTATATTCAGTTTTAAGGGAAACTGCCAGAGTATCTTCCGAAGTGACTGTGCCATTTTGCATTCCCACCAGCAATGAATGAGTCCTGTTGTTCCACATCCTTGCCAGCATTTGATAGTGTCAGATTTTTGTAGTATAGCATTCTAGTAAGTGTGGTAGTAGTATCCTGTTGTTTTCATCAGAGATTCCCTAGCGGCATATGATGTTGAGCATCTGTTCATATGCTTATTTGTCATATGTCTGTCTTCTTTGGTGAGGTTTTGTCCATTTTTAATAGGGTTGTTTATTTGCTTAGATCATTCACTTTTAGAGATTGTATTTTACCAGTGCTTTCTGGCATACTTCATGCCTTCTGTCCTCGCTTCCTTCAGGGTCTTACACTATTCAGTCTAGATACTGCTCACCCAGTCTTCTCTCAGGACAGGCTCCTGTCCTTGGGGAGGATCGCTAGTTGGAGAATGACCCTGCACCCGTCCCTGCTCCCTGCTCATTCCAGTGGCACTTTTACCTCTGCCTCTGTAGGCTTGTTGTCAGCCGGCTTTTGGTGGCCCTTATGCTCAATCCGAGTTTGAGGGTTTTCCCTCTCTCCTAATTTTCCTGAAAATGTATTTACTGTTTTTTTTCTTTCAATTTTTATTGTTGTTTGGTATGATTTCCAGATGAGAAAGGGGAAAATTCACAATTATTCTGCTGCCACATGCCTGACAGAAATAGAATCTCTCTTACATTTCTGCTGTCTTTGGGTTTATTTTGCTGTTCTTTTTTGTCTTCCTAAGGTGGACATTTCATTAATTTTCAGAAGTTCTTCTTTCCTAATACAAGCATTTGTGGCTATAAATTTTCTTCAAAGTCCTCCTTTAGCTTTATCATGTACTTTCTAAATACCAGCTTCATTGAGACATACATTCACACATCATGATATTCATCATTTAAAGTGAAGTTTTAGCATCCCACAAAGTTTTGCAACCATCTCCACTATTTAATTTCAGAACATTTCATCACCATGTAAAAAAACCCAGTACCCATTAGTAGTCCATCACCATTTCCTCTTTCCCCCATCTCTGGAAAATGCCTGTCTACATTTTGTTTCTATGGATTGGCTATTCTGAATATTTCACAAGCATATAAATGTACAATATAGGATCTTTAGTTATTTGCTTCTTTCATTTAGCATAATATTTTCAAGGATTATTCATGTTTTAGCATGTACCAGAACTTAATTTTTATGGCTGAATAGTACTTCATTCTATGGATATGCCACCTTTAGTTTATCTACTCATCAGTTTAGGGACTTTTTAGTTATTATGAATAATGATGCTAAATCCTTCATATACATGGTTTTGTGTGAACATGTGTTTTTAATTACCTTGGATTTATACCTAGGAGTGGAATTGCTGGGTCCTTTGGTAACCCCTTGTTTAACCTTCTGAGGACTGTCAAACAGTTTTAAAGCATTTTCCATTCCCCCCAGCAATGTATGCAGGTCCCAGTTTCTCAGCATCCTAGTCAACACTGCCCTTGTCTGTCTGCAGCCATTCTGGTCAGTAGGAAATGGGATCTCGTTGTCTTTTTATTTGTATTTCCCTAATGAGTAATGATATTAAGCAACTTTTCATGTACTTACTTGTCATTTGTGTATCATTTTTGGAGAGATGTCTGTTTAGATCTTTTGCTCAGTTTTAAATTGGCTTATTTTTATTTTTTATTCTTGAGTTGTAAGTGTACTTTGTATATTCTGAATACCAGTCCATATCAGATATATGATTTGCAAATATTTTCTTGTGTTTAATGGGTTATCTTTCCACTTTCTTGATGGTGCCCTTTGTTTATGTTTTTGTTTTTTATTTTTGTTTTCATTTTTTATTAGAGCAGTTATAGTTTTTCAGAAAAATCATGCAGAAAGTATAGAGTTCTCAAATATCCCTCCCTTACATATGCAGTTATCTTGATTCTTTACACTTTGCATTTGCATTAGTGTAGTGCATTTTTCTACAGTGATGAGACAATATTAGTGTAATTATACTGCTAATTGCAGTCCATGGTTAGCATTAGGGTTTGATCTTTGTAGTCTGCAGTTCAATTTTTTTATTTTTATTTTTATTCTGATAACATATATACATCCTAAAGTAACATATGTATATCCTAAAATACCCCCATTTCAACCACTTTCAAATACACAATTCAGTGGTGTTAATTACATTCAAAATGTTGAGAGTCCCTCACCGCCTTCCATTACCAAAACTCTTCCATCACCCCAAGCAGAAACTCTTGCTTTAAGAGTTTAAAACAAGATTAACTCACCATTAAGGATTAACTGACCATTCTCTACCCCTACCCCTGCCGCAATTACCTGTATTCTTGTTTCTGACTCTATGAATTTGCATATTCTAATTATCTCATGTATGTGAAATCTTTCGGTGACCTTTGTGTCTGGCTCTAACATATCTTCAAGTTTCATCCATATTGTAGCAGAACCTCATTCCCTTTTATAGCTGAATAATGTTCCTTTATATGTATGCATATTTTGCTTATCTATTATTCTGTTGATGAATACTTGGGTTGTTTCCATCTTTTGGCAATTGTGAATAAAGCTGCTATAAATATCAGTGTGTAAATATCTGTTCAACTCCCTACCTTCATTTCTTTAAGATATATACCTAGAAGTGGAATTACCAGATCATATGGTAATTCTATACGTAACTTTCTGAGGAATTGCCAGACTGTTTGCCATAGTGATTGCACCATTTTTACATTACCATCAATAATGAATGAATGTCCCTATGTCCCCATATATTCTCTAACATTTATTTTCCATTTTATTAATAATAGCTCTATTAGTTTCCTTGGCTATTCAAGCAAATACTATTCAGTGGATTGACTTAAGTGAATAGAATTTATTGGCTTACTGTTTTGAGGCAAGGAGAAGTCCAAATCAAGGCATCATTAAGGCAGTGCTTTCTCCCAGAAGACTAGTGTTCTGGAGCCAGCTGCCTGCGGCCCTTGGTCCTTAGCTTTTCTGTCACGTGGCAATGCACGTGGCACTCTCTCCTTCCTTCTTTCTGTTTTGGGTTCTGTTGACTTCCAGCTTCTGACTGTTTTCCAATGTGACCTTCCCTATATGGCCTTCAGCAACAGAATTAAGACCCATCCCAACTCAGCTGGGTCACACCTTAACCAAAGCAACCTCATCAAAAGGTCCCATTTATAAGAGTTCATACCCAAAGGAAGGCGCCAAGTGTAAGAACCTGTTTTTCAGGGTTGCATAGCTCCAAACCACCACAGTGGCCACTCCAGCAGGTGTGAAATGCTGTCTCATTATAGTTTTGATTTGCATATCCCTAATGGTGAGTGATGTTGAGCATCTTTTCTCATGCTTATTAATCATTTGTATATCTTCTTTAGAGAAATACAAATTTCCTCAACTGCTATTGCTGCCTCAGACAACCACATTGCTAAAAATTGCCACTGATTATTTTCAGTAAGTGCCCAGGAAAAAAATTGTTCAACCCAAATGAGTTATGAGTCAGGTCAGAATAAGGCTTTCCAAGGAATTGCCAGGCAGGTCAAACAATGGCAGTTTTCTGATGGCAGGTTTTGGCAGGGAGCTCCAAGCCCATCTGACCCCTACAGTGGCTGCCAGGCAGCCAGTTTCTGAGGAACTGTGATAGTTAAGCTGTTGGTTTTCAAGGCTACTGCAGACCTGGTTTTCAGGGGAATAGGAATATTGAAGCTATTTTTATAACTGAGATTCAGCAATTTATCTTGAATTAGTCCTCAGATTGTTTTAACTCTGATTAATTTCCAGAATTCTGGAGATGTTGATTTTAACATTTTTCCCCAGTGTTCTCGTTGTTTTATGGAGGAGCAGATTTCTGGATGTCCTTACTCTGCCATTCAGAAATTGCTTATCCCATCCCACAAGATTTAATATTTAATATTTTTGGTATTTTTCACTTCTAAATATGTTCTTATTTCCAGGATGACTTCTTTAACCCATGGGTTATTTAAATTTGTTTCTCAATTTCCAAACCTACAGAGTATTTCTCCTTTGTTTTATAATTGATTCCTAATTAATTCTTTGAAAATTGTTGAAACGTGATTTATAGATTCGTATATGGTCCAGTTTTTTAAGTTCCATGTGTACTTGAAAAGAGATGTACCCTGCAGTTATTGCAGTGTTCTCTTCACCTCTGTTAGATAAGACTTGTTAGTTGTGCTGCCCAGATTTGTACCCAAGTTCAGCAAACTTGTTCTGCAAAGGTCAAGGTAATAAATGTTTTCAGCTTTGTGGGCCGTATGGTCTCTGTCACAACTACTCAGCTCTGCTGTTGTAGATGAAAGGGACCATACAAATGTGCATGGCTGTGCTCTGAAATGACTTTATTTATGGACACTAATTTGACTTGCATATAATTTTCATGTGTCATGAAATAGTATTAAAAAAAATATTTTCAACCATTTGGAAATGTAAAAAACGTTACTTTACAGACTGTTCAAAAGCAGACATTGGCAATAGCTTGTCCACAGGCCCTATTCTATCTCTTTATAGATTTTAAATATCTATTGTATCAATTTATTTAACAGAAATATGTTTAGATCTCTTGCTGAAAAGGTAGTATAGTCTATTCAGTCCTGTGGTCCTTATAATCGTTTTCAAAGTAATTTTGTCTTTTCTATAGTTCTGTCAGATTTTCCTGTATGCATTTTAAAGCTATGGTTTTAGATGCTTACAAATTTAGGATTGTTATATTATCTCTTCATGGTAAATTTAACATTATCATTATACGATGACTTTTATCCTAGAATTCTTTCCTGCCGTAATGTCTGTCTTGCTTATATTATTATAGCTTTTTAGGTGGATGTTTAATATTTTCTCAGTAAAACATTTTTCTCACTTAAATTTTACTTTTCTGTGGTCTATACTTAAATATGCCTAATGTATACAGCATATAGGAGGATGTTTTAAAAATTCAATTTAATAGTTTTTATCTCTTCACTGGCAGTTTAATCAATTTATTAAAAATATATATATATATATCTGGATATATATTTCTATTATCTTATTTTTAAATTTCCATTTGCATGACAGATACATGTTTTTATTTTCTTCCCTTCTTGCTTATGTTGGATTATTTTCCTGGTTCCTTTTTTTCTCTATTAGTTTGAAATTTATATTCAAATATTCCTATTCTTTTTGTAGGTTTCCCTGGAAATTTTATCTTGCATGCTTAATTTATCAAAGTCTACAGTTAATACTTTTATCTTGCTCCAAAAACATCATAGGAATCATTCAATTTAAATTATAACTTCCTGACTTAAATGCTATCATGGTCACATATATAATTACGATCATGTCTCTGTAACTCCACAAGATATTGCTTTTATTTTATATAACCAATGCTACTTTATATTTATCCAAATATTTACAGCTTCTTTTCTCTCAATTCTTCTTGCCTCTCAGATCTTCCTTATGCAGTTGCTTTCCTTTTGTAAAAGAAGTATGTTCTTTGAAATTACTCAGTGGTGGGATCTGCTCACAGCAAATTCTCCCAATATTTGTTTTTCTAAAAATGTCTCCCTATGTTCTTATTCTTGAAAGATAATTTCACTGGGTACAGAATTTTAGGTTAGTAGGTATTTTCTCTCAGTACATTGACAATAATCCTTCATCCTCATCTGGTTTCCAGTGTTGTTATTGATCATTTGGCTGTCAGTGTAATTGTTCTTTTTTGAAGATAATTTAATTGTCTTTAAAATATTCAGTTTGTTTTTCATTTATTGCAATTCAATATGATTTAACTAGGTGTGAATTTATTTGTTCAAACGAGAATACACTGGGTTTCTTGAATCTATAGATTAATGACTTTCATTTATTCTGTAAAATTCTCAGTCATTATCTCCTTAAACATTGTTTCTGACCATTTATTTCTCTTCTTCTGAAATTCCAGTGAAATATATATTAGAGGCCTTTTAACCCCTCTTTCATAAGTTCTAACCCTTTGGTTCTCTAAGCTTCATTCTAAATAATTTCTTTAGAACTTTCTTTTAGTTCTCTTCTAAACTGTTTTATCTCCTATTAAACCTCTATATTTTTAAAAACTCAGTTACATGTTTAATATCTTCAAGACTATTCTTTGTTTCTTATTCTAATATCCATGCTCTTTACTAATATTTTCTGGCCTCTTTTTATTTCTAGAATCATATTAGGTACCATGTTTTTATTCTGTGTCAGATAATTCTAGTATCTGAAGCATTGTAGGCCTCATTCCACTTTCTGTTGTTTCTACTGGCTCTCACTTGACGTGCCCTGTTTCACTTTTTCTCCAGACATGTTTTACCATGAGATGATCCTTTTTATATATATAAGTGATTTAAATCTAAATTCTTGGGCTTGGTATAAAGGTGGGTTTTTCATGAAGGATTTTGGTTTCAGAAAGAATTTTAGGAGGTGACTGGGAAAACAATAGTCTGAGAGCACATTAAATTAAATTATTAATTTAAGGGATTTCTGGTCATGCCAGCCAAGCCATGTTAATTTTAGCTCAAACCTAAAAGACCTAAGGGTCTGCTTGTGGCAGCTACTACACGTCTTCAAAGCATATTTTTGCCCTCTTTGCTCAACACCAACTTTGAACACAGGCAACTTTTCTGGCAGTCCAGGGGTGGGTGAGAGGTGGGAAAAGGGATTGTTTTATTTGTATTAATAATTCACCCTTAGGCTATGAGTGAGTGTAGCCCTTTGATGTCTCAGAATTTTTGGAGGGTACTCATCTTAAACAACCCCTCCAGCTTGGACACACTCTGGCTTTCCTCTCTCCGTAAGTCCCACAGTGCTGAGAAAACTAATGCTCAGAGTCATTTAATTTGACAAAGACTCACAGGGAAGAAGCCAACTTCAGTGCTATTTTTACCTCTTTGGGTTCCCTCTTTTACTCAGTTTTTGGCTTGATTTGACCTTACTAATAATTGACAGTTCATAAACACATTCAAGAAGGTTGATTAAAAGATGTTATTCAGTTGTTTTAGTTATTCTGCTTGGCATTCTGGAGACTTAGTCTGCTATGTTGCTAAAAATAGAACCCTAAACGTGCCTATTTCTTTTCTCTTGCCATTAGTCTAACCCTTGACCAGTTTTCTTTGCTTTGTTGGCCAATAATATAATTAATAATGTAAAATAATAGTTGATTAATATTCCAGAATATGTATTTGCATATCCTCTTTTCTTCCTCCTATTCCTTAACTTCCCATTTTCATCCTCATCTTTTCTTACCCAATCTGTTCTCCAAACCATGTTTGCACCAAAATGTATTTCTTTATCTCTGCTACCACATTTAATCTTTACTTCTTCAAAAACCTCCTCAATGTTCTCTCTGCTTTCATTGCTATCAATTCTTTATAATCGTGCGAAAAACATCTTAAAATCTGACCATATCATTATCTCTTAAAACTCTTCGAGTACTAAATATTACCTACAAGATAAAGTCCAAGGTCTTTAACATGCCAGAAAGGCCCATTTGACTGAACCAGTGCTTACCTCTCCTGCCTCTTCTCAGTCAAAATCGGCTTAAAATTTATCTCCAGGTACATTGGCCTGCTAGTGGTGGTCTGCACGTGCCATGCTTTCCCACACCGCTCATTCTGTTTCTTGTATCACCCCTCTGCTGGGGATGCCTTTCCATAACTTACCTCTTTTGAAGAAAAAAATTAAAAGGTAAAGCAGAGGAATAGGAGGAAAGGGACGAAGTAGAAGAAGAGATTATTCTGAAGCATTTGTTAGCACTTCTGGAAACTCTTTTCTGTATCTATTCTGAAGGTGACAGCATTTCCGCTCCGACCCATGCTCTGGAAGTGTGGGTGAGTCCGAGCTAAATCTTAGGGCGATGATAAGGCTTGGCTTTATGCAGCTGTCTTCTTTGGTTTCCCCCACTTGTTGAGGATGCTTCGTGGTCTGAGTCTGGAGAATCTTCCTAGAGTTAAAAGCACTTTACTATTTGTGCTTGCAATATGATTCTAGGTCTTGGCTTACCTCATTACTGAGGCTTTGTAAACTCAACAGTTCTAATCTACAGAGTATTCATAACTATTCATGCAAATGGAGTAAATCTAACCTGATAAAAGGATTGAGATAATGATCACAGAGTTCCATGACAGTATCTTGGGTTCTATTTTCTTGTTCCAAAGAGATGGGGTAGTATTGGAAAGGGAATGTACCAGATAATTATCAATGTAGCAATTAAGCTGTACAAATTCCTCTCCCCTAGTGATATGCCAAGCTGATAAAATTCTCCGGATCCAGAGCTGAGGCAAGTGTTTCTTAGGCTGACAGAATAAGAAAATTGCAGGAATAAGAGTTTAAAAATCTAGTAAAATGCCAGATCCCAATTAGTCAAGAGAGGGAGTCTGAATGTTTGGCAGATGTATAAGGGTAAAAAAAAAATAGCCTTTAAAACTCAGAAAATCCAAAATCTGGAAACTATGGTTATGCAAGCAAAACTCAAAAGCATATAGAAAATGGCCAGTTATTACTGTGCCAATAGACAGTGAGGTATTTATCTGTGCATATGTTTGGGAAGAGACGGCAGGAATCCAGCCAAGGTTCAAGTGCCAAGATATTCATAACCTGATATTTTCTCTGGTAAGTAGTAGTATAATTAATGAAATACTATTTAGTGTTACCTGTGCCACCGTGTCTAGGGTATATCAAAACTTAATGATTTATATCATTTATATTGTAATTGTATTTTTGTGTTTTATTTTACTTGAACTTCCACAGGAAAAGGTCACAAAAACCAGTCATCATTGATACATAAGAATGAAATCCATGAACCTCCCCCAGATATAGTTCAAGCAGTATCTCCTGTGGAGGTTCACATAGGCACCTGGTATACAACCACTCCTGAAGGAAATCGGATTGGCACCAAAGGATTAGAAAAAATCACAGACTTGACCCCACTTTTGTCCTTTCAGGCCACAGATCCTATCAATGGAACGGTATGCAAACTATTGTATTATTGCAAAATTTATTTAATTATAAGAGTCCTAAGATACGTAGAAGAGAGCCTGACAAATAACAAATTTTCAGTGAATATTTGTTAAGTAATGGGTGGATGCATGGATGAATGATAGACAGGTGAATGGATAGATGGATCCGTTGTTCCAAATCTAAAAGCATTGTGTCATTTATTTGACCAGCATAGTTTATCATGAAACATTATTTTTTGAAGTGAAGGGCAGGTCGTGAATTTTCTATGCCATCGTTAAGACATATATGATTAATACTGTAATGTACTCCCTTATGTTGAATGTATTTGTGTACATGTCTTACCTTCTAGAAGGGAGGGGGCTCATTCCTACTTTTTTGTTTCCACCTGCAGTGAGTGATAAAAATTTGAGCATGATTCTTGGCTTCAAGGAAAGCATGGAATATTTAAGGAGATAAGACATACTCACATTAAGTACCTCAAGAAGTCAGCACTACCATAGAACAACTGTACTCAAATTTTATATGTTCCAGGGAATAAGGGACAGATGAGTGATATAAAGAGAATGATTTTGTTTGTAGTCTGAAATCACAGCTCCCGGGATGAGCACTAGCACCATCTGTGCGCCAGGCTTTCTGCTTAGGAGTTTTGTGTCCATTATTTCACTCAGTCCTCATAGTAATGGGCATTTGTACATTGATGAAGAAATTGAGCCTCATTGGTTGTGTCACACAACAGGGAAGTACAGTAACCAAGATTAGAACTGTCACTGGTGTTGAGAAATTGGGCTTTCTCCATTCCCCAGCTACTCCTCTAACATCTTATGAGAGACTAGCAGAACCCCTGAATCTAAATAAGATGCAGAACTTCTTCACGCACCTTATCTCTGGCTGCTGGACTGCTACCCTGTTTTTACCCACATCCTTTTAGTAAAAAACAAAATTATCTGCTTGCTGTTGTGATGAAAAACATTTTCCAACCAAATTTGTGTTCCTTTCTTCCTCAGCCTGCTTCTAAAATAATTCCATAATTTCTTACCTTGTTTTACATAATCTCTTACCTTGTTTATGAGACTCAAAATATTTTAACATCTCAAGATGAGGTGGTTTTTTTTTTCTTTTATTTGGTCATTTCAAATATAACATTCATCACACTTTTGGTACGTTTAGTGACTGTCCTCTCCTCTGATCTGTGACTCCTAGAAAGTGGACAGCTATGCTCTAGTCTTGTTCATCATCGTATCCCCAGCACCCGTGACAGTGCACAACTCATAGTCAGCCCTCCCCAAACAAGTGTTCAGTTGGATTGCATTGGAATAGACTGCAACATGCTGGGCTGACAACATGGTATCCTGTACTTCTGTCTTGGATGATACAGCTATTTTCCTTCTTGGGCCTTCTAACCATTTTCCACAGTAACACTCACCACCAAAACAGAAGAGGTTATGAGTTCAAATTGACAAACTAACAGAATGTGATAGGCTTTAATCTACAGCTATATTTACTTAGCTTCAGCAAAGAACACAGTACAGAAAATACAGCTTGGTTTGTGCAGCATCTTTGCTCAACTGGGAAGCTTAGCAGCAACCCATGAGTAGAGCTTGTTTAGCCCCTCCATTCAGCGTATATATGACAGCTGAAGACAAGAATATGTATAAATGGTTCAACTTCACACCCAGAATCCTTGACCTCTGTTCTCCACCAATTTTTGCATACTGTTCAGTTGCCATTGTGGCCAAGACCTGAACACCAATTCACAGTTCTCTCATTCAGGTCAGTCCTGCACATCAGGAGTTTCACAGCAGGCAAGGCAGCCACAACATGCAGCTTTTACCTTAACTCTGTGGTTTCCAAGGAATAGGACCTGTGATCAATTTCCCAGACAAACCTCAGTTCAACCTAGTTCTGATTTTAATTTTTTACTTCTAAATATGCCGAGGTGGAAAGAACACCAGCTTTGAAGACAGACAGTTCTTAGTCCAAATACCAGCCCTGGCGCTTCCTTGCTGTGTGACACAGCAAGTTTCTTGACTTCTCTAAGCCTCAGTTTCCTCATCTATAAAATGGGGATACCTTCACCTGACTCCCAGGATTGTTGTAAGGGCTAGATCGAGTATGTGAGGTAAAATTTCCACTTAAAAATAATCAGGATTTTAGTGGTAACATCTTTGTATTAAATGGGGCATACAAATGGGCATATACCCCAGGTGAAATTAACCTTGCCAAATGATTATGCTCTACCTTTATATGTGCAGATTATGACAACTCGAGAAGACAAGGTGGTCATTGTTGAAAGAAAAGATGGTACTCGGATAGTGGATCATGCTGATGGTACTAGAATCACCACCTTTTATCAAGTTTATGAAGATCATATTATTCCTCCAGATGATCAAGAAACAAGTAAATTTTATTTTTTGAGGTTATATGGAAATATTTTATCATTCTTTGGCTTGAAATAGAATCCTCCTTGATTATTGGATACATATGGAAGAAAAATACATTTTTGGTAAAGTCAGTCAACTAAATGACACTCATGCAGTTTAAAGCAGCATCTTTACAGAGCTTTAATTAGGATCTTTATCCTCAGCAGAGACAGGAATGATAAAAGCTCTGGTTGGCTAATAGATAGTCAGAGGGTCTTTTCCATTTTCACTAATAACTATCTATTGGATTGGTAGTGATTAAAGTTAATAATCATGGCTAAAGGTATCTGTTTCTGATCTTTAAGGAATCTAATTTACATAAATAGGTGACCTCAGATAGGTATTCTTTTAAGTCTGGGCATACATACACCTCTCATTGTCATAAAGGAGATACAAGAGAAGAGAAAGCTGCAGCTGCTAATTAACTAGAACATATTCAAAGAATTAAAAGCCTCCTCCCTTCCTAACTTAAACGAGAATTTGTAAGAAAAATTATTCCTTGAATCCCTTTTCTTTAATGCAGGAGATTGCTTAATGCATTAAATGCTTCATTATCAAACTATGTGCAACAGAATTGGCAAGTGAGTGGAAAAAGAGTAACAAAGATTACTCATATTTCACTGGTTAGAGTGAAAATTAAAAGAGCCATTTGGGAGAGCAGTGTAAAGTTGTTAATAAATTTAAAAATGTGTGTGTCATGTGATGCACTAATTCTACTTCTAGATGTATAGAAAGAGACACTCTTACACATTTACACAAGTAAACAGTACAGGGTGTTCCTTGTGGCACTGGATATAATATTGAAATGCTGGGAAAACAAAAATGTCCATCAGTGACAGAACAGAAAAATAAAAGGTGATCTATTCTTTCAAAGGAATACTATATAGCATAATTAAAAATAATGAAATACTTGTGTATGCACACAAACTTTAAAAACACTCGTATATATCTAGATGGCTAGAGGTCTCAAAACAATGTTAAGTGAAAAGAAAAGTAGATGCAGGATGATACATGGAGTAATAAATAATTATGTCCATTTAAAGAACATGCAAAATGTTATATATTGTTCTTGATACAGATATTTATATAAAAGTATAAAAGTGGATTGAGAAAGAAGGGAATAAATCCAGAGATAAGGAGAAAAGTGAACTTCCAAATTCTTCTGTAATTAAATTTTTTGAAACAATCATGGCAAAATATCAACAAATGTAAATTTTGATATGGTGGGTAAATCATTGGTTAAATTATATTTTATGCTTTTCTGGATGTTTCTAATTTCTCAAAATAAAAAGGGTGATGAGAATAAAGCAGTTCACTAAATTAAGTACAAAGATTTATTCTGGAAGAATTATTCTGAGTTGACAAAGAGAGTAAGCCACACTCTTTTTCTGTGAGGTTCTTATTTACTTTCCTGTTGTGTTATTGCCATGGGAAGATCAGGCAGCCAGGAAACCTCAGCAAAATCCTTGGGCCTGCTTCCCAATATATGCATCATATCAAGTCCGCTTAACTTGCATTTGCTTGTAGATGAAGGTCTTCGGAGTGTCATCAGGCAGGTGAAGTGCATGAGGATAGAAAGCTCAAACTACGCCACCGTTATCACCAACTGCGAAGACAGTAGCTGCTGCACCACCTTTGGGGATGGAACATCTATTATTGCAAAGCCACAGGGAACATACCAGGTTAGTCTAGGGGAGAGATGAGGAGTGCCAAAGATAAGTGTCCATTCTGCTAAGAAAATCCACTCCTCTGTGGCAGCAGAAATATTTGCAATGTAGAGAGATGACCCTCTTTTCTCACCTGACCTTAAAATGCCCTTCCTTCCTCAATCTCTTTTTACTTATACAACCTTTTTCTACAGTCCACGTCAGAAAAACATTGTCCTACTTCTTTTACAAAGCTTTTGGTAGTTGTGGATCAAGATTATAAACCAAATGTATTTCTTGAGGATACTTATGTGCCAGCCAGCGTGGATGTTGCAAACATTTTCATAGTCTGGCTCCGACCACCTCTCCATCCTCATTCATATTCTCCAGTCTTCTCACTTCCACTCTATTTTCACTGTACCTAATGCCCCTTGGGATGGAGATGTGGGAGAGACCACCCAGCTGAAGCTCAATTTTGTCCTGAGAAGGCAGAAAGAAGAGCGCTGTTAGGACCTCCCTCTCCCACCCTGCCTCTCCCTATTGACCTGACCACCTCGTATCAGCCTTCGGTCCCTTTAATCTTAGGAGGATTTGCCTTTGCATTTCTACCTCCTAGTGAAGAAACAACAAAAGGACCAAAGTGTCAAATATGGTGTAATAAAATACTAAGAGCTCAAAGCCAGGGGTGGTAAACAGAGACTTCAATGACAAATATTTGTTACCGTGAATGTTACCAAAGCTGGCTTATTCCTCCCATCTCTCCTGATAAAATTATCCTAATCTCTTTTCATCTCATGCAAATCAGTATCTTTGGGACGTGGGAAGTGCTGAAATTGATTAATGTGATACAGCAATTAGAGAAGAGGATGCTAATTTCTTACATACCTTCAGAATGTCAATTTTTCAATTAGCTTGGCAGCATCCTTATCATGGTCCCATGTGTCCTACCGGACATCATAAAGATCTGCTAAGAATCTGTGAGGAGGTTGGCTTTTGCCAGATTAATAATAAAATTGTTTATTAAAGAGAGTGCAGGTTTCCAGAAAAGTCATGCAAGGAATACAGAGTTCCCATATACCCTCCTCATCAACATAGTGCACCCATCACCAGCACTTTGCACTAGTGTGGCAACCCTGTTGTAACTGAGGAAACAGCGTCGCTATAGAAATATCATCAGCCACCCGCCAGAACTTACATTAGGGTTCATTGTTTGAGGGGACAATCTTATGGATTTTTAAATTCTCTTCACTCTAGTAACATAAAAAAAACCTAAATTTCCCCTTTCAACTACAACCAAATACACAATTCAGTTGTGCTGACCTCATTCACAGTGTTGCACCACCACTACCAACATCCATTACAAAACTTTTCCACCACCCAAACAGAAACTCTGCGCCAGGTAAGCACTAACTTTCTTGTCCACTCATAGCATATAGTCCAGTTTCTGACTCTATAAATTCGCTTATCCTAATTATATGTGTTTTTCCTTTTGTGTCTGGCTTATCTTATTCAACATGATGTCTTCAAGGTTTGTTTATTTTGTAGCAAGTATCAGAACTTCATTCCTTTTTATAGTTTAATAATCTTCTAAGTTCAGTAACATTCTAAATTAAGTAATTCTGTGCTTAATTTTCTGAGGAAATGCCAAACTGTTTTCCACAAGTGGCAATGCAATTTTGCACGACCACCAGCAATGAGCAAGTGTTCCTATTTCTCCACATCCTCTCCAATATTTATTATCTTCCATATTTTTAATCGTACCCATTCTGCTGAGTACGAAATGGTATCTCACTGGAATTCTGATTTGCGTTTCCCTAATGGCTGATGATGTTGAGCATCATTTAACATGCTTTTTTTGACATTAGCATATCTTCTTTGGAGAAATGTCCGTTCATAATTTTTCTTGTTTTCAATTGTTGTTAGTCTTTCTGTTGTTGAGCTGTAAAATTTCTTTATATATTCTGAATATCAACCACTCAGTATGTGGTTTCCAAATATTTTCTCCCATTTTGTATGTTGTCTTTTTACTTTTATGATAAAGTCCTTTGGTGCACAAAAGTGTTTAATTTTGATGAAGTCCCACACATCTATTTTTTCTTTTTCTGCTCCTGCTTTTGGTGTAAAGTCTAAGAAACCATTGCATAGCACAAATTCCTGAAGATGCCTCTACATATTCACTTCCAGGAGTTTTATAATTTTGGTTCTCATTTTAGGTTCTTGATCCATTTTTAATTTTTATATGGTGTGAGATAGGGGTCCACTTTCATCCTTTTGCATACAGATGTCCAGTTTTTCCAGCACTATTTTTTTAAGACACTATTCTTTCTCAATTGAGTGGATTTGGCAGCCTTGCCAAGAATTAATTGGCCATAGATATGAGAGAATATTTCTGAATTCTCAGTTTGGTTCCATTTGTTGATATAGCTATCCTTGTGCCATTATCATGCTGTTTTGACCAATGTAGCTTTGTAATATGCTTTAAAGTCAGAAAGTGTGAGTCTCACAACTACATTCATCTTTCTCAAAATGGTTTTGGTTATTTAGGGTTCCTTACCCTTTAATATAAATTCGATTATTGAGAAAGGCTGTTGGACTTTTGATTGGAATTGTGCTGAATCTCTAAATCACTTTGGGTAGAATTGACATCTTAACAATATGAGTCTTCCAATTTATGAACAATGTAATGTCTTTCCATTTATTTAAGTCTTCTTGAATTTTTTAACAAAGTTTTGTAGTTTTCCATGTACAAGTCCTTTATATCCTTGGTTAAATTTTTTCCTAGATATTTGATTATTTTAATTGTAAATGGAATTTTTGTTTCCTCCTTATATTGTTCATTACTAGTGTAAAGAAACGCTACTGATTTTTCCACGTTAATCTTGTACCCTGCCAATTTGCTGAATTAGTTTATGAGCTTTAGTAGTTTTGTTGTGGATTTTTCAGGATTTTCTTTATATTAGATCTTGTTATTTGCAGATATGTTAAGTTTTACTTCTTCCTTTCCAATTTGGATGCCTTTTATTTCTTTTTCTTGCTTATACTCTGGCTAGAAATTCCAGTACAATGTTAAATAACAGTGCTGACAGTGGACATTTTGTCTTGCTCCAGATTAGAAGGAAAACTTTCAGTCTTTCTCCCTTCAGTATGATGTTAGTTATGGATTTTTCATATATGCCCTTTATCATGCTGAGGAAGTTTCCTTCTATTCCTAGTTTTCTGAGTGTTTTTATCAAGAGGGGTTGCTAGATTTTGTCAAATGCATTTTCTGCATCAATTCAGATGATTGTGTTTTTTTCCTTCATTCTGTTAGTGTGTTCTATTACATTAGGCCTTTGCATACCTGCAATAAATCTCACTTAATCATGTGTGTAATCCTTTTATACCCTTGTTTAAAAGATCCCCTGAGGAGTTTTGCATCTATATGTGTAATGCATATTGGTCTGTAATTTTCTTATCTCATGGTATCTTTATCTAGTTTTGATATTAGGGTGATGCCTTATAGGGTGAATGAATTTGGACATATCCTCTCATCTTCAGTTTTTTGGAAGAGTCTGAGCAGAATTGCCATTAATTCCTCTTGGAAAGTTTAGTAACATTGACCAGTGAAGTCATCTGGTCCTGGGATTTCTTTGTTGGGAGGTTTTTTATTTCTGATTGTATTAATTGGAGTTCTCCAGGGAATCAGAACCAACACAATATAATGAGATTCATTATATAAGCCGTATTTCATAACCATGGGTATTGTGAAGTCCAAAGTCTGTAGGGTTGGCCACAAGTTTGGAATGCCAATGAAAGTTTCAGTGGATTCCCCAGGAGAAGCTAGATGGCTGATGTATAGGTAGAAATTCTTTCTGACTGCTGAAATCATCAGTTCTCTCTTTAAGGCCTTCAACTGATTGGATGAGACTTCTCTCATTGCTCAAGGCAATATCCTTTTTTGATTGTAGATGTAATAAGCTGTGCTAGTTTGAAAGGATGTATGTACCCTAGAAAAGCCATGTTTAATCCTAATCCCATTTTGTAAAGGCAGCCATTTTTTCTAGTCCCTATTCAGTATTGTAAGTTTGGAACTGTAATTAGATCTCACTGGAGATGTGATTTAATCAAGAGTGGTTAAGCTGGATTAGGTGATGACATGTCTCCACCCATTTGGGTGGGTCTTGATTACTTTCTGGAGTCCTGTAAAAGAGGAAACATTTTGGAGAGAGAGATTCAGAGAGAGCAGAGAATGCTGCAGCACCATAAAGCAGAGAGTCCACCAGCCAGCGACCTTTGGAGATGAAGTAGAAAACGCCTCCTGGAGAGCTTCATGAAACCGGAAACCAGGAGAGAAAGCTAGCAGATGACACCGTGTTCACCAGGTGCCCTTCCAGCTGAGAGAGAAGCCCTGACTGTGTTCACCATGTGTCTTCTCCCTTGAGAAAGAAACCCTGAACTTCATTGGCCTTCTTGTATCAAGATGTCTTTTCCTGGATGCCTGTGATTGGACATTTCTGTAGACTTGTTTAATTGGGACATTTTCTCGGCCTTAGAACTATAAACTAGCAACTTATTAAATTTCACTTTTTAAAAGCCATCTTTGTTTCTGGTATGTTGCATTCTGACAGCTAGCAAACTAGAACATAAGCCATAGATGAAAACAGCTGACTAATAATTTAAATCCACACAATATCCTCACAGTAACACTCAGGCCAGTGCTTGCTTGACCAAATAACTGAACACCATAACTTAGCCAAGCTGACACATGAACTTAACCATCAAACTGGTTTGATGTCTCTACTTGTTTTTGGTCTGTTGAAAACTTTTCTTCTCAAATCAGTGTAGATAGTTTGTGTGTTTCTAGGAATTTGTCCATTTAATTGAGGTTATCTAATTTGGTGGAGTATAGTTGTTCATAGTATCCTCTTACAGTTATTTTTATTTTTGTGGGATTGATAGTAATGTCTCCCCTTTCATTTTGATTTTAGTTATTTGTGTCCTCTCTCTTTTTTATTTTTCAGTCTCGCTAAAGACTGTCAATTTTACTGAGCTTTTCCAAGAAATGTCTTTTGGTTTCCTTGATTCTTTCTAATGTTCTTTATTCTCTATTTCAGTTACCTCTGCTCTGATATTTATTTGTCCTGTTGAGTTTAGGTTTTGTTGGCTCTTCTTTTCTAGATCCTACTCTTGTGAGTAGGATCTTGTGAGATCTTTCTTTTTTTTAAGGTAAGCATTTAGAGCTATGAATTTACTTCTCAGCACCGCTTTAGCTGCATCCCCCAAATTTGGTATGTTGTGTTTTTGTTTTCATTTGCCTCAAGATATTTTCTAATCTCGTGATTTTTGCCTTGACCCATTGATTGTTTAAGAATGTGTTCTTTGCATGTATCTGTGAATGCAAATAATTTTACAACAGCTTATTGACATGTAATAATTTCAATAGGATTAATCCATTAAAATGAAATTGACAACTTAAAAGAAAAGAACATATTGTTTAATTTCCAGATATTTGTACATGTTCCCATTTTCCCTCTATTGTTAATATATAGCTTCATTCCATTATTGTTGGAGAAGATACATTCTATGATTTTAATATTTTTAATTTTATTAGAACTTTCTTTTTTACTAACATATGGTTGTGGAGTGAGTTGCTATAGTGCATCATGAGAATACAGGTCCAAGCATAATTGAAACTTCCAGCAAATAACAACTTTATTACTTACATAGCACAAAGGGTCCTCAAGGGCAAGGGGGAAAATCTTATTGTGATCCGTCTACCAGGGAGACCAAACTGCATGGGTCAGAATCAGGGAATGGTGACACCACATGCTCCACTTCATGTCAGAGGAGAAAGACTCTGTGCTATTTGAGTGCGAAGTGTTTATCCACCCCAGGGAAAGGAGGTCCTGCCACTGAGAATTTCTGCACAGATGAGTATCTGGGGCTGCTTGTTCCTGGCTTCCAGGTTTAACGTCTGTGCAGGCCTTTACATTAGACCTAACATCTCCCCTGCGTTGTGAAATGGAAATAGATCAAAACAGTTTTGCCCAATAGAAAAGGAGGTGGGGGTAAGCAATGACTGAGAGACGGCCGCCAAGCATGTATTCGTGATGGTCTATTGTGGAGAATGGTCCATGTGCACTAAAAATGTATATTCTGCTGCTACTGGGTGAAAATTTGTCTATATGTATGTTATGTCTATTTGTTTTATAGTACTGTTCAAGTCTTCTATTTCCTTATTAATCTCCCATGTAGACATTCTATCCATTATCAAAAGTGGTGTACTGAAGTCACCTACTATTAATGTAGAACTCTCTGTGTCTCCCTTCAGATATTTCAATATTTACTTCATATGTATTTTGGGGCCCTGGTGGTAAGTGTATACAAATATTTATAATTTTTATGTCTTCTTGTCTAATTGACCCCTTTACAAGTATATAGTGACTTTTTTGTCCCTGTTAACAGTGTTTGACTGACTCTGTTTTATTTCATATTAACATGGCTGCACAAAATCTCTTTTGTTTACTATTTGCATGGCTTATGCTTTCCATTCCTTCACTTTCAACCTACTTATATCTTTGAATTTAAGTTTAGTGTCTTTTAAACAGCATATAGAGGAGTCATGCCTTTTTATTCATTCTGGTGTTCTCTGTCTTTGACTGTAGACCTTAATCCATTTACATTTAAAGTAAGTACTGGCAGTGCAGGACTCTCTTCTGCCACTTTGCTCTTTGTTCTTTGTAGATCTTCTACCTTTTTGTCCCTCAAGCCTTCCATTGATACCTAATATATTTATTTGATATTGTAGTACACCAGTTTTAGTCCCTTCTGATTTCCTTCTGTATACATGTTTCATATATGTTCTTTGTGGTTACCTTAAGGACTAAACTTAACATCCTATATCTATAATAATCGCATTTGATTGACACCAACTGAACTTCAGTAGTATGTACAAACATCATTCCTATATCCTATCATCCCACCTTTGGTTGTACTTGTTACAAATTATATATTTATATATTATATGTCCCAAACCATAGATTTATCATGACATTTTATTAATTTGCCTTTTTTTAATTTCTAAGAAGTAAAAACTGGAGATACATACCAAAAATACAATAAAACAGTACTGGCATTTTTAATCACCCAAGTGGTTACCTTTACCACTTTATTTATTTATACTTCTTTGTCCTATTTTCTACTTTCCTTTTATTTTAATCTGAAAAACTACTATTAGCATTATTTGTAAGATAGGTCTAGTGGTGATGAACTCTCAGCTTTTGTTTGTCTTGGAATGTCTTAATCTCTCATTTTTAAGACATTCTCACTGAATACCAAATTCTTGTTTGGCAATTGTTTCTTTTGAGCACTTTAAATAATTCATCCCACTGCCTTCTTGTTTCTAGGGTTTCTGATATCAGAACTTAATCTTATTAGGACTCCCTTGTACATAACTTGTTGCTTTTCTTTTTCAGCTTTCGGGACTCTGTCCTTGTCCTTGGCATATGACAGTCTGACTACTATGTGTCTGAGCATGGTTCTCTTTGAGTTTATCCTATTTGGGGTTCATAAGGGTTTTTGAATGCGTATATTCATGATTTTTGTTAAACTTGGGAAGTTTCTGCCCTTCTAACTTTTAATATTCCTTCTTCCTCTTTTGCTTTCTCTCTCTTGGAATTTCCATAATGCATCTATTGGTACACTTGATGGTATCCCACATGTCTCTTAGGCATTGTTCACTGTTCTTCATTATTTTCATTTCTGCTTCTCAGCCTGAAAAATTTCAGTTGTCTTATCTTTGAGCTCACTAATTCTTTCTTCTTCTAGTTCCAGTGTATTGTTGAAACCCTCTGGGGAATGCTTCATTTCAGTTATTGTGGTCTTCAATTCTAACATTTCTGTTTGGATCTTTCTTAAAATTTATTACTTTACTGTGATTCTCATTTTGCTCATTTGCCATTTTCCTTATATTTTTCTATTCTTTCTCTGTGTTTTCCTTTATCTCCTTGAGCATATGGAAAATCATTTTTTAAAGCCTTTGTTTCTGGTATGTTCAAAGTCTGGTCTTCTTCACTGACATTTTATGAATCATTATGTTGTTCCTTTGAATGGGCCCTAACTTCCTGTTTCTTTGTTTTTCTAATAATCTTTTGTTGCATACAAGATATTTTAGTATTTTAATGTTTTAACTCTGGGATTTAACCCCTGAGATATCTGTTTTTTAAGTTTGTATCTAGCTGGTGCTATGACAGAGATTTCCTTGAGTACCAAGAGCTAGTAAAAACCAACAAACCAACGCGGAATCATACCTTTCACAGTCTTTGCAGATTGGCTCTGAGTGGCTGATCTCTCTTTCAGAGTTTATCCATCCTGTCAAGAAGATCAGCCTGAGGAAAAAGTAAAATGCAGAGTATTCGCCATCTCTCCTAAGCCTGTGTCTTATCCTGTACTTGTGCGTCATGGCCTTAGGAATCCCTTGTTTACAAGAACTGGAACATCCTCTCTATTCATTATGAATAGACTCCCTCCCTACTCATGGGTGCCCTATTCTATGTCTTATAACCAGTAATCCTTTGCCCCAGGCCACTTTAGCTTTATTGTTTCTTACACGGCTTTAACTGTTTGCAAGATGCTTCTGCTTGCAGGGCAAGTTCTTGGAGGGTGAATCAGAGAGAGTTTCCCGGTTCAGTCATTCAGGCTGCCACCTGATAGATGGTCCCTGACATTCAGGCACCCCAGTGTCATATAGGGGTAACTTTGCTCACTCTGAAGCAAAACAGAGATGCACAGTGGGAGCACTGAATGATTCTGTGCTGTGCCATGGATGGGGCAGGGTGGGGCCAGCAAGGGCAACATGAGCTTTTCCTACCATTTTTAAAGCTACAGTTTCTTGATTCAGTGACTTCCAAGTTACTGAAACCCTTTAACTCTTTTCCAGAGTTTTGAGGAAGATGGCTTTGCCAGTTTTTGCTAGTATTCTACAATTCTGTAGGGAGATGGCATCTTGAAGCTTTTTGTGCCACCATCTTGGTCAACCAGAGGCTTTGCCTTCTTTTTAAGATACCCCCAAGCTCTAACAGTTGCAACTGTGAAAGGCAAAAGGATTTTACCAACAGTTTTAATTACCATTGAGAAAGAAGACATGAACATAAAAGAGATCCAACTTAGAGGCATTCGTTGTTGGCCACTGTGATGTAGCCACTTATTCCAGGTTTGCCTGGTCTCCTGAAAACAGCCCAAGAAACATTTGGAGAGTGGATCTTTCCTTGTTGAGGAACAGACCTTAGTTCTCAATAAAAAAGAAAGACCCCAAATAATTTTACTAACAACTATTTTATAGTTCCTGCATAATTAAAAGTTGTCATTCCAAAGAACTTTCTATCCATCCTCTACTGTTGATCTAGGCTAGGCTAGTGCTGTCATCATTTCTTCACTAACTGGCAAAAGGACAATAGGCAGTATGGTCACTGAAGCTTTCTGTACATTAGGCAATGTAAAGAGAGATAGAACTTGATAATGGCCTCTATTGTTTTTGTTTTTGTTTTTTGCTGGCTCTTAAAGTGGAAAACATGTTTATTAACATTCAAACTCCCGATAATGGCCTCTATATTACCTTGGCATGACCAGAAGGGATATGAAAAGCATAAAACAGAAGGTAGGTATACTAGGTTGCAAGCTGCCAGAATGCAATAAGTCAGAAATAGAATGGCTTTTAAAAAGGGGAATTTATTAAGTTGTAAGTTTACAGTTGTAAGGCCATGAAAATGCCCCAATTAAAGCAAGGCTATAAAAATGTCCAATCTTCCCCTTATCCATTTAATAAGCCATTCCAATGTATTTGGTGTTTGCAAACCACAGCAGCACCCCACTTCTCTGGTACCAAAATCTGTTTTAGTTTGCAAGCTGCCGGAATGCAATATACCAGAAATGGAGCAGCTTTTTTTTTTTTCACATGGGCAGGCACTGGGAATTGAACCTGGGTCCTCTGGCATTGCAGGCAAGCCTTCCTACCTGCTGAGCCACTGTGGCCCACCCTGGAGCAGCTTTTGAAAAGGGGAATTTATTAAGTTGCAAGTTTACAGTTTTAAGACCATGAAAATGTCCAAATTAAAACAAGGTGCGCTGGTTTGAAAGGATTATGAACCCTAGGAAACCCATGTTTTAATCCTGATTCATCTTGTAGTGGCAGCTATTTCTTTTAATCCCTCTTCAGTATGTAGAAAATTGACTAAATTATTTCCACAGAAATGTGACACACCCAATTGTGGGTATTAAACTTTTATTAGAGGGAGATGTGATTCCACACACTCCAGGGGGGTCTTGATTAGTTTACTGGAAACCTTTAAAAGAGAAAACATTTTGGAAAAAGCTTCAGAGAGAGCTCATGCAGCCAGAGACCTTTGGAGATGAAGAAGGAGTACACCCCTGGGGGAGCTTCATGAAACAAGAAGCCTGTAGAGAAAGCGAGGAGACATGGCCATGTTCTCCATGTACTTTCTAGTTGAGAGAGAAACCCTGAAATTCATCAGCCTTCTTGAACCAAGGTAACTTTCCCTGATGCCTTAACTGGACAGTTTCATGGCCTTAAAACTGTGAACTGTCAACTTAATAAATTTCCCCTTTTAAAAGCCATTTTGTTTTCTGGTATATTGCATTCCAGCAGCTAGCAAACTAGAACACAGGCTACAAAAATGTCCAATCTAAGACATCCAGGGAAAGATGCCTTAGTTCAAGAAGGCTGATGATGTTCACAGTTTCTCTCTGAGCTGGAAAGGCACATGACGAGATCTGTTAACTTTCTCTTCAGTGGCTTCCCCACTGCTCTGTCCATTCTGTTAGCTCTGTTGGTTCTGGTGGCTCACTTCAAAATTTTTCCCTCTTAAAGGGCTCCAGTAAGCAACTCCTCTTTGAATGGGTGGAGACACACCTCCATGGAAATCATCTAACTAAATTAGGTGGGTCATACCTCCATGGAAACATCAGAAAGGTCTCACCCAGCAATATTGAATAAGGATTAAAGGACATGGCTTTTCTGGGGTACATAATAGCTTCAAACAATATGACCATCATTGTCTTTTATGACAAGTGGCCATAGCACCATCTACCAAGCCAGAGAGGTTCGGGAAGATAAGATGACAAATAATGGGGCTACTCTCTCTAACAAGAAACCTTCCTCTGTCCCTGGTTCCTGGAAATTAGAACAATTTTTCTACAGCTCCATGAAGAAGGGAGAGAAAGTGTCAAAAAATATTTGAAGAGATAATGGCTGAAAACTTTCAAATATGATGTGGTGAAAAACACTATCCACACATCCAAGAAGATCAAAAAAGTCAAAGTAAGATTAGAATATCCATACTGAGAGACATTATAATCAAACTTTTGAAGCACAAAGATAAAGAAAGAATCTTGAAAGCAGCAAGAGAGAAGCAGCCCATCACATATGAAGGATCTTCAATAAGATTGACATCTGATTTCTGGTAACAAACCAGGGAGGTCAGAAACAATGGATTGACATATAAAAAGTGATGAAAGAAAAAGCCTGTCAATCAAAAGATATTTAATCCAGGAAAATAGTCCTTCACAAATAAAGGGGTAATTAAGCTGTTCTCATATAAATAAAAGCTGAGAGGATTTTTTGCGAGCAGATATGCCCTACAGAAAATACTAAAAGTAGCCCTTAAAACTTAAATGAAAGCACACTAGACAGTAACTCAAATACACAAGGAGAAATAAAGACCCCCTGGTAAAGATAACAACATGGGTAAATATACAATATTTACCAGACTGACATAAAAAAAGAGAGAGTAGACCCAAATTACTAAAATCAGGAATGAAAGAGAGGGCATTAATACCAACCTTAAATAAATAAAAAGGATAGTAAGGTAATACTGTAGACAATTATATGCCAACAAATTAGATAACTGAAATACAATGAAAAAATTTCTGAAAAGATACCAAGTTCCAAAACCAACTCAAGAAGAAATAGAAAATCTGAACAAACTTATGACAGGTGAAGAGGCTGACTTAGTAATGAAAAAACTTCCCACAGAGCAAAGCTCAGGTCCAGTGGTTCTACTGGTAAACTCTATCAAATATCTAATGAAGAATTAACACCAATCAATCCTTCACAAAGCTTCCAAAAAATAGAATGGGAAGGAACACTCCCCAAGTCTTTCTATCAGGCTAGTATTACCCTGATACCCAAATCAAAAAAGTTACCACAAGAAGAGGAAATTAAAAACCAATATTCTATAAGAACATAAACGCAAAAATCCTTCACAATATTAGCAAAATGAATCAAACAATATACAGAGGTGTGTAATACGCTATTGCAAACAAAATTTATTCCAGGAATGCAAGGTTGTTCAACATATTAATATAAATCAATGAAGAACACCAGAATAAAGAACAAATACCACACGATTATCTTAAGAGATGCAGGAAAAGCATTTGAAAAATCCAACACCCATTCTATGGGTTGAAAAAACAACCCATAGAATGGGAGAAAATATTTGGAAATCATTTATCTGATGAATCTATTATCCACTATATTATATATATATATATATATATATATATATATATATATATATATCCACAATATGTATAAACATATATCCACAGTTTCTTAAGAAGTTAAACATAGAGTTACCATATGAGCTAGCAATTCCCCTCTTAGGTTTATACTCAAGTGAAATGAAAACATACATCTACATAAAAACTTGTAAATGATGTTCAGAGCAGCATTATTCATAATAAAAAAGCTTTGGAAACAACTCAATTGCCTATCAACTCATGATTATATAAACAAAATGTGATGTATCATATAGTGGAATACTATTCTTCCATAAACAGAAATGAAATACTGATACGTGCTACAACATGGTTGAACCTTGAAAACATTATTCTAGGTGAAAAAGCAAGTCATAAAAGATCACATATTGATTTGGATTGATTCCATTTATTTGAAATGTCCAGATTAGGCAAATTCATAGAAACAGAAAATAGATTAGTGATTTCCAGGAGTGGGTGGAGTTGGAAATGGGGAATGACTGCTAATGGGTACAGAATTTTTGGGGGGAGTGATGGAAATATTCTGGAATGAGGTAATGATGCACAAGTTTTCTAAAATGCTAAAAACCACTAAATTGTACACTTGAAGAGGACGACTTATGTAATTTGAAGTGCATCTCAATTTCCAAAGGGCCTATTTGAACCGCTATTAGTTAAGGACTATGTCAGTGGTGATAAATAAAAGCTTCCAAAAACATTTGTCCCAAAGCTTTTGACCCTCCCAGAGACACTTGCCCCAAAACATAAAGAACTCAAACATTTTGAATAGGGATAAGTGTCTTTACCTCAGTCAAGATATATTAAAAATCTAAAATAAGAGGACAAAGGGCAATTACTTAGAATTGACGTTAAAGTGAGTAGGTAAAATATGAAGATACAAGAGAAGTTACCTTTTAATGATTCAGTTTGTCTCTTTATCAGTTAGTCCTTCCCAAATCGTATGTCCTCTTTTGGGTAAAATTATCTTCTTGGAAACACTAAGTTTCTGGCTAACATCTATGGGTAATATTTTTTCCAAAAATGATTTTCCAGGTCCCCCAAATTGGACAAGAATTTTTTTTTAATTTCTGTTACCATTCCAGGTGTTACCTGCAAATACAGGCTGTCTTCATATTGATAGAAATTGTTCAGCTGTATACTGCCATGAGTCAAGCTGTGATATTTATCATCCTTTCCAAGAACGTGAACAACTGAGAGCTAGTAGGTACTTCATGAGTCACACATCAGAGGTTATCTGTAAGGTCCTGGATCCTGAGGGGAACACTTTTCAGGTAAATTGCTTTTTTAGTATTGATAGTTTCCATTTAGCTTTTTACCTAAATTGTCTTGAGATTAATCATCCACTTACTGCCAATACACTGGGCAAGCAATAATGAATGTCTGTATATTTTCTTTGATTCTCAAGTGCACCTCTATGGGGGAGGGCAAGTCCAGCAATTGGGATGGTAAAAATAAATTTTAAAGCCAAATAAATAATTAGGACAGAAGGGAAGAAACATAGTAGACATCTAAAAATAATTCCAGCAAAAAGGAATGATATAATGGTCTGTACTCAATTGAAAATGAGAGCAAATCTATGGGGCAGCAGGCAGTTTTGTTGGCTAGGCAGAGTCCATGGTGGTAAATATCATTAGTGACTGTTTTAATAGGGTTGGAGTTAGGGAGACGGAAAGCCTAGAGAGGTGCTCAACTATTCTGTGCTGGAGCTCTGTCTTCTCTTCCCCTGTCCTTGGCCCCATGGTTATCCCCTGATGGCATTGTCAAACCATGGCCCCAACTTTGGTTCAGTAGGCAGCTCAGCCCTGATCCAGCTGCTTTCTTCTTTGCTAACTAAATGAGACACTTAGAAGCATGAGATAAGGCTGCTAACAAATTTCAAATGCCAATCTATAATAAATTTAAATAAAAATTTAAAGCATAAAACCTGCTAAATTGAAATGTCTGGGTTGTTCAGTCTAAGCATTCTGAAATTGATGCTTCTCTTTGATGTACGTCCAGTGGTTTTCCAGCCAAGACCACACTCTTTCCTAGGAGACCCACAACAGATGGGAACAACACTAATGCTAGAACATTTTTCCCTATATTGATACTGAATCTGTTTCCTTGTTTTCTATCCATGAGTCCAAATTCTACCCTTGCCATCGTGGAAGATAGTCCCTTTCCATGTGATCACCCTTGAAATACATAAGGACAGCTATCATGGGAATATCCTTTCTTCCATGATTAAATCCCCAGTCCCTCAACTAATTCTAAATGATATGGTTTTGAGTCTCCTCCCCATTCTAGCTACATTCCTCTGAATATATTCCAGTCTGTCTTACAGTTTGGTTCCACATTCAGGTGTGATTTGTACTAAATCTAAACTGCTACTAAACTAGTACTAAACTGCTACTAGGTTTTCACTTTTACTCATGCCATCTGTATTTAGTAAAAAATAACTTACGAATAAATTATCACTGATTTTCTGAATATAACAAAATGTTACCTGGTTTCTCACATTGGCTCAAAAGTTAAGTAAGCTTTATGGCATTTTTTTTTCCTTTTAGTTGTTTATATGCTTTGTCCCTTAGGTCATGGCTGATGGTAGTTCATCAACTATGTTACCTGATAACAATTTCAAAGATGATATAAGTACAAACACTGAGGGTTATGATAGTTTGTTACCTATTGACCTTCATAAGAATCATCAACAAATCTATGGTGAACATGTACCCAGGTAAAATATTAATAATAATAATAGTAATAATTTTGTTTTAAATACCAAGTTTGGGAGACATTTTTAATACAATTTTATTCTGATATATTGTATATTCACATGCCATACAATCATCCAAAGTGTGCAATCAGTGGTTTTCAGTATCATCATATAGCTGTGCATTCATCATCATAATTGATTTTTGAACATTTCTATTACTCCAAAGAAATAAAAATGAGAATAAAAATAAAAGTAAAAAAGGACACCCAAAATATCCCATGCCCCATCCCCCCATTATTATACACTAGATAAAGGGTGTGTCAGTCACAAGGTTTTCACAATCACATGGTCACACCTTAAAAGTTATACAGTTATACAATCATCTTCAAGAATTAAGGCTATTGGATTATGTTGACATTTTCAGGCATTTCCTTCCACCCACTCCAATATACCAAAAACTGAAAAGGAATATCTATATACTGCATAAGAATAACCTCCAGAATGACCTCCTGACTCTATTTGAAATCTCTTGGCATTTTCTCTGTTTTTTTAATATGGATCTCCCCTTTCATTGGAGTAGATAGAGGGAAACACCCAAAACTGCCCAACTGCAACCCAACAGCCTCAGGAGACATTTTAACTGGACTCTTGAAGTGATTAGATTTTTATATCTTCAAATAGGTTTTTTGTTGTCTATGCTGATGGATCAGGAATGGAACTTCTTCGAGACAGTGACATAGAAGAATATCTATCCATGGCATATGGAGAACCGACCACTGCAGTTCTCCAAGAGCCAGTACAGGAACAGCCAGGTAGACAACCTCACGGTCTGGGGCCCACTGCGCATCCTTACCAGTTCTCATCTGCTTTACTGTCCCATCCACCAACAGGGTCATTTTCTCTACTTTTTCCCCTCGGTTTACTTATCTGCACTGCTTTCCAACAATCAAGCCATCTCAACCTAATTATACAATTTCTTAAATGTATTTTCCTATCACGCTGTATCTGAGCATCATCCTGTGAAACTGTCTGTGTATGAGTGCCTCTCCTACCTATGAGCAAAACCCTCTATCTGTGTCTAGGTATGTGCCTAGTTGCCTATTTATGTACTTATTTCATCTGGGAAGAAAAAAAAAGTGAGATATCTCTTAGAAGTTCACTGTTTGCATTTTTGATGGTGTTTCCTTGATGAAATTTAACACAATAGGAAAGTGCATTTGGTGTGTGTGTGTTAGAATGTCAACCTAAAATAGATAAGTTATATGCCTTGGGGCATTTATGCTATTATAATCGATTTCAAAGTAATTGATGTGTGACCAGTGGTTAGAGAAACATGTTACATCAAGTAGCATTTGCAATGTATGCAAACACAAATGTAAACCCACATGTTTTCTGTGTACAAAAAAACCCATTGCTGTATCTAGGTTTATGTCTGTGTTTCTCTTTATATTTCTTTGTTTGGTGGAATATATTTTGTGTGCATTTATGAATAACCTGCATCTCTGTCACTTATATCTTTTAGAGTACACATGCATAATCTAATATGCCTCACTCCTGGTCTGTGGAAGCAGAGAGGGGAGGGCTCTGACTGACTGTGCAATGCATGTATGCAGCTGTCTAAGAATAAGAATTTATCTAAAATTGCTTTATCAGTCAGTCATTTCACTAGTATCTACATGGCAACCTACCAAGCACCAAACATTGGTTGGGTGTTAGGCATTCAATGGTGAATCTGAGACAAGCATGAACCTTGCTTTCACAGAGCTCACAGTTTACTGGGAGAGGCAAGCATTAACAATATAGTAACACATATAACAATGTAATTATAAATTAAGATAAGGTCTATGAACATGTTTCTGTGAGAGAATCTAACAGAGGAACATGACATAATGTAGAAGGCTTCCCTAAAGACACTTGAGCCTAGAACTGGTGAATGAGTAAAGATTAATTAAGGCAAGAGTGAAAACTTTCATGGAAGAGAGGATACATAGCAGGAAGCATTAAACACTTTAAAACAGAAAAAATAAAGGCCAAAGTACCTGAAGCTTGGAAATGAAGAATTGTGCAAGTTGAAGCAGATGTCAGAAATTGTTAAGGACTTTTGTCTTCATCAATGAGCAATGAGAAGCCAAAGAAGAGTTTTAATTGTAGACTAACATAATCAGTCACCCCGGCTGCAGGGCTAGGTCCAGTCACAGGATAGATGTGAGTAGAAAAGCCAGTTGTTTCTGTAATCCGGAACAGGGCCTCTCTGAGGCAGATTATGTTGCTTTGTGTAAGGTAGGGCTGGTGAAGAGGGCAGTAGTGGGTGGACTCACGAAGTGTTTAGTGGTTACGGTAAGTATGTGTTTCTTAAAGGACAGTGGAGTTATCAATTAATACTCTCAAGTATACTATAGTCTCTAAGTGGTATAGTGATTAAAAGTCTCATCCTTCCAGTTAGATTGCAAGGTCCTTTAGTATAATCACTGTGTCCCACATATCTTTTTATGTAGAAGGCAATTCAGAAGTGTTTATTGAATTGGGCGCACGGGTGGTTCAGTGGTAGAAAACTTGCCTTCCATGCTGGACAGCCAGGTTTGATTCCCAGACCATGCACCGTCCCCCCCCCCCCCCAAATTGTTTGTTGAATTTACTGAACACCTAGTGAATTTTTCAGAGAACTGTTGATAGACAAATGACCTTCTGGTAACTATCTTTGGACCAGGTGCCCTGAGCATCACCGTCCTTCGCCCTTTTCATGAAGCATCACCATGGCTAATGAAGAAAGAATTAGACACAATTACTCCTCCTAATCTCCAGTCAAGGCCATGGGAGACGTTTCCCTCAGTTGAGGTATAAATTTTTCTGCTGAAAAGCCACTTTATTTGCATATCCACTGATCAATGGACCAGGCTCAGGTCTCCTTCCATATAGTCATATATTTTCATCCTTATGTTAATTTTAATGGGATAAGGAGTCTTACATTTAAAGATTTTAACATCTTGTATTTCAGGCTTGGACATTTTCTTCTAATGTAAAAAGATCCATTCTGAATAGCCCATGTTTACTTCATCTTCCCTGTCATAGAATAACTGATATTATACAATACAGAAATCTTCCCTTCTGCCGTTTCTTCCTTGTTAGTTTTAACACACAATTCTAGATCTTTCATGTTCTTTTAAATCTTCTTGTATTAAAAATATACCAAGTGAGTGTATAGAAATAAGGTGAAGGATTACTCATAATGATTTGCAACTGTGATGGTAGAAAATAAGCATCATAATTATGTCAGATTAGAGAAGCCCTACCTAAATATTTTTAAAGAATGAAAGAAAATATCTTAGGCAAGAATCATGAAGTCCCTTGCAAGATTTGTCATTGCATTTCATGAGTAATTTATGTGATATGCCCAGTATATCATTAGATTTTGAATTATTAAATCAGTGACAACCTTGATCATATTGTCAGAGAGATATGCTAGTGTTAAGTGAGGAGGACAATGTTCCTGAGTTATGAGGATTTTTTGCTTCCCTACACAACCTTGTAATAGCAATGGCACAGATACTGAACACTCAGCTAACAAGGACCTCCCCCTCCTGTATTTTAAATTGGTGACTATAATCAAAATGATGACCTAAAGGTGGCCTGAATTCTAGTCTCCTTATTAATGTGATCTGGAATAAGCCACACTACACCTTCATTTTCTTATCTGAAGTAGAGAAAGGCTCACCAAGGCTATATCAAGGTTGAAAGTACTATACACTAAGACAAAAGTGTATGCCATAGGTGCTCAGGTAGTTCAGTGGCAGAATGCTCCCCTTCCCTGTGGGAGACCTGGATTCGATTTCCGAACCATGCACCACCACCACCACCACCCCCAAAAAGATGTATATGCCACATCTGAGATTGATGAAAAAAAAATTGTTTTTCTGAAACTGTTACTTCTGGGAAGAGTTGCCCTGTTCAGACTGCCCCTGAGTGGTTATGTCTGGCCAGATCTCAGAGACTGTATAACAAAATGTAGCACACCAGGCATCCTTCAGGACAGAGGGCACCAAAGTACCCCCTCCTGAATATCAATTGTAAGGATAACATAGAGCTGTGAGTCTACCCTAAGGTGAGAATTTCTTCCCAAGAGATCCTGAGAAGGCTCTGGAGGCATGCTTAATTTAGAGTAAACTCAAACATGGCTCCAGATCCATGGGATACATTCTCTCTCAAATAATCTCTCTAGATCAAAATGAACATGGAGCCTGAAAGCTCAAAACTGCTTAATTCCAAACCAATATCGTAGCTACCTGTGGACACATTGAAGAATAGTTTCATGCATTTGGCATAAACTAGCTGTAATACTCTGACATAGCATTACTTGGCATTCCCCTAAATGCTACTCACCAGGCCCACCATGCAGCAGGATTTTAAATTAGTCAGATTCTTGGTGACACATATAAAGAAGAAATTTTCTGAGTTCTGTTATCAATTTTTCCTTATAGCTTGTAGGCGTTTCTAAACACAGGGCTCTTTTTTTTTTTTTCACCTTTCTCTTCCTTAACAAATGTTGCCTAATGTAATATCTGCATATAAGAACTCAGTTTAAAAAAAAAGTTTGACATTAAAATATTCTGATTTCTTTGGTGGTGTTCTGCTTTGTTTTGTTAACAGAAAAAAACTCCAGGACCTCCATTTGGCACTCATATTTGGAAGGGCCTTTGCATTGGGTCTAAACAACTAGTAAATGCCCCAGCCCCTATACTCAAGTGCCCCAGTGTGCTACAGATCCGTCAGTTCATCCAGCATGAGGTCATAAAAAGTGAGCTGAAACTGAGGCTACAGATTTCCCTAAAGGTAATGGAATCCAGGGAACCTGACCCAAAAGAATCAGGAACATGGCAATCGTTGCTCTCGATTTTCCAAGGAATCTGAAATTTTGGAACTTTACTGATATTTATGAAAAACAATGCATGACCATCAATCCTCCAGAGGTTAGAAAGTTGACAGGTAGAAAATACTGAATGGTTTCCATAAGGTGGAGGAAACATTAAGAGGCCCGAAAGATATTGAGATGATAAGTAACTTTTATGTGTCATTTCTCTTTAGAGTTCACTTCTCTCACTATATAGAAAGCTAGTCTTCAAAATAGATGATATACATATTAATCTAGTATTTGTCCATGGTTTTGGAAATGGTCTAAATATTTGTAAATATATAGTAATTTTATAATTATAGCAATTCAGACCTGTCATAGAACAGGAAATTATTAAATATTTGTGGTAAAAGTGAAGTGTATTTTTCTTGGAAGTAAAAGGATGGACTAAGATTGATAAAGATAGAACCATAAACATCGGACTTGGAAAGGACTTTAGAAATCGTCTAACCCAACTCTGTTCATTTTATTAATGAGGAAAATGAACCACAGAGTTAGCAGCAGGAGCTCTCTGAGGTTCTGATACAGTTCTAATATCCTAGGTCCTTAAAGCTTTGCTTTCTTCTGAGAGCTTTGCCTTATTGACACATTAAGGGAAAAACTTCAAAAACTTTGCAGATTGCCAACCGGTAACTGATTGGTGAGCATTGTGAGTTTATATATCCTTGATCTCTTTGTGACATTTCAGATTGATGTTGACTACATTAGTAGACTCTCTCCACCTTATTACTGACTTTTGTTGATTCATTTTATTATGCTGTTCTAGGATTACATAAACCATATTCTAAAGAAAGAAGATGAGCTACAGGAAATGACGGTTAAAGATTCCAGAACTGAGGAAGAGAGGGGCAATGCTGCAGATCTTCTCAAGCTAGTTATGGTGAGAAAGAAATGTTTTATATATCAATGTATTTACAGTTGCTTCGATATTAGATGCTTCATGACAAAATATCATAAGAAATAGCCATTTCTCCACTTTTCTGAAACTTTTGCTCCCTACTTATAATTTCTCATTTCTGTGGAAATCTGATTCCACATAATTGAATTTGCCAAATGGTTTTTGAAGGTCCTCCTTTGATCATAAATAATTCTTAGGGGCTTAACTGAAGTTTTATTGTCTTCAGAGAATTGATTTTCATTGAAATTTGAATGAATGAAGGAAATAGTAAGGATGGAGAAAGAGAAAGGAATTTACTCATTTTAAAATGATTTCCATATTTTAAAATGCTTTAAGTGAAAGGAATGACTAAAAATAAATCAATTTTGATTTAGTATTAAAAGCCTAATTGATTTTATAGTAATTTCCAAAAAGATTATTTTGAGTATATAAAGTGAATTTTGCATGTAATATCATTATTAATTATTTCTATCTTCATTTCAGTCTTTCCCTAAAATGGAAGAAACTGCAAAAAGTCATGTTACTGAAGGTAACTGGTATTTAATATTTTTCTGAAATATATTTTAAAAATTTCAAAAGGAGCATTCTTAACCACACCTATCAGTCATTCTCTGGTCTATGGCAAAGCAGCATGGAAATGTCTCCATTCTAGTACTGGTCATCTTGTGTTGTGATGACTTATTTTTACCTGAGCTAAAATGTAGGACACTGAGAACCATGATTGCCTCTAATTCATCATTATCTTTCATCTGCTGAATGGAGAAAAAGTTGGCAGTTGATTTTTATGTAAACCTCAACTATTTAGAAGCTAGTTAAAATTCAGAAAGGAAACAACTAACCAATCAAGATCTCCCTCTGCCATCTGCACCCCCACCCCCCACAACTCGACCTCTTGAGCAACTACAGTTATCACCAAATCCTCCCACTGTTTTACACACTATGTAGTTCATGCAGTTTGCTCTTGGAAGAAATTCTCATTCAAAGCATATTTATTTTGGGAGACACATAACCTTAGTAAACTTGGCTTTGTGGCATCATAGCCCACAATTGACAAGAAGTGGAGTTTTTTGCTTTGCTTTGTTTTCATTTCTTCTTTTTGATCATTTGGCAAAGGTCAAAAACTGGCAGGCATGGGCCTCATTTTGGGCTACAGATGTGTTTCATGTGTCATACACAGGTGACTTGCACAATTGTTGTTTTGTTACTGTGGTTTTTTTCTGGATTTTTTTCTCCTCTTAAAATGCCCTGTGCTGGTTTGAAAGGATGTATGTACCTTAGAAAAACCATGTTTTAATCCTAATCCCATTTTATAAAGTCAGCTGTTTCTTCTCATCCCTATTCAGTACTGGAGCTGTGACTCAATCAAGAGTGGTGGTTAATCCAGATTTGGTGGAGATGTTTCTCTACCCATTTCATGTGGGTCTTGATTAGTTTACTGGAATCCTTTAAAAGAGGGTACATTTCAGAGAAAAGGAGAGATTCTGAGAGAGCAGAGAATGACGTAGCCAAAAGAAGCAGAAAGTCTACCAGCCAGCAACCTTTGGTCATGAAAAGGAAAATGCCTCCCTAAGAGCTTCATGAAACAGGAAGCCAGGAAAGAAAGCTAGCAGATGACACCATGTTTGCCATGTGCCTTTCCAGATGAGAGAGAAACCTTGACTGTGTTTGCTATATGCCTTCTCACTTGAGAGAGAAACTCTGAACTTAATCAGCCTTCTTGAATCAAGGTATCTTTCCCTGGATGCCTTAGATTGGACATTTCTATAGACTTGTTTTAATTGGGACATTTTCTCAGCCTTGGAACTGTAAACTTGTAAGTTCTTAAATTCCCCTTTTTAAAAGCCATTCTATTTCTGGTATATTGCATTCCAGCAGCTAGAAAACTAGAACATGACCCATTACCATATGATATATATAAGATCCTGAAAGAGAAAGAGTTCCAGCCAAGAATTCTGTACCCAGTCAAATTTTCCTTCAGAACTGAGGAAGAGATTAAAATTTTCATAGACAAACAAATGCTGAAAGAATTTGTCAATAAGAGACTGACCTTATAAGAGATACTAAAGGGAGTTCTGAAGGCTGAAAAAAAAAAAAAGACAGGAGAGGGAGGTCTGGAGGAGGGCACAGAATTGAAGAGTGCCATAAGGGTAATTTAAATGATAAAAAGAGAAAGAGGGAAAAAAGTATATAGATCTGATAAATAAAATCCAAAGTATAAGATGGTGGATTCAAGAAACACCTTTACAGTAAAAACTGAAGGGAATGATAGACGTTTCAACAATAATAGTAGGAGACTTCAATATACCACTCTCCTCTATAGATAGAACAACCAGACAGAGGATCTGAAAGGAAATAGAGAACTTAAACAATTGATAAATGAATTAGTCCTAATAGACACATATGTCGTTACACCCCAAAACACCAGGATGTACATTCTTCTCTAGTGCTCATGGACATTCTCCAGGAGAGATCATATGCTAGGGCACAAAACAGGTCTTATAAATTTAAAAACATTGAAATTATTCAAAGCACTTTCTCTGATCACAATGAAATGAAGCTAGATCTCAATAGCCACCAAAGAATGAGAACATTCGCAAATATATGGAGATTAAATAACACACCCTTAAACAACCAATGGGTCAAAAAAGAAATTGCTGGAGAAATCAGTAGCTGTCTGAAAATGAATTAAAATGAGAATGAAACGTAATTATGAGATATTTCTCATAAATGAATGGGAGAACAAAAGAACAAAAGAACAAAAGAAAGAATCAATGAAACCAAAGGTTGGTTCTTTGAGAAAATCAATAAAATTGATTTTAGCAAGGCTGACAAAAAATAAAAGAAATGCAAATATTACCATAAATTCTAAAGACATAAAAAAAATCATAAAAGGATACTATGAACAATTATGCACCAAGAAACTAGATAACTTAGATGAAATGGACAAATTCCTGGAAACACATGAACAAACTACACTGACTCAAGGAGAAATAGAAGATCTCAGCAAACCAATCACAAGTAAAGAGATTCAATCAGTCATCAAAAATCTTCCTACAGGGTGGGCCACAGTGACTCAGCAGGCAAGAATGCTTGCCTGCCATGCCAGAGGACCTGGGTTCGTTTCCCGGTGCATGCCCATGTTAAAAAAAAAAAAAAAAAATCTTCCTACAAAGAAAAGCCCAGGGCCAGATGGCTTCACAGGGGAATTTTATCAAACATTCCAAAAAGAACTAACATCAATCCTGCTCAAAGAAAACTTATTTTATGAACCTAACATCACTTTAATACCAAAACATCTTGTAAAGATGCTACAAGAAAGGAAAACTACAGGCCAATCTCCCTAAAGAACATAGATGCAAAAAGTCTCAACAAAATACTAGCAAATCAAATCCAACAACACATTAAAAGAATCATACACCGTGACCAAGTGGGGTTTATACCAAAAATGCAAGGATGGTTCAACACAAGAAACTCTATTAATGTAATACACCACATTAACAAATCGAAAAGGAAAAATTACATGATCATCTCGATTAATGCTGAAAAATCATTCCAAAAAATTCAACATCCTTTCCTGATAAAAACACTTCAAAAGAGATTAAAAAGACTGAAAGGGGTTTATAGACCTATGTGTCCCACTGATTAACACTAGAAATATGAATTAGTTTTCACAAGAATTACTTCAAAGGTATGATTCTTGTACGAGGAGTGTTTAAGTCCAGGGTACAGGGGTAAAACTGATATTGCATGCTATGAGCTATGTTCAAAAAGAAACCATCAGCACTACCACAGCAATAGCAGAGGTAAATAAGGGGGTACAGACAAGGGTTAAGAAGAGGTTTAGATTTCCTATTTGGCGAGGGTGTGTTTATTGATTTTATTTCTCTTGGGAACAATTGAATTATCTAAAATTAAGAATGTTGATGGGCTGTGGACTTTGGACCCTATACATAATGCCCAATGAATACAGGTGGCTTAAAGATGCACTTTTCTGATCTTAGGGGGAAAGCTTTCAATCTTTCTCCATTGAGTATACTGCTAACTATGGGTATGGGAGAACTGGATATCAATAGCCAAAAAGAATGAAAGAGGACCCATCTCTTACACCATATGCAAAAATTAACCCTAAGTGGATCAAACATCTAAATATAAGAACCAGTACCATGATGCACCTAGAAGAAAATGTAGGGAAATATCTTCAAGACCTAGTAATAGGAGGTAGCTTCCTAAACTTCACACCCAAAGCACAAGCAACAAAAGAAAAAATAGATAAATAGGAACTCCTCAAAATCAAATGTTTTTGCACCTCAAAAGTCTTTATCAAAAAGGTGAAGAGGCAACCAACTCAATGGGAGAAAATATTTGGAAATCATATATAGGACAAAGGTTTGATATCCTATGTACATAAAGAAATCAACAACTCAACGACGAAAGAATAGACAACCCAATTATAAAATGGGCTAAAGATATGAATAGGCATTTTTCTGAAGAGCAAATACAGATGGCTAAAAAAGTTCATGAAAAGATGGTCATTCTCATTAACTATATAAGGGCAATGCAGATTAAGACTACGATGAGATACCACCTCACACCTATAAGAATGGCTGCTATTAAACAAACAGGAAACTACAAATGTTGGAGAGGCTGTGGAGAAATTGGGACACTTATTCACTGCTGGTGGAGATGTATGATGATATAGCTGCTATGGAAGACAGTTTGGCGGTTCCTTAGGAGAGTTGCCCTATGATCTGGCAATAGCACTACTCGGTAGTGCTATTCAGTCCAGAAGAACTGAAAGCAGTGATGCAAACAGACAATTGCACACCAATGTTTACAGCAGCACTATTCACAATCACCAAAAGATGGAAACACTCCATGTGCCCATTAACAGATGAGTGGATTAACAAAATGTGGTACATACATACAATGGAATATTATGCAACAGTAAGATGGACTGACGTCCTGAAGCATGTGACAAGATGGATTAGGCTTGAGGATATTATACTGAGTGAAATAAGCCAGACACAAAAGGATAGATACTGTATGACCCACTTTTGCGACCGTGGCAAAGGTAAAATCACAGGCTAATAATACAGAATATGGGGAACCTAGAGATACATGGATGCTAGAGATGGGTGAGCGGTTAGCTAATGAGGTTGAACTCAAATGTAAGGGAATAGATAGAAGTGAAGGCAATTCACTAGTGGGTCTATAAGTAATATTGCCAAATTGAAGGTGAACATGATTGAAAGGGGCTATATAAACCCATGTGTCAACACTGATTAACATTACAAATATAAATAAGTTCTTGCATGAGCTACTTCAAAGGTGTGAATCCTGTACAAAGAGTGTATAAGTTCAGGGTATAGCTATTCCATAGCTATTGCATGCTGTGGGCTATGTTTAACAGGAAAACATCAATTTACCACAGCAACACCAGGGATAAATAATGGGGGAAGGAACAAGATTTAAGGGGATGTTTAGATTGTGTGTGTTTATTTGTTATCTTTCTCTTGGAAACAATAAAATTATCAAAAATTGAGAGTGTTGATGGACTACTGCTTTGGATATTATACATGATGCCTAATGAATGGAGGTGGCTGAAGTATGCATTGATTGAGAAGTAGACTGGCAAACAATGGTGTATATATATGATCGAATATTGTGCTCCTACAAAAAAGAACGAAGTTGTGAGGCATGCAACATTGTGAATGAACATGTGGGGCACTTGGTGAGGCAAAATAAGCCAGAAACGAAAGAGCAATTATTGTGTGATCTCATTTAGAAAATACTTGTAAGAAAACAGCTGCCTAGATTGTAAGCTCTTGTAGCAGTCACATTTAGTCTGGAGTTGTAATTATTATTTCTGGATTATTTGTTTTATAAATGTATAACCTGGTATTTAGAGGTAAGAATGAAGCCAATCAGCTCAGGATTAAGGTAATTCAGAATACAGGGGTAAGGAAGACACTATCTACATCTTAGAACCATATCTACTCTTTGAGACCAAAGGAAGAAAGGTTTATTCTGGCCAGAACCTGAATTTCCCGTAGCTCATAATCTAACTCAACCTGTCTGGATAGATCATTTAAACAATCCAAACACAGGGAGCCCAGAATATGAGGACCTTTAATCCTTTATAGCTTAATGTAATGCCTGGATACATCCCAGAGTATATTAAGCAGACAATCAAAAAGTATTGGCAACGTCCCTTGAGGGATGGGAGAAAAAGTATGAAACTATTCAACCTTACCATTAGGGAATCCCCTGATATTGTGTCAAACTTTAGGGACACCCAAATCAATAGGCCAACCCTTAAATCGTGAGGCTTACTCTTATGAATCTTATGTAGGTGTCAGAGAAGCTTAGCCTAACTTAAGTTATGCCAAACAGTTACTTCTGGAGGACCATATCTTTTGTTGCTCAGATATGGCCTCTTGAGGGGCCAAGATGGTGGCTTAGCAATGTGCATGTTTTAGTTCGTCCTCCAGAACAACTACTAAATAACCAGAAACAGTACAGAACAGCTCCTGGAGCCACGACAGTGACCAGACACACAGCGTACCCCAGTCTGGACCAGCTGGACCGGCTGTGAGTCTCCGGAACCGTGAGTTCCCCAAGCTGCGGCAGCCAGCGCCCGGTGCCCCTCCCCCACAGGCGACTTCCCAGAGGGAAAGGAAAGAGACTCTAACAGTAGCAGGGACTGAGTCCAACCAAACACCAATTGTGGCATTAATAAACAAATTCTCACTACTAAAAATAGTCCCCCAGCTCAGGCAAAACTGGTCAAGGCGGAGGTGGCCTATTGGGCTAACCGAAAAAGAGGAAAGGGGACGAAACGGAAGTTTTGGTAGCTGTTTCTATGGAGGCTTGGCTGCCTCTGGATTCAGCAGTGGGACTACTCGGGTTGCAACTGCCCCAGGCATACGCAGAAACAGACTGCTTTCAGGGCTGTCTCCCGCCTGAGCCTTCCCCACGGGAGGGGCGAAACGCAACTCAGGTGGAATCCCTCTCTCAAGGAATTCAGACCCCAGGGCTTGGCAATTTGAAGCCATTAAAACCAGCCTACAACCTCTCCTCCGTCTCCACCACGCCCCCAGCAGGGAGAGCCTTCCAAAGTTAAAGGAGCCACAACATCTTTTGCTGGTGGGACCCGCAGACAGACAAGCACCACATACTGGGCAGGATAAGAAAAACAGAGCCCAGAGAATTCACAGGAAAGTCTCTCAACCTGCTGGGTCTCACACTCAGGGAAAACTGACGCAGGTGACTCCTTCTCCCCCCCCCCCCACCAAAGGAGGCCAGTTTAGTCCGGGAAAACCTGGCTGGAGTCTATAATACCTATGTAGACCCTCCTAAGGGTGGGGAGGGAAAAGGCATCTTACAAGCAAGACAAGAAACAAGAAAACAAGAACTGAAAAATTACCCTCTGTTAAACAAAACTTAAGCTAGAGGCCCAGAAAAAGCTGAACTGAAGGTCAAAGAACAGATAGACAACAAACTCATCTAGCAAGAAAACCCTAGGTAAGATAAGTGAAAGCAATCTCCAGAATAAACTAATTAAGGTAATTAAATGTCCAGACGCCAGCAAAAAATAACAAATCACACCAGGAAACTTAAAGATATGGCCCAGTCAAAGGAACAAACCAATAGTTCAAATGAGATACAGGAGTTGAAACAACTAATTCTGAATATACGAACAGAAATGGAAAACCTCATCAAAAACCAAATCAATGAATTGAGGGAGGACAAGAAGAAGGCAAGGAATGAACAAAAAGAAGAAATGAAAAGTCTGAAAAAACAAATCACAGAACTTATGGGAATGAAAGATACAGTAGAAGAGATGAAAAAACAACGGAAACCAACAATGGTAGATTTCAAGAGACAGAGGTTAGAATTAGTGAACTGGAGGACGGAACATCTGAAATCCAAAAAGAAACAGAAACTATAGGGAAAAGAATGGAAAAATATGAACAGGGGCTCAGGGAATTGAATGATAATATGAAGCGTACAAATATATATGTTGTGGGTGTCCCAGAAGGAGAAGAGAAAGGAAAAGGAGGAGAAAAACTAATGGAAGAAATTATCACTGAAAATTTCCCAACTCTTATGAAAGACCTAAAATTATAGATCCAAGAAGTGCAGTGCACCCCAAAGAGAATAGATCCAAATAGACGTTCTCCAAGACACTTACTAGTCAGAATGTCAGAGGTCAAAGAGAAAGAGAAGATCTTGAAAGCAGCAAGAGAAAAGCAATCCATCACATACAAGGGAAACCCAATAAGACTATGTGTAGATTTCTCAGCAGAAACCATGGAGGCGAGAAGACAGTGGGATGATATATTTAAATTAGTAAAAGAGAAAAACTGCCAACCAAGAATTCTATATCCAGCAAAATTTTCCTTCAAAAATGAGGGAGAAATTAAAACATTTTCAGACAAAAAGTCACTAAGAGAATTTGTGACCAAGAGACCAGCTCTGCAAGAAATACTAAAGGGAGCACTAGAGACAAATACAAAAAGAAAGACAGAAGAGAGAGGTGTGGAGAAGAGTGTAGAAAGAAGGAAAATTAGATATGACATATAAAATACAAAAGTCAAAATGGTAGAAGAAAGTACTACCCAAACAGTAATAACACTAAATGTTAATGGACTGAACTCCCCAATCAAGACATAGACTGGCAGAATGGATTAAAAAACAGGATCCTTCTATATGCTGTCTGCGGAAAACACATCTTAGACCCAAAGATAAACATAGGTTGAAAGTGAAAGGTTGGGAAAAGATATTTCATGCAAATAACAACCAGAAAAGAGCAGGAGTAGCTATACTAATATCCAACAAATTAGACTTCAGATATGGCCTCTTTCTCTCTAAGCCCAACTCTGCAAGTGAAATCATTGCCCCCCCACACACACACACATGGGACATGACATCCAGGGGTGAAAGTCTCCCTGGCGATGTGGGAGATAACTCCCAGGGATGAGTCTTGCCTTGGCATCATAGGATCAACAATGCCATCCTGACCAAAAGGGAGGACAGTAAGTATAACAAATAAGGTATCAGTGGCTGACAGAGTTCAAATAGAGTTGAGAGGCTACTCTGGACGTCACTCTTGTGCAAGCTTCAGTTAGACATTGCTACTACCATAACTTGCAAAACCCCAACCCAGACCATTGCAGCAAATCCTAAGGGTCACCTAGGGCAATATATAAGATTCTACAAAGGTTACATGCACTAGGGTAGCTTCCCAGAAACCTACAACTCCAGATGGGTCCCTGGACCAGATAAGTCCTGACATGCAGAGGGGCCAGGTTCTCCAAAATGCTAACTAGTTCAATTCCCCTATCCCATATTATCTACAGCCCCTTCCAACATGAAAAAGTTAGAATTGGCATAGCCCAAATACCCCAAAAGAGTGGGATTTAAAGATCAAAGATGATGGTGTAATTATGCAGAGAAAGTAGGTTTAACAAATGAGAATGCTTCCTGAATCATTATATTGATATTTCTTTTAGTCTTCAGTATCTTAGAGCAGCTAGAAGTAAACCCTAAAATTGTTGAATTGTAACCCATACCTAACTCTGATATCTGATCTACAACTAATTGTTCTGATGTGCTTTGTAACTCATTGCTTTTTTTGTATATATGTTATTTTTCACAAAAAAGAAAAATATGTATTTCTTCTAGCCTCAGTGTTTTAGAACAGCTTAAAGGAAAAATCTGAAATAGTGGAATGGTAACCCATAACAAATTCTGAAATCTGCTCTGTAATTACTTTTTTCAAGTGTACTTTGAAAATCATTGAGTTTTCTTTCTTTTGTTTGTATATATATTATATTTAACAATAAAAAAAGTTTTTAAAAAATGCCCCATTACCATGTGGTAACATCTGGCTGAAGGGTAGTTAGCTGCTGCCCCCTTTGTAATAACTATGAACAGAAAATCATGTTTTCCTGTTTTTTCCACCCTGTTGTCATTCTTTTACCTGGGAGGCCACTGTAGTAGGATTGCCAGATTTAGCAGATAAAAATATGGGAGGCGCAATTAAATTTGAATTTCAGATAAACATCAAAATTTTTAGTGCAAGTACATTTCATGCAATATTTTATCTGGTACCCCACCCTGTAGGCATTTGAATTTATAAACTGTCTCACAAAAGAACAGATCCAATAGAGGTAAACACAGAGGTTGCACAATAGTGAAGTATAAACTATGAAGTTAAAAAAGCAAAAATGATGCAGGAGGGGGGCGGTGCAAGGGTAGTTCAGTGGTTGAATTCTCACCTGCCATTTGGGAGACTCGGGTTCAATTTGCGGTCCATGCATTTCCCAAAAAACAAACAAACAAAAATCCAAACAAAAAATTCAACAACTAGTGATACAGTAACGGGAAATTCACATGGAAAAATAATGAAATGTAACCCCACCATACAGCATACAATAATAATAATAATAATAACGCAGAAGGCAAATTGATACGTACATACAGCTGCCCCTAATATATTAACAGTGGTGATCCTGAGTCAACATTCCCCCAAATATTTCCTAAAACACTAGTTTAGGGAACAGCTCTGCCAAAAAAGGAATTTTGTGCTTAAATAACTGAATAATGCTGTAAATTGCCTTAGTTTCTTAGAGAATCGCAATGTACATTAACAAATTTAAGGTGCAACAAAGTCCTACAATAATGAAGTGTATTTAGCCTTGTATAAATCAATGTTTTCCAAGCTCATTTAACCATGGAACTGGGGTCTCTTTTTAAAAGAAAAAAAACTCCTGATAACATCCCATAGAGACTGTGTTCCATAGATTAAACACTGAGAATCACTGCACAAATTATCAAACAACTGTTCTATTATATTTTTATCCTTAGATTGAGGAAGCAAGTAAATTTTAGAAAAACAATTTAAATAAAATGGTTGATATTTTTAAGCTTTTGATCCATCAGATATGAGGAAATTCAGTTGTGTAGGACACTGCTTCCCCTAATAATGTGGCATAAATGAGGTGTTACTGCATTTTACATTTTACCTATAAGATGTGTGTCTTCCAGTAAGATATTTCATAGAAGTTGTCTGTTGTATTTCAGCTTGGTCATGGAAACACCAGTAAATACTTGATAGATTAGACATAGGCTCTTACAAAAATCTCAAGGTGGTATAATCTAGGAATGCCTAGAGTGTATAATGATAGTGGCTAAATGTACAAATTTAAAAATGTTTTTGCATGAGGAAGAACAAAGGAATGTCAATATTGCAGGGTGTTGAAAATAGATGGTAATTAATATTTTAAAACTAGCATATGTGAGACTGAAGCAAAAAATGTTTATTTGGTAGAAAACTTATATTTTGACTAGTGCTTTTCTCAATATAACTTATGTGAACAGCTTAATTGAACACCATAGTACATGGAACCTTGAGTAGGGCATTAGATTTTGTAGGTTTCTCCAGAGCGATGCCCCAATAAATCGCAGAGTGATGTGAACAGTGAATAAAAAAGTATTCGCAAAGTTCCCTTGGGGGAATGGTGAGAAAAGGGGAAAATTCAGCTTCCCCAAATGAAGAATTCTTGATATTCTCACAAGCAGTGGGGACAACCAAAGCAATAGGCTGAGCCCACAATCTTGGGGTTTTTTCATATGAAACTTAACCCCTCAAAGGATAGACTAAGTCGACTTAAAATTAGGCCTAAGAGTCACCCCTAAGAGAACCTCTTCTGTTGTTCAGACGTGGCCTCTCTCTCTCAGCCAACACAACAAGGAAACTCAATGCCCTCCCCCCTCTCTACATGGGACATGACTCCCAGGGGTGTGGACCTTCCTGGCAACGTGGGACAGAAATCCTAGAATGAGCTGGGACTCAGCATCAAGGGATTGAGAAAACCTTCTTGACCAAAAGGGGGAAGAGCAAAATGAGACAAAATAAAGTGTCAGTGGCTGAGAGATTCCAAACAGAGTTGAGAGGTTACCCTGGAGGTTATTCTTATGCATTAGATAGATATCACCTACTAAGGTGTAATGGAGAGGCTGGAGGGAACTGCCTGAAAATGTAGAGCTGTGTTCCAGTAGCCATGTTTCTTGAAGATGATTGTATAATGATACAGCTTTCACAATGTGACGACTGTGTGATTGTAAAAACCTTGTGTCTTATGCTCCTTTTATCTACCTTATCAACAGATGAGTAAAACATATGGATTAAAAATAAATAAATAATAGGGGGAACAAATGTTAAAATAAATTTAGTAGATTGAAATGCTAGTGATCAAGGAAAGGGAGGGGTAAGGGGTATAGTATGTATGAATTTTTTTCTGTTTTCTTTTTATTTATTTTTCTGAATTGATGCAAATATTCTAAGAAATGATCATGATGAATTTACAACTATGTGATGATATTGTGAGTTGCTGATTATATAACAAGAATGGAATGATCATATGATAAAAATGTTTGTGTTTATATGTGAATATATTCATTTAAAAAATTTTCAAGTGAGTAGTTGATACTGATTTGTGTTGTGTGTAAAGAAGTGAGGATAAAAATTGACTGCATCTATTTTTAAAGTTGCAGCCCATCTAACCGATTTATATAAGCAATCTTTGGTCACTGCTCCAGGATGTTCACCGGGAACATTTACTAAAGATTTCTTCGAAAAGAAATGGAGGTAAGCTAATCCAGTAATATGTTCCAGTTAGTATTAAGCATATTAATTATGAAAATTAAGGTAATGGAGAGACATAGTGTCCTAACTATGGATGAGTATATCAATGTACTCACAGTCCTTCATTTCCCATACTGTTAATACTTTATCATGTTATGGTGCTACTTTTAATTGATTGTACGCTGTGAGCAAGAGTGGTAGCCCCCTTTTCATTCTACTTTCCTTTCACACAGGCGCACAAAGGCATCAAAGCAACTGAAAGAAAATATGGAACAAAAGAGGTAACTCTATCCCAATTACGCATGAGTGTGTGAAAAGCCCTTTTATGTAGAGTCTTAGAGTGGGATAGTCTGAAAAGTCCTACCATCCAAGCTCCCAAAAAAACCCATTTGACTGGTAGGAAGATCCTCTTCCCCTCCTCAACAAGAAATCTCTCAAGATATCCTCTGTACTTTAGTAACTCTAATATAATAATAAGTATTCTGGAACTTAATGTAGAACATAGTCATAAGCATTCAAGAATTCTTGTTATTCACATGAGGAATGTGTTCTAAATGCCAAGTGGTTTAGTTTCCTTTCAATAGTAGCTGAGGATTCTGACCCCAGAACTCTTGCCATAAAGAAAGGCAGATATATTTATGGAATTTATAGTAATACGTATGATACTAGTATATACATTTGTGTGGCTCCTCTCCAGAATGACCCCAGAATATATGTGTTTCTTAACAAAAGTGTTAGGGTTACTTTGTGGAATGTGTTGGAGAAGTGTTGAGATAAGACTTAAGTCACAAAGTCAAGCTAGAAGATTTGTAGTGTCTCATAGAGTATCCCAAAAGGATATCCAAGATACTGCTGACAATGATTGCCACTGAATACGGAAATTAAGAGCTTAGGGAGGCAGCATGAGATGGAGACTTCCTGTTCATTGCATGCTCTTTAATAAGTCTTAATTTTGTATAGGTGTATGTGTTACCAATGAAAATTTTTAACAACTCTGTAGAGTTATGATTCAGATACCACATCATGCGCTCATTTAAAGTGCACATTCAGTGGTTTTTAATATATTCACAGATATCCTCAACCATAACTGGTCTGTTTTAAAACATTTTCATCACCTTGAGAGGAAATGTCATATACTTAGCAACCTCTCCCCACCCCAACCTTACTAACCAATTCTGAACTTTTGTGTGAATAAAATCAAACAGTTATGGTCTTTTGTGACTGGCTTCTTTCGTTTGGCATAATGTTTCCAAGGTCACATTGTACCACTACTTCATTCCTTTTTATGGCCAAATAATATTCTGTTGTATAGCTATTCACTTTGTTTATCCATCCATCTGTGGTTGATATTATGCATGAGCATTTGTATGCAAGTTTCTTTGATGACATATGCTTTCATTTCTCTTGCTATATACCTAGGAGTGGAGTTGCTGGACTATATGGTAACTCTATGTTTAATCATTTGAGGAACTGCCAGACTGTTTTCCAAGGTGATTGGACCATTTTGCTTTCCCACCATCAGTGTGTAAAGAATCTGATTTCTTTACCTTCTAAACAACACTTGTAGCCTGACGTTTGAGTTTATCCACCCTAGTGGGTGTGAAGCAGTAGCTCCTTAAGGGTATGACTTTTATTTTCCTAATGATTTATGGCATCGTGATCTTTTTCATGTGCTTATTGACCATTTGTATATTTTCTTCGGAAGAATGTCTATTCAGCTCCTCTGCCCAATTTTTAATAAGGTTATTTGCCTTTTTATTATTGAGTTGGGAGAGTTATTCATATAGTCTAGATTCAAGCCCCATATCAGATAGATGATGTTTTAGTGTGTTAATACTGCTAGAATACAATATATCAGAAATGGGTTGGCTTTTATAAAGTTACAAGTTTATAGTTCTAAGGCCATAAAAATGTCCAAACTAAGTCATCCAGAGAAAGACACATTGACTCAAGAAAGGCCAATGTCTGTCACATGGGAAGGCATGTGTCTGGCATTTGCTGGTCCCTGTTCTCCATTCTGTTGCTTCCAGTTTCTGATTCCAGTGGCTTCCTCTGTAAGTGTTTGTAGACCTTAACATACCTTCTCCAGGGCAAAATTCTGGGTTCCTGGCTTTCTTGGCATCTCAGGGGAAGGCACATGGCAATGTCTGCTGGGTTCTGGTTTCTAACAGCACTTCAAGCATCTCTGTGGGCACTCCATGCATCTCCAAATGTCTGCATCTCTGTCAGTTCTGAAGCAACTGTGTTTTCTCCAAAATGTCTCCCCTTTTAAAGGACTCCAGTAAACTAATCAAGACCACCTTGAATGGCTGGAGTCATGTCTCTATCTTACAAAACTGTCAGACCCATAATTGGGTGTGTCATATCTCCATGGAAGTAATCTAATCAAAATGTCACACCCACAATTGAGTGGGTCAGTCTTCATGGAAACTATCTAATCAAAGGTTTCACCCTAAACAATAGGTCTGGCCCCATACAGATGGGATCAGATTGAAAGAACCTGGCTTTTCTGAGGTATATAACAGTTTCAAACAAACACATATGATTTGCAAACATTTTCTCCTATTTCATGCGTTGTCTTTTCACTTTCTTGGTGGTGTCCATTGAAACACAAAAGTGTTTAATTTTTACAAAGTTCAATTTTTCTATTTTTTTTATTTTGTTGCTCATGTGTTTTAGTGTCATATCTAGGAATCCTTTGCCAAATCCAAGGTCATAAAAACCCCTATGTTTTCACCTTCGTGTATTATGGTTTTTCTTCTTACATTTAGATCTGTCATCCGTTTTGAGGAAATTTTTGCATATGATGTGAGGTAAGGGTCCAAATTAATTCTTTTATTTATGGCTATTCGCCCCAGAAGTATTTTTTGCAAAGACTCTTCTTTCCCAAGTGAATGATATTGGCACTATTGATGAAAATCATTGACCATAGGTGTATAGGTTTATTTCCGAACTGTCAATTCTATTTCATTAGTCTATGTGTCTACCCTTGAACCAGTGCCACACAGTCTTGATTACCATTGCTTTATAGTAAATTTTGAAGTCAGGAAGTGTGAATCCTGCTTTATGCCTCTTTTGGGGGATTTTTATGACTATTCACTTGTAATTTCCTTTGGATTTTAGAATCAGCTTGTAAATTTGTACAAAGAAGTCAGCTGAAATTCTGATAGGGATTGGGTTGAGTATGTAGATCATTTGGAAGTATTACTATCTTAATGTTGTCTTCTGATCCATAAACATGGAATATTTTTCCATTTATTTAGATCTTTAATTGCTTTCTATGCTATTTTTAAAGCATTTGGAGCATAAGCTTTGCATTTATTTTATTAAATTTATTTTTAAATATTTTATCCTTTTTGATGTTATTGTATTCAGTATTGTTTCCTTAGTTTCATTTTCAGGTTGATCATTGCAAGAGTATAGAAATGCAATTGATTATGTATATTGGTATTTTGTATATTTTGTATATTGATTTTCTATCCTGCAACCTTGCTAAACTTATTAGTTCTAGGATTTTCTAGGATGGCTTCATAGGATTTTTTATATACAAGATCATGCCATCTGTAAATAGAATTAGTTTTCCTTCTTACTTTCCAACCTAAATGTCTTTGATTTCCTTTACTTGCCTAATTACTCTGTTAGAACCTATAGCACAGTCTTGACTGGAAGCGGTGAGAGTGAATACCCTTATCTTGCTTCTGGTCCCAGGGAGAAGCTATCGAATCATTAACCATTACATATGATGTTGTGGGTTTTACATATATACCCTTTATCTGGTTGAGGAAGATCCCTTCTATCCCTAGTTTTTCTGTTTGTTTGTTTGTTTGTTTATTTTGAATATTTTATCATGAAAGAGTGTTGGATTTTGTCAAATGTTTTTTCTGCATTTACTGCGATGATCATGAAATTTATGCATTTTATCCTTTTGGTATGATGTATTACATTAATCAATTTTCAGGTGTTGAACAAATCCTGCACTCCTGGGATATATCCCATTTGATCATGGTGTGCAATTTTTTTTCATATGTTTATGAATTAAGTCTGCTCGTATTTAATTGAGTAGTTTTGCATCCATATTCATAGGAGATGTTGGTTTATAGTTTTCTTGTGCTTTTTATATCAGGATAATACTGACCTTATAGGGTAGGTTGAGAATTTTTCCATCTTCTTTTAATTCTTGGAAGAGTTTGTGAAGAATAGGTATTAATTCTTCAGACATTTCATAGAATTCACCGATGAAGCCATCGGGGGCTAGGTGTCGCTTTGTGGATAGTTTTTCAATTACTGTTCAATCTCTTCACTTGTTGTAGGTCTATTCAGAACGTCTGTTTCTTCTTGAATCAATTTTAGTAGTTTGTGTCTCAAGGAATCCCATTTCATTTATCTAATTTGTTAGCATGCAAGTGTTCATAGTATTCTTCTATAATCCTTTTATTTCTGTAAATGATTATGATGTCTCCTCTTTCTAATTTTAGTAACTTGAGTCTTCTCTCTTTTTCTCTTGATTAAACCAACTAAAGATTTATCAATTTTGTTGATATTTTTAAAGAGCCAGCTTCAGTTTCACTTTTTTTTTCCTATGGCTTTTCTCTTCCTATTTCATTAATTTCCACTCATCTATATTTTCTTGTTTCTGTTTGCTCTTATTTTCCTAATGCCTTAAGGTGGAAGGCTGGGTTACTTATCTGAGATTCTTCTTCTTTCTTAATGTTTGAGATATAGCTATAAATTTCCATCTAAGCACTGCTGAACTGCATCCACAAGTTTTTGGCATGTTGTGTCTTGATTTTCATTCATCTCAGAGCATTTTTTATTTCCCTTCCGATTTCTTCTTTGAGCTATTGGTTATTTAGAAGTATATTGTTTAATTTCCACATATTTGTGAATTTTCCCAATATATTACTCTTACTGATATCTAGTTTCATTCCATTGTATTTGGAGAACATACTTTGGATTATTTCTATCCATCTCAGCTTCCCGATGGTTGCTGTTTGTGTGATATAAATTTTTCCATCCTTCTCTTTTCTAGCACTTTGACTCCAAGGTGTTTTTCCTTTAGATACCATATAGTTGGGCCATGTTTTCTCAAGCCTAATAATCTCTGCCTTTTGACTGGATATTTAATCCATTCACATTTATTATTGATATAGTGGGATTTTATCAGCCACAATATTTCTTGTTTTCCATATGTGTCATGTTTTCTTGTTTCTCTGTTCCTCTTTTACTGCTTTCTTTTTCATTGAATGACTCTCTTTTAATTTAATAATTTAGTTGCATTAATGATTTTTTCACTGTATTATTTTGTGTTATTTTTTTAGTGGTTGCTCCAGGGTTTGCCACATCCATCACAACTTATCAGAATCAAATTCAGATTTATATTAGTTTAATTCAAGTAATGTAAAAAATGCTTCTCCTGTATAACTCTATTTGCTTTTTTATTTTTTGTGATATTTGTTTTATAATATATATTACATGTTATTAATGTTACAAACTCAACACTATAGTGTTATAATTGTTATTTACCATCTGTCGTTCATTTCCTTATTAGCCCAAAAGTAAGCTTTGCTTTGACCCACCTCCTTTTTTTGGCAAATATATGACATTTATTTATTGATATATATTATATTCCCAATAATACATTATTTTTATAATTGCTTTTCAAATAAGTTAAGAATGGAGAAAAATATGAATTAACAGGATTATTATGATTGCTTTTATTCTATTCCGTAACACTGGCCACATTACTCATAAGCCATTCCTTTGTTTGTTTGGGTTGGTTTGGTTTTGGAACCACTGCAGCTAAAATTATAGAAACCATAAGGTTCTAGCTGACATTTAAACCTCAGTCAAAACCAAAAGGCATGCAGAAAGGTGAATCATTATAGAGATATGTGGTTATTAGTCTTTTGAGATCAACTGCAAAACCAAACTAACACGTGGTATTGTTATTTCCTATCTTAGATGAGAGCCTGAGTTCTAAAGTAGGAAAATGTGGCCAATTCTAAAAGAAGGAGAAAATGAATCGAGACAAGTTGACAAAAAATGTCTCATGATTTGTTTCTTACCAGTTTTACTTCTAGTGATCCCATTGATTTTCTCTGGGACTTAGAGCTAAAGTACAAGCAAATAATACTTTTAAATTTTCTGTATCTTCTTTTGCATCATTATGAAACTATTAACCAGGAAACATATAGAAGAAACAAAGAAATACCTACTGGATATTAGGAATAAAATAATACCACCCTACTTCAAATCTGAACTGAGCAAATGTTATCAGTCTCAGGTAATTAATTATAATTAATTATAATAAACTACAGATGAATAACTTTATAAAATTTCATACGCTGCATATATAGTCTACGTTTCCTGACATTTTAAAATTCTCTCCTTCATTGACTTGACTGACCAATTAGTACCCTTTGAATTTATATCCTGACAAGCATATGAAAAAGAAGACAAATTTCAGTTCTTGTACTTAAGTAGAGGTTCTCTGCTAATGTGTTGCTACCGTTGCCCTTGCCTTGCCTTACCTTATTGCTACTAATTAACTTCTCCCATCTATTTCAAGTCCTTTTGGGGAGGGGGAGTCAAAAAATCCTATCGCTGAGTCTCCTCTGATATATCCCATCTTGACGATTTCCTTATCCAGCGTCTGCTGAGATAGTATTGTGATATATGGAAGCTCACAGAGGTGAAGTGCCCCATTCCTCTTCTGGATAAGCCTAGAACTGGAACCGCAGAAAAACCCAGCTTTCCCCTCACTGGCTGGGAATTCATTGAAATCCTGAAGAAGAGTGAATATTTTCATGTGCTCACAACTCTCTAATTTAATTTCTGTGAAAATTAAACTGCTATTATTAATTTTAGTGCTCCCCTGAGAATAAATCATAGTAAATTATGATCAAATGGCAAAAGTTAGAATTGAGTTAATCAGCTATTGAAGAACTTTTCATTTGTATGCTTTATTTTGAGCTCCGTAAAATGTGCTTTTGATATTACTCATCACTTTGATGTGCTTTGGTAGTTGCCTTTCAGTCATGTGCAAGTCTAAAATAAGTCTTTTGGTTTTTCTCTAAAGTATAATTATCTGGATGCCCTTTCAAAAAACCTTCCTCCTTTTACAAAGAAAGGTGAAGATGAAAACAAAACATCTGTTCAGAATACATGTGACCTTCCTCCAGGTAATATGTTAGTAGAGCTCTTATTCCTGTTAAATGTGCTTAACTGAAAAATAGCTCACAGTGGCCTCTTAGGACATAACTAGTTCCTATCACCTTTTGTCTCAATAAGAGCTGATGATATAACCAACTTTGAAATGCATATTGCAGAGTTGACTGAGTTATGTGAGGAAACCAGTATCTAAATAAAATTTAGTTTTCTTCCTGAAGCTTAAAATTTACCTAAAAACATTCAGAAGACTTGACTAGCTTAAAAATCTAGGGAGTAATGAAATTGACAAGGTATCAATTTCATACCCAACGTATAACTTACTAAATTGTAAAATGAAATGTATCTTTATAATGGAGAAATATTGCAATTTCCACCTTAACCAAGTGATCAAATTTAGCATCACCAACTGTTCTAGTTTGCTAGCTGCCAGAATGCAATATACTAGAAACAGAATGGCTTTTAAAAAGGAGAATTTAGTAAGTTCCTAGTTTACAGTTCTAAGGCCAAGAAAATGTCCCAACTAGAACAAGTCCATAGAAATGTCCAATCAAAGGTATCCAGGGAAAGATACCTTGGTTCAAGAAGGCCAATGAAGTTCAGTTTCTCTCTGAAGTGAGAAGGCACATGGCAAACACAGTCAGGGCTTCTCTCTCAGCTGGAAGGGCACATGGCGAACACGGCATCATCTGCTAGCTTTCTCTCCAGCTTCTGGTTTCATAAAGCTCCCCGGGAGGCGTTTTCCTTCTTTATCTCCAAAGGTCACTGGCTTGTGGACTCTGCTTCTCATGGCTATGTCATTCTGCTTTGCTCTCTCTGAATCTCTTTCATTCTCCAAAACGTTTCCTCTTTTATAGAACTTCAGAAAGTTATCAAGACCCACCCAAATGGGTGGAGACATGTCATCACCTAATCCAATTTAACAACCACTCTTGATTAAATCACATCTCCAGGGAGATGATCTGATTACAGTTTCAAACATACAGTATTGAATAGGGATTATTCTGCCTTTATAAAATGGGATTTAGATTAAAACATGGCTTTTCTAGGGGATACACATCCTTCCAAACCAGCACACCAACAATAAGACAACCTAACATTATGTGCTTTCTCATATAGTGAAATATTAAGTGCGTATTGCCTATGTAGAATTCATTCCAAAAATCTTTAACCTGAATCAAGAGGAAATGATCAAACAAATCTGGAATATAGATATACAATAAGACAATTGGTCTGGACTCTTCAAGAATCTGTGTTACTAAAACAAAAAAGAGGTGGCAATTGCTCAAGATCAAAAAAGACTAAAGAGACATAAAAACTAAATACCATACATAAACCTTGATTGGATCCTGGGTTGAGGGGAAAAAACAACTATAAAAGATATTTTTGAAGTCTGATTAGGGGACTATATATTATAGGGTGTTATGAAATTATTCCTAATTTTTGTGGCGTGATGATGGTGTGGAGGATACATAAAGAATGTCTTCATTCTCAAGAGATGCATTCTGAAGAATTTAGGATGAAATAAAATGTAGTGCTTCTCTTTAATTGAGTAGAGAGGCAATCGGTTTCCCCAGATAGGGGTGCTTCCTTCTCTAAAATACCAGAAGTTCAGGTCCCTAGAATGAATACAGCCAAAGAAAGCATCAAACTCCAGACAATTAAGACAAAGTAAATTTGTCTTAGTTATAAAGATTAAGACAAATTAATAAGTAAGATTGAGGATGCAGCAATAACTTTAAATGTCATGGGGAGAAAGCAGGAGTCACAAGTTGGTATCCTTGTCCTGCCACCCAGACTCCCCCCACCCAGCAGATAGCGCAAATCGATTACAACCTACTTTTCCCTTGAAACAGGGCAAGGCTGCAGAGGTGGTTTTTTTCAGCATGGTAACCCAGGTAGAAACTACCATTTCTTGGCACACAGGTTGAAATATTTTTGTCTCCCCCGGCCTAACTATATTTCTTTAAAAATTTTTTTAGAGTGCACCTATTTCTTTAAGTGATACATATTTGAAAAAGGACACATTTTCATACTAATGAATAGAATTAAGATTAGAAACTTATTTTTTATCATACTTCAGTTACACTTGCCTGTCAGGTAAAAATAGACCCAAATTACTTGACTTTTGTTTCATAAGCCAATGAGATGATGACTCTGCCTTTGCTTAGAATGCCCAGAAAAAAAATAACCAGTTCCTAGGGAATGTGAAATCTGCAAATACGGTCCTGTTTGTTAACGGCAAACATTTTATCATATAAGGAAGAATCGCTACCTCTAGATGGCATTCTTATATTTAGTCTTTGTAGAGAAGAGAAAGAAAAACACCTTTTCATTGTGAAGAAGGGTACGAGTATTAGTAATCATTGTATCACTGTCAAACATGACTCTATAATATTTGTTTTGGGTATTCCAGATTCCATGCCACAAAAGATTTCAGAACAAGAATCCTCAGATATGCCTAGTCTTCCAAAATCAAAGCAGCCCGTGGATATTAAGGAATCCACTGGCCAGAGCCAAGCTGAAAATTTAACAAAATCTACCGAAGGTAAAACAATCATTTTATTTATCTCATTGTTTCTCAAAAGTAATTATTATGTTATTTTGGAAAAACTCAGGAGGATCATGGGCCCTGGAGCCTGTGAAGCTTTGCTAACCTTCTTAGCACAATGAAATATGGAAAAAAAAAAAAAAAGATACTTGAGAACAACTGTAAATCCCAGATTGAAGGAAAGAATTCACAAATTCTTTGTAAGATTTATTATTTTGTTGTATTTTATCTCTCATGGTTCTGAGAGTTTGTGTGATTTACTGGCGGTCAAGAACCTGGTGGGTTTTCTTGAGCAGCCAATGATTTGGTGGTTGTACTTAGATTTATCTATTGTTTCAGTAGTTTCTTGTAGCACCTATAGGTGCTAGAAAAGAAACATAAGATATAGTCTGTCTTATACAGTACGTAATTTTATTGGGGTGGCAGAAATAGAAGTATGGAATAGTATAGAATAATGTTTGATTATGATGGAGTCATATTATGCTCACTTCAGTTAAATGTAAATATTATTGGGCAATAAAAAAGAGACAGGACTATTTTAATTGTGTAGATAATTTTTCCACCACTTGACTCCTTATGGGCATGCTCCAGACTGAATATGAGGTGGGAATTTGCTGATGGGTCTTAGTTCCATCTCATAGAACAAGTTTCTTGCCACATTTAGGGGTGAACTAAGAGATTTACCCTACATAAAACTTTTACCATCCTGGCTTTAATTTTATCCCTCATGTAAGGTTTAATCTTCCACTGGATAACTACCAACACCTACTGTGTGCCAGCCATTTTTCTAGCCATGGGAAAATAGCAATCAAAAAGCCAGACAAAGGCTCGTGGAGCTGTAGGAATACCCACAGAATTATTAAGAAAACAAGTAAGTTAGATAAATTCAGATCGTAAGAAGCATTATGAGATAAAACAGGATTATTTATGAAAAGCAACTTGGGAAAGGAAGAAAATATTACATTAAGTGGGTTAGAAGGCCTCTCTATGGAGGGATATTTGTGCTGAGATAAGAATGACAAGAAGGAAGCAACCATGCTGAGATTAGGGGAAAGAAATATTCCAGACAGAGAGAACAGCAAATGTGAAGGCCCTGAGGGGGTAAGGAACAGAAAACAACAACACATGGCCAGAACAAAATGAGCAAAAGAAAAAATGGTAGAAGATGAGATCAGAAAGATGAGCAGAAAAAAGTCATGTAATGCTGCATAGGGAGTTTTGAGTTTTATTCTAACTGCCGTTTTATTCTAACACCACTGGAAAATTTTGAGCAGGGTAGTTACAGGACTAAGATGTTTTTAGAAGAAAACTGGCAGCTGTACAAATAATGGCTTGCAGCAAGAGAAAAAGTGGAAGCAGGGAGAGCAGTTAGAAGGTCACTGCAGTAGTCTAGGTGAGAGCTGATGAAGAAGCGTAAGCTGGTACAGGTAGAGGTGGAGACGCTGAGGAGTAAGTGAATGGGAAGTATATTATCCAGGTAGAACCAACAGTACTTGCTGTCTGAATGGATGTGGGGTAAGAAAAAAGAGGAATCAAGGATGAGTTCTAGGTTTGTAACTTATGCAACCAGTTGTGAGTCCAAGAATTTGTGATTCTAACAAGTTTCCAGCTGGTGCTGGTGCTGGTGCTGTTAGTCTCAGATCACACTTTGAAATACACTTCCTTAAGGCAAACTCTAGAACATATAAAGTGCACAGAGGAGGAGGAGCCAAGCAAGAGGCTGAGAAGAAGCCGGGAGATAGAAGAAGAGGAGGGATCACAGAGGCCAGGAGAAGTGAGTGCTTCAAGTGTGTTAAATGCTCCTGGAGAGGCAGAGCAAGATGAAGATTAAGTACAGGGCTTGGTAAGATGGAGACCACTGGGGACCTTGACTAGAGGAGTTGCAGGGCATGGAGGGGACTTGAAGCCCCGTTGAAGACTGGACTGAAGAGGAATCAGCAGCAAGAATACCCAAGAGTTTTGATGAAGAGTAGAGAAATGGGATTGTAGTTGGGAGGGGACGTGTGATCAAGAGGTATTCTTTTTAAAGACTAGGCATAGTAAAGCATTTGATTCTCACATGGTAATAATTGAGCAGCAAGAGAGAACTTGATAATGCAGGGGTGTTATGGATTGAATTGTGTCTCTCTAAAACAGACGTTTTGAAGTCCTAACCCCTGGTACTTGTGAATGTATCTTTATTTAAAAATAGGGTCATTGCATATGTCATTGAGTTGAGATGGGGTCACACTGGATTAGGGAAGGCCCTAATTCAATCTGACTGGTGTCCTTCTAAGAAGAGCAGAAGAGACACAGACATGTGGACAAGAATGTCATGTGAAGACAGAAGCAGAGATTGGAGTTACGCTGCCACAGCCCATGAATCCCAAGGATTGCCAGTAACCACCTGAAGCCAGAGAAAGAGATGGAAGGATCCTCTCCTAGAGCCTTCAGCATGGCCCCGCTGGCACCTTGATTTCAGATTTCTGGCCTCCATAACCATAGGAGAATATATTTCTGTTTTTTTTTTTTTTAAGCCATTCGGTTTTTTGTTCTTGTTTTGATAGCCCTAGCAAACTAATACAAGGAGAGAGGGGCATGATTGCAAGAGCAAAGTCTTTAAGAAGTTGAGAGAACATGACATCTGAGTGTCATCAGACACCTGAGTGACCGAGTTGACTTTGTATATGTCATCTACAGTGAGAGAAAAGAAGAGAGAATATAGAGAGATAACTGCAGGTGTGTTTATATATTTGGTATTGAGAAGATGAAAACTCCTGTCTGATTGCAAAGGAGTGGATATAATTATGGAGTATAAAATTCATTCCAGATAAACAGGAAAGAAAGAACAAGGAAAGGGTAACTGACTGTAAAATGATGATACTGGTAGTTAAATAGAGAAGCCAATGAGGTCAAATAATTACTTGTTTGATATCATAGAGTGAATAAGCTAGAAGGACAGAAGGTGATGATCAGAAAGAGGAAAGTTTAAAACTAATATTTTTAAAGTGGTAAAAATTATTAATGTTTGACAAAGTCAAAGATAAGACTATGGATTTTCTGAGTGCAGACGAGGAAAAGGTGAAGAAACAGAGAGGACAGGGTGTTGGATGGATCATCCATGTGGTGTTACCTAGAAAGAGGAAGAGGGAAACCATCCAGGTATTAAAATCTCCAAAGAGTGAATTGAATGATTGAGAGATCAGTAAATGACAACTACATAAAGTAGTAGGCAATACAGTCTGATGGCATGAGCTCTGAAGGACTAGAATTTTGGAATGAGGAAGGAAAAAATCTTTTCAAATCAAGAAGGATACTTACTGAACCCCAAGCACTGAGATATTTGAGATGAGATAATAATATTACTGCATGATAATTAAATTTTTTATATAAATATTATTGTAAAGAAATTTATAGTAGGAAGAGATTAACAAATTTGGAGAAAGCTTGATGGAAGAGATGGTCTTGAAGAACAAGTAGAATTTCATAGACTTTAAAATTTTAAAAATTTGTATCACCTAAGAGAATCCTTATTTTACTTGAGGAAACTGAATCCCAGAGAAGTAAATAGACTCATCTAAAGACAAATGACAAATTGTGACCAAGCTATGGCTAGAAAATGAGTTTCTTGACTTCTAATTCTCTATATTTTGTTACTCTACTCTCCAGATGGAGAATAAACAAAAAACAAGTAGCCTCAAATCTTGAAGGAAGGTGTGAATAGGAAAGTAGCTTGAACAGATAAGAGGTTTTATTTGGAAATAGTGTAAGATAATGTTTGGAAAACATGATAAGGTCAGCTAGATTCAGTTTGGAGTTCACAGAATAAAAATATGTGTTCATCAGTGTTTGCTGTGAAAATACTGGATAAAAACAAACCTCAAATCCTGACAACCAGCTCATGAATCTGTGGCTTAGCTGTGGCAGCTCTGGTCCAGGCTATAGGCGGGGATGTGCCAGTGTTGGCTCCCCTGGCTTCTGAGAGCTGGTGGTGCTCACCTTTTTCCAACTCCACAGTCATTGACATCTCATCGATAGCATGACTTGGCCATGGCAGAAAATCAGAAAGTACTACAAATGAGCAAATACTACAAACCAAGGTACTTTCTTCTTCCCAAGAGCCACTTGTTAAACATTTAACAACACACAACCAGCTGCAGGTTAAGTTCAGGAATATTCCAAGGCTCCCAGGCTAAAGGAGCCACCACTGTATGGGACAAGCTCTTTTCAAAGCAGAGGATCAGAGCTTAAGAGAGTGGGCAGAAAGACACACTGCCCCTCACAGCTGCTGGTGAGAATTGGCACACTGGCACTTCCACCCACAAGTCTCATGGCTGAACTCAAAGTTGATGGCCAGAGAAATATACTTCAACTACGAGGAAGGCATGCCCAGAGAGGATGTGAATAAGTAACAGAGTCCACCTCAGCCTGGTAATAGGAAACCATCACAGGTTCTTGGTTGGGTCATGTCCGGTGGTAATATTCAGATGATATGCTCTAGTCAGAACATACCGGTTATTAAAGTATTAAAATACCTCTATAACATTTGGTACAATGGACCAGTCACTGCTCTAAGCCCACGAGCCCCCCGTCCCTGTTACCCCAGCTTTTGGTGAAGCCCTGGATGGGTTCAACAGGATACCAATCTGTCTGTATTAAGGGAGGCAGTGTAGCATAAAGCAGAGTGGAGTATGGCTTTGCCTGAGTTCAAATCCTGGCTTCTTATATAAAAGCTACCTAAAATTGGGCACATTATTGAATGTTTCTATCTCTTTTTGTTTCCTCTTCTATAAAGAAGTAATAATTGTACATATATCACAGAGTTGTTGTGACAATTAAATTAATTAATGTATGTGAAATGCTTAGAGCACTTCTGGCATATGATAAAGTCTATATCAGTTATTTACTACTGATAATAACACTATGCATGACTAATACCCATTAGACTGGTAAAATGCATTTCTTACACATGTTGTAAGAAAACAAACAAAAAGATAGATCAAATCATTAAAAATGGTTGCCTATGTAGAGAATGGTGAACAAAAGGAATAAATAAATTAAAACAGAGATTACTGGCCTCCATCCTCAGAGATTCTAACTCAGTTTTGGTCTGGAATAGGGCCTAGTCTGTCATGTAGCCTGGAGATCTCTACTTTTCCAAAACCAGCCCAGGGGTCTTCAATTGCAGGAGGGTCTGGGACGCACTGGGTAGTAGACAGAGCAAGTTCACGTCTGTTATGGAGTCAGTGCACACTGAGGTTCACATTCCAGCCCTACCACTTAGTAGTTTCTTGAACAAGTTGTTCTGAACTTCAGTTTCCTGAGCTGTGAAAAAGGGATACTATTAGCTGGACTCATTCAGTGTAGCTGAGGGAACTCAAATTTAAACTCATGTGAACAAAGACATAAAGCAGGGGGTGGGTGGGGGAGGGTGTGGATTACTCAAAGGCAAAGCACAGAAATAGTGGATATGGTGCTAAGCTCAGGGATGATTGGATTCAAGCACTCCAGATTTTCCAGGGTATGTTTGTGTCTGATTGCCTCTTTTGCCTCCACCTTGCTCCATCCCTATTTTTTTCCTGCTTGATTGAATCCTCTCCTACAAAGGACGGGGTATTTCCATGTAACGGGGACAATGGCCGCAGAAGCCTACGACTCCAGTTCTTCTGGACACACCACTCAGTAGTCAAGGCAGAGTCAACCCTGTCAGCTTCACAGAATTATCCTAGTGAAGGGCCCTTTGGCTTTGCATGGGTCATGTAGCATCCTGATGGGTGGGACCAGAGCTGTCATGATACCAGATGTGTGTGTGGCGGGAGTGTGTGCAGGAGGGCGAGAGCAAAGTGCCGAGCACACAAAGATTATAGCCACTATAAACCTAAACCTTAGGGGATTTATGAGAAGTGAGTGAGAGGCCATGTGTAAAAACATATGTGTGGGGCTCATCAGATAGCGGATGTTCAAATATTGGGTCTCTTCCCTTTCCTCTGTTGATGAGTTGAATGCTAGAAAGGATGTTTAAATGTGATGATCTAAAATACTATTCGTATTTCAATCTCCTAGTTTTTTGCAACAAAGATACATGCTACAACTGTGTGGATTACCTACTTTTGCTCAGTTGATCATGTAACTGAGAAAAAGAATGTTACCAAATTTAGTGATCTGAGGATTTTATTCCCACCATATTTTATAATTACTGCATCACCTTTTAGAACTATAAATGTAGCAGTGGAAGCAAGGAAATTCTTAAGACTTTTGCACTGATTCTTTTAAAGCAATCATTAGAGTCCATGTTTTATTACATTGCCTTGTTGATTTGATGGAAAGACTCTTGAAGACCAATGTTCAAGTTCAGGTCGCCATAGGCAAGTCACTTACCTTCTTAGAATCTTATTTTTCTCATTTTTTAAATGGATGATGCTAATAGAATCTACCCTGCCCATCTCTTAGGGTTGTTGTAAGGATCAATTATTAAGTAGTTTATGTAAAATTTCTTTGAAAAATGAACAGACATAAAACTAGTATTAATGAAAAGACAATTATAGTATTGTTCTTATAATTACGCTCTTTTAAAAGCAAGGAAGAAAAGTTTCCCAAGTTGGTTTATGTTCTTATTTATTATGGAATTACCTCAGGTTCTTTGAATAAGAATGGCAAGGTGGTATAATTTAAATTTTTCTCTCTAACAGAACCAGAATCTTGTGTGCCTGTGAAAATTCCAACCCAGTCATTATTGCAGGATGTTGCAGGACAAGCAAGGAAAGAGAAAGTGAAGTTACCTCATTATTTGCTGAGTTCCAAGCCCAAGTCTCAACCTCTCCTAACGGTAAAACGGATGTGGGACAAATTTCCCAAAGCAGTTTGTGCAGTCCTGAATCATAACTAGTTTCCTGCCACCGTGTACCACTGTCTGCCGTACTGACCATCTCACCACGAAGGCCTTTCAGTCACGCAGAGATAAGCTAAGGCAGTGGTTTTCTGGAACCGGCTTATTCAGGCTAATGAGAGGAATTTTATGAGCCAGTTGCTAAACTCTTGGTAGCTTAAAATGAGCCGTGGTGGGAGTACTTACACCTCAGAAACTGGCAAAATTACAAATGAAGGTTCTGCTTTTAGGAGAGCTGATTTACCAGTAGACCACTGGCTTCTCACACCCTTCTCATGACTCAGGGTCAAATGCAAACAACTTAATGAGTCTACTAGGTTGACATAGTAGAATCCCTTTTGCTTCTCCAGCCTCGCCCCATATTCGCTAGACTTCAGCAATTGTGGGCTTCTCTTAGTTCTCTAAGAGTCCCCAATTTCTTCCTTCTTCCAAACCTTTGAGGTTAAGGTCTGGCCTCGGCTCTGTTGGGAAGCTTTCTGAGAGCTCACCAAGCAAGTTCTGATAGTTATCCTTTGATAACTTGATGGCACACTGTTTTTTGCCATCATAGAATCTATTGCAATGTATGTAAATGATGCATGATAGGAGGGCGTCTCAAACGGTAATGTGTGTATCAATCACCCGGGGATCTTGTTACACTATAGATTCTGATGGACTAGGTTTGGTATGGAGCCCGGGAGCCTACTTTTCTTTTTTTAAAACTTTTTTTATTGTGAAGTATAACATATATACAAAAAAAGCAATAAATTTCAAAGTACACTGTAACAAGTAGTTATACAACAGATTTCAGAGTTTGCTGTGGGTTATAGTTCCACAGTTTTAATAAGCTCTCAGGTGATGCCAATGCTGCTTCTCTGGGGAATAACAAAGGCACAGAGCAGTGGTTGTCAGTATTACTTATTATAAAAGCAAATTTTGGGGCCCCAACCCAGAGTTACTGAATGAAGAATTCTAGGGGTGGGTCCCAGCAATCTGTGTTTTAACAAGCCCTCCAGGTGATTCTGATGCAGTTAAAGTTTCATAACCACCAGCACAGAGGAAAGAGCACAGACTTTAGAATCAGGCAAACATGAGTTCCTTTTTTTTACCACTTACCACTTGAGCAAGTTATCTGTCCTTCAGTTCTCTGACTTGAGCTTCTTTGTCTTTAAAACAAAGCCTACAATACCTCCTCATAGAGCTACAGTAAGGATTATATAAGATTGTAAATGTTTATTCCCTCATCGAGCCAAGCAATTATTTCATCTCTGGTGATGGACTTTTTCTTCTCTTGGAAACCCAAAATAAACTCATTTGCTTTATTAATTTTCCCTTGATGCAAAGGTGCATGATTGTGTTGGAGGAAGAGTGAACACATCGTCTGTTGCATCAGCTGCCATTAATAATGCAGACTCGTCCCCTTTTGGATTCCATCTTCTCCCAGCGTCAGTGAAGTTCGGTGTGCTTGAAGAAGGACACACATACGCAACCACTGTGAAGCTCAAGAATGTCGGGGTGGACTTCTGCAGGTGAGGGCATGGCACCAAGGCCAAGTGTCCGCTCAGATTACCTCCCCTTGCTAATGCCGTGACTTCTCTTCACCTGTCAAATCAGTGAGTCTTTATTGACCTGAACTGTGATTACACCTTGACTCTTCACGTCATTCTTTCAGTCATTTGACTAACTTATCCGTTCATTCATGCATTCACTCTTCAACGAATCAGTTTTTACCAAGCCTCAGCTATGGGCTTTCTTACCCTTTTGTTGGTCATTATTCATCCTTTTGATAGAAACAACCCAAGACTCGATCTGCATTAGAAAATATTAAGATGGATGAATGTTACAATAGCTAGAACACTCGACTTGAAAAGCTGTTTCTCAAATCCTGCACCAACAATAATAATACAAGCTGACATTTGTTTGAACTGTATGATCAGAAAAGTGCTTTTAATTACATTACTTCTGCATAATTGAGACAAAAAGGAATTTCTTTTACATGATTCATTGGGGTCAGTTTATATTTGAAGATCTGACCTAGAAATATTAAAAATACCCCGTGCACTTTGCCTGTACTCTCAGTTGAAAATAAAAATGGAATATACTAGCATTCAATTACAAAAAAAAAAAGGCTGTACCTTATTCAAGATCAATAGAATTCTAGAGCCTTTACAGACTTTAGATATTGCTCTAGAGGAAGAAACTGAGGAGCTTGTTTTAAGGTCTGATAAGCACAGAACGAGGCTAGACCTCAGATCCATTGCTGTCTCCACCACATGGAGGAATCTTGTTTTATTGATTAACACAAGTGTGGTCAGCAGAGTCCATGGAATTTAAGTCCTTTCCATTGGGTTAATACTACCTTGTGTCTGTAGCCAAGACCATCCCCAATTTACAAAATTTCATCTGTTCTATTTTGAATCAAACATAAGCATAATATGGGGTTTTTGTGATATTTATTTCATAACAATGGAATAAATCTTCATTTTAACCATAAGATAGAACTGTTAGCAGTGTCAGTGCCAAGTCCCTTAAGAAGGTTTGTGGTTCTTGATTCAGGATTGGAAATTAGATGGAATAAAATAACAGAAGCGTCCGATTTAAAAAGTTTTCTGCCACAGTTTAGTTGAGGCATATCCCCAACTTCAGGAATAATGGTGCTTCCTCAGAAACAATCCAAAGAGGGACTCAGGCCACTAGTTCAAACATTGTTGTTATTTTAGGTTGTTACTAACAAAGTGAATGGGGAAAAATAGAGAATCAACATCAAACTAATAAATCCCATCCATTTAGATCCCGGACACCGGTATAGAGTTTTAGTGTTAGGGATTTCACTAATCAGCTTGTTAAATTCAGCCACTACAGGACAGGCAGCAAAGTAGACAGCAGAGGGAGTGAAGCTGGGGTCAAGAGTGAAGGTGGGTTTTCTTTGGCATTTTAATTTACTCCAGGTCTTTAACCTTCAAGCAGAACCCCCAAACCACACAAGAGGAAAGAGATCAGCTAAGTGCCCTGCCTGAGCACATTGCTTTTCAAGTTCAACATTTTCTGAGACTTCTCTGTTTCTTCTTTCCCCAAACATGCAAAACCCACACAAGGAGAGAGCAAGGCTGCCTCTCATGCTCCACTGCTTTCCAAAAGACACTTAGCAATCTGGCAGCCCGCATTTGTGTTGTCGCTAGCTGCCACACTGAAATGCACGAAGCAGTCACACGCTCCCAGCACCCTGCCCAGGCCCCAGCTGCTTGTCAGCAGCCAGTAGCACAGGGCTGAGACTCAGATGGGAGTCTTTCTTACTCTGATGAAGACTGTTGGAAAGAAGGTTGTGAAATGGACTCCAGGTTCTGCTCCCAATTGAATATTAAGTCGTTCTTCTACTGGTCTGGACCCCCTGCTCCGGCATAGCGAATATTAACACATTGCTGGAGACAGCAATGGACGTAGGAGATCTGAAGTCTAGCCTCGTTCTGTGCATAAGACCTTAAAACAAGCTCCTCAGTTTCTTCCTCTAGAGCAATATCTAAAGTCTCTAAAGGCTCTAGAATTCTATTGATCTTGATCTAGAAATGAGGGACAGCCTTTTTTTTTTGTAATTGAATGCTAGTATATTCCATTCAATTTTACAGCACCCGTTTATTCATTGCTTGTTTTTCATTATAAATGAAAATATATGATTTTCATAAATGAAAGTATGGCATAAATTTACTTCCTTTTTTGTTTTTTGTCTATCAGGTTTAAGGTGAAACAACCTCCACCCAGCACGGGATTGAAGGTGTCTTACAAACCTGGGCCTGTAAGTCCTGTGTGTTATCTGTTGTCTGTGTGTGTACACGTGTGTATGCATTTGTCTCCAGTGAAGTGGGATTTTAAATTTGACTCTACTCATTCAGTTTAAACCTATATAAATCTAATTTTTCTAGACTCATAAGCATGAGATTACTAGTATTGATATAATATGTGGCTTAATGTCACTCATTTAATCTAATAACCATGAGACAGGTTCTATGTGTGAATAGACTTGAAATTTCCATGTTTGGAAATATTTCTGAAGTTCACCTCACTTGTCATAATAGTAGTATTTCTGAGCAATTGTGTGAAAATTCTCTTTTTAAAAATTAAATATGATTGAACAGGCACATAGAAAGCTGATTATTTTAAGGTATCCTATAATAAATCCTGCTACAAAGTAAGAAATCTTTTTGAAAAAAGAATTATTCCATTCTTTGTATCTTATGTAAACCTGGTTTGCTCTCTTGGAATTTGCCAGAAAATATTATTTAATGCTATATTAAGAAATAATAATGCTTTTATTAAATTCAGTGGTTGCCTCATTTCTCCAACAATCTCAGAGAACAATATATAAAAATATTTCTACCTGTTCTGTTTGATGCATTCCCAAGAATGGGGTGTTGAGTAAAATAAAGTGTACATTGATTGTATATTCCCACTTACGTTATGGTTTCAGAAATATGGTAGATGCAAACTAAAGTTTATCTTAAAATACAATAAAATCACTCTTGTAAATCTTAACATTTATTTCAAGGACTATTCTAGCTCCATCAATGCATCACCTGGCTGCATTAACAATGCTTTCATTCCATTCAACAAATTTTACATTCTTCCCATATGCCACTGGCAGTGCCAGGACACAGAAGATGTTAAAAATGTGCAAGACATATTTATTAGTCAAGGTTCTCCAGAGAAATAGAACCAAGTGGAGATATCTGTAAATATGAAAGTTATAAAGGTGTCTCATGCAACCATGGGAATGCAAAAGTCCAAAATCCTTAGAGCAGGCTGTGAAGCTGGCAACTCCAATGAAGGGTCTCGATGAACTGCGTAAGGAGAAGCCCACTGGTTGAAGAAGCAGTGAAAATGTTCTTCTTCCTTAAGTCTTCAGCTGATGGGATCAAAGCAGGAAATGTGCCCTTAGTTGATTATAGCTGTAATCAGCCCTGGCTGAAATCAACTGACTGAGGATTTAATAAACTAGCCTTCTGGGTTATCAATCAGTCACAAGATCTCCTTGCAGCAATGGCCTAACCATTGCTTGCCTGACGAGACAGCTGGGCATCATCACCTGGCCAAGTTAATACTGGAACTCAACCATCACAACAGAGCAAGTGCTTACAGAGCCAGACACATAGTAAATATTCAAGAGATGTGTGATTGAGTGAAAGAATGAAGTCAGGAAATCTGGTAAGTACATGAAACATTCATCATAAATGGAAACATGCTTATGCTCATAAGCACTGAGCAAGGTCAACCATCCCATAAAAATGCACATCGTGTCACTGAGCCCAAAGATCTTAAAGCAGCCCTGGCTGTTACATGCTAACGTATAGCAGGGCTGGTCTAGTGTAGTGTAAAGTCGAGGGCATCTTGCTGTGGCTGTGCTGCCATCGAGCAGCTCAGAAGATGTAGTTACCCACTCCTCAGGGCCTTGTTTCCCTCATCTGTAAAAAAAAAAGAGAGAGAGAGCTTGGACTAGATAATTTCTTATCGCCCTTCCAAGTCTGTTATCTTAGAGTCTATTAAATAGTAATATGCAGGCTGAAACACCACACTAAAAAATACATTTTGGGGTTAAATTCACTAATTCATGAGTAACTCTGAAATAATTCCTTACTGTACTGTGTCAAGTTTCAGAATCTTCACGACACAAAGCAAAGACCAACATGGAAGCAAAACCCTCTTCTACTGTTCTGGGAAGTTAGCAAATCTCATTTTAATTTAAAGTAGGGACTGAGCCAAAAGCCAAAGACTGCTGGATCAACATTTATAGGTACTAAAAATCTAGCACATGTGCTTTGAAGTTCACTCTACACTGTTAGGTTTTGGGGTGGGTTTTCTTTTTTTTTTCTTTTTGACAGTAGGTTTTGGCTCTGACAAAAAACGTAGTATATGGACTTCCCCATATATAAATCTAACCACCATTCGGCTTGGTTACTTGCCAGCACTAAATGAATATGCTCAAAGCCCAAGTAAACCTGTATGATGGCACTCTTCCAGCTCCCTTCATGCAGAATTTCATCATTACCCAACCCTGCCTGATTGTTGGGCTTGGAGAACTAAGGAGAGATTCCCAGAAACAGTCCTGTTGGATACCCTCCAGTACACACAGTCACAAGCACACTGTTGAAAAAAGTTGAAACATTTTTCAGTTCCATTATTTATAAAACTATATTGAAAAAAATTTTTCATTTCTATCTAATTGCTTTCCATGTGGTCATTTCTGATTTATTTTTTCCAGATAACTGTTCCCAAGTCTGCTTTTTAACCCACCTCCTGGTGAGGCAGCTTAGAAACATAAACAACTCTTTCTTTCCTAGCCAGTATTCGTTTCAGTGAACAAGGCAAGAAGTCTGTGCCTTGCTAGGTTTCTTCTTCATTGTATATCATATTTCTTCTTTGTTCATACAGATGTCTTCCATGGAGCTTTCAGACCTAAGCAGTTTGGCATTTAAACTTATTCTGTCTCCCTCTACTGGATCTGTCATTTTACATGTCCTGCATGCGCGGCTAAAAACTGAGGTGCGGGGCAGGGAAGTTATGGAGATTCACCCAGGGTCTTAGGTTTAAATTTAAGATTAAATTTATATTTATCTTAGAATAAGTTTATCTTTATCTACAAGGATGCCAAGAGATTGAAATTCACTACTGGCATCCAAGAAATAGCACAGTTATGGGTTTTGCAAAAGTTTGCATTCAGTGCCACTTCCAATAACCTGACATTTAATTTTATTACATTTTTTCCTTAATCGCACCTAGTTTACCTCTTCAATTTAAGCCAAGTCCCTTTCATTCGATGTGATTCTACCTAACTAATCTATGATGTAATTCTGCTAAATGCTTATAACTGCTCCCATTTTAACAAGTGCAGTTTTCCTATATGCTAATACTAGATATATTATGTTAATCTACATAATATACTTTTGATATAGGTACTAATTTTAGTGCCAAATTTATATTTGACTGTAAACTGAGGTTTACAGAGGTAAGTAACTTTCCAAAATAGTTGTTAAAACCAAAATTTGAACTCTTTCAAGATAAGATCTATCTGATCCTAAAGCTATGTTATACTACTATTTTAGATTGCTAAAGATGCTGGAATGCAATATAAGAAATGGATTGTCTTTTATATAGGGGATTTATTAAATTTAGTAAGTTTACAGATCTAAGGCCATAAAAATGTACAAACTTGACATCCAGAGAAAACTACCTTGACTTAAGAAAGGCCAGTGTCTGTCACATGGGACAGCACGTGGCTGGCATCTGCATCCTCTCCTGGTTTCTGGTCTCAAATAGCTTTCTCACCCCCTGTGGATCCTTCTGGCTTCTGGCTTGCTTTGCATCTCATGGGAAGGCATGTAGCAATGTCTTCTGGGCTCTATATCTCCAAACATCTGTGTGCAGGCACCTGCTCTCTCTGTAGGGACTCCAAGCATCTCCAAATGTCTGTGCCTATGTCACTTCTGAAGCAAATGGTGTCTCCTGGGGCTTCTGCATTTCCAAATATCTGTGTCTGCATCTGCATCTGAGATTTCTCCAAAATGTTTCCCTTTTATAGGACTCCAGTGAAATAATCAAGATGTACCTTTAATGGCAGAGCCACATCTCCATTTACTCAAAAGGCCACCCACAGTTGAATGGGCCAATCTCCATGGAAACAACCAAATCAAAGGTTTCACCCTAACCAATAGGTCTGACCCCACAAGATCGGATCAGGATTGAAAGAAAATAGCTTTTCTGGGCTACATAACAGTTTTAAACTAACACAACTATACAATAGATAATGTGTATTTGGAACAGACCATATCTTAAGCTAAATGTATTCAAATATAATGGGGCTTTCTGACATGAAAGGAAGCAGGGCAATACTTGGGACAAGGCTCTTGATTGTCATATATGTGTGAGTGTGTGTGTATTTTTTTACATGGGCAAGTACTGGGAATAGAACCCAGGTCTCTAGCATGGCAGGTAAGAGCCCACCTATCATATTTTTTTTTTACTTTTTATTTTCACACAACTTTAGAACTAGAGAAAAGGTGCAAGTATAGTACAGAGCAGTATACTGTTCTCCTAAATTCCCCATGTGCCAACATTTTCTCATATTTAAAGCAGTTTTATTGAAATATAGTCATACACCATACAGTCCATCCAAAGTGTAAAATCAGTGGTTCATAATATCATCGTATAAGTGTGCATGCATCACTATAATCCTTTTTAGAAGATGTTCATTACTCAAAAACAATCCCATACTCCATATCCCCCCTCCCTTATTATTGACCCTTAGTATTGGTGGAGTACATTTGTTCATTAAAAATTATTAAAATATTACTGTTAACTGTGGTCCATAGTTGGCATTAGGTACATATTTCCCCATATGTAACTCTATGATTAACTCCTTATAATAATGACAAATATTTGTTCTCGTTCATGAAAGAACATTTTTGTATTTGTACTATTAATGACAGTCATCCTCCACCATGGGGTTCATTGTGTTATACAGTCCCCTGTTCATCCTCTTGCTTTCCTTCTAGTGGCACACACTACTCTAAGCTCCTTTCAGTCACCATCGCACGCACAATGCAGTGCTGTTGATCACACTCACCATGAAGTGCTGCCATCACTTCCGTCCATTTCCAAATGTTTACATTCAACCTAGTTAGACATTCTGCGCACGTTAAGCATCTGCTCCCCATTCTGTCTCCTGGCAAACTATGTTCTGGATTTTAACGCTATGAGTTTAGTTATTATAATTAGTTCATATTAGTGAGATCATACAATAATTGTCCTTTTGTCTTACATTTCACTTAACCTGATGTCCTCAGGGTTCATCCATGTTGTCACATGCCTCAGGACCTCATTCCACCTTACTGCTGCATAATATTCCATCATTTGTATATATCATATTTTGTTTATCTATTCAGTGGTTGATGGACATTAGGGTGATGGACAAAAGATGTTTCCATCTTTTGAAAATTGTGAATAATGTCGCTATGAACATCAATGTGCAAATGTCTGTTCATGTCCTTGCTTTCAGTTCTTCCGAGTATATCTAGTAGCAGAATTGCCAGGTTATAAGACAATTCTATTCTTAGCTTACAGAGGAACCAACACACTGTCTTCCATAGTGGCTGTCCCATTTTACATTCCACCAAAAGTGAATAAGTGTTCCTATTTCTCCACATTCTGTACAACACTTGTAATTTTCTGTTTAATAGTGGCCATTCTAGTAGGTGTGAAATGATATCTTGTGCTGTTGACTTGATATTTCCCTGATATCAAGCTCGTAATGTTGAGCATCTTTTCATGTGCTTTAGAGCCATTTTTATTTCCGCTTTGAAAAAATATCTATTCAAGTCTCCTACCCATTTTTAAATTGGGATGTTTCTTTTTATTGTTGAGTTGTAGGATTTCGTTATGTATTTTGGATATTAAACCCTTATCAGATATGTGATTTCCAAATATTTTATCCCATTCAGTAGACTGCCTTTTCACCTTTTTGAAAAAGTCTTTTAATGCACAAAAGTATTCAGTTTGAAAAGGTCCCATTTATCTATTTTTTGTCTTGTTGCTTGTGCTTTGCTGCCACTTTGCTGAAGTTGTTTATTAGCTCTAGTGGCTTTGTTGTAGATTTGGGGAGATTTTATAAATATAGTATCATATAATCTGCAAATAGTGAAAGTTTTATGTTTTTCTTTCCTATTTGGATGCCATTTATTTCACTTTCTTGCTGATTTCTTGGCTAACTAGAATGGTGTTGAGTAAGAGTGGTGACAGTGGGGATTCTTGCCTGTTCCCATTCATAAAGGGGAAGTTTTCAGTCTTTCACCATTGAGAACAAAGTTAGTTGGGGAATTTTCATATATGCCCTTTATCATGTTGAAGAAGTTTCCTTCTATTCCTGTCTTTTGAAGTGTTTTTATTATGAAACATAATATGTTTTTTATTATGTTTTATTTTTATGTCCCACTTTGATTTGTTAATGTGGTGTATTACATTAATTGATTTTCTTGTGCTGAACCACCCTTACATAGCAGGAGTAAAATGCATTTGATCATGGTGTATAATTCTTTTAATGTGTTGGATTCAATTTGCAAGTATTTTTTTTGAGAATTTGTGCGTCTATATTCATTAGAGAGATTGGTCTGGAGTTTCCTCTCCTTGTAGTGTCCTTGTCTGGCTCTTGTATTAGGGTGATGTACACTTCAGAGAATGAGGTTGATAGTTGTTTCAATTTGCTAAAGCTGTTGGAATGAAATACATGAATTGGCTTTTATAAAGGGGATTTATTAAGTTATAAGTTTACAATTCTCAGGCCTTAAAAATGTCCAAACTCAGGCATCCAGAGAAGGATACCTTGACTCCAAAGAAAGGCTGATGTCTGCCACCCAGGAGGGCACATGTCTGATGTCTGCTGGTCCTTGTTCCCAGTTCCATGAACTTTATTGCCTTTTTTTCTTTTTTCTGCACGGGCAGGCACTGGGAATCAAATCCAGGTCTTCGGCATGGCAAGCAAGAACTTTGCCACTGAGCCACTGTAGCCTGCCGCCGGTTCTGTTGCCTTTAGCTTCTGATTCCAATGGCTTTCTGTTTAGGTGTCGGTGGGTCTTGAATTAGTTGCTCCAGGGAAAAATTCTGGATTTCTTGTCTTAGCTTAGCATCTCATGGAGAGGCACATGGTGATGTCTGCTGGGGTCTGGGTCCTGTCTAGCCTCTGTTAGCTCCTGGCATCTCCTGGGGCTTCTGTATTTCTAAACATCTGCATCTAAGTTTTCTTCTGTTTCTTTCCATGAGCTCTTTTAAAGGTTCCAGTAAACTATCAAGAGGCATCTTGAATGGATGGAGTCACATCTCCATCTAATCAAAAGATCACACCCACAATTGGTGTCATATCTCCAAGGAAACAATCCAATCAAAGTTTCCACCCTACAATACTGGATCAGAATTAGAGGAACATGGCTTTTCTGGGGTACATAACAATTTCAAATCAGCACAGTAGCATTCCCTCCTCTTCAGTTTTTTGAAAGCATTTGAGAAGAATTGATATTAATTCTTCCTGAAATGTATCTCCATGAATGTGAAGTCATCTGGTCCTGGGCTGCTAATTCAATCACTACTTGCAATCAGTTTGTTGAGGTCATCTATTTCTTGTATAGTTAGTGTAGGTTGCTTATGTCTTTCTTGTAAGTTGCTCATTTCATCTAAGTTGTCTAATTTGTTGGCATACAGATGTTCATAATATCCTCTTATGAGCTTTTTATTTCTGTGGGGTCAGTAGTAATGCATGCCCTCTCATTTCTGACTTTATTTACTTCATCTTCTCTCTTCTTTTCAGTCTGGCTGAATTTGGTTCCCTCTCCTTTCTTTGGAATTAGTTTGCTGTTCTTTTTCTAGTTCCTCCAGGTATGCAGCTAGGTTTTTAATTTTAGCTCTTTCCTCTTTTTTAATGTAGGTGATTAGGGCTATAATTTTCCCTCTCAGCACTGCCTTAGCTGCATCCCATAAGTTCTGATATGTTTTATTCTCCTTTTCATTTGTCTCAAGATATTTATTAATTTCTCTTGCAATTTTTTATTTGACCCACTGATCATTTAAGAGTGTGTTGTCAAAGAACAGCTAGAAAAGTGACATAAAAATGACCATGAGAGTGATTCCAGGGTGTAGTGATCTGGGATGGTCTCACACACCATATAGGAAGCCCTGGTTGAAAAAGCAAAAGAATTGAAATGCAAAGAACTGGAGAGGCTCAAACTACTGCAAACAGCCTAGAGTGCCCATTTCCAAGTGGAGGCCAGGAGTCATCAGAAGTGCACAGACAGGGAGGCAGGGACGAGGAAGTAAGCCGATCTGTATTCCTTCCACATGCTGCCCTCACATGTGCAGCCCCCACCCAATGACCCACAACTCTCCTTACACCTCAAACACCTCAACCCTGTCACCTACCCACCACCATGCCCCAAGCACTCCCACCCCAACCCCCTCCCCTGCATCCCCGCCCCACACCCCCACCCCACACATGTATGTAATCCTATCCCAGCCTGACCCTCCTTTCCCATGCATGGGCACAGTCTTGCCCCACCCCTCCCTATACCTGCATGCTTGTGTCCAGCCCCTTGAACCTCCAACCCCTCCTTGCCCCCTGCAGGCAATCACCTGTGCATCTGGACCACAGGCACTCAACTTCATATCTGAGCCACACCCACACCCAGCCCATATAGTCACTCAAGCCCACCCGGCACCACCTGAGCTCTGTGCACACACACATCAGCATCTGGTCCCCCATATGCATGCACACACACATGCCCACTCACACCATGACCTCTTATCTCTGGGGAGGTGCTGATCTGTGCATCTGGACCATACACGCCCCAAGCCCATGCAGGTACAGTTCCACCCCACTGATCCTGAGCTCTGTGCATGTACACACAAGGGTTCTGCCCCCCAGACACACACACCAGCACAGCCACATCCTCTCTGCCAGACACCCACGTATCCATGCACAGACCTCTGACTTCTGCACCCCACCCTCCCTGCTCCACACATGTGAAAACCCTTGCCCCACTACCTAGCACAAGTGCCCTTCTCCCACACCTGGCAGGTGTGCTAGTGCATATCTCTACCATATAGCCTCTGCCCTACACAAGTATACTTCATACTTCCAGGTCTCTGGAGAGAAGGCCAGCAGAGACCATCCTGTGCCTTCCCACATAAGAAAGAACCTCAGTGGAAAATTCGCTGCGTTTCCTCTGAAGAACTAATGAAATAAATACCCTTTTATTAAAAGCCAATCCATCTCTGATGTGTTGCATTCCAGCAGCTAGCAAACTAGAACAAGGACACAAACTCCCAAAACTCCCTGTGCCCTGATTTCTGTGCCCTGTACCTCACACCCTGACACCCATGACCAACACACTTCATGTACCCACCTACATCCTGCCCATATACCAACCCCAGCCCATCCATACAAGCACCCCCATCCACCTCCCACTGTGCCCTACCTCTGTGTCCCCCAGGGTGTGCCCTGCTCCTGCCCTCCAAGACCTGCCTGAGCTGCACCTCACCCCCACAGCCTCCACGCCACACCTCCACAACATCATGACCTATGCCCCATACTCACAGACACCAGTGTAGAGTCCTCAGCCCATGCATATACATGTACCACAACCCATCATCGCACTGTTGTGCCCCTCCCCATGCCCCGCATACTGCTCCACACTTGTCCCACAAATACAAAGCTTTAGACTATTGAAGGAAATCAACATCCAAAAGTAATCCTATCAAGATACTTACATGCCACAAAGACAACAGAAGATCACTAACCTTATGAAAATGGAGACAGATACAGTTCAGTCTAATGACCAAATTAAAACACCAGAGGAGACACAGACATTGGCACAACTGATCAAAGATGTTCATATAACTCTACTAAATCAGTGGAATGGCTAATGACATAAAGGAGATCAGGAAGACACTAGAAGAGCATAAAGAAGAATTTGAAAGAATAAAAAGAAATAGCAGATATCACAGAGATTAAAGATGCTGTAGACTAAAACAAAAATATACTAGAGGCACACAACAGCAAATTTGAAGAGACAGAAGAAAGAATATGTGAACTAGAGGACAGGACAACTGATTTTGAACACACAAAACAGCAAATGTCAAAAAAAATGGAAAATTTTGAATTGGCTCTCATGAAAAGGATGGACAAAACAGAGCACAGAAATATAAGAGTCACTGGTGTCCCAGAAGGAGAAGAGAAGAGTAAGAGGCTAGGAAGATTAGTGGTGGCTATAATGGCAGAAAACTTACCAATCTTTATAAAAGAAATAAATATGCAAATCAAAGAATCAAAACAAACTCCAAATAGAGTAAATCAAAAAAGGCCTACCCCAAGACACATACTGATCAGTCTGTCAAATGTTGAAAAGAAGTAGAAAATTCTGAGAGCAGCAAGAAAAAAAAAACAATCTGCTGTGGACAAGGGAAACCACATAAGACTGAGCTTGGACTACACAACTGGCATTATGGAGGCAAGATGGCAATGGTATGATATATTTAAGATCCTGAAAGACTTCCAGCCCAGAATTCTGTACCCAGCCAAATTATCCTTCAAAACTGAGAGATTAAACTTTTCACAGACAAAAAAATCTGAGAAAATGTGTCAATGAGAGACCAGCTCTACAAGAAATTCTAAAGGGAGTGCTGCTGGCTGAGATAAAAAGACAGGAGAGGGAGGTCTGGAGGAGGGTACAGAACTGAAGAATCCCAGTAAGGGTATACCTAAAGGATAAAAAGAGAATGAAGGAAAAGCATATATAGATCTGACAAATAAAATCCAAAGAAAAGAGAGTGGATTCAAGAAATGCTTTACAGGAATAACTTTTAATGTTAATGGGATAAACCTACCAAATTAAAAGATAACAGATTGGCAGAATGGATTAAGAAATATAATCCAGTTATATGCTGCTTACAAGAGACTCATCGTAGAATGCAAATATATTGTAAGTGAAAGGATGGAAAAAGATGTTCCCTACAAGCTCTAACCAAAAGAAAGCAGGAGCAGCTATACAAATATCAGACAAAATAGACTTTAAATGTAAAGACATCATAAGAGACAAAGAAGAACACTATAGATTAATAAAAAGGGGCAATTAACCAAGAAGAAAGAACTATCATAAATGTCTATGCACCCAATCAAGGAGCTCCAAAGTACATGAGACAGACATTGGCAAAACTGAAGGGAGCAATAAATGTTTCAACAATAATATTAGGAAACTTCAAAACATCACTCTTCTCTATAGATAGAACAACCAGGCAAAAGATCAACAAGTAAATAGAGAACTTAAACAACTTGATAAATGAATTAGACCTAACAGACATATAGGTCATTGAACCCCAAAACACAAGGATATACATTCTTCTCTAGTGCTGGAGAATGTCCTGGACATTCTCCAGGACAGATCATATACTGGGGTTCAAAACAGGTCTTTATAAATTTAAAAACATTGAAATTATTCAAAGCACTTTCTCTGATCACAATGGGATGAAGTGGGATCTCAATAACCACCAAAGACTGAGAATTTTCACAAATATATGAAGATTAAATAACATACTCTTAAACATCCAGTGGCTCAAAGAAGAAATTGCTAGAGAAATCAGTAGCTATCTGGAGATAAATAAAAATGAGAATACAACATATCAGAACTTATGGGATGTGACAAAGGCTGTGCTGAGAGGGAAATGTATTGCCCTAAATGCCTATATTAAAAAATAAGAAAGAGCAAAAATTGAGGACTTAAGTGTGCACCTGGAGGAACTTGTGGTAGAACAGCAAACTAACTCCAAAGCAAATAGGAGAAGAGAAATAATAAAGATTAAAGCAGAGTTAAATGAATAGGAGAACAAAAGAACAATAGAAAGAATCAATAAAACCAAAAGTTGGGGCGGGCCGCGGTGGCTCAGCGGGCAAGAGTGCTTGCCTGCCGTGCCGGAGGACCCCGGTTCGATTCCCGGCCCCAGCCCATGTAAAAAACAAACAAACAAACAAAATATAATAAAACAAGAAAATGTTTAAAAATGTTTCCCTTCCATCCTTCCTTCCTTCTCTCTGTCTTTCCTTCCTTTAAAAAAAAAAAAAAAAAAAAAAAAAAACCAAAAGTTGGTTCTTTGAGAAGATCAGTAAAATTGATGGGCCACTAGCAAGACTGACAAAAAAGAAGAGAGAGAGGATGCAGATAAACAAAATCAGAAATGTAAAGGGGTGTGTTACCACAGACCCTGAAGAACTAAAAGAAATCATAAGAGGATATTTTTGAACAACTATATGCCAATAAACTAGACACCTTAAATGAAATGGGCAAATTCCTGGAAACACACAAACAAGCTATACTAACTCAGGAAGCATTAGAAGATCTCAACAAACCAATCACAAGTAAAGAGATTCAATCAATCATCAAAAATCTTCCTACAAAGAAAAGTCCAGGGCCAGATGGCTTCACAGGGGAATTTTATCAAACATTCCAAAAAAGAACTAACACGAATCCTGTGCAAACTTTTCCACAAATTTAAGGAAAAAGGAACTCTACCTTGTTGCTTCTTATGAAACGGAGCTTGAAGGATATTAAGGAATGATGAGAAAGAAAGAATAAAAGACAAACAAAGATGGGTTCAGGGGGTCTGAAGCTCAGCGATAACAGACCAGAGACATCAGACAACTTTATTCATAACTGGTTCCTGCTTATATACTGCAGGGTTCACGTGACAAATAGTATGCATGCACCTGGTGAGAATACAGAGTGTTTACTTAAGATGACCACAAAGAACCTGGGGCTAAGACAAAACAAACTTTCTCTTTTTCCCCCAGACTGCTCTCCATTAAGCAAATTACTATCGCTTCAATTTCTTGACGCTACTTTGACGCCAGCTGCTCCCAACAAATTCTGCAGGTCTTGTTTGAACCCTTGGCTCCTACACTACCTAATTCATGTTATGAAGCTAATAACATCTTAATATATTAACCGGGTAAAGATGCTATAAGAAAGAAAAACTATAAACCAAAATCCCTAAGGAACACAGATACAAAAATTCTCAACAAAATATTAGCAAACTGAATCCAAACACACATTAAAAGAATTATACATAATGACCAAATGGGGTTTATATCAGGAATGCAAGGATGGTTCAACACACAAAAAAATCAATTAATGTAATACAGCACATTAACAAATCAAAAGGGAAAAATCACATCATCATCTCAATTGATGCTGGAAAAGCATTTGACAAAATTCAACATCCTTTTCTGATAAAAACACTTCAAAAGATAGGAATCAGAGGTAACTTCCTCAAAATATAATATAGGGAATTTATGAAAAATCGATAGCCAGCATCGTACTCAGTGAAGAGAAATTGAAAGCTTTCCACCTAAGAGCAGGAATGAGACAAGGATACACACTGTCACCACTATTATTCAACATTGTGCTAGAAGTTCTAGCCAGAGCAATCAGGCAGGACAAAGAAATAAAAGGTATCCAAATTGGAAAGCAAGAAGTAAAATTTTCATTATTTGCAGATGACACGATACTATACTTGGAAAATCCTGAAAAATCCACAACAAAGTTACTTGAGCTAAAATCAAATTCAGCAAGGTGACAGGTTATAAAATTAATGTGCAAAAGTCAGTAATGTTTCTGTACACAAGCAATGAACCTAAGGAGTTAGTTAAGGAAAAAATTCCATTCAAAATAGCAATTGAAAGAATCAAGTACCTAGGAATGAACTTAACTAGGGATGTAAAGGACTTGTGCACAGATAACTACATAACATTGATAAAAGTAATCAAAGAAGATCAAAATAGTGGAAATACATTCCATGCTCATGGATAGGAAGGTTAAATGTAGTTAAGATAATTAATCTATTGATTCAACACAGTACCAATCAAAATTCTGACAACCCGCTTTGAAGACTTGAATAAGCTAATTATCAAATTCATCTAGAAGGGAAAGAGACCCAGAATAACTAAAAGCAACCTAAAAAAAGAAAAATGAAGTGAGAGGATTAACACTCCCTGATTTTAAAACTTATTATAAAGCCATCGTGGTGGAAACAGCATGGTACTGGCACAAAGATAGAAATACTGACCAATGGAATCGAATCGAGAGTACAGAATAAAGCACCAAATCTCTGGTCAATTGATCTTTGACAAGGCCCCCAAATCCACAGAAATGGACAAAATAGTATTTTCAATAAATGGGCATGGGAGAACTGGATATCAATAGCCAAAAGAATGAAAGAGGACCCTTACCTTACACCCTATACAAAGATGAACTCAAAGTGGATCAAACACCTAAATATAAGAACCAGTACAATAAAGCGCCTAGAAGAAAATGTAGGGAAACATCTTCAAGATCTAGTAATAGGAGGTAGCGTCCTAAACACAAGCAACAAAAGAAAAAATACATAAATGGAACCTCCTCAAAATTAAATGCTTTTTGCACCTCAAAAGACTTTTTCAAAAAGGTGAAGAGGCAACCAACTCAATGGAAGAAAATATTTGGAAATCACACATCAGATAAAGGTTTGTTATCCTATACACATAAACAAATCATGCAACTCAACAACAAAAGAACAAGCAATCCCATTATAAAGTGGGCTAAAAATAGGAACTGACATTTTTCTGAAGAGAAATACAGATGACTAAAAAGCACATGAAGAGGGCAATGCAATGGTGGCTCAGTGGCAGAATTCTCGCCTGCCATGCCAGAGACCCAGGTTTGATTCCTGGAGCCTGCCCATGCCAAAAGAAAAAAAAAAAGCACATGAAGATAGGTTCAGTTTCATTAGCTAAAAGGGAAATGCAGATCAAGACTACAGTGAGATACCACCTCACACCTAAGAATGGCTGCTATTAAACAAGCAGGAAACTACAAATGTTGGAGAGGATGTGGAGAAATTGGGACACTTATGCACTGCTGGTAAGAATGTATAATGGTACAGCTGCTATGGAAGACAGTTTGATGGTTCCTCAGAAAACTAAATATTGAGTTGTCCTATGACCTGGCTAAACCACTCCTTGGTATATGCCCAGAAGACCTGAAAGCAGTGACACAAACAAATCTGCACACTGATGTTCATAGCAGCACTATTTACAATCGCCAAAAGATGGAAAGAATCCAAGTGTCCATCAACAGACAAGTGGATTAACAAAATGTGGTATTAACATATGATGGGATATTATGCAGCAGTAAGACAAAATGCCGTCTGAAGCACATGACAAGACAGATGAGCCTTGAGGACATAATGCTGAGTGAAATAAGGCAGACACAAAAGGATAGATACTATATGATTCACTTTTATAACTATGTTATAGGTAAAATCAGAGGTTTATAATACAGAATATAGGGGACCTACACAGAAACTTGGGATGGGTGAACAGTTAGCTAATAAGGTTGAACTTAATTGTAAGAGAACAAATGGAAGTGAAGGTGGTTCCCTAGTGGGTCTACAAGCAATATTACCATATTGAAGGTGAACATGGTTGAAAGGGCTTGTATAGACTCATGTGTTTCACTGATTAACACTACAAATATAAATAAGTTCTTACATAAACTACTGCAAACATATGACTCTTGTACAGAGAGTATATAATTTGGGGGTATAGCAGGAAAAATGCTATTGTATAGTATAGGCTATGTTTAATAGGAACACATCAACAGTGATGCAACAATATCAGGGGTACATAATGGGGGAAAGTCAAGAGTTAGGGGGAGGTTTGGACTTTCTATTTGGTGAGGTATGTGTTTATTGGCTGTCTTTCTCTTGGAAACAATGAAATTATCTAAAATCAAGAGTGTTGATGGACTGCTGATTTTGGACATTATACATGAGACCCAGTAGATGGAGGTGGCTGAAAGATGCATTGACTGAGAAGCAGATTGATGAACAATGGTGTAAACATGTGATCGAACACTGTTCTTCTACAAAAAGGAACAAAGTTGTGAGGCATGCATCAATGTGAATGAATCTGTGGGACATTTGGAAAAGCAAAGTACACCAGAAACAAAAAAAGCCAAAAAAAAAAAAAAGTGTGCTGTCGAACTCCATGTATTTGTGAATTTTCCTCTTCTCTACCTGTTATTGATATCCAGCTTCATTCCATTATAGACAGAGAAATACATAATTTCGATCTGGTAAAAAAAAAAAAGGTCAATATTTGTTTTGCAGTCCAAAGTGTGGTCTATGCTAGAGAATGATCCATGGCTGTTTGAGAAGAATGTACATATCCTGCTGTTTGGGGATGTAATGTTCTGTAAATGTCGGTTAGATCTAGTTAATTTTATCATTTTATTCAAGTTCTCTGTTTCTTTATTGATCCTCTGTTGATATTCTATATATTGATGAGGGTATTGTATTGAACTCTGCATGTATTATTGTAGAGATATCTACTTCTCCCTTTAGTTTTGCTAGTGTTAGTGTCATGTATTTTGGGGTACCCTGATTAGGTGCATAAATATTTATAATTGTTTTTGCTTCTTAGAGGATTGCCCCCTTTTTAAATTTACAGTATGCTTCCCTGTCTAACATCATTTTTGCATTCAAAGTTTGTTTTATTCTGATACTACTATAGCTACCTCCACCCTTTTTAAATTACTGTTTGTGTGGAATATCATTTTCTAACTTTACACTTTCAACCTATTTGTATCTTTGCATCTAAGGTGAGTCTCTTATAGAAAGCATATGATGCCATTCTGTGTATTTTTATTGGAGAATTTAATCCATTAGCATTCAATATTATTACTGTAATGATAGTACTTACCTCAGTCAATTTATATTTTGGCTTTTGAATGTCACATCTTATTTTTCACTCTCTTTTTATCCTTTCTGTTACCCTCACTGATAATTTCTACACTCTCCTCCAAGCCTCTCTCTCCTGTCTTCTTTTTAGGTTGCAGAACTCCCTTTGGTATTTCTTGTAGAGCAGGACTCTTTTTTTAAATATTTTTATTGAAAAAATAGCATACAAACACAAACATTCATTCTTAACATACAAACATTCCATACTTGGTATATAATCAATGGCTCACAATATCATCACATAGTAGTATATTCATCACCATGATCATTTTTAGAACATATGCATCTCTCCAGAAAAAGGAATAAAAAGAAAAAAAGAAAAAACTCATATCTACCATACCCCTTACCCCTCCCTCTCATTGACCGCTAGTATTTCCATCTACAAATTTATTTTAACCTTTGTTCCCACTATTATTTGCTTATTTTTATTCATATTTTTTACTCACCTGTCCATATCCTAGAAAAAGGGAACATCTGACACAAGGTTTTCACAATCATACAGTCACATTGTAAATGTTATATCTTTACACGATCATCTTCAAGAAACAAGGCTACTGGAGAACAGCTCTACAGTTTCAGGTACTTCCCTTTAGCCACTCAAATACACCATAAACTGAAAAGGGATATCTATATAATACATAAGAATAACCTCCAGGATAACCTCTTGGCTCTGTTTGAAATCTCTCAGCCACTGACACTTTATTTTGTCTCATTTCTCTCTTTCCCCTTTCGGTCAGCAAGGTTTTTTTAGTCCCTTGATGTTGAGTCCCAGCTCATTCTAGAATTTCTGTCCCATGCTGCCCGGGAGGTTTACACCCCTGGGAGTCAGGTCCCATGTAGAGAGGGAAGGGCAGTGAGTTCATTTGTCATGCCAGCTGAGAGAGAGAGAGAAGCGATATCTGAGCAACAAAAGGGGTTGTCTGGGTGTGACTCTCAGACCTAATAGTAAGTAGGTTTAGCCTATCCTTTGTGGGGTGAGTTTCATAGGAACAAAACCCTATGTTTTAAATTGAGGGCTCAGCCTATTGATTTGGTTGTCCCCACTGCTTGCAAGAGTGTCAGGAATTCTCCACATGGGGAAGTGAATTTTCCCTCTTTCTTCCCATTCCCCCAAGGGGACTTTGCAAAACTTCATTCACTGTTGAGATCACTCTGGGATTTATCAGGGCATCACACTAACCTGGACAAACCTACAAAATCTCATGCCCTATTCAAGGTTCCCTGTATTATCACGTTCAATTAAACCGTCCATAGAAGTTAAATTAGGAAATGCACTAGTCAAATATAAATTTTGTACCAAATAAACATTTCTCGCTTCAGTCTCACACAGAGGTTAAAGTTTTAAAATATGAATGACCATCTATTTTCAACACCCTGCAATATTGACATTTCCTTTGTTCTTCCTCAAGCAAAACCATCTTTTAATTTGTACATTTAGTCACTATCATTGTATACTCGGCATTCCTAGGTTATTCCTTCTCAGTCTTTCCATCCATCTTTCCTTCTGGTTTCATATGTGCCCCCAGCCCTCCTCCCTCTATCATTCTCACATTGAGCTTCATTCAGTGTACTTACATTATTGTGCTACACTCAGGTAGTATTGTGCTATCCATTTCTGAATTTTTCCAGTCAGTCCTATTGCACAATCTGTATCCCTGCAGCTCCAATTATCCCATCTCTACCCTATTTCTATTTCCTGATTATCTCTGTTCTTAACTGAAATTCACCAAGTTCACTCATTAATGTTAGTTCATATCATTGAGATCAGAGAGTATTTTTCCTTTTGTTTCTGGCTGATCTCACTCAGCATAATGTCAAGCATAATGTCCATCCACGTTGTTACATGCCTCATGACTTTATTCTGTCTTATAGCTGCGCAATATTCCATTGTATGTATATACCACAGTTTGTTTAGCCACTCATCTCTTGATGGACATTTGAGCTGTTTCCATCTCTTGGCAATCGTAAATAATCCTGCTATAAACATTGGTGTGCAAGTGTCCATTTGTGGCCTTGCCCTCACATCCTCTGAATAGATAACTAGCAATGGTATTGCCGGATCATATGGCAATTCTATACTTAGCTTCCTGAGAAACCACCAAACTGCCTTCAACAGCAGTTGTACCATTTTACATTCCTACCAACAGTGGCTAAGTGTGCCTCTTTCTCCACATCCTCTCCAGCACTTGTTGTTTTCTGTTTTTTTTTTTGATGATGCCATTCTGGTGGGTGTCAGGTGATATCTCCTTGTGGTTTTGATCTGTATTTCCCTAATAGCCAGGGAAGTTGAGCATCTTTTCATGTACCTTTTAGGCTTTTGTATTTCCTCTTCTGAGAAGTGTCTGCTCATGTCTTTAGCCCATTTTTAAATTGGGTTATTTGTCTTTTTGTTGTTGAGTTGAACAGTCTCTTCATATATTCTGGATACCAGACCCAGGGCAGGACTCTGGCTAATAAACTCTTCACCATCTGTTTATCTGTAACTATTTTAAACACTCCCTCATTTTTTTTTTTAGTGCAAATTTATTGAGATATATTCACATACTATATAATCATCCATAATAAATAATCAGTGATTCACAGTATCATCATATAGTTGTGCATTCATCATCACAATTGATTTTTGAACATTTTCACTACTCCATAAACAATCAAAATAAGAATAGAAATAAAAATAAAAGTAAAAAAAGATACCCAAAATATCCCATGTCCCCTGTTCTAGTTTGCTAGCTGCCCAAATGCAATATACCAGAAGTGGAATGGCTTTTAAAAGGGGGAATTAATTAAGTTGCAAGTTTACAGTTCTAAGGTCACAAAAATGTCCCAATTAAAGCAAGTCTCTAAAAATGTCTAAATTAAGGCACCAAGAAGAGTTACCTTCACTCAATAAAGGCTGATAAAGTTCAGGGTTTCTCTCTCAGCTGGAAGAGCACATGGTGAAGTTTGTAGCTTTCTCTGCCGTCTTCTTGTTTCATGAAGCTCCTCCGGGGGTGTTTTCCTTCTTCATCTCCAAAGGTTTCTGTCTGCATGGGCCCTCATGGTTCTCGTGGCTCTGTTCCTGTCTCCACAATGTTCCTTTTTTAAAGGTTTCCAGTAAATTAATAAAGACCCACCTGGAATGGGTGGAATCACATCTCCCTCTAATACTGCACTTTTCCAGCCTTACCAACAGATGACGCTCTTTGGTAACCCATTCCCCATGGCCCTTAAAAGGCAGATTATTTTCAGTCTTCTGCTCTGCTTTTGAGGTTGGTGGAGGCACTGGTGTCACAAGTACCTGTCTGGAAAGGGCTAAGTTTGGGTCCCAGAGGCCAGTAGTTGGATTATCAGAATTGTGCTGTAACCCCTCTGTTCCTGGGGAAAGATTTCTGATGAAAAATCAACACTTAATCTTATTGTGGTTCCCTTGTATGTGATGAATCACTTTTCTCTTACTGCTTTCAGAATTTTCTCTTTATCTTTGGCTGTTGACATTCTGACTAGTATGTGTCTCACTTCTGACTCTTCCGGGCCACAGCAGCCTGCCAGGCCAGAACCAGGCCAACAGAAACTGCTTGCCTCAAGGGTCATGGTTGGGTCCCAGCAGCCATGGCCAATTGAGCCACTCATCAGTTTCTCCGCCTGTGGGAACAATGGCACTGTGGATGCTCTGGGAGCCTGTTCAGAAAGGACCAAGGCTATAGGACCCAGAGGCCCAATGTTACCACCTCACAGTCGGGTAAGAACTGTACTGTGTCCTCCTCTGTTCCTGGGGAGACAGGAGGGGGAGGTTTCTCCAACTTTCCCAGTCCACAGCAGCTCACCAGGCAGGAACTTGGCTGACTAGAAGCTTCTTGCCTCAAGAGTGGGGAATGGGTGCTGGGAGACATGGCTGAGTGAGTCACTCATCTCACCATGGTTTCTGTCTCTTCATCCTGCTTTTCCCTGGATGTTGCTTGTTACTCCCCTGGCCTCCTGAGTTCCAAAACAACGGCTTTGGACAGTTTCTGCCTGCCCTCTAGATGTTTGGGGTCTCTCTCTCTCTCTCTCTCTCTCTCTCTCTCTCCCCCCCCCCCTACACACACACCCAAAAGAAAATTAAAACATTTTTTTCTGAACTATTTGAAAGTGAATTGTAGAAATAATGCCTCTTTACTTCTATTTCCTTAAAATCTCTTATCTAACCAGAATCAGGGCAACTGATTATGACTTTCATGTTTCTTATGTACTTTTGCTTTTCTGGGTCCCTTCCTCCATAATGTTGAAACTTACTTATATTCTACAACTATATCAATATAAAGATGAATATGTTAATAATACATATTAAAACACTTTCTTTAACCTAAAGGTTCATTTTTTTCTTCTGCTTTTAAAATATTCTCATGGGCCCTAGACATTGTACCTGCTCTACTGTGCTTAATGGGTAAATCTACTGTGACAACAGGAAAATGATCAAAATCAAAGAATTAACATTAATATAATACTATTATTTCATCCATGAACCTTATTCAAATATCTCCAGTTGTCTCAATAATGTTCTTCTTATCAACAAAAAATGCCCAATCACACATTGGTTTCAGTAGTCACATCTCTTTCCTCTAATCTGAAAGACTCCTGTCTTTGACTCTTGTGCCCTCTCTATGATGGCTGCCAAATGATTTACTAGTTACTATTATTGCTTCTACCTTTATTAGTGGGCATTATACTACAAGGAAAAGTGTCCCCTTTATCCATCTGTCTATCTACCTATTTATCTCTTTATCTATTCCTTATCTATCTAATCAATCTATCCATCTCAGTATACTCATGATTCATTTTTATTCAATGTATTATAATTCATTACTATCCTTATTTATTGAAGTTCAAATTGTCCCAGACTTGACCACTGAGAAACACTTCAAAGCTGCCTTTTGTGTCCTTTTGACTGATCATCATTCTTTGAATACTTCCTTACTTTCTGGCACAGCAAAATGCTCCAAGCCCATCTAGTATTTTCCAAGTTCCAGCTTTGGAATCAATCATTACTCAAAGAACCTCGTTTCTTTTAGAGGAGAAATGGTATTTTGAGGGGGGACTGAATTATGTCTCCACAAAAGGCATGTTCAAGTCCCAACCCCTGGTCTGCAGGTGTGACTCATTTGTAAATAGGACCTTCAAAGTTGTCACTAGTTCAGATGTGCCCAACTAAATGAGGGTGGGCCTTAATCCAATATTGCTGAAGACTTCATAAGCAAAGGAAATTGGGCAGGGAAAGAGAAGGCTTAGCAAGTAGCCAGAAGCTAGACGTCAATGGTACCTGGAGGAGAAAGAAGTAGACATCGCCATTTGACTGGCCAGGTGATAGGAAAGTCAAGACCCCCCAAAGATTGCTAGCAAGCCATAAGATATCCACCAAAGGAGGAAGCAAGCCTTTTAGCCTCTGTAAGTGTGAGCCAATAAGCTGTTGTTAAGCCAACTCACTATGTGGTATTTGTTTCAGCTTCTAGGAAATTAAAACAGTATCTATAAATCAAGATCTGGGTAGTAGGTTGCCCTTCACTACTAGAATGTCATTGCTTCTAGACCATCTCAGCAAACTGAACTAAGAGATATGTGTGTATGCAAACACATGCAGAGGTGTGTGTACATATGCAAATCTATACACATTTATATCTGTGCTTCATCAAATCAGGAGTTTATAATACCTCTGTGTGTGTGTGCAAACACATGCAGACGTGTGTGTACATATGCAAATCTATACACATTATATCTGTGCTTCATCAATCAGGAGTTTATAATACCTCCAATCCCTATATACCACCATAAGTTTTAATCTAGCCATTCCTCTTTTCATATTTGTAATTCCCTTCTCCAATGGTGAAAAATCTGATTCCTATTGTCCTTATTTATTTATTTGCTCAAAGCTATTATATATATACAAGGTAGTTTCAGATTTGTCAACCTACGCATCTGTGAAAAACAAGCTACAATGGAGTTCAGTATTTGTTTATAGTTCTTTTTAGTTTTAGCTTGAGGATATATCATCCAAATACTATATTCAAAAATTTACTTTAGTTTTTTTTGTTCCCTCCTCAGTGTGCTAATGTTATTTATTTGAAATGCAGTTCAGTTTATTTGTTTGTATTCCCCCGTATTTACTGATGTATATATAGATATAGATATATAGATATAGACAGATATAGCTATAGATATATTTTTTTGAATGGGCAGGCACCGGGAATCAAACCCGGGTCTCCAGCATGGCAGGCGATAACTCTGCCTGCTGAGCTACCGTGGCCCACTCTTACTGATATTTTTGAGTATCTAAAACAGGTATTAGCATGGTTCCAAAAGCCAAAACTATACAAAAGGTATCTTCAGAGAAGGGTTACTCTCTCTTTCTTATTACTTGTATTGTGTTCCCATTCCCCAATTCTTTTACACTGTCTCCACCAAGCCCCTGTTGGTGACCAGTTTCTTCAGTTTCTGTTTATCTTTCCCGTTTCCTTTTGCAAAAGTGAACAGCTGTGTTTAAATTTTCCTATTTCCCTTTCTTATTCAAAAGGAAGCAAGCTATAGGTTTCCTTTTACTTTTTTGTTTCCACATAGGTATATCAGGAAAATCTGAAAGCTTTACTGGGACTGGAGGATCCACCAAAATAGATCACTCACAATGCTGACCTCTGAGGCCTTAGCTCATCACCACATGGACCTCTTCACAGGACTGCAGGGATGTCTTTATGGCATGGTTTCTGGCTTCTCCTAACGCCAGTGATGAGAGAAAGACAGGGAGAGAAAGCAAGAGAGGGAGGGCTTAAGGAGGAAGCTGCAGTGCTGTTTATAGCTTACTCGTAGAAAGTTACATTCTATCATTTCTACCAAATTCTACTTGTTAGAAGTAAGTCCCTAAGTCTAGCCCACATTTGCGGCAAGGGAAATATTAAGCCTCACAGCTCAAGGGAATGAGCTTCAAAACATTTGTGGATAAATTTAAAAATCAATGATCTACTCTCAATCCCAAATTATTTACATTCTTCATACATGCATATCTAGTCATCTTCTCCCAAGGCCCCCCAAAAGTTTTAACCCATTGCAGCATCAAAGAAAAGTCCAGAATCTCATCCTCTAAATGAGTTCTAAATGCAGACAAGGCCCCTGAAGGACAGTTCATCTCTATCTGAATATTTGTGAACTGGAGACATCTTCCCCTCACATACCTAACATACATGGTGCAAGCATAGGCTACAACTAGAGACACTCCTGTTCAAAAAGATGGGATATGGTCGGTAGCAATTTTGAAACCCAAGCAACACACCTTGGAAATCTCTGATAAGGACCCAGCCCTCCTTCTGCTCACCAGTGATTCCCAGCGGCTTTGGGCTTGGCTCTCTGATCGTTTGTTCTGCCCTTTGAATCACCTTCCTTTTCCCTGAAGGATAGTTCTTGATTCCAGCTCATAGTTTTTGCAGCCTGTGCTTTTAGCCAGTAGAATTTAGGGGTGGGGGGGGAAGGTGTCTAAAAGCCTCTTTTCATTTTGTATTTTCTCCATCCCTTTCAATTCCAGCTGGTAGTGTTTTTTATGGCAATACAATATTTATAAACTTCAGTATGTCTCCTACAAATCTTATTTAGGTTCATGGCACTGGACAAACAAATCTTTCTTGGGCTGCTGCTGAGATAGTCAAAGGGCAGTGTGCCAGCGTGAAAGGATTTATGTACCCAAGAAAAGCCGTGCTTAACCCTAATCCAGTCTTGCAGAGGCAGCCATTTCTTTTAAACCCTATTCAACACTGTATGTTGGAAACTTGATTAAATTATATCCGCAGAGATGCGAAATGCCCAATTGTCATTGGTATTAAGTTTTTTATTTATTATTATTACTATTATTATTTTTGCATGGGCAGGCACCAGGAATCAAACCTGGGTCTCCAGCATGGCAGGCGAGAATTCTGCCACTGAGTCACTGTTGCACTGCCCAGTATTAACTTTTGATTAGATGGAGAATTGACTCCACTCATTTCAAGTGGGTCTTGATTAGTTCACTGGAATCCTTTAAAAGAGCAAGCATGTTGGAGAAAGAGAGATAGCCATGAGAACCACTGAGAGCCCACACACCCAGAGATTTTTGGAGATGAGGAAGGAAAATGTCCCTGGGAGAACTTCATGAAATAAGAAGCCTGGAGAGAAAGCCAGTAGATGTTGCCATGTTCGCCATGTGCCTTTCCACTTGAGAGAGAAACCCTGAACTTCATTGGCCTTTCTTGAGTGGAGGTAACTTCTTACTGGTGCCTTAATTTGGACATTTTTATAGAATTGCTTTAATTGGGACATTTTTGTGGCCTTAGAACTGTAAATTTGCAACTTAATAAATTCCCCCTTTTAAAAGCCATTCCCTTTCTGGTATATCGCATTCCAGCAGCTAGCAAACTGGAACAGACAGTATCCTTAAACTTCTTAGAGACCCTATTGTTTGAATGGTTCTCTAAGGCATCACCACTTTCAGTCTCTCTGAGGTTTTGGCATTGAGTTTTATAGCCACAAACTGGCATTCATCTTTTGACCAAGTTTCCTGGAAGTGTCCTGGATTTATTTAGTTCTTGCCTGGAAGCTATTTGTTAATTTTAGCATCACTAGCCACCTAGAACAGTTGGAAATTTTCAAAACCAGCAAGTAACTTGATCCTTTTTGTTTACAAGTCCTATTACTTTAGCTTTGTCTCTCTCTCCATATATTTTAGTATAAGCCCACACCAGAATGCATTTTCAGCGCTATGCCTGAATGTAGCTATATCATCCACAACATTAGACATAGTTTCTACTTTCCACATTACTGGAGGCAACAGTGTTGTTAAGTTTCTACTATGCCGTAACAAGGATCCCCTTTTCTTCAGTTTCTGGTAGAATCTCCTTCAATAAGTGTCTTAAGAGCCTTCGTCAAAAGTCATCATGCTTCTATATAGTTTCTTCGAGGCTTTTAAGTTTTCACTAACATTCTCTTCAAAGTCCTTTCCACTTCCACCCACTTCCTAGTTCTACTTTAGATTTTTGTTATGTTAGCACCCTTTGCTGGGTACCAAAATCTGTATTATTTATCTATTACTGAGTAACAACACCAAAATTTAGTGGCTTACAACAATAAATATATGTTTTGTCACAATTTCTGTGGATCAGGAATTTGGGATTATCTTAGCTGGATGAGTCTGGCTCCGGTTCTTTTATGAAACTGTAGACAAGATATCAGTTTGGGACTGGTGGGTCTGTTTCCCAGGTGGCTCATTCAAACAGCTTTGGTAGAAGCCCTCACTCAGTTCCTTGTTGACTACGAGCAGAGACCTCATTCCTCCCGTGGTTAACCTCTCATCACTGATGCTTGAGGCTCCTCATGTCAGTAGCACCTGACTTCCTCCAAAGTAAGTGATCTGAGAGAACAAGGAAGCCACAGTGACTTCTGTGACTTAGTCTCAGAAGTCATACATCATTTCTGTACTTACTTTTTGTTGGAAGTGAGGAACTAAATCCAGCCCAATCTCAAGTGGAGTGGTATTAAGCTTTACCTCTTGAAGGGAGGAGCACAAAGAATTTGCAGACATATTTTAAACCACTACAATATCTCTCTGGAATAAAGTTTTTTAGGGAGCTGTGGCAGATTTAGTTACATATCCCAGAAAAACATATTGTTAATCTTAACCCACATTCTTGTGGATGTGAACCCATTGTAAAAAGGACCTCTTGAAAATGTAATTTTTAGTTAAGATGTAGCACAACTGAATGAAGGTATGTCTTAATCTAGACCATTATCTGGAATACTTGTGTTCTGGTTTGCTAGCTGCTGGAATGCAATATACCAGAAACAGAATGGCTTTTTAAAGGGGGGAATTTAATAAGTTGCTAGTTTACAGTTCTAAGGCCAAGAAAATGTCCCAATTAAAACAAGTGTACAGAAATGTCCAATCTAAGGCATCCAGGGAAAGATACCTTGGTTCAAGAAGGCTGATGATATTCAGAATTTCTCTCTCAGTTGTAAGGGCACATGGTGAACATGGTGGCATCTGCTAGTTTTTTCTCCAGGCCTCTTGCTTCCCCTCCCTAGAAGGCATTTTCTTTCTTCAGCTCCAAAGGTCACTGGCTGGTGGACTCTGATTCTCTCAGCCTCATGACTCTGCTGTGGCTTTCTCATTGTTCTCAAAAACGAACTTTCTCAAAACTATCTCCTCTCTTATAGGGTTCCAGTAAATTAATCAAGACTCACCTAAGATGGATGGAGACACATCTCCATCTAATCAAATTTAATACCTGCAATCAACTGAGTTACATCTCTGTGGAGATAATCTAATTAAGTTTCCAACCTATAGTACTGAATAGGGATAAGAAGAAACCATTGCTTTCACAAGATTGATTAGGATTAAAACACATTTTTTCTAGGGTACATAAATCCTGTCAAACCAGCACAACTTGGAAGTCACAGAAGTAGGAAAGGAGAGTATATCGTCATGAGATGGTACTGGGGCTACAAGCCCAGAAATGCCAAGAATTGCTGGCAGCCAACACCAGAGAGAACAGACTCTGGGAGGAACCAAATCTTGCTGATACCTTGATTTTGCACATCCTGTAGCCTCAAAACCATGAACCAATAAATTCCTGCTTAAGTTAAAGAAGCATGGCAACTAGACAGAGCTGTTTACCATTATCCCTATTCTCATTTACACCCCACCCCTCAAGCTCAGGCTGGGTTCATAGCTCTCCTCAGTGCTCTGATAGTAACCTGTAGGTACCCTTTCAGAGTACTTACTACTAGAAGAACACGTATTTTCATGCCTCTTTCTTCCACTAGTCACTGAATTTCTTGCAGGCAAAGATGGTTTAATCTATTTTTCTATCCATAGTGTCTTGAAAATTTCTGGCGTAGACAAGATCAGAAGTCAAAGCAGGGAGGATAGAGAAGGTAACAGATAAGTTCATTTCAATGAAAAGTAGTTCTAACATTGTTTTGACTGTTAACTCAGACTTTCATTTTGCATAAAACAGATCCTTAAAACAGCTAGAAACGTTCCTCAGTCCACCATTATTTTGACCATGTCCTCTCAGTAGCGTCATTAAGACAGAATTTCTTATTTCACCAATCTGTTTTATTATATGATTCACATTAGTAAGCACTCAATTACTTGTTTAATGGATGAATTCTGTCAAAGTTGCATTTATCCAAGGTATGTGAAACATGGAACCAGGTTTGCTTAGTGTTATGATTTATATTTACAACAGCATTTCCTAAAGTCTGCTCCACAAAACACCATTCTTACAAGATGCATATCTACATGTTTACAATTTTATCTTTTTTTATCAGCAAAAAGTACCATGTATTTTGTAATTCACTAAGTTTACCACTGCATAACAAATGATTAATAGGTTTTCCTTGATGTTTAAATATGTGGAATGAGAACAAGGTGGCTCATTCAAATAGCTTTGGTATAAGCCCTCACTCAGTTCCTTGTTGACTATTGAAAGAGGCCTTATTTCTCACCTGTTTAACCTCTCTTCACTGCTGCTCGTGGGTCCTCATATCAGTAGCAGCTGATCCAGTTTTCCAAGCACCATTTGTTGAAGAGACTAGTCTTTTCCAATTGAATGATGTTTGCCACCTTGTCAAATTAGTTATCCATAGGGGGTGCAAAGGTAGTTCAGTGGTAGGATTCCTGCCTGCTGTGCAGGAGATCCAGACTCAATTCCCAGTCCATGCACTTCCTCCAAAACAAACAAGTAAAACAAACAAACAAAAAGAAGCAAAATTGCAACAAATAGTGCTGCAAAAACTGGCTACTCACATAGAAAGATAATGAAATGTGACCATGCCATACAGCATACAAAAAAAAAAATCAGTTGGCCATAAATCTGAGGGTTGATTTCTGAGCTCTCAGTTCTATTCCATTGGTCCATATGTCTGTTCTTGTGCTGATACCATGTTGTTTTTATTACTATGGCTTTGTAATAAGTTTTAAGATTGGGAAATGTGAGTTCTCCAACTTCGTTTTTCTTTTTCAAGATGGCTTTGGCTATTCAGGGCCCATTATTCTTCCATATAAATCTGATGACTGGCTGTTCTATTTCTGTAAACAAGGTTGTTGGAATTTTTATTGGGATTGCATTTTATCTATAAATTGTGTTGGGTAGTGTGGCCATCTTAACAATTTTTAGTCTTCTAAGCTGTGAACTCCAAATATATTTTCATTTGTTTAGATATTTGTTAATTTCTTTTAGCAATGTTTTTTAGTTTTCTGTGTACGGGTCCTTTACATCCTGGACCAAATTTATTCCTAGATATTTGATTCCTTTAGTGGATATTGTGAATGGATTTTTTTATCTTGTCCCCTGCCACTATGCTGAATTCATTTATTAGCTCTATGAGCTTTGTTGTGGATTTTTCAGGATTTTCTGTATAGAGGATCATATCACCTCCATATTGGGAAAGTTTTACTTCTTCCATTCCAATATAGATGTCTCTCATCCCTTTTTTGTCATTGCTCTGGCTAGAACTTCCATTAAAGTGTTGAATAATAATGATGAAAGGGGGCATCCCTGTCCCGTTCCTGATCTTGGAGGGAAAGGTCTCAGTCTTTCGCCATTATGTAGGATGTTAGCTGTAGGCTGTTCATAATGTGCCCTTCATTACATTGATAAAGTTTCCATCTACTCCTATTTTCTAAGTGTTTTTATCAAGATAGAGTGCAAAAGTTCATCAAACACCTTTTCTGCATAAATTCAGATGTTCATGTGATTTTTTTCCTTCCTTCTGTTAATGTGGTGTATTACATTAATTGATTTTATGTTGAACCAAATTTGCATACCAGTGACAAATCCTACTTGATCGTGTTGTGTAATTATTTTAATATGATGTTTGATTCAGTTCACTACTATTTTGTTATGGATTTTTGTATCTATATTCATAAAAGATGTTTGCATAGTTTTCTTTTTTTGTGGTATCTTTATCTGGTTTTGATATGAAGGTGATATTGGCCTTGTAGAATGAATAGGGAATGTTTCCTTCACTTCAGTTTTTGGGAATTTGAGCAGAATTGGAATGAAGTCTTCTTAGAATGCTGGTAGAATTCCTCTGTGAAGCCATCTGCTCCTAGGCTTTACTTTTTAGAGAGATTTTTTATTACTAATTCAATCTCTTTACTAGCAATTGGTTTGTTGAGATCATCTGTTTCTTCTTGAGTCAGTGTAGGTAGTTTATATGTATCTAAGAGTTTACCCATTTCATCTAGGTTTTCTAACTTAAGGGCATACTGTTGTTCATAGTATCCTCTTATACTCCCTTTTTACTTCAGCAGGGTCGAAAATGTCCCCCTTTTCATTTCTTATTTTCATAGTTTGTGTCCTTTTTCTTTTTGTCCATCTAGCTAAATGTTTGTCAATACTATTGATCTGGGCGGGCCGCGGTGGCTCAGCGGGCAAAGCGCTTGCCTGCTATGCCGGAGGACCTCGGTTCGATTCCCGGCCCCAGCCCATGTAACAAAAAACGGAAAAACAAAATACAATAAAACAAGAAAATGTTTAAAGATGTTTCCCTTTCTTCCTTCCTTCCTTCCTTCTCTCTGTCTTTCCTTTAAAAAAAAAAAAAAAAAAAAAATACTATTGATCTTTTCAAAGAACAAACTTTTGATTTTGTTGTTTCTATTGTTTTCTTTTAACTTTTTATTGTACAGCGTAACATATATACAAAACAAGGAAATATAAAAGCAATAGTTTTCAAAGCACTCTTCAGTAAGTGGTTACAGGTCAAATCCCAGAAATTGTCATGGGCTACAATATGATCTTCTCCTATTTTTTCTTCTAGCTGCTCCAGAATATAGTAGGCTAGAGGGCTTAAAGACTTTTATTTTCATCTCAATCGACATTTTTTGCTTCTTTTTTTTGTGAAAAATAACATATATACAAAAAAGCCATAAATTTCAAAGCATGGCACCACAATTAATTGTAGGACATATTTCAGCTTTTGACCATGGGTTACAATTTCAAAATTTTAGGCTTTTACTTCTACCTGCTCTAAAATACTGGAGAATAAAAGAGATACCAATTTAATGATTCAACATTCATATTCATTTGTTAAGTCCTATCTTCTGTGTATATTTTCACCATTATCTTTGATATTTCCATACCTCTCTTTAGGGTTGTTTCAGCTATGGCCATTCTAAATGTTTGATATTGGAAGGGTATGTCACTAATATGGGGTAGAGAGATGGAATTATCTGATGTTCTGGAGAGGCTGGGTTAGGTTTCAGGACTTATTTGGACCAGGGACTCATCTGGAGATTGCAGGTTTCTGGAAAGTTACTCTTGTACCTGGAACCCTTGTGGAATCTTATGTATTTCCCTAAGTGTTCTTTAGGATTGGCTGTAATGGTTCTGGTTGGGGATTGGCAGGTTATGATAGGTAGCAAGGTCCACCTGAAGCTTGCATAAGAGCAACCTCCAGAGTAGCTTCTCAACTCTATTTGAACTCTCTCTGCCACTGATACTGTAATAGTTAGGGTTCTCTAGAGAAACAGAATCAACAGGAAACACTCACAAATATAAAATTTATAAAAGTGTCTCACATACCATGGAAACACAGAGTCCAAAATCCATAGGGAAGGCTGTGAAGTCAAAAATTCCAATGGAAGATCTGGACAAACTCCACAGGAGAGGCTTGCCAGCTGAAGCAGGAAGAGCCTGTCTCTTCTGAATCATCCTTAAAAGGCTTCCAGTGATTAGATTAAGCATCACTCATTGCAGAAGACACTCCCCTTGGCTGATTACAAATGGAATCAGCTGTGGATGTAGTTGACATGCTCATGATTTAATTCTATGAAATGTCCTCATTGCAACAAACAGGCCAGCACTTGCCCACCCAAACAGGTTACCACCACTTGGCCAAGTTGACACATGAACCTGACCATGACTCATGTCCACCCCTTGTCAACTTGGCAGCTATACATATCACCTTAAACCATACCTAATTTCTAAATAAAAAACAATAAAGCACACATTTTTTTCTTTCACCTAATAATACTCAGCTGTCCTGCATATAACTTGAGACACATTAAACACATTAAATCTCTCCAGAATAGGGAGAAAACACATTAAATCTCTCCAGAATAGGGTGCCACTCCTTTGGTAATATTCATTCTTAAACTTAATATGTTACGACTTAAAATATAACAGGAACAAAACAGCATTACACTCCTCATTTCTGTAACTGATCACGTGGTTGCAGTTCATATTTATCACTACCTTCTTCTACTACTCATTCCATGTTCCCTTTATCCTCAGCAGGCATTTCAGCTGGCTGTGGTTCTTTGCCTGGTGGGGTGACCCAAACCTTCATTCCTGAAGTTTCAGAGCCATTGGTAGCCCTGCCTGGATTGAGTTGTTGCAGTTTTCCATAGATTTTAATCACAGGGCATGGTAGTACTAAAAGACACCCTAGGGGATCTTCTATATTCCAAGAATACTCTTCTTTACCTCCATTGTGTAGTTTCAATCCTATTTCTCCCTAATAGTCAGGGTCAGTTACCCAAGACAATAATATAATTCTCTTCTTGGCTTGTTGATCCAGGAGCGTGAGTAGCCCAAAGTGACCAGGTGGCAGTCTTAGATTCCAGTTCAGTGGAATCATTGTTGTTTCTCTTGGTGGAAACACTCCCCCTTTTAGAACTAAAACCTGTAGACCAGCAAAGCTCAGAGTCGCAGGGACAGGAAGCAAAAATTTTCCTAGTGGATCACTAGGGGTAATAGTGAGTGGTGCCACTCCCATTTCCACCCCTTGGTTCCTGAACCCATGGGTCCCGGCTATGGGAGAAACAGCACCATACAGCGGACGCTAATTCAGAGCATACACAGCTTCCTGGAGAACATTATCCCAGCTCTTCAAGGTATTGCCACCTAGTTGGCACCGTAATTGAATTCTCAAAAGGCCATTCCACTGTTCTGTCAATCCAGCTGCTTCTGGATGATGGGAAAATGGTAAGACCATAGAATTCCATGAGCATGTGCCCACTCCTGCACTTCATTTGCTGTGAAGTGTATTCCTTGATCAGAAGCAATGGTATGTGGAATACCATGATGATGGATAAGGCATTCTGTAAGTCCATGGATGGTAGTTTTGGCAGAAGCACTGCATGCAGGAAAAGCAAACGCATATCTAGAGTATCTATTCCAGTTAGGACAAATCAGTGCCCCTTCCATGAAGGGAATGGTCCAATGTAATCAAACTGCCACCATGTAGCTGGCTGGTCACCTCAGGGAATGGTGCCATATTGGGAGCTGAGTGTGGGTCTTTGCTGCTGGCAGATTGGGCACTCAGCAGTGGCTGTAGCCAAGTCAGCGTTGGTGAGTAGAAGTCCATGTTGCTGAGCCCATGCATAACCTCCATCCTTACCACCATGACCACTTTGTTCATGAGCCCATTGGGCAACGACAGGAGTTGCTGGGGAAAGAGGCTGACCGGTATCCATAGAACAGATCATCTTATTCACTTGATTATTAAAACCTTCCTCTCCTGAAGTCACGCTCTGGTGCACATTCACATGGGACACAAATATCTGCATGTTTTTAGCCCACTCAGAAAGGTCTATCCACATACCTCTTCCCCAGACCTGGTCTTCCCAAGTCCCTGACCATCCAGCCAAACCATTAGCAATAGCCCATGAGTTAGTATACAAACACACATCTGGCCAGTTCCCCTTCCAAGCAAAATGAACAACCAGATGCACTGCTCAAAGTTCTGCCCACTGGGAGGATTCCCCCTCACTAGTGTCCTTCAAGGACACTGCAGAAAGGGGTTGTAGTGCTACACCTGTCCACTTTCGGGTGGTACCTGCATATCATCCTGAACCATCTGTAAACTAGGCCTGAGTTTGCTCTTCCTCAATCACTTCACTGTAAGGAACTCCCCAAGAGGCCATGGCTCTGGTCTGGGAAAGAGAAGGTAATGTGGCAGGAGTGGAGACCATGGGCATTTGGGCTGCTTCCTCATGTAACTTACTTGTGCCTTCAGGACCTGCTCTGGCTCTATCTCGTATATACCATTTTCATTTTACAATAGTGTGCTGCTGTGCACACCCAATTTTATGGCTTGGTGGGTCAAACAACACCCAGTTCATGATAGGTGACTCAGGTCTCATGGTAACCTAGTGGACAATGGTTAAGTGTTCAGTCTCTACTAAAGCCCAGTAACAGGCCAAAAGCTGTTTCTCAAAAGAAGAGTAGTTATCTGCAGCAGATGGTAAGGCTTTGCTCCAAAACCTTAAGGGTCTGCGTTGTGATTCTCCTATAGGGGCCTGCCAAAGGCTCCAGACAGCATCTCTATCTGCCACTGACACTTTCAGCACCATTGGATCTGCTGGATCATACGGCCCAAGTGGCAGTGCAGCTTGTACAGCAGCCTGGACCTGTCACAGCGCCTCCTCTCATTCAGGTCTCCACTAAAAATTAGCAGCTTCTCTGGTCTCTCGATAAATGGGCCAGAGTAGCACACCTAAATGAGGAATATGTTATCACCAAAATTCAAAGAGACCAACTAGGTGTTGTGCCTCTTTTTTGGTCATAGGATGGGCCAGATGCAGCAACTTATCCTTCACCTTTGAAGGGATATCTCAACATACCCCACACCACTGGACACCTATTAATTTCACTGAGGTGGAATGCCCCTGTATTTTTGTTGGATTTACCTCCCATCCTCTGACACACAAATGCCTTACCAGTAAGTCTAGAGTAGTTGCTATTTCTTGCTCACTAGGTCCAATCAACATGATATCATCAATATAATGGACCAGTGTGATGTCTTGTAGGAGGGAGAAACAATCAAGGAGCCTGCAGACAAGATTATGACATAGGGCTGGAAAGTTGATATACCCCTGAGGTAGGACAGTGAAAGTATATTGCTGACCTTGCCAGCTGAAAGCAATCTGATTCTGGTGGTTCTTACTAACAGCTATTGAGAAAAAAGCATTTGCCAGATCAATAGCTGCATACCAGGTACCAGGGGGTGTGTTGATTTGCTCAAGCAATGATACCACATCTGGAACAGCAGCTGCAATTGGAGTTGCCACCTGGTTGAACTTATGATAATCCACTGTCGTCCTCCCCAAGACCCATCTGTTTTCTGCACAGGCTAAATAGGAGAGTTAATTGGGGATGTGGTGGGAATCACAACCCCTGCATCCTTCAAGTCCCTAAGAGTGGCAGTAATCTCTACGATCCCTCCAGGAATCCAGTATTGCTTCTGATTTACTATTTTTCTAGGTAGGGGCAGTTCTAGTGGCTTCCACTGACCCACTATAATAGCCCTCACTTCTCGAGTTAGAGTGCCAGTGTGGGGATTCTGCCAGTTTCTCTGTATGTCTATTCCAAGTATACATTCTGGAACTGGGGAAATAACTACAGAATGGGTCCAGGAGCCCACTGGACCCACTGTGAGATGGACCTGAGCTAAAACTCCATTGATCACCTGGCCTCCATAAGCCCTCACTCTGACTGGTGGACCAAAATGACATTTTGGGTCCCCTGGAATTAATGTCACTTCTAAACCAGTGTCTAATAATCCCCGAAATATCTGATCATTTCCTTTTCCCCAGTGCACAGTTAACCTGGTAAACGGCCGTCAGTCTCCTTGGGGAAGGCGTGGAGGAAGATTAACAGTATAAATTTGTGGCAGTGTAACAGGGTTCTCCCCCAAAGGGACCTGGCCTCCCCTTCATTCAAAGGGCTCTGGGTCTGTAAACTGTCTCAAGTCTGGAAATTGATTAAGAGACTGTGACTCTGTGTTTTTGTAATTCAGGTTAGACTTCTGTTCACTTGACCTAGAACTCTTTTGTTTATACAGCTTGAACAAGAATTTAGTAGACTGCCCCTCTATTGTATTTCTAGGTACCCAATGATTTACTAGCCAATGCCACAAATCTCTGTGAGTCATATAATTTTGACTCCTGCTTTGAGTTTGCTATTATAATAGCCACATCTACCCTGTCTTTGGCAATTAAGTGCTGCCACCTGATTTCTGCCAACTTGGAATCTGGTCATCCCCATTGTTTGAGGATTTCAGTTCAGTGACAGCAGTTCCCACAATAATATCTGACCTACAGGGAAGTGCAACTACAGAGCTGTTCAGGGATGATGGTGCTAGTCTCAGAAATTTATTTCTCACTGTTCTGGTAAAAGGTGCATCCTCTGGACATTCCTGGGGTTTAAGAGGAGACTTTGCATGACAAATCCACTCTACCATTCCAATCTCTCTAAGCCTCTGGATCCCCTCATCTACTTTATACCAGGGCAATTCTGGCATTTCAACCTCAGGTAATGTTGGCCACCTTTTGATCCATGTTTCAACCAAGCATCCAAACAAACTGTTAATACCTTTTCTAACCCCTCAAGCTATAACATTGAATGCAGAATCTCTGCTTAGTGGGCCCGTATCAATAAATTCAGCCTGATCCAACCTTATATTCCTCACACCATTATCCCACACCCTTAAAATCCATTGCCACACATATTCTCCTGATTTTTGTCTATATAAATTGGAAAACTCACATAGTTCTTTTGGAATATAATGTACCTCCTCATGTATGATACTTTGTACCTCACCTTTAGGGGCCTGTTGGGACTTTAGTATAGTTATACGTCTGGAAGAAATGAGGGGTGGTGGGGTTGGGTCATGAAAAGAATTAGAAATATCTTCCAAACCATTTACTTCAGAGCATTCATTTGCAGTTTCATCTGGTGAAACTGGATTAATCACTCTAGGGCTAATCCCTTCAGGAGGAGGTTAGGTGGCCAACTCCTCAAGGCAGGCTAGAGATGGGGCGGTTATGTCCTCAGGGCAAACTATTACAGGGTTATCTAGAAAAGACTCAGCATGACCTAGGGTTTCAACCTCACCCCCAACATCATTATCAATCCATATGTCACCATCCCATTTTTCAGGGTCCCACTCCTTTCCAATCAATGCCCTCAGTTTAATGTCAGACACCATGCAACATTGAGATTTCAGTTAACGTTGTAAAGTTGCTACTCTAACAATAAGATTCTAAGTCTGATTTTCAGAGATCTCAAGTCTACAGCTTCAGGAAATAAGATTTTCCTTCAGTATACTCATAGAAACTTCTACATCTGTCAGATTGCACTTAAGCTTCTCATTTGAAGCCTTAAGCCCATCCTTTTCCCTCCTTAATATATCCAGTTTATCTAACAACAATCAGCCAACATCTCTATACCTCTTATTTCCACAAAACTCCATAAACGTGTCAAAAAAAATTATCTCCTAGAGTCTGGCTTCGTACAAGCGAAGCATTGGGAGAATCGAAAGGTAATATTTTGACCATCTCTTTGCCAACTCACTTCATGGATTGGGAGTGTCATTCTGATTATGGGAATCAGAGTCCTTAGTGCCTTTGAGTCCAATCAAGAGTAGAAAAACATTCATAAAAACCCATTTTTAAGATTCTGTTTCTTAAGAACCACTCCTGGTACCAAGTTGTATTATTTTTAGGGTTCTCTAGAGAAACAGAATCAACAGGAAACACTCACAAATATAAAATTTGTAAAAGTGCCTCATGTAACTGGGAATGCAGAGCCCAAAATCTGCAGGGCAGGCTGTGAAGCCAACAGTTCGGCTTCACAATATATATATCAGCCTCTCAAAATCCAGAAATAATTCTGGACTTACTGTATATGTTCTAAAAGCTTACAATCTTGGCCCCTGTTTTCTTATAAGCATTTTCTAAAGATGACCATACCATTCTTGTTTTTTGTTTGTTTCTGGCTTATTTTGTCTCATCAAAAGTCCCATATGTTCATTCACATCGTTGCATTCCTCAAGACATTATTTCTTTTTGTAGCACCACAACCTTAGTTCATAAGTATACACCATCGTTCACCAATCTACTTCTCTGCCAGTGCATGCTTCAGCCAACTGCATCCATCAGGCACCATGTAGAAGGCCCAAAGTCCACACACAGTCCGTCAACATTCTCAGTTTTAGATATTTCATTGTTCCCAAGAGACAGAAAACCAATAAACAAACCCTCACCAAATAGGAAATCTAAATCTTCTCTTAATTCTTGTCCCTCACCCCGTTATTCACTTCTACTGTTGCTGTGGTAGCACTGGTTTCCTTTTGACATAGGTTATAGCATGCAGTAGCAGTTTTCTCCCTGTACCCTGGACTTAAACATTGTTTATACAAGAATCATGTTTGAAGTAATTCTTAGGAGAACTCATTCATATTTCTAGTGTGAATCAGTGGGACACGTAGGTCTATACAACCCCTTTCAATCTTGTTCATCTTCAATATGATATTACTTCTAGACCCACTAGAGAATCACCTTTGCTATCAATTCCCTTACATTGGAGTTCAACCTCATTAGCCACTGGTTCACCCATCTCTAGCTTCTATGTATCTCTAAATCCCCCCTATATTCTGTATTGTAAGCCTCTGATTTTACCTTTAACATGGTCATAAAAGTGGAATCATATAGTATCTATCCTTTTGTGTCTGGCTTATTTTACTCAGCTTTATGTCCTCAAGGCTCATCCATCTTGTCATATGCTTCAGGACATCATTCTGTCTTACTGCTGCATAATATTCCATCATATATATACATATATATATACACCACATTTTGTTGATCCACTTGTCTATTGATGGGCATTTGGTTTCCATCTTTTGGTGATTGTGAATAATGCGGCTGTGAACTTCAGTGTGCAAATGTCTGTGTCATTGCTTTCAGCTTTTCTGGGTATAAACCCCGTACTGTTGTGCTATTGCTGGGTCATAAGGAAACTCGATATTTAGTTTCCTAAGGAACCTCCAAACAATCTTCCATAGTGGTTGCACCATTATACATTCCAACCAGCAGTGCATAAGTGTTCCAGTTTCTCCACATCTTCTCCAACATTTATAGTTTCCTGTTTATTTAATAGCAGCCATTCTTAGAGGTTTGAGGTGGTATCTCATTGTAGTCTTGATCTGCATTTCCCTTATTGCCAGTGAAAATGAGCATCTCTTCATGTGCTTTTGCCCCATCAGTATATGCTCTTCAGAAAAATGCCTATTCATCTTTAGTCCATTTTATAATTGGGTTGCTTGTTCTTTCGTTGTTGAGTTGTATGATTTCATTATATATACAGGAAATCAAACCTTTGTCTGATATGTGATTTCCAAATATTTTCTCCCATTGAGTTGGCTGCCTCTTTACCTTTTTGACAGTCTTTTGAGGTGCAGAAGCATTTGATTTTGAGGAGTATCTTTATTTTTTCTTTTGTTGCATGTGCTTTGGGTGTAAAGTTTAGGAAACTAGCTCCTATTACTAGGCCTTGAAGATGTTTCCTTACATTCTCTTCTAGAAGCTTTATGGTGCTAGTTCTTATATTTAGGTGTTTGATTCCACTTTGAATTAATTTTTGTGCAGGGTGTAAGATAGGGGTCCTCTTTCATTCTCTTGGTTATTGATATCCAGTTTTTCCATGCCCAATTATTGAAAGACTATTTTGTCCCAGTTTAGAGGATTTGGGGGACTTGTCAAAAATCAGTTGACCTAGAGTATATAATGATAGTGACTAAATGTACAAATTTTAAAAATGTTTTTGCATGAGGAAGAACAAAGGAATCTTTGATTAGTTGTTCCAATGTCTGTCTTCTCTGCTGTTTTAATTTTGTCATCAGGAAGAGCTTTATCTGTCTGCATTGTGATATGCTTAGTGATCTCCTGCTGTCTTAGTCACATGTAAATATCTTGATTGATTTACTTTGGGAGTTGATTTCTTTCAGTAGTCTAAGGCATTGTGTTTGCAGGATGGTTGTGCAGCAGGGAGCAGGGCACTGGGTGGAGCACGGCATAGGGTGGAGCACTCAGTATGGTGATTTATTTCAGGCAGGTATAGGCACAGGTTGGGGATGTTACACTGATGTTTGTGAACCTGGGCGCCCAGTGGCCAAGGAGGATGTAGCTGTGTAGATGCACTGGTCTGGGGGGCGTAACCCTGGTGTGTGCTGGCCTAAGGCACAGGGCCCTTTGTGCACATGTGTAGAGCTGTGGCAACAGGTCGGCATTATGCCTTTATGGATGGGGGGCAGATGTGACCCAGCTGCACAGGTCACCACTTTCTCAGGTTGGGAAGTGAGGCTGAGGGCTGTGCGCATGAGCAGTTCTAGGACTGCTGTAAAGTGCGGTTCCCAGAGCTGAATGATGCATTTGGGGGCCTGTGCACATGCGTGGGCCTAGGAGTGCTGTAAACAGATGGGCTGAGCTCAGGGAGGATGGAGTGAGGCTGTGCAACACTATGGGGGATTGGGGGTAGCCTAGGTATGGATGTTAGTGCCTGCAAGTTTTATGTGCTGGCAACAGCCTGCAGGGAACAGGGAGGGGGAGGTAGTGCTTGGGAGGGGTGTAGAAGAGGTGGGTCGGACTGCACTTGGGGTGGGGGTATGGAGCAGGTACATGCACTGGGGGCTGGTGGGGTGGGGGCACCTGGAGCACAGGGAATGGGAGCAGGTGACAGGGTTCAGGTGTGTGGGGTGTAGGGTGAGTCACTGGTCATGGGGCTGCACTGGTGAGGGTCCAAGGAACTCGATCTGGTTTACTTCTTAGCCCCATGTTCCCTTCCCTGCACTCCCGTGGGTGCTGCAGCTCTATGCCAGGCTCCAGCTTTCTGCCTCAGTTCCTCGGCCTCTGCAACCAGGGCTGCCACACATGGTGCAGAAGGTTCTCCCAGGTCAGCCACGCTTCCAAATTGCCACCTCAGTCGCCCTCTTGTCCCTTCTCTAACTTTTCCGTGGAGCAGGGCTAATCTCGAGGTATTATTATTAATCTCAAGCATCTAGTCATCTGTCTTCCTGGAAGTTCTCTATTGTTTTGTTTGTTTTGTTTCTGTTTCATCTATTCCTACTTTGATCTTTATTCCCTCCCTGCTGCTCACTTTTGATTTAGTTTGATCTTCTTTTTCTAGTTCTTCTAGTTTTGAGGTTAGGTTTCTTATTTAAAATACTTTTTAATGTAAGCATTTAGAGCTATAAATTTCCCTCTCAGCACTCCTTTTACTGCATCCCATAAGTTTTGGTATGTTGTATTTTCATTTTCAGTTTCCTCAAGATATTTCCTAATTTTGCTTCTGATTTCCTCTTTAACCCATTGGTTAAGAGTATGTTAATTTCCACGTATTTGTGAATTTTCTATTTCTCTGTTACTGATTTTTAGCTTCATTCCATTGTGATTAGAGAAAATACATTTTGATTTCAATATTTTTAATTTATTGAGAACTGTTTTGTGACCCAACATATGGTCTATCTCTAGAACAGACCATGTGCACTTGAAAAAAAACATGTATTCTGTTTTCATTGAGTGCAGTATTCTATATACTTCTGTTAGGTCTTGTTGGTTTAGTACACCATTCAAGTCCTGTAATTCCTTATTGATATTCTGACTATATGTTCTATCCATTATTGTGAGTGGTATATTAGTCTTTGCCAAGATATTTAATTAATTTATACCCATCAGTTACACCATTCAAATCTGTCCATGTTTGCTTCATATATTTGGAGGCTCTGCTGTTAGGTGCATATAAATTTATAACTGTTAACATCTTCCTGTTAAATTGTCCTTTTCAGGATATACTGACCATCTTTGTCCCTTGTAATTGTTTTTGTCTTTAAAGTCTATTATACTTTTTATATTTGCATTGTATATTTTTTCCACGTTTCTCCCTCAGCCTACTTGTATTTTTTACTTTAAGGGGGAGTCTGTTCCAGACAGCATATAGTTGGGTCATTAAAACAAACAAACAAACAAAATCATTTTGCCAATTTCTGACTGGAGAGTTTAATCCATTTACATTTTTTTTTTTTTTTTGCACTCAGATCGAGAATAGAACCTGGGTCTTCCACATGCAAGCAAGAATTCTACCACTGAACTACCCATGCGCCCCCACTTACATTTAATGTCACTCCCAATAATACAGGACTTTACTGTATCATTTTGCTATTTAGCATTTCTATGCTTAATACTTTTTGTCCCTCATTTCCTTTGAAGTCTACTTGCATGTTTTTTGTGTTGCACCATCTTAAGTGTTTTCTCAATAGAATAAATATCCGGATATATAATAGAAATATCTGGATATATTTTTCAACTATTTTCCTTGTGGTTACCATGGGATTAAAATTTAACATCATAAACATATAACACATATTTGATTTGATACCAACTTAAGTTCAGTAACATGCACATATACTTTTTATATACCTCTCTGTCTCCAACAATTGTTTTATGTACTTAATACCACTTATATCTTTGTACATTATGTCCAAAACCTAGACTTATCATTACTTATGCATTTACATCCTAACACCCTTAAAAAGTAAGAATAGTTACATACCCAACAATAATACTGGCATTTTTAATTACCCAAATGTTACCTTTACCACAGGTCTGTTTCTTTATGATGCTTTGAACCACTGTCTAGTGTCCTTTCCTTTTAGTCTGAAGAATTCCCTTTAGCATTGCTTGTAGGGCAGTTCTAGGGTGATGAATTCCTTCAGCTTTTGCTTATCTGAGAATGCTTTAGTCTTTCCCTCATTTTTGAATTCGAGTTTCACCAGACTTAAATTCTTGGCTGGTAATCGTTTTCCTTTCAGCACTTTAAGTATTTCAACCCACTGCTTTCTTGCCTCCAAGATTACACTTTCTTTTGCTTTTAATATTTCTTTATTTTTATGCTCCCCAGCCTGACTCATTTTAGTGTCCTTTTTTGAAGTTCATTGATTCTTTATTCTGCCAGCTCCAATCTGCTCTTGAAATCTCCTGGGCATTTTTCATTTCAGTAATTGTAGTCTTCCACTCCAGTAGTTCTATTTGGTTCCTGATGACAAAATCAGTACTCAGTCTAATTGGGACTCCCTTTTATGCAACACATTGCATTTCCCTTGCAGCTTTCAGAACTCTCTCCTTGTCCTTCACATTCGAAAGTGTAATCAATATATGATGAGATGTATTTGTTTCCTTATTTTACCCTGTTTGGTGCTCTGAGCTTCACACATATTCACATCTTTTGCTAAGTTTGGGAGGCTTTTGGTCATTATTTCTTTGACTGTTCCTTCTGCCCCTTTCTCTCATTCTGGGATTCCCATAATTTGTATGTTGGTGTGCTTCATGGTGTTCCATAGCTGTTAGTCTATTTTGCTTTTAATATTTCTTTATTTTTATGCTCCCCAGCCTGACTCATTTTAGTGTCCTTTTTTGAAGTTCATTGATTCTTTATTCTGCCAGCTCCAATCTGCTCTTGAAATCTCCTGGGCATTTTTCATTTCAGTAATTGTAGTCTTCCACTCCAGTAGTTCTATTTGGTTCCTTTTAAACATTTCTCTTTAGATTCCTACACTTTTCATTGTCTTCCTGATGTCCTTTAGTTCTCTGTATTTTTCTTCTTCTCCTTGAGCATTTTAAGATATATATATATATATATATATATATATTTTTTTTTTTTTTTGCAAGGGCAGGCACCGGGAATCAAATCCATGTCTCAGGCATGGCAAGTGAGTACTCTGCCTGCTGAGCCACCATGGCCCACCCATAAGATAAATGTTTTTAAAAGGCTTTGGTATGTCCACATTCTCATCTTCTTCAATATTTTTTCTGTATTTTATCATTTCCTTTGTCTTATACTCTTGTTGCACACTGTAACATTTTACTCTGGGATTTACTCCCTGGGATGTCTGTTTCTTGGCTTTGTAATCAGCAGGTGATAAGACAGATTTTCTTGAGCTTCAGCCCTCCTATCAATATCTACCCAAGGTGGACACAGTGTACAGAGACTTCCCTGTCTTTCTGGCTGTCTCTTGTCCTGGGATTTTGCTTGTTAGTTGTTTTGGAGTTACCATGTTGACACAAGCTTTGTTGTCCGTTTTGCCAGAGACAGACCTTTCTTTCCTGGTTATTTGAAGACAGCATGCCTTTGTCCTACAGGCATTTTTACTCTTTTTTTGTTGTCTCTCACTATTTTTGCCTGAGTAGGAAATTCTGGGAGGTTCCCCTGGAGAAGACTTTCTCAAGCTGGTCTTTCCCAGCCAAAATACAGCCAAAGACCCATGAAGGGAACACAGACCAGTTCCGAAGCTCACTGGAGATCAGGAAAGGCACCTAAAAGCTTCTCCAAGGCTCCCCAAACTAATCTTTTCTGGCCTGCCCAGCAAACACAGCCCTTCAGCTAACTGTCCCCGACAGTCCAAAGAAGTGTTGCATTTTTAAACTTCATTTTCTCAGCCCTTGTCTGGGAAGGGTTGAAATAATAGCTGCCTATAGATTCATGATTCAGTGATAAAATTCGCTAATCAAAAGCAGTGATCAGTGATTGGCTGTACACACTCCTGGTTTTGAAAACAATTTATGTGTCCCTTTCTGTTGCCAGCAGCTAGACTGGGACTAGATCCCATGGCGACCTGCAGTGAAAGTGGGAGATGGGTGCCAGTAGCCACCATTCAGAGCAATTTACAGTTCTTTCCAGTAATTTTATCATTTTCCTTCTCCTACTCTTCTCTGAATGCTAGACAGTGTTTTTGTTTCCATTTCTGCCTATTTACTAGTTCCTTTAGTGGGAGGACTGAGTCCTGGAGCGCCTACTCTGCTATCACCCCTTTATATCCCCATTGTCTTAGGCCGTTTCACTGCAGGGCACCCCATGGCCTTTGCTGTACATTTTGATTCTCAAATGATATATATTTCATCAGAATTCATTTATTCACTCAAATATTCCCAACAATTATTTATCAAGCAATTATTCTTTCCAGGCATAGTTATAGACCAAGATGTTGGGGATAAAGCATAGAATAAGACAGAAAATGTCCTTGCCCTCATAGAACTTATTTTAGTGGGAGAAATCAGGAGCCAGTCCTGCAGCCTCAGGAAAAAAAATATTCCAAGAAGAGAGAGTAGAAAGTACAGCAAGGTCAACTTGTGGGGATAAGGGATAGGGAGGATGAACTCGGTGTGTTAGAGGAGCAGAAATGTCCACGTGCTTGGAGCACAGTGAGCAAAAACAAGAGGAGCAGGAAATGAGGTTAAAGACGTGAACAAAGACCACAGCAAGATGTCAAATTTTATTCTAAATGTAATAGGGAATCACTGTCGAATTTTTAAGTGGAGGTGGTAACATTTTTGGATTTTTTTTTAAATTCCTCTGTCTGCTGTGAATAATGGATCACGAGTTAGATGACTGACCTCAGGAACTTTTTGCAAAAATCTAGGGTACAGCATGATGGTGGTATGAACTAGAATGGGGCTGGAGATGGAATATTGTAGAATCAGGATACATTTTGGAGATTGAGCCAGTAAGATATGCTAATATAATCTGGGAGGTGGGGAGATGAAGGTAACAGAAAATCAGTGATAATCCCTCAGGTTTTTTATTAATCTATTGAAAAAGTGATACAAATGGTAGACAAGGAGGGAACCTGGGGAGAATCAAAGTGTTGGGGTGGTGGAGGACATGATTTGTTTTACATAATGTTAAGTCAAAAATGCTGTAACATAGCATGTGAAAAGTCTAAGACGGTAACTTGTTATTCAAGTCTGCAATTCAGGAAATGTGGGAAGTAAGTGTATCACAATTAAGTGTTTCTGTGGGCCACACTTTTGAAATATGCTCCTTGAAAACTTGTCAAGATTCCACTTTCTGAGTATCTGAGAGAAAGCCTTAATAACTTTCTCTATGTCATGTTATTGGTAGTGTTCTATTACCACTGACAGTCTTACCTGAATTATTACTAGGAAAAAAAGAGTAGTTAATGAAAGACTTACCTCTATCATCATGTCATCTGTCTTTTAATGTAGGGAGAGATCCCAATAACCTGTTTTCATTGAAAGAGATCATTCCATTTTAGCTATGAGAAGTCTGGCATGCCAGGATTTGGGGTTGTGGTATGTCATAGCCTTAGAAAACTGTAAGGTTTTGGCCTTTAACACTATCCCACTACCCAGGGGAAAAAGTACAATTTTTTAACAAGCTTTGTGTCTTTTACCTTATAGGTGGCAGCTGGTTTACAGACAGAACTGAAAGTGGAGATATTTGCCATGGTTGTTGGAGAAGATGGTGGCAAGGGATCTGCACACATTTCTCACAATATTGAGATTATGACTGAACATGATGTTCTGTTCTTACCTGTAGAAGCTAATATCCTTTAAAGTTCAATTAGAGTAATCATATATACTGCAAAAATTACACTTGAGCCAGGAAAACATGTCAAGCCAAAATGCTATTTTCTAACCCTCTCGTACCTGCATTTCTATATTTCCTTAATTCTATCTGTAAAATCCTAGAGTTAAATTTCTTAGGCTAAAGATTGTCTTCGAAAGCATTTGGCAAAATTCCTGAAAGCATAGGCATGGTAAATGCAAATCAAATGCATGTAAATATTTTTGGCTATCTATTGGGTATCAGGCAATCAAAAAAAAGCAAATCTTTGACATCAAAAAAAACTTTGCAATTTTGTTGGAGAATCAGAGATAGTTCCTTATTATATAGGTTGGATATTCACTGAATGACATGCATTTCTTCATATTGGTGCCTCCAGCCATGGATATGTAGCTGATTAAGTCAGAGCTGGAGATATATTAAGTCTTTCTACATGGAGGTGATGGGTCAAGGTATGGGAAAGGAGCAGAAATTGAGTCTGCTTGGGAGTAGTTGAAGAGCCAATAAAGACAGAACAAGGTATTAGAAAACCATGAGGTATCTCAGAAGCCAGGGAGAGAACCTCAAGGAAATGATGGGTAGTTGACAGATGCTACAGATAAGTCAAGGAAAATTCAGATTCAAATAAGAGCGTTAGATTTGGTTGGAACAAAATAGATTGGGAAAGACAAAAAAAAAAAGACTGGGTGTTAAGAAAGTGGAAATATCAACTATAGTTATTCTTTCAAGGAAACATTATTAAAGGAAAGAGCAAGAGAATATGGTACTTCAAGGAGGCAATAAAAAAGGAAGGATTTTCAGTTTAGCATAGACAGGTATGTTTGCAGACTGAAGAGAATGGATAAGAGAGACATTAAAAATATGAATGAGAGGAAATAATTGAAACAACAATATGCATAAAAGTGCAAGGAAATAATCAAGAACAGAGCTTAAGAGTTAGTCCTGCAAGGGAGAGGGTGAAGATGGATGAGGATTCCAACATTCTGAAGTGAAAGAGAAAGTTAGGGGAACTTGATTTCAATAGAGACGGAGTTGACTTCATTTAATTTTTCAAAGATGAGTGCCTGTAGTGCACTAGACAAATATAACAATGAATAAAATAGACAAAAATCCCTGCCTTTATATAGCTTACATTTCAGTGGAGTGAGGTAGAGGACAGGCAGTAAACAAAATAATAAAAAATATGGACTCTAGCAACAGTAAGTGCAATGGACAAAATTCAGGTTAGGGGAAGGTGGTTAGGGAAGTATCAGTGAGGGCTGCAATTTAAAATAGGGTTGTCTGGAAAAGCTCACTGAGAATATAACTTGTTTATTTTTATTTTTTTAAGTAATGAGGGTAGAAGGAAACTAACCAAGCCTTCTTACCCTCTGTAACACAGGTTATGAGATATTGATCCAGAGTACCTGAATACCTGCTGCTAACTATAGCAATTAAATAATTTTACCTTTATGCTACTATATTTTCTATTTCTATTAGAGACCACCTAGGCACAAATAGATGGGGAAAGTTTTACTAGCTCTTTACTAGAGTTAACTCCAATGTCAATTATGATAGATCATAGTCCATTTCCCAAGATCTTAACTTCCACACACACATACCTGAAGTGCTTTGAGACCCAGATATGGTGATGGCTTTTATAGAAAGGCTAGTCACAGCAGAGAAACATAAAATTGGGAAGCTGGGGGGAAGAAGGGGTGAGGGAAAGGTAAAAAAGACATTTCAGGAGATCAATATCCATCCTCCCACCTCTCACCCTGAAAATGCAGAATTTCTATTAGACAGAAGAGTACCTAAAATTAAGCCAATGATGTTAGAGAATAGATTTTATGATTCTAAAATATTACTTGGGGACAGTGCGACGGTAGCTCAGTGGTAGAACTCTCGCCTGCCATGCTGGAGACCGGGGTTCGATTCCCAGAGCCTGCCCATGCCAATATACATACATAACTTCGGTTAGTACATACAAATAAAAAAAATATATATATATATATATATTACCTCGGTTAGGACATACAGATCACTTAGTTATGAAAATCATAGTCCTTAACAAGGATTTTACTAGTTTTAACAAGCAGCAATTATGACAAAAGACCAAAAGATTTTCCTCAGGGAAAAGAAAACCCCACAGTCCAGAGGACTTCTACAATTTCTTCCTCTACACTTGGAGTCTTCATGTCTCGTAAAGTTTCTCCACATTAGGTTTAGTAAGTAATAAATGGGAATTTGGCCATCAATTATTCAAATTTGAGGCTTTAAATTACAGGTTTGTTCCCATCCTCTTACAGCGAGAAACCACTGGCCACTTAGCCTGGCTAAATAAAAATATGTGCTCTCAGTAACTGTAATGGCTATCCCTTTGTATATATATTATCATATCTAATCCTCACACCACCTAAAAGATATTTTTCCCATCTTATAAATAAGGAAATTGAGCCTCAGAGAATCTAAGTAACAGAAGTAAATATCTAACCTGTATCAATGTGATTCTAAAGTCCATTCTTTGAAGCACTGTCTTCATTGTGCAGATAAAAGTTGATCTTACTTCTCAAAAAGCAGAAGCACAAACATGAAGATGTCCTTTTTGACTTGAGAGTTTACAGTTAACAGTTCTTTAATGTTTTAAACTCAGGACTCCTTACACATTTTAAATTATTGAGAACCCCAAAGAACTTCTGTATATGTGTGTTATATCTATCAATATTTACCATATATTTAAAACTGAGAAAAATTTAAAATTTAAAAATAACCTTATTATACATTAACAAATAGCGTTTTTAATTAAAAAAAATAGCTTCCAAAAGAAAAATTTAATATGAAAGAGTAGCAGTAGCAATGTTTTACAAATCTCTTTACTGTCTGACTGAAAAGAACATGGCTGGATTCTCAGAGCTGTTCTGTATCCAATATGTGATACTGCATATCATGTAGCTTTTGGATAAATTCACTGTACACTCATAAGAGGAAAAGGCATATAAAGTCTTATTTTAATCTTAAAACCCTCTGAAAGGATCTTGAGGCTCCCCAAGGACTCCTGAACTACACTCTGGGAACTGCTGAGCATGGTTATCTCACTTCTAGTCCATAACTTTCAGAAATTATGCAAAATTTGCCACTCTAAATGGACAGTTATGAAAAATGAAATAGCTTTCAAATAGTCATCATTTCTGTTAGCATCTATCAAAAATAATTTCTTAAATCTAGTAACATTTCAGTCTCTTTCCTTCCCATCTTTGTTGGAATCATTCTATATTTTTATTTCCTGGATGCCTTTCACAGTAATACTAACATGTTTTGTCCTTACCCTGAGCTTGCGATAAGCACGTTATAGTAACTCTGTGTAGGTAGGCATTATTATACCATTTTATAATGAAAACAGAAACACAGCCAGGTTTGGTGGTCTGGAAATGTACCACAGAAAATCATGTTCTTAAGGCTAATCCATTCCTGTGGGTGTGAACCTATTGTGAACAGGACCTTTTGATGAGGCTACTTCATTTAAAGTATGACCCACCTATTTCAGTATGGGTCTTAATCCTGTTACAAGACTGAATACAGAGGAGAGAGAGAGAAAAGCTATGGAAGCAAGAATTTGAAATCAACAAAACCAAGAAGAGAAGGGATAGACCAGCAGACACTATGTGCCCTGCCATGTGGAAAAAGAACCAAAGATCACTGGCAGCCAGTCTTTAGGAAAAAAGGCAATACTTAAGCAAAGACATTCCCATCATTCAAGCTGAACCATTACATGGTATATTGCTTTCAGCAGCCTAGCAAAGGAAAATACCAGGTTAGGTAATTTGCTGTAGATTAGCTAACATTAGTTATATGTTGCTGTGTTACCTCAAAACTTTAATGACTTAAAAAACAAACATTTAGGATCTCAGTGGGACAAGAATCCAGGCACAGCTGTTGTGCTTCCTGGGGATGCTGTTTCCAAGTTCCTTGTCAACTGATGGCCTCAGAGCCTTGCTGGCTGTTACATGGAAAACACCATCAGTTCCTGGCTAATGTGCCTCTCTTTAATCTCACAACATGGCAGCTTGCTTCCTCGCAGCAATTAAACAAACAGTAAGAGCCAGAGTGTGAACAAGGTAGAAGTAACATCCCTTCACTTTTACAATATTCTGTTCATTAGAAGCCAGTCACTAGGTCCAGCCCACACTCAACACGAAGTGATAACACATGGTATAGTATTACCCTCTACACAATAACCAGACCCAGTAACAGTTAGTCTATGTGTTTTCCCTAAAAACACATTAGAGCTGCTTCAATCCCAAAAAGACCTCAAATGATGTGAAAAAACTTAAGAGTATAAGGTGATCTTACTCTCAAGAACTTTAGTATCATTTCAACTCAAGATCTTAAATTGTGAGGAAAGGGGGCAAACTGTGGATGGTGTGCAGGGCCAGGAGATTTCGTCCTTAAGCCCCTGCCATACCCTTCCTCCCCTTCCCATGGGAGGTCTGTCCTAGACAGGCTGTGTCGGGCAAGCTCATTGTTACAGCTGAAAGGTGAGTGGCACCCTTGATGCAGCTCTGTGCCCAGGGACAGAATCCACTGCATTCCTGGGCACTGACCGACCTGGTCTTTGCTAGAGATCTGCTGAACTTCCTATGGAATGAAATGTAAGTTATGACACTTGCCACTGAGGAATCATTTAATACCAAATGCACCAAACACCTAACTTCTAGCCAGGGAATCTCAAACTAGTCAGCGTATCTTCTTTAAATGGAGAGATATATTACATATTTAATAAACATATATTATGCTCCTAATAAAACATTTGTGAGGCTTTTCTTTGTTGGTTACAGGCTTTTATAGATAAGTTTTGGTCTGGAAACCATCAAAAATATTAATGGAAAATGTTACAATTTCTTTATATTCTGATGAACAACTCCAAAAAGCACAAATAGGACTGGATTCAGCCCTTTTTTCTCATCAATAATTGAGAATTTTTTTTAGAATTAACTAAATTCTCTGTCTAGCGGCAGGAACAGATACCTAAAGAAAAGATTGATTTCCCGGACTGGAAAGCACCTAGAATGCATCATATTATCTATTCTCTTGCCTTTTAATAGTTAAACCTTCACAAATTCTATGCTCAAATTCTCTCTTTCTCTTATTCTGCCAAGAAATAACACCACTATATCCTTTATCTCACTGCAGTGACTGTGTTATACTTAGAACATTAACAGACTCATGATATGGGATGCAGCTAGCCATAAGAATTGTAACTCTGAGCCTGGGAAGAAAATGGTAGGCCTACAAGCCCAGACAAATGTAAAATGTAAAATGTTTGTAAAGATACAAACCACTGAAACTGACTCAAGAAGATACAGAAAACTTGAGTAGATCTGTAATAAGTAAAGAGATTAAATTAGTAATTTAAAAACTCCCCATGTAGCAAAGCCTGGAGATATCTGTGTCAATTTCTTTTCCCTATCTATTCCCACCTCATCAAATCCCTATCACATAGATATATATACACACAGTGTATATCCCAGAAGCCAAGCAAGGCATCTCAACTTGACTTAGCACTTTTTAATTAGAAACGATTGTTTCATTCAGAGAAGTATAAACTGTTAGCAACTAGGATGTTTTTATGTAGATATAAAACCACCTGTAAAAGGTTAAGTTTATGGAGGAAGTCCTGGATAATTTTTCATCCCTTTTAGCTCTAACTCTGTGAGTCTGCATTAATAGGCTGAGGGCAATCAACTTTGCACTTGATTACCTCAATAGGCAGTAAAATCCAAAACAAAGAGGCAACAAATCATCAACAAATTATCAGCAATTAAAGAAATATAAAAAAACTTTGAGATGCTAATTTTAACTCTAGTGAAACAAACACAATTTAAAAACTTCCTTGCTCCCTGCTAGAAATATTAAAAGCAACAACTCCTGCCAGGCTTAATCTCTGACAGCACAGAAAGATTTTTAAACTAATTATACCCTTGGGCCCAAGAAATAAAACCCACAGTCCTCGTTGGAATTCCCTCAGGCAGAGCTGACAATCACTTCTGAGATCTTCTTCAATACAATCTTCTGTATTTTTAAGATGATGTCAACTCTACTGCTGCTCAGTTTAGAAGTCCTTTTAAGAAAAAGTAAAAATGATACCACACTTCAGTTCTAAGTCAACGTTAAAATCAGCTTCTCCCTCTTTTTCCTCTTCCTCTTCTTTTCTTCTAAGTGGCTGGTGGCATCAGCAAAGAATGTAATTTCACTTTTTGCCTCACATTCCCTCTTGAGATAATCAAGACCTGCCATATTGAAGCCAATAACATCCTGGGAGAGGAATACAAAAGAAATTAAATCAACTTTCTCCCACCTCAGTTAATGACAGCAGTGAGTCTGAGACAGGGGAAAATTGAGGCTCCAGGTGTTATTACTTACCTTTTTCTTGTTTGTTTTCTACTACCAACTCCAATGAAAATTTCATTTCAAATACACACATATTTGCCAAAAGCAATACACAATATTGCCAAAAATACAACACTCTATGCTACTTCTAATAAGTCACACACACACACAGTAGGATTTTCCCCTCATTACTGTACCTCCACAAGTCACTTACCTGGACTTGGCTGACTTTTGAAATAGTTGTTTCCTTTAATTTTTCTATCACTGGCACAAGCATTTGGTTACTAGTGATCTGTCCAAAATGAATCCTAAAGAAAAATAAAAAAAGATCTATGTTACAGAGACGGGTCCTGGTCCTTCTAGAAATAGCAAGGATATCATTAGATGCAAACAAAACAAGATTTGTTTCACCTATCATGAGGTGTAGAAATGCTTTTAGAAAAAAAAAAGCAAAACAAAAAACTTAAAGACATCTCCTTCCTACTATTTAGTTTAGATCCCAATTTTTTAATACTATCCTAAATTTTATCAAATGTTTAACTCATTTGCAAAACTGACTCTAGATTCTGATGATGGTATTTTAAGGAAAACCCTGAGAGAATGAGCTTTCTGAGAAATAGTAACACAGCAAAGATATACTGATATTGCTAATGAAGCCACAGAAAAGAAATAGTCATTAATGAGAGAGCCAAACTCTGACCTAGAGTACCGAAACGCACCTGATGAATTCACACTCCTTCAATCTTCATGTTCACCCTCAATTTTGACCTGCCACATCTACGTATCAAGGAATAACCATCCTCAGCCCTCTGATTCGCTAGAAATATCCTTGGTGTTTATTTTAGGACCCTATTTTAAACACGACTGTGGTTCCTATTCAACAGCACATGTGCTCTAGCATTAAGAAATTACTAAGATATTGTAGAGTAAAAACATGTTCTTACAATTTAATAAATATGGCAAAAGAATAATATAAACACGCCATTGTTCTTTTGCTACTACCATGGTAGAATAAAAGTAGTAGACAGTTAAGAATCATAAAAATAGGACAATTCATTAAATATCAAATCAATTAATTCTCCAAATACTAAATTACTAAGTATACAATGTACTAAATCATATACAAGAAATAAATTTCTTTTAACTATTTGGTATTGGCTACCAGTATTTATTTTGTCTTTATAACAGCATTTTAAGGATTATTCATTTGTCTCTAATCCTGTTCTCTGATACAACAGCTTAAGACTAAAAGCAGAGTGGAATATGAGATGAATATAACTTAGTAACTTAAATGTAACTTAAGCCTTTGTAAATATATTTTTCTCAGCTACATATTACAAGAATTTTTCATACCTATGAATATAATCTCATGATAGTCTCTTTATGTTCTTTAGTTCTCTCTGTGTATGTCCATATTTTCCCATTTTTACCTGTAGAAACCTGGAGAAATAAACTGGCATGCCTTATAATGCTGTTATGAGGACAAAACAAAACCATTTATCTTTAGTTAAAATAAACAAATTGTTTGGTAATAAACAATTACCAAATTGGCCATTTGGTAATTGGCTTTTAGCAAATTGACTAGAACCAGAGCTATGATGTCCAGGCTACGACCTAGACAGAGCCTTATAGCTGAGTAAGGATACCTGAGCAATGTATTACCTTGTATTAATCAAAAAGGTGGGGTCATCACTATCCTGTTTTAAGGGCAAGACTGATTGCCAATGATAAGAAATAATTTATATTAAGCAGCAAGGAAATTCTGTGAAAGTCTTTGAAACTGAAACATAAGATTTCTTGATTGCAAAGCTTTTGCAGCTTCAGCTGAGGAAGTAATGGAGCAGTTATGCTGAGCAGACATGGTGTTCTTTGGAAAAGGATGTTACCTGAGAAGAAAGAAGAGGCATCTACACAGAAGTTCAATATCAGAGCCCAGCTGAATGAATTCATTGAAGAGCTTTAGAATGTCTGGGACATAAGTGAAAGGTAGCACAAGAAGAGATTCTTCCAGCTCACTGAGGGAAGAAAAAATAAACATTAAAAATGCCATATTTCTTAACCCTGTCAATTTTTTACTTTTTCTTAACTATTGTTTTTTTTTCTGTTTTTGTACTTGAAAAGTTCTTGCACATTCAGAAATATAGCCAACTATATTCTATATATTTTATTTTTGACATTTTGTTTTCTTTGTTCCATTTAATTTTTTAATCCATCAGAAATGCATTTTGGTCCAAGGCATGGTAGAAGAATCTAACTTTTCTTCTCTTCAAACAACCAATTTCTCTAAAATTTTTTGTTGAATATTCCATCTTATCTCTATGAGACTTTCTTTACCACATATTGAATCTTTATATATAACACTGTGTCTCTAGGTTTTCAAGTCTGTTCTGACAAGTTGTCTATTGATTGTGATACCAAGCCTGCACTGTTTTAATTACTGCCAATTTCAAGTTTTTTATATAGGAGAATAACTCCCTTTTGTTATTCTGTCTGATTTGGTCTTCTTTTCTAGAACTAACTCCACTATCATTTCATCAATTCCTATTAGAAGTCTCAATAGGATTTCAATTGGAATCACAAATCTATAAATTAGCTTAAGAGAAATTAAATCTTGTGAATGAGTTATATCTCCATTAATCTTAATCTTCCTTTACCATTCTCAACTAAAGTTTTGTAATTTCCCCAAGATAGGTCCTGTTTATCTCTTGTTAGAGATTTATTGAGATATTATGATTATGAAAAATAACCTTCAGTAGGTCAAACACATAAATAAAAAGGTAAATCACAAGAATTATTTCCAAAAATAAATAATGAAGGATATAAATAACTCTTAAAACCAGTACAAGAAACTACTAAAGAGCACACAAAAAAAGGGGTATTAGCTAAATTTTCACAGAAAAAAAATACAAATGGCCAGTATATACAATAAAAATTTTATTGGTCATATCAGGAGAAATGAAAATAACACAGTACCACCTTTTGTCTCTCAAACAGGCAAAGAATTTTAGAAGATTTATATTGCTGCTTGTGCTGATTTTTACCACAGTTTTTCAAACTCCCATTTTTAAAAGTCCCATATTTGTTCAGTTATTAGACTCTTAAAAATAATCATTAGTGATGCCAAGGATTTATGTTAATGGTATCACTGAAGCATTATAGATAATAGTTAAAAATGAGAAACAAATGCAACATATAATAATTCATACTGATATGATTTTGAAGAATACTAATTCTTTTTTTTTTATTTTGAAGAATTGATTTTAACAATTAAATGTTCAGGACACATTAAGTGAAACAGAACAAGATACAAAACTGTATCATAGCATGATTACGACTGTGACATACGTAGAAAATAAACCAAGTGAAATACATAACAAAAAATATTAACAATTGGTACTTCTGAGTGAACTGCAGATGATTTAATCACCTACAATATAAAGTAGTACTTCCCTTCATTTACTTTTAAGAAGCATCTCCTTTCATACTACGAGAGGGGCTTCCTAATTCTAGCACTTCAAAAAGAACATTACAATGAGTTATTTTCCATCAAAATTTTGCCTTAATTAAACCTTTAACTTTCAATTATAAAACATGCTCAAGTAAGTTAGCTGACAAATTCTAATAATTTTGCACTATGACTCACCTTGACTTGATTCCTTTAAAAATCTCTAACACGTAAGCTGAAGGCTATAAAGGAAGATTAACACCATTAGTGATATTCTTGATTGGTTTCTACAGAAGTTCTCAAATTTGCATCCCTTAAAAGCAAGGACTCCTCTCTCTACTTGAGAAGCAGTGTTCTTTGGGTTAGATGGATCTGGGTTCACAAAACTGCTCTGCAACTTACCAGCTATATTAACTTAATAAGTCAGTCCAGTTTCCTTATGTATAAAATAAAGATACATTGACTAACATTATCACTATGAAGGTGAATGAAATATACAAGTAAAATGCTAAGCAACTAGAAATTGCTAGATTAGAATAAGATCTCCCATTACTTATTTTCTCTCTCATTTATCTGATTTATGTCAGCCTTTCCTCCAGAGACTTCGAAGTTCATTTAGATGAACAGCATCTTCAGAGTACTTTGACTACTGAATATAAATAAGTACCGAAAACACAGGAATGACAGTGTAATTGAACAAAAAAGGCTGACTTGGAAGTTACACTAGAGTGGTCCTTTTGAAATATAAAATGTCCTAGGTGATAATACCATTCAAGAGAGATTTTTAAAGCCAGAGTATTTCCCAATACATCCACCCCTCAAATCATAATGCCTCTTCACTTCCTTCTCATCTCTTAAAGCAGTGACTAATCAAGGGGAAACTGCTAAGACAGTCTACTCACGGAGACATTGCCATAAGCCATGAGGATGGGGTTGATGGGAAGAGGAACCTATTAAGAAATGATTTAATCAAATCACTTTTAAACACAGGTATTTTGATAGTGCTTATCACAACTATAGAAATAACAGTATTTTGCCATTTTGAAAAGAGAAAGAGACCCTAAAAACAGACGTAAAAGAATTATCAGGACTTTTAGCTTTTATAGTAAGCATGAATATGTTTGGGCCATCCAACTGATCTAGAAATCTAAAATGGTCACCTCACCCCACAAACCTGACCATTAAAGGAACATAAGTTTCTACTCAATACCATAATCACCTCAATCCATAATTTCCTATCCTTCCCTTAGTATTAAGACCAAGCTTCCTTCCTCTCACATTTCCTCAATTTCTTCTAAGAACTGAATTAGAAAAGATTCTATCACATTTATCTCCTATCCTGATCTGAGTTAATAAATCCTGAAATGATGGTTTCGTTCTCAGCAATTTTCTCCATTTAGTAATGTTTCCTAGAGTGTAACTAATGGACTGTTTTACCTCTTTCCCTGCAGCTTTACAAATGGCTTTGTGTTCTTTCATTTTTGCAGTTTCTTCTCGATATAGCTCAATAGCCTCCATGATCCTCTCTGCCTACGAAGATGACAAAGAACAGAAATCAGTACAACACACTCCATCATCCTCCGCCTGGGACAATAAAATTGGAAGGCCTGCCTAGAAATTAACAAAAGTAATAGCTTATATCATTTAATAAAGACCTGCCCAACAGTATGCCAAACAACATTTAAAGCCATCTTTCATTTTCTTCCCCCTGTACTCCCCACCGCAAAATTTACGGGGAGGTGACTAAGTGTCATGGACTTAGGTGACACATCAAGTAGGGCAGCTCCCAAGAACACTTGAAAAGTACTATTTTCACGGTGGGCAGGGGCAGCTTTCCCTCTAGAAACCATGCACTAATTAAACAGACTTAGGACTACTCCTATGCTTGGCTACCAGGGAGGAGTTCAGTGATCATGATCGTATCTTCAAATGTCATCAGCTCTTTGCCACAATAAGGATATTTGGTGGAAAAAGGATAAGACTTTTACTAAAACATGGGGATACTATTTAAAAATAAGGGAATACACTCCCTATCAACTTACTGCTTTCACTGTTTCAATGGTTTTCTTTCCAGTAAAGTAATTGTCACCTTGAGTCTCCCCTGGAACCTGGCAGAAACAAAGAGATCTTTGAGCAATATCATTGACAAGAATAAAAGAGCCGATGTACTCTTACATCCATGAAAGAAAGGAGATATTATTTTTATGATAATTATAACAATATTATCAGCTCAATTAATTGAATACTTACTATAATACTTCCTCTTACGAACCCCTTACTATGATACTTAGAGAAATTACGCTAGGCATTTCATATGTATTACAATAAAAATTTCCTGCTCCCACAAAGATTTAAAGAGAAAGCCCAATTTCTCAAATTTCTTTTTGCTTTTTGTTCTACCATAAATTAGATAATTCCCCTGAAGTCTTTTTTGTTTTTTTTAAAAAAGCCAGACTAACAATTATCCAATACTAAATGTGGTCAATCACTTATTCCATAAAACAGGGTATGGAGCTGAATAAAAAGGAATATACAGATTCTTTACCGTATCAACCAGAGATAACTTGGCATCCAGTCCTAATTCTATCATTAGAAATTCTTAAAATTATAGTAAATTTCAATAAATAGTACAATCTCAAGGTCTTAAAAGATTTACTTACTGCTGGTTGGTCTTCTTTGGCCACACTCTCCTCATATTCTGCTTCTCTTTGCTGCCAAGAGACAGATAACAAGTTAGTATGAGGGAAAAAGCATGATCTCTTACGTGAAATGAAAACAAGGCAGTAAAAGGGTGTTTCTTTCAAATATAATCCACTAATGACATCTTTGCTCTGCCTGGCTTCTGAAAAGGGTGACACTAGTCTTGGAAACCTGTCTCCGGGAGGCTCCTAGACTTGTACTGAATGAAGTGTGATCATACCGGACAGGAAACTTCAGGTGGGACAGCCTGTTAGATACTCACCAGCATATTTGCAAACAAGCCTAAAGTTCTTACCATCTCTCTTTCTTCCTCAAGAATAAGAGGTTCCCTTGTTCTCTCCCAAAGTCTCAGAGATTTGTCATGGGATGATGACACAATATAATCTCCATTGGGACTTACAGCCAAGCACCATATTTCCTGGTGGTGTCCCTGGAGAAAAAAAACAAAAACTTTAAGTAAAAATACCTCATTGGTAGACCACCACCTGTTTACATTAGTGGGAGATCAACACTCAACCTTAAAAGTAGTTCTAAACTATTGGGCAAAAGATTAATTTACCTCCAAAGTTTGTATGTGTACAAATTTGTCTGCATCCCACTGCTTAATCTTATGGTCTTTCCCAGCAGTGAAGAAGAGGTGAGACTTGGGAACAAACTGTAGGTACATCACACTGGAAAGTGAAGTAAGTTTGAATTGTCATCAAAATATAGGCTAGTAACAAATTTTACAGAAACAAAAGGACTTGCAAGCATACTTTTTGAAGTGTCTGACTACTGACATTTAATTTACCACTGTTAATTTGCCACCGTCTGAGAACACTAAATAAAAGACACAGATACCCAAGTGAAATAATGCTTAAAGCTGATTTAAAGGAGGTCTCTGAAAAGACTACACCTACCTGTCATCATGTGCAAAGAGAGACTTGTGGCAGTCCCCAAAGTCTAGACCCCAGATTTTCACATTCCTGTCAGCAGAGCCAGTTGCTATTAGTGCTCCATCCTATGAAACAAGGAGTGAACCATTACTATGATTGTCTGAACTTTGTAAATTAGATATAGAAAAATTAACCAGAACATTTAACTTATTTTTTTTAATTATTCAAATCAGTGCCAAAAAATTAATTTCATCTTCATACCAACAGCAACTATTTCTTGGCTTCTTCCTACAGTTACTTAAAATTTTGTTAAGTGGAAGCAAAAACTCTGTGGCTTAAATATTTTTATAGTTCCACGGGGCGGTATCATGCCTTGATGTAAGGCTATCTATTTACTTTGTTAAACAGATAGGAAATAGAATCTCTAGTCTTTGTCATGGGATTTGGGGAAGGGAGAAGGGGAGAACGAAACATCTTCTAAAACGTTTACGACATAGCCTCTTATCCTATGCTCCCCATCACTATTTCTTTTACCATTCCCACTTCAGTGCTATATTCAAATGGTTGTCAATGTAACAGGAAAATTACAAATATTTTAACACTGCAACTTACTCTGTGCCACAGACAGCCAGAGCATAGAGCCAATTACTTTCAAAAGGAATAGTAATTGTTTTTAAATACACATTGCCATTCCTAATCACAACTAAATACGTTGCAAAAAGGTGATTTGGGTCAAGACACTAAAAGTATTCACAGTAAAGAATACCATGAAAATCCAAATATAAAGCAAAGTTCCATTCTCCTCACCAATATTATCCTTCAGAATATAGGGGAATGCCTTTTAGGAGTCTTTCATTTTGGAGGGTTTTACCAATTACAGTATTTTAGACACTAAAGTACTGTTTCGGGAAGCCACAAAAGGGAATTAGTTAGGAAGATTAGTTGAGAGTGTAACTATGAAAGTATTCTGAAAACCTTAGTGCATATATATATATTTAAGGATATGATTATGTGTCTTCATAACTGTACTGAAGTCAGATAAATAACAGAATGATAAAGATAACTGCACTACTGAAAACATTAAACCAAGAGCAGACAGCAACTGCTTTATAAAAGATAACTTTCTATTATCAAGACACATCTAAACTCTACTTACATAAGAGATGTCCATGCACAGAACAGGTAGTTTGTGTCCATACAATGAAAGAAAAAACTAAACATTAAAAAAAAAAAGTATCAATAACTCACATTTATGTATATAAGATAGCAGGCATAATTTATTACATATGGGTCTGAAATGTAACTTTAAAATACAATACTAAACCCTTTTCTGGATTGCTTAATGCCTATTTTTCAAAGAAGATAAGCAGAGAAGGTAGCTTATTAAGTAAGATTATCAGGCCCATTATGCTGATTCGGCACACACTTGCCAAGAATACTCCCCTGGAAGCAGTACTACCTCAGTCAGAGTATGGCACAAAGATACTCTCAGGTTCTTGTTTCACAAAAGTATCTCCAGGCCAGATTCAGTCCTACCAACTCTCTGGGCACAGGGCCAGGAATCTATATTCTAAAAAGGAAACCAAATAAATGATCCTGACGTACAGCCAAGGGTGGAGTCATTGCCCAGGACCCCTAGCAATGCTCTCAAAAAAAAAAAAAAAACCAGCTACTACAGGATCTTCCTTACACAAGATTTCCTGAACATGTGAAATACAGCTTGCATTAAAAAAAAAATTCATCAAGTATAGGATTCTTTTAAAACTTTAACTTCTTTAATGCACAGAAATGGTTTGATTCAGTCACACACGTATCTTTAGAAACATAGTAGTGCTGGGCACAGTCGGGGTCACTTTTTTATAGTCCTAACCCAAGTTCTTAAGGTCAGTCATTCAGAAAGAAAATACTTCCAGGCATTACCACTGTACCTTCAGAGTGTCAACATAAAAAATTTTCACGGTACAGTCCAGCAAAGACACAGCCAACAGCTTGTGATTTGGAGAGTAACTGACACACAGAACATCCTCATCGAGTTGTAAGGTTCGAGTCTGCTTCACAGAAAGCCTAGCAATTTAGAAAGCATAAAGAAAAATAAACATGTACTCCAAAAACGCAAACAATTCCAAAAAGTGTCTTGAATTTACAAAGGGGTCCCATGAGATACTTATGTCAAAAAAGCAATTCAATGGCTTCCCTATTTTCACTCCAGAAAATGTACACAAATTAAAAATGTTTACTCACCTCTTCTGAGCACTATTTTCATCTTTCACCAATTCAAAATCCCAGAACTTGACAGATTTATCTGCACTACCTGTCACAAAGCCACGCTGAAAATCAAGTGACATTTCAATTAAAAACTAAGAAGCACAGAAACTTAAATAAGACACATGAATATATTCTAAAAAAGGCATTTTTACTTAATGGCATGGGACAACAATTAAGAAAAATGTGCCTTCTCTTAACCTTCTTCATTGCTACTTATGGCTTTTGCCATAGATCTCATATGAGAATTTGTAGCATAGACTAATATAGACAGACGGTAACCAGTGAGAAATCCTAGTTATACATTTGCTCAGCATCAGGAAGACAATTAATGAACCTTACAGGAAACGTTTTACTAATTTGACATATATACAAAAATGGATAATCTAAATAAATTCATCCAAAGTACTCACCTCAGGAGAGTACAAATTTACTCCTACAATGTTGTCCCTATTTAAAACATGTTTGAAATTTTTTCAATAACAATACAATTAACCTCAATACAAAGTAATTATTAATAAGTATAAAGAACTTAGAATCAGAAAACAGGACTTATTGTTCATTCTGTCACTCCACAGACACAGGAAACAACAGGAAAACCAACAGTTTTGGTTTACAAAACTGTTACAAAAATAATAAATGAAAATACTTCGGAAAACACAGAACACTCCACAAATGCAATATGTGATTAGTATTTTAAATTCAGTTTTTTTTTACATAGGCAGGCACCAGGAATTGAGCCCGGGTCTCCAGATGGCAGGTGAGGACTCTGCCTGCTGACCCATGGTAGAATGCTCCAGATGTTGTGTTCTGACCCCCCAAATGGCATTACCCACTCTAAACTCCATATTTAGTTTTTTCTAAATACAATTATGCTGACTGGGCAAAGGTTTGATACCATTGAGAATACTCAAATGAATGAGTCACAATTTCTTAAGAAATTCTAAATAAAGAATCTTAAAATGTTCTGAGCAACAGTACCATCACTAGCATAAGTATACAGTTCCCCCCGCCAACCACTTTTTTTATTTTAAAAACTGATATATTTGTTACAAACACTGGTCTTACACAGTCATAGAATTTGGACAGAGGGAAGCAATAAAGTCTGCTCTACTCTCTGCTTTGTGCTGTCCAAGAGAATATTTGCTTTTAAGAAGTATCACAAACCACTAGCAAGAAATCATGAGAGTAAGCAGTTTGTTGTCATGTAGCTGATGATGAAGTGCAGGTAGAAGAAACCATTTCTAATGACAGCTATTTACGTTATCTGGTGAATGGGATGGTATCATCATATGTGAAGTCTATTAGACAAATCTTTCTTTGAAACCAGAGATTTTTTTTCTCACGCGGCAGTAAAAGCTGGATATAAGAATTGGGAAATGCCATCCAGAGCAATGAAGTCCAGATATTTAACATCTGGTTATTTACCTGATCTGGAGATAGAGACATGGACCACAGAGCCCCATCATGTGCATCTATTGTCTCCAGCAGATTTCCTGAGGCCAAGTCATACAGCTGCAGCTTTCCCGTCTAACAAGACAAAAATGAGCACACTGTGCAGGAGCACACCCACAAGTTCTCTGATTCATGCCTGCACGATTTAGAAACAATTTAATAACCAAGAAGCAGCAATGTGGTCAGTTGCTTAAGAAATATATCACAAGTTCTATGCTCTGTATTCTCTACTTCAATAAATGCCATTAAGTCTCTTACTGACATTTTGAGCTAATTCTGGCAGGGCTGACACACCACATGACTATGGAAGAGTGCAGCTTGTATTACTGGACTCTGGTCATTTTCAGGGTTTCCCCACCTCTTAAAGCAAAGTATCATGGTCGGGGTGAAAGTCTCCCTGGCAATGTGGGATATGACTTTCAGGGATGAGCTTGACCCTGGCACTATGGCATCTATAATACCATCCTGACCAAAAGAGGGAAAAGAAGTGTAACAAATAAGGTTTCAGTGGCTGAGAGAGTTCAAATAAAGTCGAGAGGTTACTCTGGAGGTCACTCTTACACAAGTTTCAGCTAGTCATTGCTACTATGGTTTGCCAAACCCTAACCAAAACCATTCTTGCTAACCCTAAAGAACACCTAGGACGTTATCTGAGATTCTACAAAGGTTCCATATACTATGATTACTTTCCAGAAACCTACAACCTCTAGATGGTTCCTAGGTCAGATAAGTCCTGAAACCCAGCGGGTCCAGCCTCTCCAGAGCACCAAGAAGTTCCATTCCCCATTACATATTATCGACAACCCCTTCTAACATGTAAAAAGTTAGAATGGGCATAGTCCAAATAACCCCAAAGATTGGGAGAAAGATCAAAGGAAAAGGTGGAGTTATACAGAGAAGATAGGGTTTAACAAATGAGTATATTGATATTAATATTTCTTTTAGTCTCCAGTGTCTTGGAGGAGCTAGAAGTAAAAACCTAAAATTGTGGAACTGTAACCTATACCAAACTCGGAAACCTGTTCTATAACTACTTGTTGTGGTGTGCTTTGAAATTTGCTTTTCTGTATGTTATTTTTCACACACAAAAAAAATCATGGCCAATGGCAAATCACAATAAACATAATAGGACATGGCAAATATAAAAAGCCTTTAAAGTTCATTAATCCATTAAATAGGTTATTGGCGTGACCAACTCTACTCCATTAAGTACTGGTTTCTTTCTCTACGGTGCACAGACAATGAGAAACAGAAATCTACCTACGATACTGGGGGGAGGTGGGGGCAATGAAGTAAAAAAATAACAGTAGCTTAGAAAACAGTCATCTGTTTTGGTTCCTGTTTGGAGCTCTGCATGTGCCATGATCACAGTGCGCCATGTTGGCAGGTCACACACACAGGCAGAGCCTGGTCTGTGCTGTACTTCTGCAGTGCTGTGGAACGAGTATACATATGACTTCAATCCCAGGTCTGCATATTCCCAACTCTGTGACTGCTGGTGAATTTATCTCCATGAACCTGCTTTTACATTGTAAAACGAAGTTTATCTCACCTACCCTCTCTATGCTGTTGTGGGGATTAAATGAGATAATCTATGTTAAAAATGACTAGTACAAGGACAGGACAGGGATTGTGTTTTAGTCTCCCTGGTAGTCTTCAGAGCTATTAGCAAAATGCTTTCCCAAATGCAAATAAAAACCTTATCCCCACTTGTACTAGCACCTCTGCTACCAGCTCATATTTTCTGGGTATTTGCTGTGAACAAGTCTCTGTGCTAAGTATTTACACACTTTATCTCTGTGACATAGGTTATTAGCATCACTTAACACGAGAAAAACAAGACTAATAGGGTTAAAGTAACTGGCCCAAAGGTAGCAAAGCTGGTATGTGGCAGAGCCAGAATTCAAGCCCAGGCCCATCTGATACAAAAGCTGTTATCAGAAAACAAGTGTCACCCTGCTACATAGAGGAGGAACATCCATTATATAGGTGAGGAACACACTAAGAAATTATTTATGTTCCTTGCTCCAAATAACTCCTTTAGTTAAGGGGGAGAATGTGGCTCCAAATCCACATCTGCTTGCTGTGAATTCTAAGCTATTTCCACACGGCTGTCTCCCAGTCTGGTTGGCAGATGGAAATGAGGACTTGGTTAGCTTGCCTTTACTGAATACCTCTATCTACCAGTATGATGCTAGCTACTCCATATACTCAAAACACAATCAAACACAAGTATATAAAAAGACACACGAAAGGACAATCACCAAAATGTTAAAAGTAATTATATGAGAGTCATCACGCTCATTTTCTTCTTAGTTTTAGAAATAGCTTGACTTTAACATTGTATATAGAAGAGAAAAATAAAAAAAACTTAAAAGAGCAATGAACTAATAATGCCCTCTCATACTGCTTAGCGCTAACACGTCTAATATGCTAACAAAGGAACCATTTCGCAAACAACTTTAATAATATTGAGTAAAAAGGCCCCAGAAACCCAAGAAACAGTCTGCTTACCTTTGTCCCTAAGACCACCTGCCTATCGCCAGGTACAAAGAAGGAGCAAAGTGCATATTCACAGGCCATTGTGCGAATACACTGCAGTGTAGACCTGTTGGAGGAAGGGATAAAGACTCATACGTTAAGAGAACCTGCCTGCCCATCTTAGAGGTTCTAAAATACACTAAGCCATACAGACTGGTTAAGATTAGAGAAGACAAAAATCTCAGTAACTTTTAGCTCATATCTAACTATAGTTAAAAGAGAAAATATTATATTGCGTGTAACTCTGTTTTGTAAGGACCTCCTAATCCTAAGGAACAGAGATTATACATAGACAGGGCAGAGAAAAGCATCCGTTAGGCTTAAATAGATCCCAATCTGCCATTACAAGAAAGTAAGCCCATGGGATTGCAAGTCAAATTAGCAAATCCCTATAGGCAAAGTTCATTTTATAGGACCATAAACATTCATCCATTCAACAAATACGAATCAAATGGCCATTCATTCAGCATTTACTGAATGCCCACTACATGCCAGATATTGTTCTAGGTACCAGAAAAATAATAGTAAACAAAACATAAGAGGTCTCTAACTTCATATATCCTTCATCCTTTGGGGGAGGGATAGACATAAACAATAAACAAATATGTAAATATTTGGTATATCAGAAGATATTAAATGCTATGGAGAAACATAATGCTGGGTTAAAAGGATACAGAGTGTAAGGGATGAGAAGAGGGTGGCAGGATTGTTACTGGATTGAGTAAATAAGGGAGAAAGCCTGTGGATAAACAGGAAAGATCGTTCCAGGCAAAAAGAACAGTGGGCACGATAACCACTGTGTTCAAGGGACAGTCAGTGTAGCCAGGGGAGCAACAGAGAGAGCAGGAAGAGAAAGGTCTGTGACTTCGGCATTTAGTTACAGTGAGATGGAACTTTTAGAAGTGATTTACCTTGCATTATAGAAAGACTGTACTGTGCTCAGAACAGACTAAAAAGGGGCAAGTTAGAAAGCGGGGAGACCAGTTAGGAGGCTACTTCAATAATCTAGGTGAGAGATGATGGTCATTTGGATCAGGCTGGTAGCAGCACAGGTGATGAGATGTGGGAGGATTCTGGATAAGTTCTGGATGTAGAAAAGATACAATTTGCTAATGGACTGCACATGGGAGATGAGAAGAGTCAACAGCTTGAACAAATGGAAGTGATTATTTACTGAGATAGGGAAGTATGCAGGAACAGCAGGTAAAAGAAGAAATGAAGGTTAAAATTTTGACTTGGGATATATAAACATTTGAGATGCCTAAAGAGACATCCAAGTGGTGATAGACAGTAAATATTTGGATATGATTCTAGTGTTCAGGAGAGAGGCTAAGGATAGAGATATAAGTGTATGCACCATTGGCAAAGAGATAGCATTTAAAGTCACAAGACTGGAGATCACATAAAGTGAGTGTAGACGGAGAAAAGGCCCAAGGACTCAGCTCTGAAGAGCTCCAACATTCAGAGGTCAGAAGATACGATTCAGCAAAGACTGAGAAGAAATAGCCACAAGGGAAGAGGGAAGTAAAGTGAAATAAAGAAAGCATTTAAAAGGGAGAAAGTTATCAATTCAAGGAATGATTGTCAAATGAAGTTAAGAGGTCATAAGATTTAGAAACATGAGATCACTGATGAGGTGAAGAGAGCTGTTTTGGAGAAACTGTGAGGGCAAAAGCCTGGTGAGACAGAGAACACAGAATACAGTGAGAAATGGAGTTACTGGGGAGGAGGAATATAGGGTGTTATTATTCCTTTTAAAATGAGAGGTATTATAACACATGTGTATGGAAAGGGGATGACTCAAAAGAGAGAAAACTGATGATGTAGGAAAGGAAGAATTTCTAAAAGAGAAGAAGAAAAAGGACCTGATACGCGAAGTTGTGATCAGCCTTAGGTAGGAGCCAAAGAGGAAAAGGAAGCAGGGTAAAGTGTGTAGGTAAAGATTCAGCTAGGTTTGAACATTTGTAATTTGAACATTCTCTTCTAAATGCTTCCATTTTTTTACCCAACTAGTAAGGTGATCAACTTAAAGGAGCTGAAGGAGTTTTGAGGTTTGAGGAAAATGTGAAATAAGTCATGTAGGACAATAAAAAAAATGAATGAAAAATACTGCAAAATTACTGGGTGGCATCAAAAGCTAGTTTTCATTTAAAGAGTAGGCAGCATGGCTGTGCATTTTTCTCTATAAGGCTGCAGACGTGGAGTGAGATGTTTATTGCATTCAATTTTAAAAAGGTAGGTTTTCCTAAATTCCTCAGGCCTATGACCAAAATACACTGAAGATACACAGTAAGGGAACTGCATTTAGGGCATTAAGACGCCAATTGCTAACCACCAAGCATACTAAAACATAATTCAAAGGGAAGAAAATACTATTGGATGAGGCCATACAAAACATTGCTTCACAAACCTGTTCCATATCTTAATGGAATCAGCTGCTGCCGAAAGGATAGCAACACTGTCAGAGCTGAATGACAAAGTCCGGACATCACTGCGGTGACCCCCGATGGTAATTCTGCTTGTTCGGACAGGCTGAGGCACAGATGTAGTTGGATTCAGTGAATATAATTCCACCAAGTTGTTTTGCAGAAGGAAGACAGCCTTTAACTCTCCTTGAGGTGAATGAATCAAGTCAAAGGATCTGCATGTGAAAATATTCGTATCAAACATTCTAGCCATCATCTTGTCTCACTTTCTACAGGAAGACTGTTTTGTATCGTCCTCAATCTATATTAAGTCTTGAATAAGTGTAAAGAATTTTACAAATAAAAGGGTGCTGTGAGCATTATGGAGTAGTCAAGCATAGGCTTTTAAGCCAAAGAAGTATGGGTTCAGACCCCAGTTCTGACATTTATCTTGTTATTACAAATGTACTTTTTATGTGACCATAAATACCTTCTGAACATGGGATTTTTTTTTTAAAAATTGGCAGCGGAAAAGAACAGTAAATAAAAAGAAAAATGTTATTACAACAATCTCAATATGAGATGAGTAACGGGGCCCATGGAGAGGGTGGTAGGAACTGAATGTGAAAGAGGCATCCTTGACCACTGTCTCCAACGTATAATTCATACAGACAGCTTATAGGTATCATGAAAAAGCCAACAAAACTTTGTCATTCACCAGTTATATAATAAGCTTAATATTTTTACTCACTTGATTTTGGCAGAAGTTTTGATATTAGTCACCCGTTGGATTTCATCTTTCAGAGTCATCTCAACATTGATTTCAAGGTCTTCCTCCTCTCCTTTGCAAGAATTTAATCTAGGCAGGAAACAACAACAACAAAAAAAGGGTACCATGCTTTTTTAACTTTGCTATTACTTGAGTTCAAGTCCTGGTTATGATACCAACAAACTGATCCTGGGAAAGCCACTTAACACAGGATTACCACCAGAATTAAGCAATGTAGCTTTGTTAAGTTACAGTAGCATGCAAATAAAAGTATTACTCCGTTTAATGGGTACCCACAATAAATGGATTCCATAGCCCACAAAATTTCCTAGGATAAATCTGATTAATTCAAATTATTTCACAGATGTGTTTCTTATAAAACATTTTTAACTTCAAGACTTTTCAGAAAATGTATTAATCTGAATGTAACAACTCAACCAAGTCACCGAGTTGTAAAATAAATGAGAATATGTTTTAAAAGATTAACCAAATCAGATGACTTCTTATTTCTTTGAAACTTGAAAGTTTTTAACCATTGAGAAATGAATTTCTATGGTTAGTGACCTATTCCAAAGTTACATTGCTCCCAAATTTCAGTTTCGTAACTGTCTAGACTTTCTTCTCACAGTCCCCATGGTTAGCATTGTACAACTCGGCTTCATTTCTTATAGGCTGTGCCATTAAAGATACCCTGCCACCTGAGAGCTCCACAGCCGAGAAGCTCTTCTACTGCCCACCAAACAAACCCTCTGAAAAACTCACAATAACCTTTTAAAGTCAAGATATCTCAAGGGAACAACATCTTGAACTACTGCAATATAAGTTATTCTTTAAAAACTCTTCCTTCTAGTTCTATATGGCTCTGAGTTCAATACTCAGAAATGTCAGCCATGAAGATGTCTAAAACGAACAAATTCAAAACAATATTCACCAGTATTCCACAAATTCTTCTCTAGCTTTCTAACAGTAATTGGTAATAACAGAATAAATATATCATTTCCATTGAAAAAGTAAAATTTTTCTACCAGTAAAATGTGGTCTGGCTCACCAAGGCTACTTCACTATTAATACAAGTTTAAAAAACATACTTTGCTTTCTTTCTAGCTTTCTTCATCTTTTTATCCTTTTTCTTCTGAATTTCCTCTTTAGAAAGGATACAAAACACTTCTAGCACTGAATCAGTTCCCTAGAAAGGCAAAAGGTTAACGTTGAGTCCACTACAGGCAATTTATAATTTAGCTTATTTTCCATAAGAATGAAACAATGTTTATTTTTTTCTTATTAGCTGTATTACCTAAGACAGTTTACTTATCTTAGTCTGTCTGCTCATCTGTAAAATGGGAATACATTCCACATCACATGTAATGAATTATTAACATGACCAAAGAACACCATTTCACTGTTTATGAGAAAAACGAGATTCTAAATGGAACTGCCTAGTCTGTCATTTTCTAACAAGCCTGGTAATACTCACGTGACAAGCAAGAATCCTGCCTGTTTTGTCGACTGCAAGGTTCACAACTCTGTCTCTTCCTTCCCGCATTATGGAACCAGCCTTTCTACATGAAAGGATGCGCTACAGGAGAAGCCCAAAAGAGAGGATGAAAGTTCAATGTAAGTTCTGCTGAGCCTCTGTAAAGATATGATTCTAAGAAATGCAGGCAGCAAAGAAAAGATATTCCTCAGAATAATGGCAAAAAGGCAATTTTTAAATCTGCAATTCTTACACTCCCCACCATTCAACTGTAGTGAAGATGACAAGTAGAAATATTTACATCCTCGGGAGCATCGTCCATTTCCTGAGTACCATCCTCTGCTTCCTGTGTGCCCTGTGTCACAGAAGCCCTCCTGATTTTCTTGGACTCTGGTTCTTCTAGGTCTTCAATCTGTTTCATAAAATGGGGGGGAGGGGGGGGAGCTGATATACTGTGTTCCGTCTTAATATTGATGACCTAGAAACCTTTCCTTAGGGCCGCTAATAGCTTCCAATTCACAATCTCTCTGATCAAATGTCTTCAACAGCAGGAGATATCAGCATATATTTAAAAATGACTATATCAAATACTAACAAAATGCTATTCATTATATTATCACCACTACCTTTCTATAGTATAAAGGCTATTGTTTGGTAACAAGGTGAAAAATAAAACTCTGTGGTGGTTTGAAGCTGGATGTACCCCAGAAAAACATGTTCTTAAAGTTAATCTGCTCCTAAAGGTGTAAACCCATTGTAAATAGGATTTTCTGTTGAGGTTACTTCAGTTAAGGGGTGGCCCACCCCAGTCAGGAAGGGTTTTATTCCTCGTAAGAGAATGAAATTCAGACTAAGAAAGAAAAAAGCCACAGTCAGAACAGCCAGAAGCTGCACATCAGGAGAATCCAGAAGAGAAGGGAGAGACCAGGAGACATCATCATGTGCCTACCACATGACAAGCTAAGGGCAAAGGACCACTGGTAGCCAGCTCCAAAATACCACATCTTAAGGAAGAAAGCACTACCTTGATGATGTCTTATAAGTTAATAAATTTCTATTGCTTCCAACTCTTATAAGCTATGTGGTTTCCAAATGCTTTTTTCCCATTGAGATGGATGCCTTTTCATCTTTTCTGACAAAGTCATGCACTTAAGTATTTGACCTTCGGGAGTTCCCATTTACTTATTTTCTTTCTTTGCTTGCTCTTTGGGTGAAAGGTCAGCATTTACAGCATGATACTGGTGTAAAGATAGATATACCGATCATTGGAATCAAGTACACAGTTCATAAATACACTCTCTCACGTAGGGCCAAATGATTATTGATGAGGTGGCCAAGTTCACTCAACTGGGTCAGAAGAGCCTTTTCAACAAATGGTGCTTTGAAAACTGAAACTGGATATCTATATCAAAAAGAATGTAAGAGGATCCCTATCTTATACCTTACACAAAAATTTACTCAATTTGGATCAAGGACCTAAATGTTCGAGTTAAGTCCATAAAACTATTAGAAGAAAATGTAGGGAAATATCTTAAAAATCTTGTAGTAGAAAGTGTGAAATGTCTCAACTCAACTATTGAGTTTACTTGTAGAATATAGTTTGCTAAATCCTGTGCTATTGTTTGTCCTCATCTTTTCATATATTGCAATCATTTCCTCAATTATGCAATACAGTTTTGTGGAGTGGTGAAAGTAGTCTGAATTTGATGCAGTTATGTTGTGATACTGAGAGCCACTGATTGTATACTTTGGAGGGATTGTGTGGTGTGTGAATATATCTCAGTAAAACTGCTTAAAAATTAAAAAACAAAAAATTTCTATTGCTTAAGTGGACCCATTACATGGGATTTGCTTGAGCAGACTAGGAAACTAAAACATCTTCCCTACTCTCAAGTGAAAGGTCTAACATATTTTTAGAGGGAAAGATTCAAACTGGCATACAGAAGCACAAAGACATGGCAAGAAAGGTTACATTTAAACCCTGGTCTACTAATATAGAACCCATCAAAATGACTACTGAGCACAAAACCCACACAAGTTACTTCCACTAAACCTGAGGTCTTTAATGTTTTTTTCCACACAAATTTCTCTGAATATCTGAGGAAAAAACTACAGATTTTCTTGTCATAATATACATATTTATAAACATGCACAAATTTTACATAGATTTTTCAGGGAAAACGATCACAGATACTCTGAAATCCATCCATGGACATCCAAAGGTCCAGGAATACCAGGCTAAGAATCAACAAACAAAAATATTAGTAATACTGGAAGCTTTAAGTCTAAAGCTATCCTTCTTTTGGAGTCAAATAAAAGAGGGTAATGGGACATATAATTTAGAAAAAACTCATTTCAAAATTATAAGTTATCAATATCTAATACTATAAGAAGTACATGATAATTATATCTCATTATAAACTCAATGAGCCTATGAAATTGCTAAAGCATGACATTGCCCATGATCAGAAAGTTATTACCTCTTGCAAATAGGCTATGTCCCAAGCCCTCAGTTCACTGTCTGAAGTCCCAGTGATGAGCCGTTTTTCTTCTGACACCAGAACCAGCCCCCACACCTGGAGAGCATGAAAAGATACACATCACAAGATTTTACAAGATTCCAGGCTGTACAACGTGACATTTCAGAAGTATGACCATACTGGAGCAAAATCTCTTTGGCATTTTCAAAGTGTTAGGAGAAGGCATATGAAGGTGACACTTTCAAAAAGCACTAAGAGAAATTTTACTTTGAGAGAAAATTGGCCTATTGTGGAATTGGCACTTATGTGATACTAACAGATTCTAATTCCTTATCCTTAAATTTAGATAATGGTTGTTCAACACAAATTCTAATTAGAGTCTACTCAAATGATGATATTAAGTCTTATAAATCTTGCTTTCAGCAGTGCCTAGCAAACAAAAGGAGCTCAATGTCAACTGCATATTATTCATCCTCAAATTTCCAAGAATTAAACAATGAAAACAGTATTGTCACAAATCAACAAAGAAGTCAATCTGCTTTTCTCACTAATTCAAAGTATATTTTTGAAAGCCTAATATAAGAAAAGCACTGAGGAGGTTCCAAGATGTGTGTATTATCTCCCGAATGCTATGAAACAGACCTATGCTTGGGTAACTACGATTACAGTTACAATTTGCTATTTATATGTTACCGGGCCAGGCTCCGGACATGCAGTACCATTAAACATCAAGACAACAATAAAAACAGACACTCACTTAAAAATGATGAAACTCAGACATTAAGAAGTTACCCAGCGTCAATGTTTACTAAATGCCAGAGCAGTTTTATCTGTTCCAATGGCTGGCACTCCTTCTACCACATTAACCTTCCTGTTTCTCAAGACAATATCAATGATTGTGGTGAGCAGCAAAAACAAAGAGCCATAAAAGGATCAGAGAAGAAAACTGCCTTTTCCTTTTTGCCTTGCCATCCTTTCCCTGGACTCATGACCCTACATTTACCTCAGTTCGGTGGCCCACCATTGTTTTGAAGCAGTGTTGGGTATCAAGGTCCCACCATTTCACCATGGTATCTTTCCCACTGAAAGAAATAGGAAAAAAAAAATTCATATTTAGGAAGACTCATTAAACTAACGAGGATATCAAGGACTCCTCTGTTACTTCAAAAAAAAGGCAATATACAGGGGGAGCATGGGCAGTTCAGGGATAGAATACTCACCTGCCATGGGGGAGATGGGTGTGACTCCCAGCCAGTGCACCTTGCACTCCCCCCGACTGCCCCCGCCAAAAAATTCAACAAATGAAGCAGCAATAGCAGGATAACCACATGGAAAAATAATGAAATGTGACCCCCATCATGCAGCATACAAAAAAAAGGCAATATACAGTGATAATGTCTAAATTTACTATTTTACCTGACCTTTCTTTTGAAAGGTAAAGAACCCTAATTCTCCTGGTGGGCATTTTCATTTATTTTACCTATAAGCACAAAAATTACTTAGAATTCAGAGTACCAAAGAACCAGGATGGACTCATCATCCCTTCCTCCCATCCCTTTCAGCATCACAGCATCAACACTCACTCAGGCTGTCAAACTTGGAAGCGTCTTAGCACTCTCCTGCTCCCTTGTTCACATGTCCAGGTAATCGCCATGCCCTGAAAATGCCTCCTCCATGAAGTCGCTAACTCCTGAATCCTTCCAATCCACTTCTGCACACAAATTCAGGGCTGACTCCCTGACTTATCTTAACAGCTTCTAATCTGGTTTCCCTGTCCATTCCTGTTCTTTCATTTCATTCAATAATTGCAAATTTTTACAATTTACACTGACTCAGTGTTTCCTATAAATCAAGAGCCAGGCTCTTCAGCAGGATTCGTAAAACCTTGAGTTAATTGACCCTTAATGTGCTATTGTAATTCCTCCCCGCCAGTGGGCTCTGCTCTTACTGCCTTACAAGTCTCTTTACTGATATGAATCTAACAGAATCCTCCTTCACGACCTAACTGGGGGGAAGGGGGAAAATCACCTGACTTACAAAGTCTCTCCCATAAATTTCATCTCACAGTGTTACTTCCTTTTCTTTAGATTCCCTAAGTTGTAACAGCAGGTTTTCTATTAAAATTACAGAATCATTACCTTACAAAATCTGTATGAATCTGAGCAAGACATACTAGTGTACCTCCATGCTATTCCACAAGAACCAATCCACCAGTACCAGCATTTTCACCCCTTCACAATTTCTCCTGTCATTAGCATGGTTCCTTTAATTAACGACTAACAAATCTTAGGATCTCAGTCTTTCCTGGGTGGTCAATCTTTAGGAACTAATAATTACATTAGGTTAAACCATGTGAAACTGCTGATATCTGACCATTTTTGACCTACACAAATGGAAATTTCAAATACTTTAACCTAATAAATATTCAGAAGTCCTAAAAATGGAGTATGTCACTTCTCAAAAAACAGGTTAAATCAAAGTAAATGCTTAGTTTTCATACCTACCCACTGTTTCATAATGGGAAGAAGAGTGGCAAGTCAGAAGAGATGAAAGACATTACAAATAGCCCTGGACAGCACCTACGACAGTAAAGGGAGGGGAGGGATGGGGAAGAAAGCAGAGAAGAGAGGAAACCAGCACAGAAGCCTAAGTACAGTGGGGAGAAATGAGTAAGGAACAGAGCAAATTTCCTCTCCTAAAACCTCTCTAATGAATTTACTAGAAAAGAACTGGAATTGGAACCATTATTTCCTTACCTAGTAACTAGCAGATTCTTTTCTCGTAGAAACAAAACTTGTGTGATGGAGTCCTTGTGCCCCTTTAGTCGGTAGAGGCCACTTTCATTGATCACATCCCACACAATAGTATCTGTGTCCTAAAGAGATCAAATAATCCAGAAGAAAAAATGATTTTCTCTCTCATAGAAGGCATAATTTGACAAACATGATGATATGTTTTTACAAAGGCAGCATATAGTCCTTGTAGAAAATTTGGAAAGTATACAAGAAGGCACAGAAGAAAATAAATCCCATTCTTAACCCCATAGAGAATAACCATATTTATTTACTTTTAACTTTTTCTATCATACAGTATAACATATATAGAAAGCAAAGAAATAAAAAAGCAATAGCTTTCAAAGTACTCTTCAAAAGTGGTTACAGGACAGATCCCAGAGTATGCCATGGGCTACCATACAATCCTCTCATATTTTTCCTTCTAGCCGTTCCAGAATATAGGAGGTTAGAGGGTTCAAATACTGTTTTATCATCACAATTGACTTTTTTCCTTCTTTTTTTGTGAACAATAACATATATACAAAAAAGTCATAAATTTCAAAGCACAGCAACACAATTAATTGGAGAACATATTTCAGACTTTGACATGGGTCATAATTTCACAATTTTAGGTTTTTATTTCTAGCTGCCCTAAATAACTGGAGAATAAAGAGATACCAATTTAGTGATTCAGCATTCATATTCATTTGTTAAGTCCTATCTTCTATGTATAATTCTACCATCACCTTTGATCTTTCTATACCTCTCATTGGGATTGTTTGGGCTATGGCAATTCTAAATTTTTGATATTGGAAGGATCTGTCACTAATATGGGGTAGGGAGATGGAACTATCTGATGTCTGATGTTCTGGAGAGGCTGGGCTAGGTTTCAGGACTTCTCTGGACCAAGGACCCATCTGGAGGTTGTAGGTTTCTGGAAAGTACTCTAGTGCATGGAACGGTTGTGAATGCACTAGACTGTGATGCACAATCTTATATATTGTTCTTTAGGATTGGCTGGAATGGTCCTGGCTGGGAGCTGGCAAGTTATGATAGGTAGAAAGGTCTACCTGAAGCTTGCATAAGAGCAACTTCCAGAGTAGCATCTTGACTCTATTTAAACTCTCTCTGCCACTGATACTTTAATTACACTTCTTTTCCTCCATGTGGTCAGGATGGAATTGTTGATCCCACGGTGCCAGGTCTGGAATCATCCCTGGGAGTCTTCTCCCACATCACCAGGGAGACTTTCACCCCCGGATGTCATGTCCCATGTAGGAGGAAGGGCAATGATTTCACTTGCAGACTTGGACTTAGAGAGACTGAGGCCACATCTGAGGAACAACAGAGGTCCTCCAGAAGTAACTCTTAGGCATGCCTATAGGTAGTCTAAGCTTCTCTGCTACCTATATAAGCTTCACAAGAGTAAGCCTCATGATCAAGGGCATGGCCTACTGATTTGGGTGTCCCTAAAGTTTGACATAGTATCAGGGGCTTTCCTAATGGTAAGGTTTAATAGTTCCATAGTCTTTCTTTCTTTATTTTTTTACATGGGCAGGCACCAGGAATCGAACCCAGGTCCTCTGGCATGGAAGGCAAGCATTCTTGCCTGCTGAGCCACCATGGCCCGCCCAGTTTCATAGTCTTTCAATCATATTTATTTTGTTCATCTTATTCCAGTCTTCTTTATGCATATATTCATGTTGTTATTTTCCTATTAGAAGACTAAGATCATGCTTGTCACTTCATTTTATGATCCCTTTTTTAAAAATTTTTAAATGTATTTCCATTTTTCAAGTCATTCCAGAAGGCCCTCACTTTTAATGCTTGTATATCAATCAAACCTAATTTATTTAAATAATTTTCTGTTTTAGACATTTAAGTAGTTTACAATTTTCTGCTATTATAAATATACTGAAATAAACATTCTTGTTAAATGAATTTTTGTACACATCTCTATCAGGATACTAAAAAAGGCAACTCTTGGGTTAAAAGATATGTGTTTTATTCATACCATCAAAATGGTCCCCAAAACACTGTAGCAATCTATATGAATGTCCTGCAACATGAATGATACTAGTTTCCCCATCCCTCAACTCTGCGTATTAAGTCTTCTCAAAAAAGTGACAACTTCATAAGTAAAAGAGTATCTAAATATTTATTTTAATTTACATTCTTAACTACTGAGAAATTTTTCACATGCTCATTGGCCTTCTTTACCACTTCTGTGAGCTGCCAATTCGTGTCCGCTTCTCTTTTGTTGTCATTTTGTATGGGACTGCTTAGAAGTTATGAATAGATAAATGACATTACTCTTTTTGTTTTGTTTTATTTTTTCACTCCTTTTGTTTTATAGTCAAAATATTACTTTCCCTTTCCCATCATCCCTTTTAATATATAAACATCTTAAATTTTAAGTATTCCAAAAATCAAGCGCTTCATTTACAATTTCTTTCTTTGCTGATATGCTTGAAGTCCTTTTCCACCTTGATATCAAATATGTTTACTTACGTATTTTCTGGTTTACTTTAAGTGTCATTTTTCAAAAATAAGTTTTTAATATTTGATTCATTTTGGGATACGGTATGAGGTAAAAGCTCTAACTTAAAATTCCCCAGCAGTTAGCCCACTGGCTAAGAACTGTTTAATAAATAAATAATCCACCACTTTTCTACTCACAAAAATGCCATCTCTAAAATATACTAATTAGGAATATAAAACTGGATCTGTTTTTGGGATTTCTATTTGGTTGTAATAATCTGATTATTTTGTATTGTTACTACAACATCAATACACACTTAAATTACAGCTTTATAATGTGCTTTAATACTGCGATTCTCTTTTATTATTCATTTCTGAAATTTTAGCTTTTCCAATTCATTTGTTTTTCCATATATGCATTTAAATAATCTGATCAAGCTGTAAAAACACAAACAAAAACCCTTTAGGAAATTAGCATTTTTTCAAAACTTTATCTTCCAATTCAAGCAAGGGGTTTGAACTGCTGTTTATTCCAGTCTTCTATTACACATGCTTCAGTAAATTTTCATGGTATTTTAATGTGCTACTTAACATTCTATTGTAAAAGGATTTTTTTTTAAGTATCTTTTCTAACTGATGACTTTTGTGTGTGTGGAATACTTGTCCCTGGAATGTGTATAATCTTATGTCACCTAGAGAGAAACAGATTTAGGCCCCTGGGGCTGGTTCTGAGAGTGTTATCTGCCATCCATTGCTTAGGGGATTTGACTGGGCTGATCTGGCCGGCTAGTGTTCTCTTACTGGCTCATACCTGAGCGTGCATCCCTTCCAAATCAGGGCTCACATAAGTGCACGTGATCGACCAACTCAAAAGAGAGTCATCCTTTGGCTGTGCTTCTCTGTTTAAGACTCAGCAAAAGACAAAGAGGAGATAACCGATGACTTTTAAAATACAGGAAAGCTATTGATTTTACCAAACTCATAAACACATTTTCATTTTGTCTCTTTCAGTCTTTGATTTTCTTCCTTGTTTTACTGTTTTGAGTAACACTTCCAAAATGATATAATGTAATAGCTACAATGGGTGTCCTTGTCTGGTTCCTATATGTAATCAGCTTTATTCAAGATTTTAACAGAAAATAAATGAACCTCCTAATTCATATACATCCCCCTTACTCCCCTTCCACCATCTAATTCTATTTTGCACCATTGAAAGCCCAGCATTTCAATATATTAAAGTCTGGGTACCAGACTAACGGACTTACCTTGGACCCAGAGGCCAGCCTGCCTCCTAGCTGATCATACTTCAAGGCAGTGACAGCTGCTTTGTGTCCATTGAAGGTCACATTTCCTTCCCCACTCAAGAGACTAAAGAGTCGGATAGACCCATCCTCATAACCAACAGCCAAGTGCAGCCCATCTGGGGAAGGACACAAGCAAGTGACTTCATATTTAAGTCCCTGAAGGATGAGGATCTGAAATTGTAAGAAGCAAAAACAATGCAGAGGAGATAAATGCAGGAATAATCAGGCAAATTAAAATTGAGATCAATAATCCTAAATCACTGTTACAAATAATAATGCAACTCCACAACCCTTCTCATGTTTTTTAGTGTAGGAATTATTATTCAGAGGGCAACGGAACAGTCAGGAAAAGCTTTAATTACTTTTTCCAAAGCTCTGCATTGGAATAATCTACGCAAAAATTCCTACACAATAAATTGTACGGCAAGATGAAACAATTTTTAACAAAGGGTTATAAATCCATCCTTCCTTTAACGGAGCCCCATTTTATAAGAAACACCCTGCAAGGCACCAAGGTGCTGTAGTAGGTTTATTTCCAAGGGACTCTGGATAACAACAAGTATCAAAGTATTAAAACCTCATGGGAGTTACAAATTCAGTGGCCAAAATCAAAATGACTGTATTTGATAGGCTTAGGGAAGTATCAAAGCCTAGTTTAACAATCTTTAAGAGTCATCTGTATAAGCTAAGAAAACGATTCAATCAATAGTAGAGTAACATTCTTTATAAATGCTTAATATTTTATAACTGGCTGTGAGGACTAGTAAAAGAATCTGAAAAATAAAGAAAATTAGTAAAGGAAAGAAAAAATAACATGAGTCAGCAATAAAATAATGACCACAAATAATTAATTTTCTGGCACCTAAGAGATAAGTTCCTATTTGGTTGTGGTTTTCAATATTTAGGGAGAAGACTACAATAGACCCTAATGTTTGTTTGACTACCTAGAAACAAAAGAAAAAGATTTTCCTGCTAGGAAAATACAAAAATATATATACAATTCATACAAAAAAATGTTTGCATGATAAATCACAGCCCTCTCGCATCTGCCTCTTCATCCTCAAATACCCATAAATCATTACTAACCTAGCTGATTTTGGGCTCACCTTTTCTCCTTTCCTTAAGTCCCAGATGAAAACATGTTCACAGGCTGGTACTGCCACATAGCGGCCTTTCTCACCTCGAAGTGTCACAAAGACAATATTACCTTTCTGGCTGCCAATGAGGCCAAAGACTGCGCTGGCAACATAGCGCAGGTACTGCTTGGTGAGCCCCATGCTATGAAGACTGATGCCACAGGGGAGGCAATCTGGGCATGGAAACAGAAAACTCAGTTATTTGGAAATCTTAGTCCAGTGAACATCAACTGCTTACTGTGCAGTTAAAAGTACCTAACTTGTGGCTTAATTAGTTACTCCAAATAAATCACTGACATAAAATATCTGCACATCATTCTTCATTCATTGCTGACTAAACATGCAATCCCTCATTGCTCAACATATAATTCCTCAAGTTTCAAACATGCCCCCCTCACAAATAGATGATATAATAGCCTTTGTGGGGCTAAATAATTCACTTCTGCCCATTCAAACATCATCAGTGTTTTGGCACTAAGGCTGACAGCTTGTGACTGAAAATACTTATCCATGAATATTTATTGTAAACCTAACGAACTACACAGGTACTGTACTGGGCACTAGATATACTGTGTTAAGTAACGTAAAAAAATAAAATCCCTGATATTGCAAGGAGCTCACCTTCTCCTAAAGTGATTTTCCCAACTCTAGCGTGCATGCTCTTGACCTGGAGGGCTTGTAACAATATACACTGCCCTGCCTCCCAACCCCCCAACCAGTGTTCATTCAGCAGGTGTGGGTTGGAACCCAGGACTTCCCATTTCTAACAAGTTCCTAAATGATGCTGTTGCTGTGATCCCTGGACCGTATCCACTGTTCTGGGTAATGGGTATGCAAGTCTCCCTCATTTCACACTCACCTCCCCTTGGCACAGAAAAATGATACTGCAATTTGAAATATTTTCAAAAGAGACCACTGTTCCTTCACTACATTAAACTGACTGAAAACGCTGGTTTTGGACAAAAGGGACAACAAGGTGAAGAAGAAATCAAGTCAAGACTGTCTTCTCTTGGCATGGAAGTAAAAATTGTCACTGAAAAATACCCAGGTAACTTATAAAAACAAAAAAGTTACTAAAGAGTACAGCCCCGCCCCCTTTTTTGAGATATTCTTTGTAGTTTTTAAAAAAATTATTCTTTAATTCTACAGGGTCTCTTTCTGATTATAATCTGTTTTTTTAGTTACTTTAACAGAAAAAACTTCAATCCCAACTCTGGGCTAACATTTTTTGTTAATACTTACTGGCCTCATTTTCCTTCTCCCAGGAACCAACATAAAGCCCATTACAAATCAAGGAAAGCTATTATGAGCATGCTCTCAGCCTAAGCCCGCTGATCATTTCTTCCTCAACTTCCCTTAATCCACCAGTCGCTTAACTGTAGTTGTTCCTCACATTAGCCTTTGGCCATCTACCATTTTCTTCTCTAGTATTTCCTTGGAGACTTCATAAAGCAGAGCGAGACCTAGGAACTCTCATGTCTCTGTTTCCAGTTCTATTCATCAACATGAATACTAATTATAGCCTAACTATAATTACAGAGTTTCAAACACTTATTGACCATCTTACTTGAATACCTGGTAGGATCAAATTTAACACATCTAAATGCAACTCCATCCTGTTTTTTAAACCACCCTCATTTTCTCTGACTCTGTCAAAGACACAACAATCCTCCCAACCATTCAGACTCAAAACATTGTAATAACCTTTGACTCATTTAACAAAAAATATTATTATAGCAACCAAGACTTAATAGTGTGCTTTACTATATGGTTACTGATATAGTAAATGTAGGTAACTGAGTAGAAGTATGTAATGGTTCAATCACATTTAGCAATTAAGTTAATTAGATGAGTTAATATATGTTAAGTACTAAGAAAAGTGTCTAACACATTGTAAATATAAATATAAAAAATCCTTCACAATCCTACATGGTAGTTACTATTCTTATCCCCATTTTACAGACAAGGAAAACGAGGAAGAGAGATGTTGAGCAACTTCCCAAAGCCACTCAGCTACAAAGTGCCAAAGCAGGATTCATATCCAAGCAGTCTGAGTCCAAATTCCTGCTTTTAACCACTAGGAGAAACTGCTCTTCTGTCTCTCTTTTTCCGTGATTTGTGTGTTACCGCCACCTTACTGATTATTTCTCTGAAGCTGGATCCCTTTCTTTGCACTACTTTCAGTTCCAGCTCTTGAAAACTGTTACAGCACTAGTTTTCCACCTACCACCTTCACCTCCAGATTTTTTTTTTTACTTTTAATTCAAAAGTCGTAATACTACCTAGCTAATCCTTAAAACGCACTTGATAGCACTCCGTTTCCAAGACTAAATTGTTGGCCAATTTTTAAGACCTTATCCTATCAACCCCAGAACTCTCACGCTACGCGCTCTACTGTCAAGGCTTCCCTCCGTGTCCTGCAGCCTCCCCTTCGTCACGTTTTCCCTTTCACCTACAGCCACACTCACCACTGCCGCTCTAATCGCCGCTCTCCTCCGAGGCCCTCCTCCCCTAGGGGTGCGCCAATGCTCGCGGCCCCCGCAACCACCCGGGCATTTAAAGCGTCCACCCCGCAGCCTGGGCGCCTTCTGGAGGGGCCACAACGCGGCCTCCTTCGGGCCGGATCGTCTCTGCTCCCCAGCCCGCAGCCTCCCAGGCACGCTGCCTCCCTGCCCCAAGGGCGCGGGGGCGGCCCAGACCTGTCGGACGTCCGTATTCCGAGCCTTCGATTAAGAGAGGGTGAGAGGGTGCCCAGCCGCCCAGGCCATCCTTCGGCGAGACCTGGGGACAGTCAGGAAGCAGCAGCGCCGGCTGCAAGCGCACCTGGACCCGGCACGCGCAAGCCCCAGGGGGACACAGCGCGGCGCCAGGTTCTCGCAAGCGCTTCGATCCCCCCTACTCTGGCAACCGGCCCTCAGTGCTTCCGCCAGGGCCGCCGCTGATCCCTCGAAGGCCTCAGCCAACCCCAGCAGCGGAACAAACGCTCCCGGCGGCCGGGAACCTCAGGGACTCACCTCAGCCTCCACGAGGCTCTGGAACTGACTGGCCCCTCCCACAAGGCCCGCCCCTCCGGGTCCTCTTCCGGGACCAACTTCCGCCCGCTCTTCCCCCCCGCCTCCTCGGGGGAAATGACGAAGAAAGCCGGGCTCTGATTGGCGAGCCGCGGAAAGGAGCGGAAGTCTGGGTGTTTCGCAGTCCTGACTTCTTCCTGCTGTGCCTGGCAGCGGTTCGAGGACTTTGAGTTTCCTTACCGGCCGCGGAGCTGACGAGGGTGGCCCAGGAATGCCGCTTGGCTGCCTCCTACCGGGAGCTTAACCCGTCCCGCCCGCCGCCCGGATGGGACCGCCGGAGTGCAGTGAGAGGCGGGCGGGAGGCCGGGGGAAGGCGGGCCGGGCCGGATCGGGGGCGCGGCCGCACGCGCACTGCTCGGGGCTGAGGCGAGGGTTTGCGGGCGGTGGAGGCTCGTTCGGTGTGTTCTCGGGGAAGATGAGCCTGGAGCTGCTCCCCAGGCTAGTGGCTAGGTTCCTTTCGCCCGCGTTGTGCGGACCCACGTGTCTCCGAGAAGAGGGAGTAGGCGAACCTGGGCACACGCGGCAGGGATGCGGCCGCCGAGGATGCAGGTGACATCGGGAGCCGTGCGCTTCCCTTTCGATAAGGCTGGCTCATAGAGGGGAGGCCCTGCCCCCGGCCGCCTGGGCGAGGCGTTCCACAAGCCCGGAGCAGCTCGGGTCGGGAGCGGTGAGGCGCGGAGCCCAAGATGCTGCGCTGTCTGGTTTCCCGCAGTCCCTGCAGTGACTTTGGTCTTCTTTGTATTTCCGCTCCCTGGCGGCTTGCGGGGAGGCGACCAGGGCGGGCTCCTCCTCGGCTGGTAATTGAGGCTCAGGTGCTCTGTCCCCAGCTGGGCATTATCTTTCCTCTCCTGCAGTTCTGCCCACTTTTATTCTTGGGTGCCATAGAAGTAGTTATGGGTTCTGATGTCTCCGTCCGTGGAAAATTAAAGCTAACGTTATATGCCTATGCAAAAGAAATAAGCCCCCCGCTTTCATCTACAGCAAACCTAGAAGTTAGAGGACGTGTCATTTATCTACATTTATCTGTTTTGCTTCAGACATTTCTTGAGGCTTTACATGTTCAGCTAGTATTCCATATTTAAGAGAAATGCAATAGTAGAGAATGGATTTGATGAGACTGTAGCTGTAGAGGTGCTTTAAAACAGTACTGTGGGTTGAAGGAGAAGGGAAGAAATTATGGCAACAGATTATTCTATCAAGAAATTTGGTGGGAAGGAAACATTTGGGTGCATGTGGTTAATATTTCCTCTAGATCATAGTCGTGTTATTAAAGGGGAAAACTGTATGCTTCAGTGGAAAATTCAATAGTCTAGTTTGCTATGTAGATGACACGCTGCAATTATCTGATTTTATGAAAGCTGTTATTACAGCTGTTTAAAGTTGTAGGTAACCAGTTTCAAAGCTAAGTAACTCTTGCCTATAGATATACCAAGATTTGTCCAGTCCCAGAGAGTTTCAATTGATTTCCCTTCCCTCCTGTAGAAAACCCAGTATTGCCTCCTTTTGCACGTTCATTTCATATTCCTAACCTATTGATGTGTCTCTTCTTGGGATTCCCTTTATCCAGTCATGGTATCTGCTGGGTTCCTTTGGAAGTCAAGTAAAATTTTTAATACATGCTCATTCTTATATTTGTATGAATAATGATTTTACCTTTCTTTAAAAAAGAAAAATCTCTCTTTTAAACATTATTGAATATTATGAAAAATATTTTTTTCACAAATGGAAAAAAGAATTTTGATAAGTATGCGTATCAGAGCCACAGCAATTTGGTGCTATGATAATTCACTTTATGAAATTCTTTTGCACTATGTCAAGAGTATAACCCTGGTTTATCTTATTTAAGTTTCATATAGCCAAGTGGATAGATACTTATAATTGAAACATAGTACACTCCTTTTAATATGAAGGTGATAGTAGTGACCCACCTTTAGGGCATGTGCTTTGGGCGTTTCTGAATGACAGTGTTAGATTTGATCTGGCTGTTGATGGGGTTTAGAAATGTTTTTGTTATACTGTATTTGTTGTTGACATATTTGACCACATCAATTTGTTCTTCCATCTGAGCAACTTAAAAAACAAAGAAACCAGTCTTTCTTTTACATAAAATGATTCTTATACATAATAGGTTTGGTGTTGGGGTAGGGATAATGTGCACAGATATCTTAATGCACGCTGAACATTGTGCGAAATACAAAGAAGTTAAAAATAGTAAACCAATAATTTACTAGAAAACAATGAAATAGAAGTTTAAATTAATGGAAGTCAAATGCATGGACCAACTCTTTGTTCTTTTATCCAGGTCCTCTAATCAGTATAAAAATTTTAAAGAAAAAGTAAACAAATTAGATGTTCCTATTTTTTTTCCCCTTTTGACTGGAACCATTTTTCTTTTATCCTGATAAAAATTATATTTTTTGATGCAGTGATCTAAATTGTTCATCTGATTATACCCAGCTTGAACAATAAAATCCGAAGTCTCTATCCAGTCCAACTATTTATATGAAAGAGTACATAGAGACTTCAAGAATTATTAAAAATGAGGACTTCTTAAACTAAATTTTTTTTTTAACGACGGAAGCTACACTGTTTATACTCGCTAGGCATCTGAATTATAAAATGTACACAGTGAGTTCTCTTTGACTTTAGGTTCCTCTTCTACTAAGATACAGAGGATAGCCCTTAAGATGATATGGCTAAGGAAGTAGATCTGATCCATTTTGGAATCTTCTGTTTGTAGACTTTTGGTCACAAGACATGAATGCTCCATGGGAATTTTTTTTACTAAGACTTAGTGATTGCTTATGACTCTATTCAAAGCACGGAACTAAGTCTCTTATCTGTTGGCTTTCAGTGGGAAGTATGGGCCCTCTCTAATGTTATTCAAACTTCTGTCTGTCTCCAGAAGTTACTGCAGGCTCCCTGCACCCTTGGCACTCTGCGTTTTTTCTATAACTGGGATTCTTAATCTGTATCTGGGAAACCTGTCAAATTTATTTGCAAATTTGTGTTTGTATGAGCTCAGGTGCACACATTGGGAAGGTGAAAGGGTCTTTGTTTTTTGTGTTATACACGAAGGGGTCTGTGACCCCAAAGAATGTTAGGAACCCCTGTTCCTTGGGAATCAGGGACCAGGGTTTCCTGCCTACTTTGATTTTGCTGTTCCATTTACTTTATTGCCAAGGGTGTGTGTGTGTGTGTGAGTGAGTGTGAGTGGATATGATGGGGGAAGGTTAAATCTCTTTTTGGTGAGAAAAATCCATTTCTGGTTAGAGATGGAACTGAAATAGAATTCATTCTGTTAAATGCTATGATATTTTCCACCTAATGTCATTAAACTTTGCCCTATAGTGAGAGCTATGAACATTACTTATTCATCATTTACTACCCAATATCCTGTGGTCACAAGATATTAAGGGCTGGGAAGAAGATTCAACAAAGTATTCTGAGAAGGTGTGATCAGAGATATAGGAGTATATGGCAGAGTTAGTATCAAAGAAGATAATAGTTTCAAGGAGGGAATGATCAATAGCAAATGAGACGAAAGTTCAATTAGTTCTTGGATTTGACAATTGGGAAGTTATTGTTGACCTTGAAAAAGCAGTTTTATTTTTTATAGAGAAGAAAGTAAAACAGAATAATAAATGAAGAGGAAGAAGATCTGCAAAATACTTCTCTTAAAAAGTTGTGGTGAGAAAGGGTATTCTTAAGAAAAAAATGGTATGGAAAAATAATTAAGATGGAAAGAACCAGTGGATTTGGACAAGATGTTGGGAATGGACAGTTGATGCGTTACTTACTCTTTTAGAGATCTCATGAAGTGGAGTAAAATGCGCAGATGAAGGGAGTTGTTCAGATAGGCTCAGAAGTGTGGAATGCACCCCAAATCGCTGGAAGTTGGAAGAAGTTAAGATAGATTTTAAATTGGAGTTAAAATAACTCAAGCTATGACCTCTATGTTCTCAAAGCTGCAAGAAGAGAAGGCAGCAATGTGATATTAAGTGGAAATGGCATGAGTTTTAGTGCTACTTGGTCCAGAATTTGGATCTCAGTGCTGCCACTTATTGGTTATGTTACCTTGAGCTGGTTATAGAATGTCTCGATCTTGTTGCCCTCACTGTAAAATAAGATCTCTAATACCTAATTTGTGGATTTATTGTTTGGATTAGAAATCATATTTGTTAACATAACCGCTACCCTATGGTTCACTATAGCTATCATAGTGGCCTTCTTTTGGTTCCTTTAGTGTCTGTTCTAGTTTTCTAGCTGCCGAAATGCAATATACCAGAAACAGAACAGCTTTCAAAAGGGGGGGGGGGGGGATTTATTAAGTTGCAGGTCTACAGTTCAAAGGCCATGAAAATGTCCCAATGAAAGCAAGTCTATAGAAATGTCCAATTTAATGCATCCAGGGAAATTCACCTTGGTTCAAAAAGGCCTTTGATGTTCAGGTTTCTCTCTCAGCTGGAAAGGCACATAGCAAACATGGTGACATCTGCTAGCTTTCTCTCCAGGCTTCTTGTTTCATTGAGCTTCCTGGGGAGGGGGGAGAGGGGAGGGGTGACATTTTTCTTCTTCATCTCCAAAAGTCTCTGGCAGCATGAGCTCTGTTGCTCTCATGGTTTGTTTCAAATTGCTTCCTCTTTTAAAGGATTCCAGTAAACTAATCAAGACCCATCTGGAGTAAGTGGAGTCATATCTCCTTCTAATCAAAAGTTAATACCCAGGGCAGGCAACAGTGGCTCAGTGGCAGAGTTCTCACCTGCCATGCTGGAGACCCGGGTTTGGTTCCTGGTGCCTGCCCATGTAAAAAAAAAAAAAAAAAAAGATTTAATGCCCACAGTTGGGTGTGCCTCATCTCCGTGAAGAGAATCTAATCAAGTTTCCAACCTACAGTTGAAATTAAAAGAAACGGCTGCCTCCACAGGATGGATCAGGATTAAAACGTGGCTTTTCTAGGGCACATAATCCTTTCAAACTGGCAGTGTCCTAGACTCTTTCTCATCTTAAGGCTCCCAGTTTACTTACCTCTGTCTGTGTAGCATACTTATCACAGATTTTAACCATATATTTACAACTACATGTTTGTGTGATTTTTGTAGATCTGTCTCCTCCACTCGAGACTCCGCATCTAGTAGTGCTTCAGTGAATGAATGCCAGGGACATAACAGGCTATCGTTCCTATTATTATTTTCAGAGAATAAGTTGGACAGCAAGTTTAGGAGCTTTTCATGGTCTCTAGATTTACCTAGAGTGAGCAGTCCAGGGTTCACTGTATCTCGTGACTTAGCCTTGGAAGTCAATACGCTGTCATTTGTGCAATGTCCTATTGGTTACATAGGTCAGCCCTATTAATTGTGAAGCTCTATTAACTGTAGGAAGCAACTACACAAAGCTATGAATATCAGGAAGTGGATATCATTAAAGAACCTCTTAGAGGCTGGCTACTACAGATTCTATGTAGATTAAGGTAGAGAGGCAATCACAAATTGATCAAAAGAATTGCTGAGTGGTGTTGAGGGGAGCCCCAGCAGGTTTAGAAAAGCATGAATTTGTACTGACAACAAGCAGGATATTTATTGATTTTTTTTCTAATGGCATAGGAGCAGAATCAGAGAAAACAGATGAATTGATTTGAGTGTTAGGGATTAACACTGTCGTTACAGGGAAGTCATGACACTGAGATACATAAAAATTTTGTGTTTGGTTTCATTGGTGCCTTTCAGAGGGTCTAACAGTGTTTTGATCTTTGCTACATGTGGAGACAAATTCATCTCAACAGTGATGCAGATGATTTTCCCATTGCCTCTGAACAAGTTATAGCAGGTAGCGGGTAACTTTTATTGCAATCAGAGTCGAGGCTCTTAATCATTGTAGCATACTACCTCTGCCTCACAGTATAATGGCATGTGGGAATATTTACTTTAAAATGATAAGGGGGATTCAGAATTGTGCATTTCAGTATTATTTTACCTATCATGGAAAAAGGTAGAGACTATATCATAGTATGAGCCCCCTCTCCCTACTTTGGTGTTCTCCAAATGTTGTATAAGTGGATATTACTTACAGTCAGAAAGAAAAGTTACTTTAAAAAAGTGATTTTTTCCTGAAAGTTGGTATCTAAGTTTTCAAAACTGAAAACTAAGCTTGTGTTTATTGAAATTTTCTATTTCTACAGTTAAGAACTTTCAGGATGTATTGTTGTCAAAAGCCTGTGAATCATTTTTTGAAATTATGAATTTCTGCAAAGGTCATTCCATGGAACTTGAGACAATTCAACCATGAAAAATAAGCATAATCTCCTTTTGTCTTCTATTCAGCCAGTTTATCCAGTTCAAATTTGAATACTTGTGAATGGAATAACAAAACGTGTTTGCCTCTAATTTCATTGGATGAACTAAACAACAGCTTCTAGTTAAAATTAATTTCTTTTTTCAAAATAATTTCAAAGGAGTGTTAGTTCCAAATAAGAATAATCCTCTCACACAATTTTGTCATGGTATAATCTACAAGGCCTTGCTGAAATTGTTATATAAAGAACACTTTTCCTGTTCTATGGTGATGATACAGAGTAGTATATTGTGCTAGATCCAGAGCTCATTCCATTTAATACCCCTTGTCTCCCAGCAAAAAACACTAAGGAATAGGTTGTGGAAGGGCATGCTTGTTCTCCTCAACTCTGATCATACTGAAAAACTTCGCAAAAAAGAAGCTCACATGCCAGCTTTAATCTCTCTGCTCTCGTGTATGCTCGGTGTTACCAGTGACCTCCAGTTTACCAAACCCCACCAATGAGACCCTAGTCCTCCTAATCAGCCTTTCAGTAGCATTTGTTCCTGGCTGATCCTTCCTGAACACTTCCTGAGCACTTTTTCTTAAAATTCTTTGTTCACTTTCTTCTTTTAGGCTACCGTTCTTTCCTGATTTCCCTTTCTTTCTTTACTAGTCCGCTGTCGCATTTTCTGATTAGTCTTCTTTCCAACCTTTAAGTTTTGAAGGTTTGAAGACCCTACCTTAGAGCTCAGTCCTTGGATCTCTGTTTACATTTACTCTTTAGGTGACTTCTCCAGTTATCATTCTCTTAAATATAATCCATATACTAAAACTCCCAAATTTACATCTTTAGCCCTATCTCTTCTTTAACACTAGCCTTATATAGCCAATTACATGTTTGATATAAGCACTTAGCTATATAAGAGGCATCTTAAACTTAACATGTCTAAGAAGATGTAAAGGGAAAGAAACCCTTATCATTACATCCCACAACCTTCTCCAGTCTTCCCCTGCTCTGTAAATAGCATTACCATCTATTCAATTGTTCAAGCAAGAAACCAGGAGTTAACTTTGATTCCACTTTTTTCCCTCACCTTCTATCTTCATTTAGCAAGACTTGTTGACTCGACCTTCAAAATGCATCCCAAATATAACCGATTCTCGCCACCTTCATCACCACTGCCATCTCACTAACTGCTACAGTTGTTTCCTGCCACCCTCTGCAGCTACTCTTGCCCTCACCCAGTTTCATTATGGATAGAATTCTCTTTGTTTAATGTTAATATTAAGTAATTGTCTTGTTCGAGATCCTCCAGTAGCTTCCCATCATATTTACACTAAGATCTAAATTCCTTACCATGCTTGCAGACTCCATTATCTGGCCTTTTCCTCTCTCACCAACCTAATCACCTACCACTCATTATCTCCCCTTTTCTTCTCTAGCTAAACCAGTTTCCTTGCTCTTTCTGGCATTTGTACTTGTTATTTCCTCTTCCTGAAGTACTCCCCAGAACTTCACATGGCTTGGTTCTTACTTTATATAGGCCTCTGCTCAGATGTCATCTTTTCTACAGTGCTTATCTGCTTGCTTGCCTGTTTTGTTGTTTATCGTTTTCTCTCCATGGAAGCCTAGGCTCCCTAAGAACAGGGACTTGCTCTGTCTTAGTCACGAGAATATTCCCCCGTGTCTAGAACAGTACCTGACATATAACAGGCTCTTAAAAAATTTATTGGATGAATGAATCCAAATTTTATTGAAACAGCTGCCTGATTTATTGGTAATTTGTCCTTTCACATGGTATATTTTCCTGACCTTTCTACAGTTCTTGATATTATGGGTATATTACGGGTTTTCCCTTCACCTTACTCTTCTGATTTCTGTATTTCTGTGTAACCAGTCAACTGCCACATCAGTGTCTCATACATTATATCATACAAATTGCCAACGTCTGTAAATTCTTTCTTTATATATTGACTCTCAGATCCTTGGCTTTTCCATTGCATTTTCTGCTCAGTTGACTTTTATCATTGCCTATACTTCATTACAGCAACCTCTCTGCTTCTTGTTCTGTCTTATTCAGTACATTCTCCACATTATCATCAGCTTGAACTCTTAAGCAGTAAATGTTGCTTACCTTTGCATTTGTTGCAGTACTTGTTTTTCCTTGGAGAGCAGGTAGTCATGTGAGTCTAAGTAGCGCTGGTGAGTCATGTGATTATTTTCATGGATGTGTTTCTTTGAAAATAATTTGTGCTTAAGCAGTCTTCTCTTTCTGTTTCGGAAAGGCTGTAGCAGTTCTTTGTTTAACATTGTTCTTTGTGAACTAGGTGACTATAATCATATAATATAGTATTGGCATACTTCACACTAGAGTCTTGTTTTTGTTCTGATAGAATTAAAGTAGTATCTGTGTTTCTATGAAAAACAGTTCTTTCTTTTTCTCTTAAGCTAAAGTGTCCAGTGAATATTGATTTGCTGAAGAATTTGAAGAAAGACGAACTGAAGTTCCCATTCCATGGATCCCTTGGGTGCACCTTCCCAGTTTGTGGATGTGGATACACTACCGAGCTGGGGTGACTCATGTGAAAATGAATTAGATCCTTCTGATACTTCAGTTGAGAAATTTCTAGAAGACACAATTAGATCACCTTTTCTTTATAATAAGGATATCAATGGAAAAGTAGTTCTTTGGTAATTCTTTGATTAAATCATGGCATGATGTTGAGAACAGTTTCTCCTAATTTCTTATGTGTTTCCTTTGGTGAGCCCTAGCATTGTTGAAATGTTGTTTTGTACATATTTTTCACAGCTTTGCTGAGGTTTAGTTGACACCTAACAAGCTGCATGTATTTAAAGTGTACAGTTTGATAAGTTTAATTTATGTCTATACTCATGAAACCATCACCATAATCAAGATAGTGAATAGATCTATCACTCCCAAAAGTTTTTAGGTTCCTTCGTAGTCCTCCCCTTTTGCCTCTCCCTTCCGCTATATCCCCTGTCAGCAACTGATCTATTTGTTGCTTCCTATTAGTTTGTACTTTCTAGTGTTTTATATGAATGTGCTTTTTTGTGGGGGGGCTGCCTTCTTTCATTCAGCGTAATTATTTTAAGATTCATCTGTGACGTTGCATGTATCAGTAGCTTTTTCCTTTTTTAAACATTATTGAGATATAATTCATATACCGTGTAGTTTACCATTTAAATTGTATAATTCAGTGGTTTTTAGTATATTCAGAGTTGTATATCCATCACCATAGTCAATTTTATGACATTTTCATCATCCCAAAGAGAGCTCCAATACCTGTTAGCAGTCGCTCTCCATTTCTCCCCATTTCCTTCCCCCACCCCCCACCCCAGACTTAGGCAACCACTAGTCTATTTTCTTTCTCTAAAGATTTGGCCTGTTCTGGATATTTCATATAAATGGAAGTAAAACAATACAGTATGTGGCCTGTCATAACTTGGTGTTCACTTAGCATAGTGTTTTCAAGGTTCATCCATTTTGTAGTATGTATAAAAACTTCATTCCTTTTTATAGCCAAATAATACTGTATGTGGATACCACATTTAGTTTTTGGTTTAAGTATATTTGGATTATTTCCACTTTTTTGGTTATTATGAATAATGCTGCTATGTGAAACTGTTTAAACCAACCACTTTCAGCTTCACAGCCATTCTGTTACAATGAAAGAAATCTAGGTAAGAAGCAAAAGAACATGATAGTTTTATGAGTTCAGGGTTTTAATGATATAATAAAAACATCTAGAATGCCAGATAAATCTTTCTGAGTCAGGAATTTCTTTTCTGGTATTGCTTAGCTTGTGAACCTGCAAAATCCAGCTTGTGAAGGAGTAAGAATAGGATTTTTTTTGAGAGAATTAGAAACTAGTTTTTTTTTTGGGGGGGGGGCGGGGGGCAGTGCATGATCCGGAAATTCAACCCGGGTCTTCCGCATGGAAGGTGAGCAAGAAACCAGCTTTTTTTTATCCTCCCCTTCCCCATACTGCTCTTTATTTATTAATTTTATTTCTTCAGGAAAGGAGATGTGGCATTACTAAACTGTACAGCCATTGTGAGTACCAGCAATGAGACTCTTACGGATAAAAATCCTGTGTCAGAAAGTATCTTCATGCTTGCAGGGCCTGATTTGAAAGAAGATCTTCAGAAACTTAAAGGTGAGTGACTTTTCGTAGGCAGGTCATTGCTTAAATGTTTATTTTGATGTCCTGTTCCTTGAAGAAGGGTGTTTTTTGTTTAACTGAGAGAATATGTAGACTTAGTTGTTTTGCTTTTGTTAAAACTAGAAAACCCTAGAGGTGTGTTAAAAGCTGAACCCTCGAGGACTTCCACGGAAGGTAGCTGAGTAGGGAGCTTCAGAACTCAGTCCTTCCTGCAAAACATCTAGTAAACAGGCAGCAACTGTCTGAAACAATTGTTCTAGGAGTTCAGAAGACAAAAGGATAATGTACAACATCCAAGGAAGAGTGAGAGGAAGAGACTGATAACCTGCTGTAAAAAACTGGAATTACCTCTCTCTGCAGACTTGTGATGGGCCACCTTGGGACCCTGTCCCTGGCTAGTGCTGCTCTCAGAAAGGGATGTAAACATCCACATCCCTAAGAACAGAGCTGGGGGATGGGGGCACAGCTGAACACTGATCCTGGCTTTTGAATTGTGGATGCAGATTGTTGGATTCTGGCTCTCAGCTGCTGTTTCAGCCCACTCCGGACAAAGGTGGCAGCAACCATTGTTTCATCCCCAGCCCAGAGATGGGCAGAGAATTAGAATTAAAACATGGCTTTTCTAGGGTACATAAGTCCTTTCAAACCAGCACAATATGCGTCACGGGTGTCCCTGAAGGAGACGACAAAAGAAAAAGAGCAGAAAGAATATTGGAGGAAATGATGGTTGAAAAATTCCAATTCTTATGAAAGACAAAAATATACTTGTCCAAGAAGCATAATGTACTCCCAACAGGATATATCCTAATAGACTACTCCGAAACATGTGTTAATCAAAATGTTAAGTTCCAAAGATAAAAAAATCCTGAAAGCAGCAAGAGAAAGAGGTGTGACACATAGAAAGGATCTGCAGTAAGACTAAGCACTGTTTACTCGTCAGGAACCATGGTGGCAACAAGTCAGTGGTACTGAAAGAAAAAAAAACTGCCAGCCAAGAACTCTTTATCTGGCAAACTGTCTGTCAAAAAATAGGGCAACTTTAAAATATTCACTGATAAAAAGAAACTGGGATTTTGCCAACAAGAGACCTACCCTACAAGAAAAACTAAAGGGAATTCTGCAGGCTGAAAGGGCAAGACGGGAGAGAGAGGCTTGGGGTAGAGTGACAAAATGAAGATTGTCAGTAAAAGAAAGTAAAATGAAACACAAAGATAGGATACGACATGTGAAAGCCAAAGGTTAAAATAAGTACTGCATTTAAAGTAATAACATTGAATATTCATGGATTAAATTCCCTATCAAAAGACGCAAATTGACAGAATGTGTTAAATAAATGATCCGACTATAGTTTGTCTACAAGAGACTCGCCTTAGACCCAAAGACACAAATAAGTTGAAAATGAAAGTCTGGAAAAAGATACTCCACAGAAACACTAACCAAGAAAGAACCGAGGTAGCTATACCAACATCAGACAAAATAGACTTTATTATTTTTTTTTCTGATTTCTTATATATTTATTATTCCCCCGAGGGGGGGTGCACCATTCCTGGAAGTACTGCAATACCAGGTCGATACGTGGAGTGGACGGAGCAAGCTCCTATTCCATCTCCCAACTCCAAAAATCCATTTACTATATTGTCCTCAGATAAAGGATGTATCAGATATTAAACTGATAAGAACAGATACTACACTTGATCTTAGCCAAAAGGCTGAGAAGCGATCAAAATAGACCTTAAATGTAAAATTGTTTTAAGAGACAAAGATGGACACTATATATTAATAAAAGGGGCAGTCCGCCAAGAAAAATCAAAATCATACATATTTATGTACTAGTCAAGGTGTCCCGAAATACATCAGGCAAACACTGGAACAACTGAATGGAGAAAAAGACATTACATATCTACAACAATTCTTGCAGACATTAATGTTCCACTTTCATCAATAGATAGAACATCTAGACAGAGCACCAATAAGGAAACAAAGAACTTGAACGACATGGTAAATGAACTAGACTTAACAGACATTTATAGAACATTACAACCCAAATGTTGTAGGATATGCTTTCTTCTGAAGTGCTCATAAATCATTCTCCAGGATAGACCACATGTTGATCCACACAACAAGTCTCAAAAAATTTAAAAAGATTGAAATTTTACAAAGCCCTTTCTCCAATCATAATGGAATAAAGCTGGATATCAATAACAGGTAGAGAATGGAAAAATTCACAAATATATGTTGGTTAAACGACACACTCTTAAACAATCATGGGTCAAAGAAGAAATTTCAAGAGATATCAGTAAATATCTCGAGACAAATGAGAATGAGAACACAACATATGAAAACGTCCGGGTTGCAGTGAAGGCAGTGCTGAGAGGGAAAATTATAGCCCTAAACGCCTACATTACAAAAGAAGAGGCTAAAATCAAAGACCTAACTGTACCTCTGAAGGAACTAGAAAAAGAACAGCAAACTAATCCCAGAGCAAGCAGAAGGAAAGAAATAAGATTAGAGCATAAATAAATAAAATTGAGAACTAAAAAAATAATAACAAAAGCAAAGTGATTGTCAGAGAAAATGAATAAAATTGACAGTCCCTAACTAGACAGAAAGAGAATACACAAATAAATCAGAAATGAGAGTGGGAACACTGTTACCGACCCCACAGAAATAAAAAGTCATAAAAGGGTACTATGAACAACTGTATGCCAACAATTAGACAACTTAGATGAATTGCACAAGTTCCTAGAAACATAATACTGACTCTAGAAGAAATAGAAGTTCTCAAAAGATGAATGACAAGTAAAGAGATTGAGTTAGTCAAGTAAAGAGATTGAATCCATCATCAAAAACCTCCAGATGGCTCCACAGGTGAATTCTACCAATCATTCCTAGAAGAATTAATACCAATCCTGTTCAAACTCTTCCAAAATATTGACAAGGGAACAAACACTACCTAACTCATTCGATGGGACCAGTATCCCCCCATACCAGAGCCAGATAAAGATGCTACAAGAAAGAACATCACAGACCAGGTTCTCTTGTGAATATAGATGCAGAAACCTTCAACAAAATTTGCAAATCAAATCCAATCACACATTAGAAGAGTTATATCATGATCAAGTGGATTTTATCCCTAGTATGCAAGGGTGTTTCAGCACTTTAAGAAAATCAATTAATGTAATATACCACATTAACAAAGCAAAGTGGAAAAACCACATGATCATCTTAGTTGTCACAGAAGAGGCATTTTACAAAATCTAGTATCCTTTCTTGTTGAAAACACTTTGAAAGATAGGAATAGATGGAAACTTCCTTAATATGATAAATAGCACATATGAAAAACCCACAGTTAACATTGTCAATGGTGAAAGACTGAAAGCTTTCCCTCAAAGATCTGGAACAAGAGAAAGATGCCCACTGTCACCACTGTTATTTAGTGTTGTGCTAGAACTTCTAGCCAGACAGGCAAGAAAAAGAAATCAAGAAAAAAGTCCCATTTACAGTAGCAACTAAAAGAATCAAATATCTGGGAATAAATGTAACTACACAGAAAACTGCAAAACTTGCTAAAAAATATAATAGAAAACTAAATAAATAGAAGGACAGTTCATGTTCATGGATTGAAAGACTAAATCTAAATATCCTTAAGATGTCAGTTCTACCCAAATTGATTTACAGAGTCAGTGCAATCCCAATCAAAATTCCAACAGCCTACTTTGTAGAAGTGTAGAAGCCAATTATCAAATTTATTTAAAAGGGTAAGGGGCCCTAATAATCAAAAACATCTTGAAGAAGATAGAATATTCATCCATAAGAAGGAATCAACTCCTGATGTATGTGACAACATAGAAGGACCTTGAGGACATTACATTGAGTGAAATAAGCCAGGCACAAAAGGACAAATATGGTATCATTTTACTGTTATGAACTAATTATAATAAGCAAATTGATAGAGTTAAATCTAGAATATAAGGTTACCAAAAGATAGATTGTAATTAAAGAATGGAGAGTTGATGCTTCATTTGTACGGCTTTTCTATTTAAGCTAAGGATAAAGGTTTGGAAATGGATTGTGGTGATAGTCAATAATAGCTCGTTATTGTGTGTCATCAGCAGCACTGAACTGTAGAGGTGAATGTGGTTAAAAGGGAACATGAGTGTGATACTACTAGAACAAAAATTAAAAGATGAAATATAGGACTCTACAACACAGTGAACCCTGTTGTAGATGATGGACCCCAGTTAATAGTACAAGTATAAAAATGTTTCTTAGATGAACTATAATAAATGTATGATATTATACAACATTAATAATACGGTGGTATATGGGAAAAATACACCTAATATAAATTATGGATAATAGATAATACAGTTTTAATAATCTTTCATCAACTGTAATTATTAAAAAGAAAAAATACAATTATAAAAAAGTGCTGTCATCAATTGAAACATATATTCTATACCAAGGCAAGGTGTTGGTGATGGGGTGATGTATGAGCCCTGTGTTTTATGCATGATTGTTTTGTAAACTCATAGCTTATCTAATTTTTAAAAAGCTGAACCTAAGACTCTTCTGTCTGTCAAAACTCCCCTGTAATATCCCTGTATTTTAAAATGAAAATCATTATAGCCATTTAGATCACTGGTAACATTTTCCTGGCTGTAGATTTTCTGGCTCTGATAAGCCTTGGAAACAGCTACCTTCTTTAGTCTTCATCTAAACTGTAAAAACCTCTTTTGTCATGATTTAATAGCAATAGAGAATTTCTTATATACCTCCTGGCCTCACAGAGTTGCACTTCGGAAATTATGAGTGACTTATTGATAAAACCAAAATACATAGCAAGAGCAAATATGTCCTTAGTTCATTTTGTATGTGCTGCTTTTTCTACCAGAACATTCTTTTTCTGGGAATGTTTCTTTGGAAATGCTGATAGAAAGAGTCCTCTTTCAGAATGTTATTTGCCCTTATATGCATTCATCTTTCTGTATTAACTATAGCAACCCTTATATGCATTCATCTTTCTGTATTAACTATAGCAACCCTTTGTTATTGATATCTGAGCCCAAATAGAATATTGTAAAAATCCAGTATTCCCATTTTATAAAAAGTATTTATGAAATTTAACAGCAGTGTCTGTTAAAATATAAACAGGAAATCCTACCTGTTTAAGAACTTGCTTTCCTAGACTGCTACCATTAATACTAACAATTTGTTAGTATGGAACAGGAATACTTATGGTGCTGGCTCCATGAGAAAGAGATAGAGAGAGAGAAATTGGCTTATCTGATGAAAAAACTGAACTTGGAGAGTGAGGGCAGAAGAAGGAAAAACCCTCAACTAAACTACACAAGAAATTAGAAAGGGTATTAGAGATAGTACCAACAAAGTCCTTGGTAAAAATAACAGAACAGCTGTCTGAAAAAAATTCCTAATGAGGGATGTTTGTATGTGTGTGTTTTCACCTGTACCCTAAAGCTGAACTTATGGATAATTAAGAAAATAAGAAAATTTAACACAAATATACAAGTAAAACCTCCATAGTTAGCAGTTGTTTTGAGTTTCTAAGTTGAGGTTCATATTATAACTGCCTTTTAGTTAAAACCAGTTACTTTGTCTCTGGGCCTGTGGCTACTCATCTGGGGAGGATAATAGTACCTAACTCAATTCTTGACACAAAGCAAGGACTTAATAAATATTTGGGCATAGAAAAAAATGAATTTGTAAAGATGAAGTTCAGTAATGGGCATAAGTACTTTGGCACATCCTAAGTTTTCAACACTCATTGTTGCTGGTATCAGCTGTTAGTCATCAGTTGTGTTGTTTAATGAATCATTGCCAATTGGAAGGAGCTTATTAGTGTTGCACTGAAGTGCTGAATACTTAATCCTGCCCCCTTTTTACATTTTTATTTACAGCTTAGTAAATGATCATAAAGTATGACTTACCAAATTTGTAGATGATAAAAAGCTGAGAGGTATAATAGGAGATATTTAATATAGACCAAAAGTTTTAAATCTCTGAACTGACTGGAATTATGAGCCAAAAATGACAAAAAAAGATAAATATAAAAATTTTATGATAAGTTCAAAACAGTGATTATTCAAGTTCAGGGTGGAGAAGCCCAGTTTGACCACCTGTTTTATATAAGGAAATAATTGCCATCTCTGTAAGTGGCATTATCCTATGCCATTCTTTATAGAAGAAATCTTAGGGTTAACATTTTCCTCTTCCTTATCCCCTACAGAAAGCCTGTCATCAGATCCTCAGTGTACTTTATGTCTATCTCTCTGCATTTCCCCTCCTCTAACCTAGCCTATGCTATCATCATCTCCTGCCAGGGTACCATCAGCCTCCTAGTTGATCTCCTTACATCCCTTCTTTTTCTCTTAAATCCACATTCCACACACTAACCAGTGAGAGTTTGTTTTTTAAATTGTAAATCCCATCTTATTGCTCCCCTGCTTCAAACCATTTAGTGGCCTCCCATTAGATTTAGAATAAAATCCAAATTCCTTAGACTAGTTTCCAAGGCCTTGCAAGTTTTCACTTGTCACCAGGTTCATCCCACACCCTGCTTCTTCACCATACTGGAGTCAAACTGATCTCTGCTCAGTGCCTGTCAGCCAAGCGCCTTTTCATTTTCATGTGTGTCCTGCTTTCTCTCAGTTGTCACTCCTTACTCATTCTTAAGTCTTGGCTTAAATCTATTTTTCAAAACACTATTTTATTTTACTTAAAAATAGGTCAATCTCCCCAAAGTACATGCTCTCAGTCTATGATGACTATAATTTAGTAAATTGTTTATGTGATGTTTGTGTCCCCTGCTATGCTGTAAACTCAGTGAGGATGGAAACTGTGTACTTATTGGCCTTTCTGTGCCCAGTACCACAAACAGTGAAGGCATCCTTTAAGTACCTAATGCATGAATGAAAGTTCTTAGGAATTTTAATTGAATAGAGTCAGAGTTGATAATATGTTGTTCCTACTGCAAAGCTAACAGTATCAGACTGCATTATTAGTAGTAAGCATCAAAATCAGGAGAGACTTTAGTTTATTCTGAACTGGTAGGATCTCAAGCTGTACTGTATTCATTTTTTATTACTGTGACGTTTTAAGAGTGATAAACTGGAAAGCACTTAAAAGAAAATGATTAACATGGTTGACATCTTGGAAACCATATTATATGAACTCAGGTTAGTATACAGAAGAGAAGATTTGAGGGAAGCATGATAATTTTTCTCAAATATTTGAAAGAGGTATCGTATTGAAGTGGCAGAGAATAAATTTTGTTATATTCCTAGAATCATTGATAGGAGGATACACAGAAGTTCATTGCAACATGGCTAGACTTTTATTGTACCCAATTTAACAAAAAACACAATAATCTTTTTTTTTAATTTTTTAAAAAATATTACAAGAAACAGAAACATTCTTAACATATGCTCATTCCATTCTACATATATAATCAGTAATTCACAATATCCTCACTTAGTTGCATATTCATCATCATGATCATTTCTTAGAACATTTGCATCAATTCGGAAAAAGAAATAAAAAACAGAAAAATAAAATGAAAATAAAAAAAAAATTATACGTACCATACCCCTTACCCCTCCCTTTCATTGATCACTAGCATTTCAAACTAAATTTATTTTAACATTTGTTCCCCCTATTATTTACTTTTATTCCATATGTTCTACTCATCTGTGGACAAGGTAGAAAAAAGGAGCATCAGACACAAGGTTTTCACAATCACGCAGTCGCATTGTGAAAGCTATATCATTATACAATCATCATCAAGAAACATGGCTACTGAACACAGCTCTACATTTTCAGGCAGTTCCCTCCAGCCTCTCCATTACATCTTGAATAATAAGGTGATATCTACTTAATGCATAAGAATAACCTCCAGGATAACCTCTCAATTCTGTTTGGAATCTTTTAGCCATTGACACTTTGTCTCATTTCACTCTTCCCCCTTTTGGTCAAAAAGGTTTTCTCAATCCCTTGATTCTGGGTCTGAGTGTGTTCTAGAGTTTTTCTCAATCCCTTGATTCTGAGTCTCAGCTTATTCTAGGATTTCTGTTCCACATTGCCAGGGAGGTCCACACCCCTGGGAGTCATGTCCCATGCAGATGGGCGGAGGGTGGTGAGTTTGCTTGTTGTGTTGACTGGAGAGAGAGGCCACATCTCAGCAACAAAAGAGGTTCTCTTGGGGATGACTCTTAGTCCTAATTTTAAGTAGGCTTGACCTATCCTTTGTGGGGTTAAGTTTCATATGAAAAAACCCCAAGACTGGGGTTCAGCCTATAGCTTTGGTTGTCCACACTGCTTGTGAGAATATCAAGAATTCAACTTGGGGAGGTTGAATTTTCCCCTGTTTTCACCATTCCCTGAAAGGGACTTTGCAAATACTTTTCCACTCACTGATCAAATCACTCTAGGATTTATCAGGGCATCACTCTGGACAAACCAACAAAATTTCATGTCCTAGCCAAGGTTCCATGTACTTATGTTGTTCAACCAACTATCTACGTAAGTTATATTAGGAGATACACTAGTCAAAATATAAATTTTGTACCAAATAAACATTTTTTGCTTTAATCTCACACATAAGTTGAAATTTTAAAATATTAATTACTATCTATTTTCAGCACCCTGCAGTAATGACATTTCTCTGTTCTTCCTCTGCAAAAACATTTTTTAAATTTGTACATTTAGTTGCTATCATTATGCACTCTAGGCATTCTTAGATTATACCATCTCGGTCTTTATCATCTATCTTTCTTTGTGATTTCATTTATACCCCCAGCCCTCCTCCCTCTCTCATTCTCACATTCAGCTTCATTCAGTGTTTTAGCATAATTTTCTTACAGTTAGGCAGTATTGTGTTGTCCATTTCTGAGTTTTTATCTTCAGTCCTGTAACACAGTCTGTATCCCTTCAGCTCCAATTACCCAATATCCTTCCTTATTTCTATCTCCTGATGGTCTCTGTTACCAACAAAATATTCAAAGTTTATTCACTAATGTCAGTTCATATCTGCATGAGACCATGCAGTATTTGTCCTTTTATTTTTCACTGATCTCACTCAGCATAATGTCCTTAACGTCCATCCATGTTTTTACATACTTCATAATTTTATTCTGTCTTACAGCTGCATAATATTCCATCGTATGTATATGCCACAGTTTGTTTAGCAACCCGTCTGCTGATGGACATTTTGGCTGTTTCCATCTCTTGGTAATTGTAAATAATGCTGCTATAAACATTGATATGCAAATGTCCATTTGTGTCCTTGCCCTCATGTCCTTTAAGTAGAGACAGCATATAGATGGGTCTTGTTTTTTAATCCATTCTGCCAGTCTGTGTCCTTTGATTGGGGAGTTTAATCCATTAACATTTAGTGTTATTACTGCACGTGTAGTACTTTCTTCTACCATTTTGCCTTTTGGATTTTATATGTCATATCTAATTTTCCTTCTTTTTACCTTTACTCATAGTCTTCCTTTCTACACTCTTCTCCACACCTCTCTCTTCTGTCTTTTCATATCTGTCTCTAGTGCTTCCTTTAGTGTTTCTTGCAGAGCTGGTCTCTTCATCACAAATTCTCTGTGATTTTTTTGTCTGAAAATGTTTTAATTCCTCCCTCATTTTTGAAGGACAATTTTGCTGGATATAGAATTCTTGGTTGGCAGTTTTTCTCTTTTAATAATTTAAATATATCATCCCACTGCTTTCTCGCCTCCATGATTTCTGCTGAGAAATCTACGCACAGTTTTATTGGGCTACCCTTGTATGTGATGGGTTGCTTTTCTCTTACTGCTTTCAAGGTTCTTTCTTTCTCTTTGACCTCTGGCATTCTGATTAGTAAATGTCTTGGAGTATGTCTGTTTGAATCTATTCTATTTGGGGTATGCTGCACTTCTTGGCTCTGTAATTTTAAGTCTTTCATAAGAATTGGGAAATTTTCAGTGATAATTTCCTGCATTAGTTTTTCTCCTCCTTTTTCCTTCTCTTCTTCTGGGACACCCACAACACGTATATTCATGTGCTTCATATTGTCATTCAATTCCCTGATTCCCTGCTCATATTTTTCCATTTTTTTCCCTTTATTTTCTTTTTCTGGTCGGATTTCAGATGTTCCGTCCTTCAGTTCACTAATCCTATGTTCTGCCTCTCACAGTCTACCGTTGTAGGTTTCCATTGTTTTTTTCCATCTCTTCCACTGTGCCTTTCATTCTCACAAGTTCTGTGATTTGTTTTTTCATACTTTCAGTTTCTTCTTTTTGTTCATTCCTTGCCTTCTTTATATCTTCCCTCAATTCGTTGATTTGATTTTTAATGAGGTTTTTCATATCTGTTCTTATATTCTGAATTAATAGTTTCAGTTCCTGTATCTCATTTGAATTGATGGTTTGTTCCTTTGACTGGGCCATATCTTCAGTTTTCCTAGTGTGATTTATTATTTTTTTGCTGGCATCTAGGCATTTAATTACCTTAATTAGTTTATTCTGGAGATTGCTTTCACTTCTTTTACCTGGCATTTTCTTGCTGGATGAATTTGTTGTCTATCTGTTCTTTGACATTCAGTTCAGCTTTTTCTGGACCTCTAGCTTAGGTTTTAACAGAGGAGAATTTTTCAGTTCTTGTTTTCTTGTTTCTTGCCCTGGCTATATGGTGTCTTTCCCCCCCCCACCCTTAGTAGGGTCTCCTTAGGTATTATAGATCCCAGCCGGATTTTCCCAGACCAAACTGGTCTCCTGTCATGAGGAAAGAGTCACCTGCATCAATTTTCCCTGATGGTGAAACCCAGCAGGTTGAAAGACTTTCTTGTGAGGTCTCTGGGCTCTGTTTTTCTTATCCTGCCCAGTATGTGGTGCTTGTCTGCCTGCAGGTCCCACCAGCATAAGATGATGCGGTACCTTTAACTTTGGCAGACTCTCCCTGCTGGGGAGTGGTGGAGACAGAGGAGAGAATGTAGGCTGGTTTTAATGCCTTCAAATTACCAAGCCCTGGTGTCGGAATTCCTTGAGGGAGGGAATCCACCTGAGTTAGGTTTCACCCCTCCCCTAGGGAAGGCACAGGCTCCAGGCAAGCCCTCAAATGAACTTGTTTCTGCCTATGCCTGGGGCAGTTGCAGCCTGAGAAGCCATTCCACTGTATCCTAAGGCAGTCAAGACTTTGTAGAAACACAGTCACAAAAACCTCTGTTTTCTTTTTCATTTTCTTTTTCCGTCAGCCTGCCCCCATGGCGCCAGGGCAAAAATGAGCGACCTCCACTTTGACCAGGTTCACCTGAGCTGGGGGCCTATTTTTAGTAGTCAGAATTTGTTAATTAATTCCACAATTGGCATTTGGTTGCGCTAAGCCCCTGCTGCTGGTAAAGTCTCTTTCCTTTCCCCTCTGGGAAGCAGCCTGTGGGAGAGGGGCTCTGGCCGCCATGGCTTGGGGAACTCACGGTTCTGGGGGGGGCTTGCAGCCTGTGCAGCTGGTCCAGACTGGGGTACGCTGTGTGTCTGGTCACTGATGTGGCCCCAGAAGCTGTTCTGTACTGTTTCTGGTTATTTAGTAGTTGTTCTGGAGGATGAACTAAAATGCGAACGTTGTTAAACCACTATTTTGGCCTAAAACCACAACAATCTTATATTCACTCTTTGAATTAGGAATTTTATAAAATTAAAGCAGTGTGTCTATTTTTGTTGTTGTTTTCAGGGTTAGAGTGACAGATGCTCGCAGCCCAGGAGAGTTCAAATAGCATCTGGTATTTCCCCTGTCTGTTTGCTTCAGGGCAGAAGTACGTGTAATTCAGGCCCGAATAAAAATGTGCCTAAGTATCTGCATGTAGGGAGAGAAATAGTTTGCCCTCCAGTCAAATCACTAAGTTGTACTTGCTTGTGTGTTTTATGTTTCTCATTATTTCAGTATAGTGTTTTTTTGTTTTTGTTTTTTTTTTTACATGGGCAGGCACCGGGAATCGAACCGGGTCCTCTGACATGGCAGGCAAGCATTCTTGCCTGCTGAGCCACCATGGCCCGCCCTCAGTATAGGGTTTTGATAGAGTAAGAGTTCATACTGTATATTTTTTGCTTGCTCAATTCTCTTACAGATAGCGCTCTTTTTGCTACAGTTGTCAACAGTTTTATGTCTCTTACTGGGTGGTAGGATTTGGAGAGAAATAAATGAAGTTGAAAAGTCCTAACTGGTTTTTAATACTCAGATACTCAGATTATCACTGCAGCAGTTCTCCTTTTCAGAAACTGTAAACAGGGGTAAAAGTTATACTGGACAGAGTTATGACCAAGGGTGAAGTTAGTCAATGAATTTGTATTTATTTTGCAGACACTAAAAATACTTTCAGGGGCGGGCCACGGTGGCTCAGCAGGCAAGAATGCTTGCCTTTCATGCCAGAGGATCCAGGTTCGATTCCCGGTGCCTGCCCATGTGAAAAAAAAAAAAATACTTTCAGGACTGTTTTAAATGTTTATAATGACATCATAATTCAAGCTTTGGGATTAGAAGAAATTTGAACTAGAAAGAACAAGTAAAGAAAGGAAACAATACAGCACTGCTTAACATGATAGTGTTTTTCTAGTCTCCAGAGTCAAGAAATTTTGTTATTAATTATTAAAGAAAGGTGTAATTCCAAAACCAGAATATCCAGAATACTTAATTTTCTTTCCTGTTTCTGAACTCTGATGTGAGATCTTCAAGACTGATTCAATAAACTGACTGCCAAGAAACATGTTTACTCAGTTGTGTTTTTCTTCTTTTAAATCTAATTATAAAGTTTTTTTTAATTATTTCTTGTTTATAAGAAACAGTAAATGAATTGTAGAAAATTAAATGCACAAAGGTAAAAATAAATAAAAACAACATTTCCGCCACACAGAAATACCACTATTTAGTGCAAATCTTTCTGCATGTTGGAGTGAGTGTATGCACATACTCTTTATTTTTTTGCTACCAGAGTAAAATAATTAAAAACATAATACATATAATATACACATGCACACACACACATATATAACTTGTCTCAAAAAATCTGCCTTCTTCAGCAAATAATTTCCCTCTTTTTATTTCAGGAACTATATTATCTAATACCTAGACTATATTTAAAATTTCCGGTTGACCTAAAAAGCCCTTTGCAGCTAATATAGCTAAACCAATATCCAATCCAGGACCATAGATTGCTTCTAGTTGTTAAATCCCATGTCTTTTTTCCCTTAATCAGCACAGTCCCATCTATATGCTGACTTGTTGAACAAACTAGGCCATTTTTTCTAAAATTACCCCATATTGTAGATTTGTTTGGTTTACTTAACCAAACCTTTTAGTTTGCTGCTTTGTCCCTTGTAATTCCTGTAAACTGGAAGTTATATAGACTGAAAACAAGTTTTGTTTTAAACATTTCATAGATGATGTTATGTTGTGTACTTGAAGTTAAGTTTGATTCATATTTGGTGATGTTTGATCCCTCCATTTGTAATTGTGTTTTGCCATTTGTGAAGGAAAAATAATCTGGAGGATATTATTTTCACTCTATCAATACTGCTTTCCCATCAGTCACCTAATGGTTTTTACACCAGTTGATAATACTTGTCTGAATCAATAATTTCATTAAGATTATGTAGTTGGGTTTTCCTAAATCGATCATTCCATCCACATTTATTAGGTGGTATTATTCTGCAAAGTAGAGCCTTTTCTTACAACCGGCATTTATTTGATTACTCTGAATTAGTGTCTGTTGGAGATGCAGGATAAATGCTTCTTTTAATTACTAGTTTTCAAAATAGGGACTCAGTTTAATAGCTTCCTCAGTGGTGGCAATTTTCTTTAGAATATCATTTGTTCTTAGAGCTTTCGTTGAGTAATTATAATTTTAAATGTCAAAGAGTCTGTCAAAGTTTATGAAGGAAATCACTAGTCCTCTATCTGTCACCTTTCTCCCTTGATTCCTGTTATCCAAGAATATATACTATTGTTTTTGGCATGGGCAGGCACTGGGAATCGAACTGGGTCTCCAACATGGCAGGCAAGAATTCTGCCACTAAGCCACCATCACATCACCCTAAGAGTATATACTTTAAACCTTTAACTTCTTTGTGTTACCTACCTTCTATTACTAAATATTATGCTAAAACTACTGTTTTGATTTCTTCCATTTTTTCATTATCTGTTGACTTCTTACTGTGGAAGCTAAAGATTAAACTCTTTCATCTATTCCTTCCTTTACATATACTTACTAAATTCTCATTTTCTGCCCCCTTCACTGTCCTTCCAAATTGTTCCGTTGTAATTTCCAGTTAAATCAGTGATCAGCATTAACATTACTGCGACTCTATAAATGTTGCTCACTAATTAGTTTCCTTTTATACTTTTTTCTTCCTTGTTTTTAATTGATTTGATTTTTATTTAATTAATTTTCTATGTGCCAATCATTAATTCAATCCCAAGTTATAAATACAACTATAAACTTCCTCTCAGTGAAGTCAGATATTTCAGGTTGTCTTTTAGTTCAGTTTTTTTAATTAAACAAGTTCCCTCCTAGACCCTGCATCCTCTCTTTTGTTCCTAGATTGCTCTCTACATCTGCTACACAGTTACTGTCATGGAACTTTTTTAAACCATCATCCTAGGAAATCCTTTTTTCTGTTTCTTAGATTGGAACTCCCAATTCCTTTTCTCTTCCTTCATGTATTCCTCCATTTTTGTGAGTTTATCTAGCAGGAGATTTCCAAGAAAGCAGTAAAGGGGGGCAAAAATTTCTGAGATCTACTTCTACCTTTATACTTAGTTGGTAATTTTGTTGGACATAGAATTCTAGGTTGAAAATCATTTTCCAGAATTTTGAAGACGTTGCTCTATTGTTTTCTATTTTTTTATTGCTGTTGCGAAGTCTGATGCTTTTCTTACTCCTGATCCTTCAAATGTTACCTGTTTCTTTTCTGGAAGCTTTATTATCTCTTCTTTATTTCTGAAACTTCAAGGATATGCCTTGGTGTAATTTGGGCATTTCATGGGTTCTTGGAATCTAGAATCTCGTGTCTTTCAGTTCTAGAAAGTTCCTTGTGTTATGTACTTACATTTTCCTTTTCACTCTATTTTCTCTTCACTTTTAGGAACTCCTATTAAATGTTATCACTTCTAATTTGATCCTCCAGTTTCCTTATCTTATAGTTCTTACTTTCCATCTTTTTCTTTTTGTTCTGTTTCTAGATTTCCTCAACTTTAGTTCTAGCCCTTTTTTCTTTTAATGCAGTTTGATTGAGCTATTGTGGTAGTTAGATTCAGGTGTCAGCTTGGCCAGGTGAAGACACCTAGTTCTGTTGCTGTGGCCATGAGCCAATGATACCTGAACCTCATCTGTTGCTGATTACATTTGCAGTCGGCTAGGAGGCATGCCTGCTATAATGAATGATGTTTGATTTAATTGGCTGGTGCTTAAATGACAGACCCTAGCGTAGCACAGCCCAAGCAGCTCAGCATACCTCATCTCAGCACTTGCAGCTCAGCCCAGGCCTTTGGAGATGCAGAAAGAAATCACCCCAGGGAAAGTCGTTGGAACCCAGAGGCCTGGAGAGAAGGCCAACAGAGATCACCCTATGCCTTCCCGTGTAAGAAAGAACCTTAGTTGAAAGCTGCCTTTCCTCTGAAGAACTAACAAAATGAATCCCCTTTTATTAGAAGCCAATCCGTCTCTGGTGTGTTACATTCTGGCAGTAGCAGACTAGAACAGCCCACCCACCATACACACCATCCAAAGTGTACAAACATTGGCTCACAGTACCAGCACATAGTTGTATATACACCCCATGATCAATTTTAGAATGTTTTCATTACTCCAGAAAAACCATAAAAGTGAAAAATATTTAAGTAGGGCATAAGGGGATATGGGGGTATTTGGTTATCTTTTTCAGTTCTAACCCCTTTGTTGAACATTTTATTGCTTCTGTTATATTTTTCATTTCACTATAACAGTTATTTTCTATTTTCTCAGTATTCCTTTTTTTTAAATATAACATGTTTTTGTTTCAGATATACTATATCTTCTCTGACATCTCCAGGTGGATTAATTTTAGTGTTGGGGGGGTGTTTAGTTTGATTTTAAAGTTCTCTTCTATTCACAGCTTTATCTACTCCTTGAGCATTTGCTTATTCTGCATCCCCCAACCCCAACACCTTTCTTCACATCCTAATGATCCTTGGCGGTCCAGTATCTGTACAAGGGAGGAACTGCAGCTATTGGGAGGCTTTCTGTGCATCTGCAGAATTACTACTTGGTAGATCTTGAAGTGGGTGAGAGTAGGAGCCCTGTTTTGTTGGGGGAATTGGCCTCAGTTATCAGAATCTTTAGGTGCCTTATTTTGGGCCTCTTAGTTTCCTGGAAAGGAATCCTCCGAGATTATAAGCCAGGGTGTTGTGTTGGAAACCATGTAAGGGCTAGAGCTTTGACTGTTGAGTCAAAATCCCCTCTTCTCAGCTGTGCTTGGGGTTCAGGAGTCCGGAAACTTCTAGTTCAGCATCCTCAGAGAGTAAGCTTCCTTCCTGCTACTGGAGTGGTATAGAGGTCATCACCTTGCTGTGCTTGCTGGAGGAGCGGTTATTGTGGTTTTACTGCTTTTATACAAATTTTTAACTCAGTTTCTCTTTTTAATCTACTTCACACCATGGATCAGTAATACTTATTGCCTCCAGTATCTGAGTCTTTCTAGTGCCCTGTAATAACAACAACAATAGATATACGTATAACACTTTGTATACATTGAATCACTTAGTCTTGTGAAGTAGGTGCTATCATTATTACCATTAAAAAAGTAAATTGAGACACTGAAAGGTCAGGTACCTGCCTAAAGTGTCACAGCAGGAAAGTGGTAGACTCAGGATTTGAATTGAAGCACTCTGCCTTGAATCCTGCACTGCCTTTCAGAACACACCAGCTGGCTTCATATTGGTTACCCCATTTGTGCAAGCAGTTAACCTTCTCTGCTCTGCTGAATCAGTTACTACTGTTGACTTCCTGTCTTCCAAAATTTTGTTGATGCTTATCTGCTTCATGCTTTATCTCCCATTCTCTGTCTCTGTATTTATACGTGTTATATTATTTCACTGTCTTTGGGAACAGAAGAAACAGAAATAAATACTTGGTACAATGTACATTTTAAACAAAAATTTCTCAAAATTCTTAAATGTCGTCACTGTTTATGTCTTTTGTTGTTTTTTTTTTTTCCTAATACCTCCATGACTTATTTATGCTTCATATTGTGCTCAGGTTGCCGGACAGGAGAAGCAAAACTGACAAAAGGATTTAATCTAGCTGCCCGATTCATCATCCACACAGTGGGACCTAAGTACAAGAGCCGCTATCGCACAGCAGCTGAAAGTTCCCTGTACAGCTGCTACAGAAACGTACTTCAGCTGGCAAAGTAAGGCTTACTCAGTTCCTGGACATAGCATGCCATACGTTGTGAAAAGCTGGGTTTTAGAGATGAAGCCTAGCTATAGAAATCAGATTTTGAGGAACTTGGATAATTTAGGGGGACACTGGAGTTAGAATTCTCTTTTCAAACTTAGCGAGATAAATGGATTAGATCTGTGTGGCTTGACAATTTCAGCCTATTTTATTTTACTCAGTCTTTTACTTGGAATATATAGCCCAAAAAATGGTGTGACTAAATTATATATAAATGTAATTCTTAGATCATATAATTGGGATAATATATTAAATTGTGGAGGAGAGAGAAGGAGAGGCTGAGCTGCATTTTGAAATTAGTTACGTATTATATATGTATTGTGAATGTTTATAGTATGTATTTTGTGTTTTCTGTTTGCAGAGAACAGTCAATGTCTTCTGTTGGATTCTGTGTCATCAATTCTGCAAAACGAGGTTATCCTTTAGAGGATGCAACACACATTGCACTTCGTAAGTATTACTGGAAAGCTATACATAAATTTGAGTCTTAAAATTTTATTTATCACTTGTTGAATAGTTATAGCAAGGGAAGACTCATTGACTAACTTATCATGGCACCCTGGATAGAACTTTCTTTTGACATGTTGCAAGGCTCTCAGTTCACTTTCTTGGGTTGATATTTTTATCTACTTGAATAAGGACTTACCATGACTTGCCTATTAAATTTTAAGATGATATCAAGTATCTTGAGGGAAAAAAAAACGAAGCTGGAGGTCTCGCGCTGCCTGACTTTAAGGCATATTATGAAGCCACAGTGGTCAAAACAGCATGGTACTGGCATAAAGATAGATATATTGACCAACGGTATCGAATAGAGTGTTCAGATATAGACCCTCTCATCTATGGACATTTGATCTTTGATAAGGCAGTCAAGCCAACTCACCTGGGACAGAACAGTCTCTTCAATAAATGGTGCCTAGAGAACTGGATATCCATATGCAAAAGAATGAAAGAGGACCCGTATCTCACACCGTATTCAAAAGTTAACTCAAAATGGATCAAAGATCTAAACATTAGGTCTAAGACCATAAAACAGGTAGAGGAAAATGTAGGGAGATATCTTATAAATCTTATAACTGGAGGTGGTTTTATGGACCTTACACCTAAAGCAAGAGCACTGAAGAAAGAAAGAAAGAAATGGGAGCTCCTCAAAATTAAACACTTTTGTGCATCAAAGAACTTCATCAAGAAAGTAAAAAGACAGCCTACACATTGGGAGACAATGTTTGGAAACAACATACCAGATAAAGATCTAGTATCCAGAATTTATAAAGAGATTATTCAACTCAACAACAAAAAGATAGCCACTCCAATTACAAAATGGGAAAAAAACTTGAACAGGCACTTCTCAGAAGAGAAAATACAAATGGCCAAAAGACACATGAAGAGATGCTCAACTTCCCTGGCCGTTAGAGAAATGCAAATCAAAACCACAATGAGATATCTCACACCCACCAGAATGGCCATTATCAACAAAACAGAAGATGACAAGTGCTGGAGAGGATGTGGAGAAAGAGGCACACTTATTCACTGTTGTGGGAATGTCAAATGGTGCAACCGCTGTGGAAGGCAGTTTGGCGGTTCCTCAAAAAGCTGAATATAGAATTGCCATATGACCCAGCAATACCGCTGCTAGGTATCTACTCAGAGGACTTAAGGGCAAAGACACAAATGGACACTTGCACACCAGTGTTTATAGCAGCATTATTTACGATTACAAAGAGATGGAAACAGCCAAAATGTCCATCAGCAGACGAGTGGCTAAACAAACTATGGTATACACATACGATGGAATATTATGCAGCTTTAAGACAGAATAAACTTATGAAGTATGTAACAACATGGATGGACCTTGAGAACATTATGCTGAGTGAGACTAGCCAAAAACTAAAGGACAAATACTGTATGGTCTCACTGATATGAACTGACATTAGTGAATAAACTTGGAATATGTCATTGGTAACAAAAGAGGCTCTCTTGGGGGTGACTCTTAGGCCTAAATTTTAAGTAGATTTGACCTATTCTTTGTGGAGTTAAGTTTCATATGAACAAACCCCATCAGGAGATAAAAATAGGGTAAGATATTGGGTAATCGGAGCTGAAGGGATACAGGCTGTGCAACAGGACTGGATACAAAACTCAGAAATGGACAGCACAATACTATCTAACTGTAGTATAATTATGTTAAAACACTGAATGAAGCTGCATGTGAGAATGATAGAGGGAGGAGGACTGGGGATATAAATGAAATCAGAAAGAAAGATGTTAAAGATTGAGATGGTATAATCTAGGAATGCCTAGAGTATATAACAGTAGTGAAATGTACAATGTACAAATTTTTAAAATGTTTTTGCATGAGGAAGAATAAAGGAATGTTGTTATTGCAGGGTGCTGAAAATAGATGGTAATTAATATTTTAAAATGTCACCTTATGTGTGAGACTAAAGCAAAAAATGTTTATTTGTTTCAAAATTTATATTTTGACTAGAGCATTTCCTAATATAACTTATGTAGATAGTTTGATTGAACACCATAAGTACTTGGAATCTCAGGTAGGACATGAGATTTTGTTGGTTTGTCCAGAGTGATGCCCCAATGAATCCCAGAGTGATTTGATCAGTGAGTGGAAAAGTATTTGCAAGCCCCCTTCGGGGAATGGTGAGAGCGGGGAGAAATTCAACTTTCCCAAGTCGAATTCTTGATATTCTCGCAAGCAGTGTGGACAACCAAAGCTATAGGCTGAGCCCCCAGTCTTGGGGTTTGTTCATGTGAAACTTAACCCCACAAAGGATAGGTCAAGTCTACTTAAAATTTAGGCCTAAGAGTCACCCCCAAGAGAGCCTCTTTTGTTGCTCAGATGTGGCCTCTCCCTCCAGCCAACATGACGAGCAGTCTCACCACCCTCCCCCTCTCTACGTGGAACATGACTCCCAGGAGTGTGGACCTTCCTGGCAACGTGGGACAGAAATCCTGGAATGAGCTGAGACTCAGCATCAAGGGACTGAGAAAAACCCTAGAATGAGCTGAGAATTAACATCGAGGGATTGAGAGAACCTTCTCGACCAAAAGGGGGAAGAGTGAAATGAGACTAAGTGTCAATGGCTGAGAGATTCCAAACAGAATTGAGAGGTTATCCTGGAGGTTATTCTTATGCATTAAATAGGTATCACCTTATTTTATTGTTCAAGATGTAGTGGAGAGGCTGGAGGGAACTGCCTGAAGATGTAGTGCTGTGTTCCAGTAGCCATGTTTCTTGATGATGATTGAACAATGATATAGCTTTCACAATGTGACTCTGTGAATGTGAAAACCTTGTCTGATGCTCCTTTTATCTACCATATCAACAAAAGAGTAGAACATATGGAAAAAAAAAAAATAATAAGGGGAACAAATGTTAAAATAAATTTAGTTTGAAATGCTAGTGGTAAATGAAAGCGAGGGGTAAGGGGTATGGTATGTATAACTTTTTTCTCTGTTATCGTTTTATTTCTTTTTCTGTTGTCTTTTTATTTCTTTTTCTAAATCGATGCAAATGTTCTAAGAAATGATGAGTATGCAACTGTGTGATGATATTAAGAATTATTGATTATATGCGTAGAATGAAATGATATCTTATTTTGTTTGTCTGTTGTTAATTTTTTTTAATTAATAAAAAAATTTATATCAAGCTGGGAAGTATGGCCCGTGAATTGAGTAGTTGAATCAGAATTCATAGTCTTAGCAGGCTATAATAATGAATCAAAATAGATTAATAACCTCACCTATGTTTAGCACTTTGCAGCTTAAACAGCAGCTTTCCTGTGTGGTATTTAAATATACGACTCCACATTGAGGTTAAAAAAGACTTGAGCCAAATGTGATATGTATATATGATGTATAAAATTAGTGCTCAGTTCAAGAGAGTCTATAATCTCATTCTATTATGTGTAGGTTTAGACTGCATCTAGAGTTTTGTATATAGTTCTGGGTGTCATATATCATGAGATACTGCAAACTGGGAAACAAATAGTTTGAAACATCAGAAGTGTTTTTCCCAAAGAGGAGCATGCTTTTATCAAATATGGTGCCTGTCTTCAAATATCTGAAGGAGTTTAGGTTTCATGTTAAACCTGTTTTTTTAGAGCAAGAGTCCTTAATCTCTCTGGGACTCATCATAAACTACATTGAGCAGCTGATGAAAGAAAGCCATGGATCCGTTCCCCAGAAAAATATACATACATACTGCAATTCCATGCTATTTCAGGAAGTTCACAGATCTTCATAAGAACTATACATAAGAGCTCCAACTTTAGAAGGCAGGACTAAAACCAAGTTACAAGGGAAGTGATTTTGGTCCCATTTGAGATAGGACTGCCTGTAATAGAAAGGTATGCTTGTAGTGAACTTCTTGTCCCTGAGAACATAAATGCCCCTCTGTTGCAGGTATTATTGAAAACATTTCTCATTGGGAGAGAAACTATACTAGATAATCTGTACAATCTGTTTTTAAATCTCTGAAAATTAAACATGAGGCACTGAAAGTTTTAATATTCCTCCAAAATTCTTCCAGTATCATATTAGAATTTAGGATGAAAAATTGTTGAGTCTTAGATTGTCCTGTTTAGAAATAAGCTATTTTTTAAACTAAGGTAAGATTGTTTCTGCTCCAGGTTTTTATAGTAAATTTATACATTACTTTTATAGTTGCAGTTTAATTTCATAAAACTGTGAACTTCTCGAGGGCAGGAATTTGTCTTTTCATCTTTATGTTCCCAATACATTCATATATCAAAACTAATCGACATATGGTACTTGCTAAAGAAATGTGTATTAACTATAGGGGTAAATAAATTTCATTTAATTTTCTCAATAACCCTGTGTTTTAGGTTTTTTCATGTCCGTTTTACAAATAAAGAGGCCCAGGAGTTTATCATGTTCCCAAGGTTATACTGACTTAGAAAATATATCCTGGCCTCCTGACTTCTAGGTCCACTAACCTGTCTAGGGCTAGAACTGATTCAGTAAAACACTACTGTGTTCACTACTGTGTTCACTACTGTTCACTACTGTGTTATAGGCTGCACGTTTTCTAAACAATGCCTCATCAAAACAACGTTCCTGCCTTATATCATTTCTCCTGCCATGGCTTTGAAGGTTCTGATAGTTTCTGATCCTATTTATCCCTTGCTCTTTCATCTCATAGCTTGAGGTAAACCTTCTTTTGTGTCTCTGATTCTTATTAACCTCATGTGGGTTCAAATTTAAAGAGACAGCAGTGAGTAAGGAGTCAGGAATAGTGACTTTTAGTCCCATATCTTCCAGGCAAACTCTACCGTTGTGGCCCCAGGTAAACCGTCTTCGAGCAGTTATTGGTAAGGGCAAGTAAAGTTCAGTAGTGGGGAAAAGGGACTTTGATGAGGCAATTTCTAGGGAAAAAGGATATGTGTAGCTTTTAAGGTAGGCAAGTTAACTTAGAATCCATAAGGCCCATCTGGTTTATTTCATCTTAAATCTACTAACATTACTGCATCTCATTAAGAAAAATGCAGATATCCACACATATAGACAATTAGTCCCTTTGCTCACCTGCTCTCTCAAGTACTTGGAAAACAAATGACTTGTATGCTTTTGTAGCATATATGGACCAAGAATAAATATAATCTAGCTCCAAGTCTTTAGTATTAAAGTCTTTCTTTCTTATTAAACTATTATAAAAATTTATTTCATTTGAAACCTAAGTAATATATTCTTGATAAATGTATCGAGACTTTTTATCTTTTTTTTCTTAGTTCATGAGCATGTAGTCTCCAGAAGAAGTCTAAAAGAAACATCTACATTGAAATAGATTTACCAGGTCATTTATTCATTCAACAAACATTTGAGTGTGACTAGTATATGCTAGACCCTGTGCTGTAAACAAGAGGATATAGTAGTGAGGAAAAAAGATGACAGTGTTTGTCCTTATTGATTTTCAGGGGAATTTTAATATCCTAAATATTATTCTCACCATTCTTAATTTTGGAGAATTACTTTTCTAAATGAAACCTGCTGATGAGACTCAATTTGGTTACTATTTGGAAATGTATTTTATCTTCTGAAAGAAATCCCACAATTATATACTGAGGAACTGTCTATTATGTATGAACTTTATTTGCCATCCAAGTAAAGAGCATAAAAGAAAATCTCTTTCTGAGAGTTCATTTTTAAAAAGTTACTAAAGCAGAATAAAGGGGAAAAGCTCATCGGGAAAGTTATGAATGTTGGTCCAGACCTTCAACTAATGGTTCTGCCGTGTTAGGATCTCAAGACCCAGTGATGGAGTTAGGCAGTCAGTATGCGGATAATGTGAGCCATAAAATGTCCATTCAGTTACCAGTTACTTTGGAATGAGTTCTTGTCATATAATTAAGGTGCATTAGGCCCTGAAATATTAATGCAAAATATATTTGGCCTTCAAAAACCTCACAATTAAGCTATAAAATGTTGTGAGAAATTCACTGATAAAGGGATATTCAAAAGGTTATAGGAGCACAAGAAAGAATAGAGTTCTTCTCATAGGAGATGGCTTCCAACTTGGTCTTGAAAAGTGAGTCGGCATTCACTCTTAAGAAAAGAGAATGCAGAGGTGAGTAAATATTCTAGACACAGTTTACCATGTAAGGAGGGGTAGGGAGTATAAAAGTGAGTGGCAGATTTCTGAGTGCAGCGAAGAAGCTGGATTGGTTAAAGCTGAAGGTATGTGGGAGAAAGGTTGGGAAATAGGTCTAAAGGGAAGATCAGAGAGCTGGTTGGTTGAAGCATAGTGTAGAGAGCCATGCTGGGGACTTTGAATCTTAACCATTAGTATTTAGTATGAAGGGTAACAAAGGAAGATAATTCAGGGAGCAGTGAATATATAGACTTGGAAAAAGAGAAACAAGGAGAGCAGTTAAGAGCATATTACCAAAGTCTGTGTGAGAATTGAGAGCCTGTAACAAGGCAACTGTTATATAAAAGGAGTAGATGTTAAAAATATTAGTAGTAGAATTAATTGGCCATAGTAATCAATTGGAAATGTAGGATGAAGAAAGTATCAAAGAAAGTTCAAGATTCTAGATTGGGTGACAGGTTAGGTGTTGCTATGTAACAGAAGTAAGGAATACAGATAAATGAACAGGTTTGGGGGTGAGGAGATGGGGTTCAGCTTTGGACCTGTTGTGGTCAGGTTTGGACCCATTGCATTTGAGGTCTCTGAATTATTTGGGCAGATATGGTCAACAGCCAGTAGGGAATTCAGGGCTTTTATTTAGGAAATAGAATATAAAGATTTGTGAGCCATCAACATTTCAGCTAGTTCATAACCAGCAAATTATTATACTAAGGAGAATATGTGCATCAAGAAATGGAAAGACACTTGTGCTAGTTCATTCTGGCCAAAGAGAGGATAAGGGAGAACTGTCTTGAGTTAGCATCTCCTATGGCCAGACACTGTTCTAGGTGCTGGAAAAACAGCCGTGAATGAAATAAAATCCTGCCATTGTGGAGTTTCACTCTAGGGTACAGGAGTAGGAGACTGGGAGAACAGACAATAAACAGACTCCATAAGTGGTCCACAGTAAGGTGCTCTGGAGGGAAACAAATCAGGGAGTGGTTTTTGTATAGTACAGACTGAGCAGGCTCCACTGATAAAGTGTCAATGAACAGGGGTTTGAATGAAATGAGAGAGCAGTCCATTATAAAAATAAAAGTCTAAAGAATTTCTCTTTACATATAAAGAATTTCTTATTTATTGAATAATTGTTCTGTTCTTTTCCTTAGGCACTGTAAGACGATTCCTAGAGATTCATGGGGAGACCATTGAAAAAGTTGTATTTGCTGTCTCTGAACTTGAAGAGGTATTTTGCTAATTGCATTATTTAAATCTTATTTTTAGTTGTTTTCTTTTGTCCAACCATTATTTACTGACTTTCCAGCAGATAAATCCTAATTATCTACGAATATTTGGCAGTGGGACTTAACTGTAATTCATTGAAAAATGACTCTTTATTAGACTATAAATAAATCACGGAGGAACATTTGTTCATATTTTCACTGCTAAACTATTTCTTCCAGTGAAATCTTCCAAATTGCAGTTGTTCTGCTTTGTTCCCTGTGCTAGCATTGCCTCAAAGCATTGCCTCCTAAGCACAGGACGCCTGGGAAAACTACTGCTGTGCTGGAAAACTGTGATGTCTACCTGACCTGGAAACAGATGCCATCCTAGCGTAGTACTGGCACTGAGAAAGTTAGGAGATTTATATGTTTTGTTTTCTGTTGTACATAGTTAGATTTATTATGTTTCTGTTGAATTTGGACCTGTTTTAGAAAGTAGTTCTTTATTTTTAGCCTATTAAGCTATATTTAGATTTAATGAGCACTGTCCATTTCAACTTCTGTTATTTCCCAGTTTTGTGGGTAAGTTACATAATCTCTCTGTGCTTTGATAAAATAAGAATACTAGTAGTACCTATATCATAGGATTTTTATGATAATTAAATGAATTTATATGTGTGACCTATTATTTTAGTTTGCTAAGGCTGGGACAAAATGTAATATACCACAAATGGGTTGGCTTTTACAATGGGGATTTATTAACTTACAAGCTTACAGTTCTTAGCTGTGAAAATGTCCAAATCAAGGCATCAACAGTGGTGCTCTCTCCCTGAAGACTGGCTACTGGCAGTCCTTGGCTCCTCTGTCACATGTCTAGACTCATGGCAATGACTGCTCGGCTCTCTCTTTTCTCCTGGGTTTCATTGCTTCCAGCTTTTACTATTATTATTATTATTTTTATTTATTTCTTTTTTTACATGGGCAGGCACCAGGAATCAAACCCGGATCCTCTGGCATGGCAGGCGAGCATTCTTGCCTGCTCAGCCGCCGTGGCCCGCCCTGCTTCCAGCTTTTAGCTTCAGTGGCTTCCTCTCTGTTTCTGTGCACCCTTCTCTCTCAGTTGCTCTGGCTTTTCTCTCTCAGCTTCTGTGAATTTCATCTCTTATAAATGACTCCAGTAAGAGAATTATGAACCACCTGGAACATGCCTCATCTGAAATAACCTAATGAAAGGTTTACATCCACAGGAATGGATTAGCTTTAAGAACATGATCTTTTCTGGGATACATACAGCTCCAAGCCATCGTGTGTATCCATTCCAAATATGAAATACTTTTGAATTTGCTGAAAAAAGTCACATTTACTGTGGTCTCCAGTTCCTCTTATTTGATCTGATTTATCTATTCTTTCTGAAAATTAAGTGCCTAGCATGTGTCAGGTTTATAATACTAAATTCGGGGTATACACCAATGAATAAATCCTCAAGGAGCCTATAGTCTGTTGGTGAAGACAGACAATTCAGATAAATTATGATAATTGTGATAAGTGTAGTGATAAAGGTATAGAAAAGCTGGGGTTAGGAAATACTTTCTATGTGAGTCTTTATAGGATAAATGAGATTTTCCAGTGGAAGAGCAAGTGGCAATATTTATTCCAAGCATGAGAAAAGGCACGTAAATAACAACTAGCATAAAGTATATCATGTTGATGCATAAAATGTGAAGTTGGGAGTACAAAAATGAAAATGAGGCAGGAACAGGATTGTGCAAAGCCTTGTTTTACATGCTATAGAACTTAGATTTTATCTATTATGCAACCAAGAGACATAGAACACTTTTTTGTTTGATTTTTTTTTGAAGAAGTCTGATGCTTTATTGGAATTCCTCCCAATGCCATAAAAAATATTAAAAATATATTTAATGTAAGTTTAGAATCAAGGTAGCCTGAAGTTAGTGATAGGTGTTTTAGGAATTTCCATCTTTAGTGTAAGACCAGGATAAATCACTTGTTTGTAGTTAGTCTTAGTTTGCCAGGGATGCTGTGACAGTGTTGGCTTAAACGACAGAAATTTCTCTCACTGTTGTGGAGGCTAGAAATCCTAATTCAAGGTATCAGCAAAGCCATGCTTCCTCTTAGTAGGGGGAAGAATCCATTTTTTGCCTTTCCCCTGGCTTCTGTGGAGGCGGTTGGGCAATCCATGGCACTCCTTGACTTGTGGCAGCACAACTCGATCTCTGCCTCAGTCACATGGCTGTCCCTCTTGGTCTCTCTATCTCACCATCTCTTCTTTTCTTTTTTTTTTTCTTGTGAAAATAACACATATACAAAAACAGTAAATATCCAAGCATATTTTAACAAGTAGTTATAGAACAGATTTTAAAGTTTGGTATGGATTACAGTTCCACAATTTTTTGTTGTTGTTGTGTTTTGGTTTGTTTTTTTTTTTTTTCCCAGCTGCTCCAGGACACTGGAGACCAAAAGAAATATCAGTTTAATGATTCAGTAGTCATATTCATTTGTTAAAATCCTGTCTTCTCTGTTATACTCCTCTTTCTCTATTTTTCTTTTTTGTGAAAAATAACATATGTACAAAAAAGCAATAAATTTCAAAGCACATCACAACAATTAGTTGTAGAACAGACTTCAGAGTTTGATATGGGTTACAGTTCCACAATTTTAGGTTTTTATTTCTAGCTGCCCTAAGATACTGGTGACTAAAAGAAATACCAGTATAGTGATTCAGTACTCAGACTCACTTGTTAAACCCTACCTTCTCTGTGTAACTCCACCATCAGCTTTGGTCTTTCTCCCACGTAGCATTTGGGCTATGCTCAGTCTAACTTCTTCATGCTCGACGGGGCTGTCAGTAAAGTGGGATGGGGGATGGAACTAGTTGATATTCTGGAGAGACTGGCCCCTCTGCATTTCAGAAAATAGAAGAATTGTAAGCAAAGGATGTGTCTAATTGGTATTTTGTCTATGTGGAAGATAGTTTGGAAGGAGAAAAACTGACAGCAAGAAAAGAAATAAGAGGTTGTTGCCCTCTTTTGTTGCTCAGCTCTGGCCTCTTTCTCTCTAAGCCGACACAGCCAGCAAACTCACTGTCCTCCCCCTCTACCTGGGACATGACTCCCAAGGGTGTAAACCTCCCTGGTTGCATGGAACAGAAATCTTAGGATGAGCTGGGATTCAGCATCAAGGGATTCAGAAAACCTCGACCAAAAGGGGGAAGAGAGAAATGAGACAAAAAATGTCAATGACTCAGAGATTTCAAACAGAATTGAGAGGATATCTTGGAGGTTATTCTTACACATTATGTAGATATCCCCTTTTTAGTTTATGGTGTGTTAGAGAGGGTAGAGGGAAGTACCTGAAACTGTAGAGCTGTGTTCCAGTAGCCGTGTTTCTTAAAGATCATTGTATAATGATATAACTTTCACAGTGTGGACTGTGTGATTATGAAAACCTTACATCTGATGCTCCTTATATCTATGGTATGGACAGATGAGTAAAAAACATGGATAAGAAATAAATAAATAGTAGGGGGAACAAAGGTTAAAATAAATTGAGTAGATTGAAATATTAGTGGTCAGTGAGAGGGAGGGAGGGGTAAGAGGTATGACATGTATGAGTTTTTTCTTTTTTATTTCTTTTGCTGGAGAGATGCAAATGTTCAAAAAAATGGTCATGGTGATGAATACATAACTATGTGATGATGTGAGCCATTGATTGTAACCAGGTCAAGAATGTTTGTATGTTTGGAAAAAAAGGCAGTGGAGCCCAGGATCAAAGAACCAACAGATGCAAGCCACATGCCTTCCCAGCTGATAGAGTTGTTCTGGACAGTATCAGCCTTTCCTAAGTGATACCCTCTTGTTGGTGCCTTAACTTGGACGTTTTCACTGCCTTCAAACTGTAGACTTGTAACTTTTAAATTCCCGCTTTAAAAGTAAAAAAAAAAAAAAAGGAGGTGGTTGCCTTACTCCAAATGAGAAGTGGTCAGTGTTGGAGTTGAAATTTTCCTTTCAGTGAAGGCAGGAACCTCATCGGTGGGCATGGCCCGCAGAGGGTGCCTGTTGCTGTTGTCGCCCACCAGTGTGATCACAGTGTGGCTGTTTACATGATCCTGCAGTCCCTTCACCTTGCACTCCATGTTCTCATGCATCAGGTGGTTAGCAATGTACCGCAGCAGTACACCCACTGCTCCATGACGGTGGGCAGAGGTGATGATATAGAACGCTTGGCCTGCTGGGTCCCCAGTCTGCATCTTGATGTTCTTGCTGTCCATCTGGATGCTGCAGGTGGTAAACTCCATGCCGATGTGCGCTTGCTCCCCCAGTTGAACTTGTGGTTGAAGTGCCATAGCAGGTTGCTCTTTCCCACACCTGAGTCCCTGAGGAACACAACTTTGATTGTCCCTGGTCTCCATTGTCCTGGTGCTTCTGGCAAATCAGTGACTCTGCCTTTTTTCAATAATTTTTAATTCTTCTGTTTTAGTTTGTTAAGCTGCTGGAATGCAATATATCGTAAATAGAACAGCTTTTAAAGAGCAGATTTATTAAGTTGCAAGTTTACAGTTCTAAGGCCATGAATGTGTCCAAATTAAGGCACCAACAAGAGGCTACCTTCACTCAAGAAAGGCTGATGCCAGAGCACCTCTGTCAGCTGGGAAGGCACATGTCTGGTGTCTCCTAGCTTTCTCTCTGGCTTATCGTTTCATAAGGATTCTCTAGGGATGTTTTCCCTCTGCATCTCCAAAGACCTTTGACTGTGGGGGTTCTGTTGGCTCTGAAACTTTTTTCCAAAGTGGTTCCCTCTTAAAAGACTCCGGTAAGCAACCCCACCTTGAATGGGTGGAGACACACCTTCATGAACACCATTTAATCAGCATTACCACCCACAGATGGGCGGGTCACATCTGCATGGAAACAATAAAAATGATCCCACCTAGCAATGTTGAATAAGGATTAAAGAGCATGACTTTTCTGGGCATATGACAGTCTCAGACCCACACATCTTCTGATAATTCTGAAATGTCTTCTTTTGTTAGTTGTCTTCTCTTTGCTATTATGGCTGAAAATGAAAAATTCTGCATTCTCAACTCTGTTCAATGAAATTTGAAAACAGACTACACACAAGGAAGGAAAACTACAGATCAATGTTCCTTATGAATAGAGATGCAGAAGTCCTTAACAAAATATTAGCAAACCAAATTCAGTAACATAGAAAAAAGATTATACACCATCATAAGGTAGAATTTACCCCAGAAATGCAAAGTTGGTTCCAAATAGGAAGATCAATCAATGATAATAAACTATATAAATAGAGTAAAAGACAAAAGCAACATGATCATCTCAGTAGATGCAGAAAAGAAAAAGCTTTTAACAAAATGCCCTTTCATTATAAAAAATACTCAATAGACTTAAGATACAAGGGAACCTCCTCAACCAGAAGGCAGTCTATGAAAAATCCTCAGCTAAAATCACACTTCTGAGTGAAAGGCTAAACACTTTCCTAAATTCACTCAAATTTAGAAACAAGACAAGGATGTCTGCTCTAGCCACTTCTATTCAGTTCATATTGGAAGTTCTAGCCCAGGCAATTAGGCAAGAAAAGGAAATAGAAGGCATTTAGATTGGAAAGGAAGAAGTAACACTCTCTCTATTCACAGGTAGTGTGATCATATATATATATAAAATCCTAAGGAATCCAGAAAAAAACTATTAGAATAAAAGAGGTCAGCAAGGTTGAGAATACAAGATTAATGTTAAAAAATAAATAAATTGTACTGCTATAAACAACCTTAAAATTAAGAAAATGATTCTACTCAGAATAGCATCAAAAAGAGTTAAATATTTAGGAATAAATGTAACAAAAGAACTGTAAGATCTGTACATTGAAAACTACAAAACATCACTGAAACAAATTAAAGAAGACAAATAAATGGAAAGATATCCCATGTTCATGGATTGGAAGACTTAATTTTGTCAAGTTGACAGTATTCCCCAAGTTGCTGTACAGATTCAGTGCAATCTCTGTCAAACTCCTAACTGGCTCTTTTTGGAGAAGGTTAATTCTAAAGCACATATGAGTATGCAAGAGCACAAGAATAATGAAGATACTCTTGAAAATGAAGAACAAAAGGTGGAATACTCAATGCTTGCCAATTTCAGAACTTAACAGACAAAATTACAGTAATCAAGACAGTGGTACTGGCATAAGGAAAGATATATTGATCAGTGGATAAAATTGAGAGTCCACCCATACATTTATGGTTAATTTTTTGTGCTCATTTTGTTTTGTTTTAATTGTGGTAAACAACACAGAACATGAAATTATTTAACCGTTTGTAAGTGGACAGTTCTGTGACATTAGGTGCATTGACAATATTATGTAACTTTCACCACTATTCCAGACTATTTTCATCATCCCAAACCTGAACACATACCTATTAGGCAGTAACTCCTTCCCCCATACGCTTGCCGCATCCCCAATAAGCACTATTCTTCTTCCTTTCTTTTTGAATTTGCTCATTCTGAGTATTTCATAACAGAAATCATGTATTATTTCTCCTCTCGGGTCTAGCTTATTTCACTCAACAAGATGTCTTCAAAAACCTTCCCTGTTGTAGCAGATGCTGTCACCTCATTTGTTCTTATGACTGAACAACCCTCTATTATATGAATATACCACATTTTGTTTATCCATTCGTGTGTTAAAAAATGTAAAATGTTATAGCTACTTTGGAAAACAGTTTGGCTGTTTCTCAAAAAGTTAAATTTAGAGTTACCATGTAATTGAGCAGTTCTACTCTTAGGCATATACACAAGAGAATTGAAAACATATGTCCCCGCAAAAATTTGCACAAAAATATTCATAGCATTGTCGTTTATGGTAGTCAAAAAGTGGGAGCATTTGTGATAATCCAGATGTCCCTCACCTGATGACTAGATAAACAAATGTGGTATATTCATAAAATGAAATATTATCCAGCCATAAAAATGAAATGAGATACTGGATGTACCTTGAAAATGTGCTAAGTAAAAGAAGCCCACATATTGTATTCCGTTTATATGCAATGTCAAAATATGTAAATCTATCGAGACAGAAAGTAGATAAGTGGTTGACAGGGGAAGGGGGAAATAGGGAATGATGGCTGATAGATACAGGGTTTCTTGTTAGGATGGTAAAAATATTCTGAAATTAGATATTGGTAATGACTGCACAACTTTGCTAAACAGCACTGAATTGTATACTTTGAAACGATGATTTTATGGTTTGTGAATTGTATCTCAGTTAGAAAAAAAAGACTACAAAGATGGTTATCTCCTGTGTTCTTTAGTACATACTTGAGAGATGATGTCAGTACTTTGAGCAACACAGAAGACTGACGGGCAATGATGTATTGCATGACCTCGTTGTCCTAGGCAATTCCAACGTTCTCCCAAAATATTTTACTTTTATCATTTTTAGTATAGTTGTTAATATTGATGAGTAATGATGAAATAATTTATAGGGTTATGAAATCACAAAATGTTTCAAGTTATAAGAAAATGAAATCACTAAAATACTATAATGTATCGTGTAAATGGGTACAGTGGACCAACCCATGAGGAATATATAAGATAGAATGTGTTTTATTCTTTTTGTTTTTCAAGTAAAGCTTATCTTTATTCTTTAAAAAACCTTTAAGAAGGAGTAAAAGTCTTGAACTAGTAGTCCTTCACAAATAATTGTAACTGTTAAAAAATAATGCTTAGGGCAAGCCATGGTGGCTCAGCAGGCAGAGTTCTTGCTGGCCATGCCAGAGATCTGGGTTCAATTCCCGGTGCCTGCCCATGTGAAAAAAATAATAATAATAATGCTTAGAATTTAAACCTGGATCCAGTGGACACTGAGGGTTAAGGAGATATGTAAACATCTGAGCTGAGTCTTGAGAGGCATCTATCCTTAATAAAGTGAAGTAGGAAATGGGGACATGAGTAGAGAGACTTATGAATCACAGGTTCAGTGTTTTGGAATTACCAGGACAGGAATCACATGCAACCTCAGTGGTAACAATATCCTGATGTTTGCCACAATAGCTGATTAAGGTGCCCACACATCTAGCCTAAACTCAGATGTGCTAAGTTCTTTATTCTTCATGAAGGCTGTCGTGACAGTGTATGGAGAAGTACTCGGCACTGCTCATGTCTGCTTTGAAGGATTTAATTCATTATTTCTCACACAATGTCTTGCTTTTCTGCCACAGGCTGTCTACCAAAAGCTGCTACCTCTGTATTTCCCAAGGTCACTGAAAGAAGAAAGTCTGTTACTGCCATACCTTCCTGCAGATATCGGAAATGCAGAAGGGGAGCCTGTGGTGCCTGAGCGGCAGATCAGAATCAGTGAGAAACCTGGTGCTCCTGAAGGTAAGTTCTCCCTCTCTTAATTTCCCTTTTAAGGAAACAAAAGTACCAATAAAACACCAACCACCGAAGAAGTACAAAACCTTGCTTGACCTTTGAGGAGCTCTCTATTGGTATGACACTAAGATAAAGAACAGTTTTGAAGTTTTCAGAGTCCTATTCTTGTTAAGATAAATTCTGTAAGTTAAAAAGTCATATGTACTTACTCTTCATCAAGTTTGTGTTAAGAAGAGGGGATTCAGAGGTGAAAATAAAATTTTCACCTTCATAAGGCTTATGTACAGTATTATACAGGAGACTTTTGAGACAGTAGTCAAGTACATTCTTGTCTAAAATTTTGAACAACTTTAATAATATTCTCTAACAGCTTTGTTTAACATTAACGACAAGAAATCTGTAACCATTAATTTTATTTCTTTAGGTTCATACTGTATAGATAGAAGTAATGGGTGGAGCATGTTAGGATGAGAACCCTTCTAAATCAGTCCTGTGTAACAGCTTGTACTGATCTTTCCTGGCTACATGTGTAATTTCATAAATCCCTCTATGGAGGCATGCTTAACGAACTTCCTCTCTCTCTTACTGGAAAACTACATGAAAAAAGGAACTAAAGGATTACTTATTGCAACATTTGTGCTAAAAAATGTGATGTGGTTACCCCAAGCTCTGGAACTACAGGCTGGAAAGTAGATTGGGTGGGATGAACATCAGCTTAGAATATGTAGAAGGATGTTCAACTCCTTTTCATCACAAACTTAGACAACATAAATGTCAAGTGGCAAGGAATCAGAATTGGTGTACCATCACGAAATGTCTTTGAACTAAGCTTTGCTAGAGGAGCCTCTGTGCAGTTTGGGAAGCCTCCATTAGAGTAGAACCTTGAAATGTGTCCAGAGTCATTTGCAGATCCTTATGTTTATGACCACTACTATAGCATATACTTTTTCCTCCATTAAATACATTTAATATGACAGGATAGTGGACAGCAAAACCAGTCTGATATTGCAGTGTTCAACAGTAGAAACTAATGTGCTAGTCAAAGAGATTTCCTTCTATCTATCATTTCTAAAGAGTGTTTGATTTGCAGTCATCTCAAAAAAAATTGATAAATATGCTCCTCAGTGTTCATAAATATCAGTATAATGTTGAATCTTTTTAAATATACATGATCAGTTTTACTTGTGAATTTGAAGGAAAATTCATTAATGGGTACTTTTGGATGAAAGCAGGCTTTTCTAAGCTCTTAGCCTGTCATGGTTTAAGGGGCAGTGAAGGAAATGTGGATGGCTAACCAGATTGGGCTTCAAGTGGGGGCATTGCCTTGGGGTGTTCCTGGAGGACTAAGGTTTATTTTGTTTTGTTTCTTTTAATATATCTAGTAAGGTAGTAGGCACTGTACTCAGAGATGATCCATTCCAAATGAAAACTCAAAAGTCACACTCACTGTGATCATATGGATAAATCCAAATGTTAACTTGTTTTATAGTTAGAGCTATAACTCTCATGCACCAGAATGATTATGTTGTCATGACCAGTAGAGAAAATTATGCAAGAAACTAAATTATAATCTGAATATTTCTCAATCATTTGGGATCATACCCTGCTATTCTGGTCCATTCATCTTCCTTACCTACCAAAAGGGCTGGAGTTTTATGTACAGGTCAGGTTCTTCCTTAAATAATGCTGGATAAATGCTCCCAGACTTTTGTTGTTTATACTTCTCTTTTGTTAGATGCTGTGCAGTTAATCTACCTTTAAATGCAAATGCAATATAATTAAAGTAAATTATTATTTTTCTTGATGGTTATGTACTATAAAGTCACTGTGAACAATGAATTAAGGAATATTTGTGCTAGTTTGCTAGCTGCCAGAATCCAGTATACCAGAAACGGAATGGCTTTTAAAAAGGGGAATTTAATAAGTTGCTAATTTATAGTTCTAAGGCTGAGAAAATGTCCCAATTAAAGCAAGTCTATAGAAATGTCCCATCAAAGGCATCCAGGGAAACATACCTTGGTTCAAGAAGGCCAATGAAGGTCAGAGTTTCTCTCTCAAGTGAGAAGACACATGGTGAACACAGTCAGGGCTTCTCTCTCATCTGGAGGGCACATGGCGAACACGGCATCATCTGCTAGCTTCCTCTCCTGGCTTCCTGTTTCATGAAGCTCCCTGGGAGGCGTTTTCCTTCTTCATCTCCAAAGGTTGCTGACTGGTAGACTCTGCTTCTGATGGCTATGTCATTCTGCTTTGCTCTCTCTGAATCTCTTTCATTCTCCAAAATGTTTCCTCTTTTATAGGACTCCAGAAATTTATCAAGACCCACCCAAATGGGTGGAGATGTTGTCACCTAATCCAGTTTAACCACCACTCTTGATTAAGTCACATCTCCGGGGAGATGATCTGATTACAGTTTCAACATACAGTATTGAATAGGGATTATTCTGCCTTTTTGAAATGGGATTTTGATTAAAACATAACTTTTCTAGGGTCCATACATTCTTTCAAACCAGCACAATATTGAACCATTACCTCTAGGGGAAATGCAGGATTAGATTCCCAGGAACCACTGGTCACAGTGTTTCATCAACCAGTCAATATATAACCTTTTTTTGCATGGGTAGGCACGGGGAATCGAACCAGGTCTCCAGCATGGTGGCTGAGAACTCTGTCTGCTGAGCCATTGTGGCCCGCCCAATACATAAGCTTCTTTTATGCATGTTTCTGTTTAAAGACACCATAAATGTTTGATTTTCTCTAATTTGCATGACGTAATCCCCAAAGAAGTTCTTTGTTTCACCAGCCCTTTAGTGACTGCCTCAATTTAACACCATCTAGAAATAGTATCTTAAAGCAACATTTAACCTTAAATAAAACATAAATTTAAATATGTTTAATCATAAATTACATTGCTGGCAATCATTGAAGTTCATTGAATAAGGCATTGATTCGTTAATATTGAACTAAAGGTCAACAACACTATAATTCATTCTTGAATAAAGCATCTCTAATACATATTTTCTTCATAAGGCACATCACAACTTTCTTGCACTTGGGAACACTAGATAGCATTTCATCACTGTTTGGGGGGCATTTTACGAAGCAAAATCACCAATAAAAATACAAAAATGTGAAAAACGTGGCACAAAATGATATGGTGAAAACAACACATATTTATATTATGAGAGCTAAAACAGGAAGGCATTCCTGTGCATTGAGTGCATTGAGTGACTCAGATTTTTCCACACTCTGCATGTGTCTTCAAATGACTAAAAGCACTGCAAATATTGATTTTGCGGTTATAGATAAATTTTAATGAGTAGGCAGATCTGTGAATAATGAGGAGCAACTATAGTTCTATTTTTTTTGTTACACTCACATTCCACTCTTCCCTTCCTAACACCACATCCAAATCATGTTGATTTGATTTCACATATTCCCAAACTTTTGTTACACTTGGACAAGCAGTTTCTTTCATTATTTCAGTTCTACACAAATATCTAAATCCTATTACAGTTTCATCCTTAAAGAATAGCCTAAAGAATAGCTTTATTAGTTACCTCACATTCATCTCCGCTGCAGTATTCACTATTGATAGCACTTAACTGTCCAGTTTTTTGGAAAGCTCCCTGATATAACAATATTTATGTTACAGACAAACAAGAAGAGGAAGATGAAGGCCTGGGAGTTGATCTGTCTTTCATTGGCTCTCATGCTTTTGCTCGAATGGAAGGAGATATTGATAAGCAAAGAAGACTGATCCTACAGGGGCAGTTATCAGAAGCAACATTGCAGAAGCAGCATCAAAGAAAGTAAGGCAAACCTCTTAAACTGATAGATCCACGAGGAAATGAGAAACAAGGAACAAAACTTAAATCTGCTAAATGCATCTATCTATATGTTTATATACGTCTTCTAATTTATTCTTTTTTTTTATTAATTAAAAAAAGAATTAACAAAACAATTAGAAATCATTCCAATCTACATGTACAATCAGTAATTCTTAATAACATCACATAGTTGCATATTCATCATTTCTTAGTACATTTGCATCGATTTAGAAAAAGAAATAAAAAGACAACAGAATAAGAATTAAAACAATAATAGAAAGAAAAAAAACAAAAAAAACAAAAACAAAAAACCTATACCTCATATGCAGCTTCATTCAGTGTTTTAACATAATTGCATTACAATTGGGTAGTATTGTGCTGTCCATTTCTGACTTTTTATATCCAGTCCCGTTGTACAGTCTGTATCCCTTCATCTCCAATTATCCCTTCTCTTTTTTTTTTTTTTTTAATTAACGGAAAAAAAGAAATTAACCCAACATTTAGAGATCATACCATTCTACATATGCAATCATTAATTCTTAACATCATCACATAGATGCATGATCATCATTTCTTAGTACATTTGCATTGGTTTAGAAGAACTAGCAACATAACCGAAAAAGATATAGAATGTTAATATAGAGAAAAAAATAAAAGTAATAATAGTAAAATCAAAACAAAACAAAACAAAAACCTATAGCTCAGATGCAGCGTCATTCAGTGTTTTAACATGATTACTTTACAATTAGGTATTATTGTGCTGTCTATTTTTGAGTTTTTGTATCTAGTCCTGTTGCACAGTCTGTATCCCTTCAGCTTCAATTACCCATTGTCTTACCCTGTTTCTAACTCCTGCTGAACTCTGTTACCAATGACATATTTCAAGTTTATTCTCGAATGTCCGTTCACATCAGTGGGACCATACAGTATTTGTCCTTTAGTTTTTGGCTGGATTCACTCAGCATAATATTCTCTAGGTCCGTCCATGTTGTTACATGGTTCATAAGTTTATCTTGTCTTAAAGCTGCATAATATTCCATCGTATGTATATACCACAGTTTGTTTAGCCACTCTTCTGTTGATGGAGATTTTGGCTGTTTCCATCTCTTTGCAATTGTAAATAATGCTGCTATAAACATTGGTGTGCAAATGTCCGTTTGTGTCTTTGCCCTTAAGTCCTTTGAGTAGATACCTAGCAATGGTATTGCTGGGTCGTATGGCAATTCTATATTCAGCTTTTTGAGGAACCGCCAAACTGCCTTCCACAGTGGTTGCACCCTTTGACATTCCCACCAGCAGTGGATAAGTGTGCCTCTTTCTCCGCATCCTCTCCAGCACTTGTCATTTTCTGTTTTGTTGATAATGGCCATTCTGGTGGGTGTGAGATGATATCTCATTGTGGTTTTGATTTGCATTTCTCTAATGGCCAGGGACATTGAGCATCTCTTCATGTGCCTCTTGGCCATCCGTATTTCCTCTTCTGAGAGGTGTCTGTTCAAGTCTTTTTCCCATTTTGTAATTGGGTTGGCTGTCTTTTTGTTGTTGAGATGAACAATCTCTTTATAAATTCTGGATACTAGGCCTTTATCTGATATATCATTTCCAAATATTGTCTCCCATTGTGAAGGCTGTCTTTCTACTTTCTTGATGAGGTTCTTTGATGCACAAAAGTGTTTAATTTTGAGAAGTTCCCATTTATTTATTTCCTTCTTCAGTGCTCTTGCTTTAGGTTTAAGGTCCATAAAACCGCCTCCAGTTGTAAGATCCATAAGATATCTCCCAACATTTTCCTCTAACTGTTTTATGGTCTTAGACCTAATGTTTAGATCTTTGATCCATTTTGAGTTAACTTTTGTATAGAGTGTGAGAGATGGGTCTTCTTTCATTCTTTTGCATATGGATATCCAGTTCTCTAGGCACCATTTATTGAAGAGACTGCTCTGTCCCAGGTGAGTTGGCTTGACTGCCTTATCAAAGATCAAAAGTCCATAGATGAGAGGGTCTAGATCTGAGCACTCTATTCGATTCCATTGGTCGATATATCTATCTTTATGCCAATACCATGCTGTTTTGACCACTGTGGCTTCATAATATGCCTTAAAGTCAGGCAGCGCGAGACCTCCAGCTTTGTTTTTTTTCCTCAAGATGTTTTTAGCAATTCGGGGCACGCTGCCCTTCCAGATAAATTTGCTTATTGGTTTTTCTATTTCTGAAAAATAAGTTGTTGGGATTTTGATTGGTATTGCATTGAATCTGTAAATCAATTTAGGTAGGATTGACATCTTAACTATATTTAGTCTTCCAATCCATGAACACGGTATGCCCTTCCATCTATTTAGGTCTTCTGTGATTTCTTTTAGCAGTTTTTTGTAGTTTTCTTTATATAGGTTTTTTGTCTCTTTAGTTAAATTTATTCCTAGGTATTTTATTCTTTTAGTTGCGATTGTAAATGGGATTCGTTTCTTGATTTCCCCCTCAGCTTGTTCATTACTAGTGTATAGAAATGCTACAGATTTTTGAATGTTGATCTTGTAACCTGCTACTTTGCTGTACTCATTTATTAGCTCTAGTAGTTTTGTTGTGGATTTTTCCGGGTTTTCGACGTATAGTATCATATCGTCTGCAAACAGTGATAGTTTTACTTCTTCCTTTCCAATTTTGATGCCTTGTATTTCTTTTTCTTGTCTAATTGCTCTGGCTAGAACCTCCAACACAATGTTGAATAATAGTGGTGATAGTGGACATCCTTGTCTTGTTCCTGATCTTAGGGGGAAAGTTTTCAATTTTTCCCCATTGAGGATGATATTAGCTGTGGGTTTTTCATATATTCCCTCTATCATTTTAAGGAAGTTCCCTTGTATTCCTATCTTTTGAAGTGTTTTCAACAGGAAAGGATGTTGAATCTTGTCGAATGCCTTCTCTGCATCAATTGAGATGATCATGTGATTTTTCTGCTTTGATTTGTTGATATGGTGTATTACATTAATTGATTTTCTTATGTTGAACCATCCTTGCATACCTGGGATGAATCCTACTTGGTCATGATGTATAATTCTTTTAATGTGTTGTTGGATACGATTTGCTAGAATTTTATTGAGGATTTTTGCATCTGTATTCATTAGAGAGATTGGTCTGTAGTTTTCTTTTTTTGTAATATCTTTGCCTGGTTTTGGTATGAGGGTGATGTTGGCTTCATAGAATGAATTAGGTAGTTTTCCCTCCACTTCGATTTTTTTGAAGAGTTTGAAGAGAATTGGTACTAATTCTTTCTGGAACGTTTGGTAGAATTCACATGTGAAGCCATCTGGTCCTGGACTTTTCTTTTTAGGAAGCTTTTGAATGACTAATTCAATTTCTTTACTTGTGATTGGTTTGTTGAGGTCATCTATGTCTTCTTGAGTCAAAGTTGGTTGTTCATGTCTTTCCAGGAACCCGTCCATTTCCTCTAAATTGTTGTATTTATTAGCGTAAAGTTGTTCATAGTATCCTGTTATTACCTCCTTTATTTCTGTGAGGTCAGTAGTTATGTCTCCTCTTCCATTTCTGATCTTATTTATTTGCATCCTCTCTCTTCTTCTTTTTGTCAATCTTGATAGGGGCCCATCAATCTTATTGATTTTCTCATAGAACCAACTTCTGGTCTTATTGATTTTCTCTACTGTTTTCATATTTTCAATTTCATTTATTTCTGCTCTGATCTTTGTTATTTCTTTCCTTTTGCTTGCTTTGGGATTAGTTTGCTGTTCTTTCTCCAGTTCTTCCAATTGAACAGTTAATTCCTGCATTTTTGCCTTTTCTTCTTTTCTGATATAGGCATTTAGGGCAATAAATTTCCCTCTTAGCACTGCCTTTGCTGCATCCCATAAGTTTTGATATGTTGTGTTTTCATTTTCATTTGCCTCGAGGTATTTACTAATTTCTCTTGCAATTTCTTCTTTGACCCACTCGTTGTTTAAGAGTGTGTTGTTGAGCCTCCAGGTATTTGTGAATTTTCTGGCATTCTGCCTATTATTGATTTCCAACTTCATTCCTTTATGATCCGAGAAAGTGTTGTGTATGATTTCAATCTTTTTAAATTTGTTAAGACTTGCTTTGTGACCCAGCATATGGTCTATCTTTGAGAATGATCCATGAGCACTTGAGAAAAAGGTGTATCCTGCTGTTGTGGGATGTAATGTCCTATAAATGTCTGTTAAGTCTAGCTCATTTATGGTAATATTCAGATTCTCTATTTCTTTATTGATCCTCTGTCTAGATGTTCTGTCCATTGATGAGAGTGGGGAATTGAAGTCTCCAACTATTATGGTATTTGTGTCTATTTCCCTTTTCAGTGTTTGCAGTGTATTCCTCACGTATTTTGGGGCATTCTGGTTCGGTGCATAAATATTTATGATTGTTATGTCTTCTTGTTTAATTGTTCCTTTTATTAGTATATAGTGTCCTTCTTTGTCTCTTTTAACTGTTTTACATTTGAAGTCTAACTTGTTGGATATTAGTATAGCCACTCCTGCTATTTTCTGGTTGTTATTTGCATGAAATATCTTTTCCCAACCTTTCACTTTCAACCTATGTTTATCTTTGGGTCTAAGATGTGTTTCCTGTAGACAGCATATAGAAGGATCCTGTTTTTTAATCCATTCTGCCAATCTATGTCTTTTGATTGGGGAATTCAGTCCATTAACATTTAGTGTTATTACTGTTTGGATAATATTTTCCTCTGCCATTTTGCCTTTTGTATTATATATATATCATATCTGACTTTCCTTCTTTCTACACTCTTCTCCATACCTCTCTCTTCTGTCTTTTTGGTTCTGACTCTAGTGCTCCCTTTAGTATTTCTTGCAGAGCTGGTCTCTTGGTCACAAATTCTTTCAGTGACTTTTTGTCTGAGAATGTTTTAATTTCTCCCTAATTTTTGAAGGACAATTTTGCTGGATATAGGAGTCTTGGTTGGCAGTTTTTCTCTTTTAGTAATTTAAATATATCATCCCACTGTCTTCTAGCCTCCATGGTTTCTGCTGAGAAATCTACACATAGTCTTATTGGGTTTCCCTTGTATGTGATGGATTGTTTTTCTCTCGCTGCTTTCAAGATCCTCTCTTTCTCTTTGACCTCTGACATTCTAACTAGTAAGTGTCTTGGAGAACGCCTATTTGGGTCTAATCTCTTTGGGGTGCGCTGCACTTCTTGGATCTGTAATTTTAGGTCTTTCATAAGAGTTGGGAAATTTTCAGTGAAAATTTCTTCCATTAGTTTTTCTCCTCCTTTTCCCTCTCTTCTCCTTCTGGGACACCCACAACACGTATATTTGTGCGGTTCATATTGTCCTTGAGTTCCCTGATACCCTGTTCAAATTTTTCCATTCTTTTCCCGATAGTTTCTGTTTCTTTTTGGAATTCAGATTTTCCATCCTCCAAATCACTAATTCTATCTTCTGTCTCTTTGAATCTATCATTGTAGGTATCCATTGTTTTTTCTATCTTTTCTACTTTGTCCTTCATTTCCATAAGTTCTGTGATTTGCTTTTTCAGCTTTTCTATTTCTTCTTTATGTTCAGCTCATGTCTTCTTCATGTCCTCCCTCAATTTATCGATTTCGTTTTTGAAGAGGTTTTCCATTTCTGTTCGTATATTTAACATTAGTTGTCTCAGCTCCTGTATCTCATTTGAACTATTGGTTTGTTCCTTTGACTGGGCCATATTTTCAATTATTTGAGCGTGATCCGTTATCTTCTGTTGGCATCTGCGCATTTAGACAGATTTCCCTGGGTATTGGATCCAAAAGTTTGGAAGATTTTTCTGTGAAATCTCTGGGTTCTGTTTTTCTTATCCTGCCCAGTAGGTGGCGCTTGTGGCACACGTTTGTCTGCGGGTCCCACCAGTAAAAGGTGCTGTGGGACCTTAAACTTTGGAAAACTCTCGCCGTCCTGGGGGTTCGCTAGCCGAAGCGGCTTGAGCCGGCCCGGGGTCCGAACGCAGGGAGGGTTGCTGGTCGCCGCAGCCAGGGAAAGAGCCCGTCCGAATTTCCTAGTCGGCCCTGGGCAACAAGCGTGGCGGGAGGGCACCAGCGGCAGCAGCCCGCCCGAGAGAGTGCACGTTCCCCGGGAGTCACGGGTTTGGAAGGGGCCTCCCGCACCCGTCACCATTCTCCGCGGCCTGGGGGTTTCCGATCCAATTCTCTCAGTTGGTCCGGGGGCTGCGCGTGGTGTGGGCGCTAGCCGCCTTGGTTTCAGGGGACCACCTCTCCAATTCTCCCAGCCGGCCCGGGAAGGGGGAAGGGAGTAACTCCGGCCGCTTGCCACCCCGCCCGGTAAGGCCCGCGCGCCTCGGCGATCTCACCCGAGCTGCTTCTCTCAGCCAGCCAGCCGTTCCAGGATGGGGTACGCTGTCTTTTTTTATCTCTGTTGTGGCTTTGGGCGCTTTCTGTATCGTTTCTGCTCCCCTAGTAGGTGTCCTGGAGAAGAAACTAAGATCCGCGCGTCTTACTAAGCCGCCATCTTCCAGGAAGTCCTTCTAATTTATTCTTCATGTTATAATGCATTGAGGACCCTCATTTTGTAGATGCAGAAACTCAAAGTTAATATGTGTTGAAGCCCATATTCAGTTACATGCCTGATTTTAGAGCTCCTACTCTTAAATTTAAAAGTTTTATTTCTCCCCAACTGTTCCCAAGGACCTTATAAAGCATCTGGGCCATTCCATTTCTTCCAAGTGTTTTCTGAGGTAATTTTGAATATTAAAAATAGAGAGAGAAATAGCTTCTATACTGCTCTTGGTAAGCTCGTCAGCTTTTTAAAATTTTTAAAGGAAAGAAAAAATAACAAACTACAATTGACTCATATTATGCATTACTTTATAGGGTTAGTTGAACAGGTGATATCTCAAAGGGTTATTGTGAGCATTAAGTGTGATAATTTGTGAGCTTAGCACAGCCCCAGGTATTTGGAAAGTTCTTAAAATTGGTTATTGCTGTTCTCTAAGCAAGTCGTGATCAGTTTTATGGATGAGTTTTGATCTAGGCCGTTCCTTTGGACTATCATCCCTCAATTCCTGCCCATCCTCCAGGTTTCATCTCAGAAGTCAGTACCTCTGGAAACTTCTCTCCCAAGTCTGGAATAAGTGCTTCTCTCTGTATACTTCTTTCACACCCTGTGCTTACCCAAAGTATGATAGAACATCTATCACACTATATTGTAACGAGTTCTAGTTCTTGTCTTCTCTATATATAAAGGGGAAGTTGGGCTAGATGATCTCTGGGGTCCTTTACAGAATTAAAATTTTTTGTCTCCTCAGTACATGATCTTCATTCTGATTTTACTTTTATAAATGAGAGCGATGGCCAGTAGGGGGCACTAATGAACAATTTTTTCCCAAGGAAGCTGCCACAATCAAATAATAGTTTTATTTGATTGCAGATACGATCTGACAGACATTTTTTTTTAAATATGGTGCCTGGCCTCTCCCTCATATGGCTGAGGTGGAACCTGGGCATCTATATATATAATTTTTAACTTTTCACGTCATGCTCATGCACTGCTAGATTTGGATACCTCTTTTCTCTAGAACAGTCGTTTTCAAACTTTTTGATCTCAGGTCCCCTTTGCACTCTTAAAAATTATTGCAGGCCCCCAAAAGCTTTGATTACGTAGTTTATATCTATTGATATTTACCATATAATTATTTATAGGTACTCCTCACTCTCTCTCTCTGTCACACACACACACACACACACACATGCACTTACACATGCATACCTTTCTCATTTCTCCATGAATAGTTCAGATAATCCACAGATTTTTAGTTTTGTGTTTGGGCTATAGGCTTGTCCCTCTGACTCTTGCTCTCTGTATTTTCAATAAGGTGATTTATTTCACTTAATAATGACTAGTTCAAACCAATATTAAAATGAATCTGTATTCACTGATGCCATGCTTTCTAGAAAATAGCACCTGACAAAGGGGAAAGTACTAGGAAAGAATATTAATCGGCATGTACAACATTGTCCTTTGTATTATATTGATATAATACCATGATCTTGAGATTGAAATTTGTTACGCAATTGACAGTTTGCATCATTTAGTTCATGAAACATTAGACCCTAATCTGTACAAGATAAAATTCTAGATATTGAAGTATACAGAGATAAGTAAGAAAGTCCCTGTCTTCTGGAAATTTGTGACTAAGCCGCACCATCTCCAGACGTCAGGGGTACTGGGCATGTTGCAGCAGACGTTCTGAAAGGGGGTCAGGCTGTTGCATACATGCAGTCAATGCGCAGCTGCGGACTTGGAGCACAGCACAGCCTGTGGGTCCTTGAATTGATAAGCTGTATCTGGAGCAAGAGATTTTCTGATTTCCCATTTGTCTGCCCAGTGTCTATGATGACTGAAGATTAGATAGTGTTTGTTTTGGTGTTTGTTTGTTTATTTGTTTGTTTTTACATGGGCAGGCACCAGAAATCAAACCCAGGTCTCTGGCATGGCAGGCAAGAATTCTGCCTGCTGATTCACCATGGCCCACCTGATAAAGTAGTGTTTTATATCTATGTTGCAGAATGCTTGAGACTGCTAACATCAGTTCTTAAGTGTGTCCAGAGAACCCAGAACCCTTTTACGGGGTCTGTGATGTCAAAACTATTCTTATAATGTTATGAAGACTTATTTTCCTTTTTCACTCTTTTTTTCTAATAGTGTCTAGTGGAGTTTTCCAGAAGTTGCTTGCTATGTAATACTACAATAGATTAAATACAACTTTTTTCATAAAAATTTATGTTCATGAAATGGGGGTTTTGTTGTTTTAAAATTAGTAAAAATAGATATTTTTAAATTTCTTAGTCTTAATTTCTGATATAGTAGATATTGATAGATATAACCAGCATAAACAATAGGTCTTTAGGGGCTGCATTTTTTTTTTATTAGGGAAGTTATGAGCTTACAAAACAATCATGCATAAACTATAGGATTCCCCCATACACCACCCACCACCAATGCCTTGTTTTGGTGTGGAACATTTGTTACTACTAACGATAGCACTTTTTTTTTTTAACATGGGCAGGTACCGGGAATCGAACCCAGGTCCTTGGGCATGGCAGGCAAGCATTCTTACCTGCTGAGCCACCGTGGCCCGCCCACGATAGCACTTTTTAATGGTAGTTATCTTTGTTAGAATTGATGAAAGATTATTAAAATAGTTCTATTATCCATTATTCACATTAGGTATATTTTTCCCATGTACTACTATTGATACAAATGTCCACTGATTCACAGTCCTATGTTTTATCTTTTAATTTTTATTCTGTTAATATAAACATCCTAAAGTTTCCTCTTTTAAACACATTCACCAGTATGATTCATTACTGTTGATTACATTCACAATAATATGCTACCATCACCAAAATCCATTTCCAAACCTTGAGCATCAGCTTAAGTAGAAACTCTGTACACATTAAGCATCAACTTCTCATTCTCTGACACCAGCGTATCTCTTGGTAATTTATATTCTAGATTCTAACTCTTGTGAGCTTGCTTATTATAATTAGTTCAAATCTGAAATTATGCAATATTTATCCTTTGTGTTGGTCTCTTGCACTCAACCTCAAGGTTCATCCATGTCATCGCATGCATCAGGACTTCTTTCCTTCTTACAGCTGAGTAATATTCCAACATATGTATATATCACATTTTATTTATCCATTCATCATTTAATGGATACTTAAGTTTCCATCTTTCAGCAGTTGTGTATGCCCCTTTGAGCATTGGGGTACAAGTATCTGTTCGAATCCTTCCAGTTCTTTTGGGTATATGCTTAGTAGCAGGATTGCCAGATCATATGGCAGTTCTATACTCAGCTTCCTGAAGAACCAACAAACTGTCTTTCACAGCAGCTGCACCACTTTACATTCCTCCCAGCAATGAATGAATGTTCCTATTTCTTCATATCCTCTCTAACTCTTGTAATTTTCTGTTTTTAATTGTGGCCATTCTCGTAGGCATGAAATGATATCTCATTGTCACTTTGATTTGCATTTCCCTAATAGCTTTTAGCCATTATCTCTTTCTTCTTATTTAATGTAGGTGTTTAGGGCTATACATTTCCCTCTCTGCACTGCCTTTGCTGCATCCCATAAGTTTTGATATGTGGGTTCTCATTTTAACTGAGATATTCACTCATTTCTCTAGCAGTTTCTGCTTTTAAGAAGAAACTGATTAAGAGGGTATTGTTTAACCTCCATATATTTATGAATTCTCAAGTTTCCATCTGTTATTGACATCCAGCATCATTCCTTTATGGTTAGAGAAAGTGCTTTGTATAATCAGTCTTTTAAATTAATTGAGACTTACATTGTGATGCAACGTGCGTATCCTGGAGAATAATCCATGAGCACTTAAGAAGAATATATTCTGCTATTTTGGGATACAGTGCTCTGTGTATGTCTGTTAGATTAGTTCATTTATCATTTTATTCAAGTTCTCAGTTTCCTTATTGATCCTCTGTATAAATATTCTTTCTTAATGAGAATGGTGTATTGTTATAGAAGTGTCTATTTCTCCCTTCAGTTTTTCTGTGTTTGCCTCACGTATTTTGGGGCACCATGGCTAGGCACATCAATATTATGATTATTCTTCTTGCTTAATTGCCCGTTTAATTAATAAATAATGCCTTTCTTTGTGTTCTAGTTTGCTAGCTGCCGAAATGCAACACACCAGAAACAGATTGGCTTTTAATAAAAGGGGATTTATTATGTTAGTTCTTCAGAGGAAAGGCAGCTAACTTTCCACTGAGGTTCTTTCTTACGTGGGAAGGCACAGGATGGTCTCTGCCGGCCTTCTCTCCAGGCCCCTGGGTTTCAACAACTTTCCCCAGGGTGACTCCTTTCTGCGTCTCCCAAGGCTGGGGCTGAGCTGCAAGTGCTGAGATGAGAAATGCCGAGCTGCTTAGGCTGTGCTACATTGCAGTCTCTCATTTAAGCACCAGCCAATTAAGTCCAGTGTCCTTCATTGCAGCAGGCACACCTCCTAGCCAACTGCAGATGTAAATCAGCAACAGATGAGGTTCACATACCATTGGCTCATGTCCACAGCAACAAAACTAGGTGCCTGCCTTCACCTGGCCAAATTGACAACTGAATCTAACTACCACACTTTGTCTCTTTAAACCGCTTTGTATTTAAAATCTATTTTGTCTGGTATTAGTAAAGTCACCCCAGTTCTTTTCTGATTACTGTGTGCGTGGAATATTTTTTTTCCAGTTTTCACTTTCAACGTATTTGAATTTTGGGGTCTGTATTAGTTTGCTAAGCTGCCAAAATGCAATATACCTGAAATGGAATGGTTTTTAAAAGCGGGAATTTAATAAGTTGCAAGTTTACCATTCTAAGCCTATAAAAATGTCCAAACTAAGGTATCCAGGGAAAGATACCTTAATTCAAGAAAGGCTGATGGGTCTGGAACACCTCTGTCAGCCAGGAAGATATGTGGCTGGCATCTGCTGGAGTCTTTGTCTTCTGGTTTCAAACAGCTTCCCTGGGGGCATTTTCTTTCTTCATCTCCAGAGGTCTTTGGCTGTGTGGGTTCTGTCACTTCTGCTCTCCAAGCGTCTGTATCTGCTCTGTGGATTCTCCAAAATGTTTCCTCTTTCAAAGGACTCCAGTAAACTAATCAAGACCCACCCTAAATGGGCAGAGTCACATCTTCTAACCAAAAGGCCACCCCCACAATTGGGAATGTCACATCTCCTTGGAGGTGCCTTCTTGGGCCACCCATCAGATGGCAGTCTTAACAAGCTGATCCCTACAGCCCTAAGGAGGTACTTTAAACCTCTCACCTCCCACCCCTCAGGAGCAGGATTGAATCAATGACTGTGGCAGGATGAAACAGTTCAGAGCTGGGACCCAGCAGTCTGAATTTACTAATCAAAAGCTGTTATCAGTGCTTAGCTGTGCCCTGCTCCCCTTTCTTTGGGGAAGAGGATTTTTGTGTCCGTTTCTGTCTGAAGTAGCCCACCTCAAGAGTGGGGAATGGGTGCCAATAGCCACCACAGAGCAGCTACTCACAGTACTTGACCGCAGTTTCTTAGCTCTTCTTCTTGCTCTTCCCTGGCGGCTGTACAGTGTTCTGGCCTCCAAAGCGCCAGAACAGTTGTTTCAGACAGCTCTTGCAGTTGTCGTGGAAGAGTGAATCCTGGAGCTCCCTGTTCTGCCATCTTCCCTGAAAGTCTCCCTAGTGTCTCTTGCTTATAAGAGAAATTTTCCAGAAAGCACTGTAGATTCCATTTGAGAGGTCCTAGCTAGAGATAATTACTTCAAGGATTATTTTGCAGTAATTCTACTATGAGATGGTGATGGACTGTAATTTAATAAGGGATAATTAAGGATGAAACGGACTATGTGAGCAGTGTTCAGTTAGAATAAATGGGATATGATGAATGTCAAATGTGGGATGTAAGAAAGAGAAAATAGTCACTGTTGATGCCTAAGTTCATTGTAAAGTTTAGTTCTTTTTGGAGTGGGTTGAGTGTATGATGTATGGAGGGCATCTAGGTGAAGATACTTTGTAGGCAGCTAAATGTATCATCTTACTATTGCCCTTGGCTTAATTTCTTCAACTCCCAGTATTATTTTGAGGATCCAGTAAAGTGTGAAAAGGTTTGAAGATTGCAGACAAGGTGGCGGCAGTTCTCTGAAACAAACCAGGAAAGGCTCCAAGCTCTGTCAGCAGGCAGTTTTGCAGCTAGGAGTCCAAAACTGAGGCATCAGCAGGGCTGTCCTTTTTTTCCAAAGTATATAACATTCTGGTGCTGGCTGCTGCTGATCTGCTGGGTTCCTTGGCTTGCATCCCTCTCTCCTGAAATAATTTTTAAAAATATTAAAAGGGTTCTGAGATCTGAAAATCAGTCAGTAAGAGTTTAGGAGTTTGTAGTATAACTGAACTGTAAGTCGTCTGATAGCATACTCTGCCATGTGCTAAATGTCTGAGCTTGCACATTAAAGCTTTTAAAATTTATTCCTCTTCCATCTAAAGCTTTTATTTTCACATATTGGGTTCTTATGTTGGTTGATTAATCAGGTTGAGAGGATGATAGATTTTTGTATCTCTGAGGAAATAAATAGGTTTTAGTGATCTTTTTGAACCCTTTCATCAGCAGCAAAGTAAGTTTCCACATGGATTGGCAATAGGGTTCTGCCATTCCTTTCATAGCATTGTGAAACACTTCTTGCCTGACCACATCAGTATCTTTCCGCATAATCCTTTTCATATCTTTAAAAAATTAGACATATGTCTAATTCTTGCATTAATATTTTTAGGTCTTCTGCCCAGTTGTGACACTAGTTTGGGTATATCCCAAGATAGAAGTTGGTTTACTTACAGAAGTTAGGAAACAAACTAGATGCCTTCTTTTAAAAATACAGCTTTCAAAACTCTTAGTTGAAATTATTTTGCAGTATTTTTTTTCCTTTCCATTGTTGGTTTGTTTAATAACTAAATGCACAAGACTCTGGTCATTTGACATAGCAAAAACCTGATCTCATTCATTCATTAAATATTTGTTCAGCCCTTACTAACGTTCCAAGTTTTGTGCTAGAACCTGGATATAATGACAAGCCATATAGACACAGTGCCTGCCCTCAAGGAGCTTACTGTTTTGGAGAGGAGAGAAATGCTAAACTGATTATTACCTCCGTTATTTAAATGACAAGTACGGGATGCAAGAAGGGTGTGCAGCAAGTTCTTAACCTAGTCAGGGTGAGCCCGGTGCAGGAGATCAGGAAGAACTTTCGTTAATTCCAAAGCCAAAAACTTCCTTGGGGTATTAGTTTTACAGAAATGGATTAGTTACTGGTCTTTTGAGAGGAATTCAGTTTAAATTTCCTTCATCATTCAACCTTCGGCTCTACAGATAGATAGTTATTGATTAACTGGAAGAAGTTGGCCATATTAGTTTTTTAGTGAGGACAGTATCTAACCTCAGTTGATTATAGCTTCTTGAGAAACAATCTACTAGATCTCAGTATTTTTGTCTTTAGAGGACCTTAGCAGCTACTTTTGCTGCCAAAATGTCATACTTTGTGTGATTATTTGTTCGTCATGATTATTGCTTTTTACTTAACAAGTAATAGAAATTTAATCCTTTTTAATGAACCATAGGAAAATCAGAAACTCTTTTGAGTCATTTTCCTGTTTTAGTTTTGTTTTGTTTGATCAGTTTGGGACAATGGGTTTATGCCTTTATTGAAATAAAATACAGAAAAACAAATGATGTGTACTTTATAAGAGTTCCATTATAAGTGTATAATGTAAAATATAAAATATCTTTTGGATAGATGAGTTTTATAGGGAAACATTGTCTCTCTATTGGATGAGGGATAAAACTGACAATTTTGTTTTTACTCTTTCCTCCAAACTGCTGATTTAAAAGGGAAAAAAAAGGCTACATATGATAGTCAAACGTACACAAGTGGTAGGGGAATGGAGGGTACTTCACTAGAATAAAGAGGAAACCGGATGTGTATTACGGTCATGGGCTGTTCCATTGAAATTCACTGTAGGTCCTTAGAGCAGAACCACCCCAGTGTCTTGGGAGAAATTATAAAACTTATTTGAATCATGAGCCTTTTAAGAATCTGATGTAAACTATAAACTTCCCCATAAACAGGCTCATATGCAAACCTATAGTATGTTAAGCTTTTCTAAAAATAAACACAACCAAAAGTACTTTTAAGAAATACATACAGGTGAATTAAAATAATATAAAAACCAAAGCAAAAAAAAGATGAACCTAGGATATCAGAAGATGCATAGGGAAAGACAAGGGATTAGAATTGGAGAAGGGTGACCGTTTATTTAGACGAAGGTTGTTGTGAAATTGCTAACTTTTGTTTCAGATGGTGAGTTTTGGGTTCTTATTACTTCATTAAAAATATTTTTTAAAAAAACTTTTTTTTTAAAAGCGGGCTGGGTATGTTACCTGTGACGAGAACACTTTGAACCAAGGATGATTAGTTAGTTCTATATTGTGCACCCAAGTTCCAGTTTAAAAAAAAAGAGTTTTTAAGAGTTCATTCAACACCTAGTTATTAAGTGAATGGTACTACCCTCGAGATTGACGGGAAATACAGAGACAAGTAAGACATCTTATGGTTTAGTACAGTAAAAGCAGACTTTGCCGTGATAAGACCTTATACACTAGTCATATAAGGAGTCTTTGGGGTAGAAAGAAGAGAGTAGTTACATCTACAACATGCCTGGACTTACCTGCACCCTGTTTTCTCCCTCACCCCTACAGCTCCTCTCCCAGCATACATACTTGATTGATAGAGGACTTGAGACTTCTGTCAGACTGCCTGTTTCCTTCTGTCTTATTATAAAGTTAGTTGTCTTTTGTGTTATCTGTCTCATATATTTGATTTTAAATTCTTTGAAGCCTAAGGGGTCTTCCTTTATTCATCTCAGACTCCCAAAATACCCTATGTAACTTGAATTCATGTTTATTATTTCTTTCAACAAAGTTTGAGTCCTTACTATTATCCAGGTATTCCATTTAAGGAATGAATTGAAAAATGAACTAACGAACACATGAATAGAAAAATAGAAATTAAAAACTATCTACTCAATTCCTGTTACATGCTTTGTGCTAAGACCTGTGATATTCATAAGACATTAAAGATATGGTATTTTACTTAGTCTTATTGTGTATATGGCTCAATTATAAAGCAATTTAAAATAATACAGTTACGGATTAGTGTAAATAAACTGGGAAATGACATAGTGAAGATATACAGTACTGCATATGAATTAGGGAGAACTACAATGAACAGATATTTTCTTGACTTTCTAAGTTATATTTTAAACCAAGATGTAATAGTTACTGTTTTTTGAATTTTCAATTTGCATGGTGGGCAAGTAACCAAATTTTAAAAGGCAGGCTAGAACTAATGCAATACTAAGTATGTTTTGACAAGCAATGGAATTTCTGTGCAACTGGCAAGCATAGCACTTGTTGATTACGATCTTTTTATGATACATTTCTCATTAAATAATCTTAGTTATGTGATTGTGTTTTATAGCTACAAGTTGTCATACCAAACACCATTTTACACATGAGGAAACTGAGATCCATAAAGGTGAAATGACTTTACTCCAAGGACACTTAGGAAGTGATAAGATTAGAGCCCACGCTTCCCTTCTCTTAGTTTAATTTAGTTGTTTTTTTTTTTATGGGATGTTGCTGTATTGACCAACGCACTTCAGAGTTGCTTTTTATACAGTTAGATATGTTGAAGAATTTTTTCACAATAAGTGACAGTTTGAATTTTAATAAAGCAGTATGAAATAGTAGAAAAATTAATAACCTTTCAAAAAACCTGTAGACCTGAGTTCAGTTTTAAATTCAACTCCACCATTAAAGGGCTGAATTATGATTATTATTTCCCCTCTTTGAGATCTTTAACCTCTTCCAGTTTTTACAGCTTCTCAGCCAAAGCCAAACTGCAGACCGTATGATCTGGTATATAGGGTAGTCGGTACAACCAATTTGATTAACCAATTATTAAGTAATACCTGGACTTCACGGATAAAATTACCTGGCTCCTTTGTGGCCCCACATTAGCATGTGCAACCCTTACCTGTTTTTCTCCTGAAAAGTCTATTCGTTGAGGGCGGTGATCATGTCTGCACACTGTAGTGTTCTCAATACCTGTTATATAGTAAGCATTCAGTAAACTTTTGTTGAATGAGTTAACATTTATTTTAAAGATCTGCCATTGCTTTAGGTTTCTCTGTTGGCATTTTTTAGTAAAGGAAAATAATAGCATTTAAAACAAATGCTAGTTTGGGTACTTTGTGTCCTAACCATTTAGCAATGCAACCTTCATTTGATCATAAGAGAATTTTTTTAATCATGTATGAATAGTTTCCTTTCTTAATAACTCATCTGTTCTATTTTATTACCTACACGTAGTAGAGATTCTGCATAATGTAGCGACCTATTTTGTTCCTTCCTTGTTTTAATGAAATGTCAGTTTTTTAGATGAGAGAAAGGTATTAAAAACAGGTCCCACTTGTAAATTTTATTTACAAGGGTTTATTATAATGACTATGTGCTTTATTTCTCTAGTTATAATCGCTGGTTATGTCAAGCAAGATCTGAGGATCTATCTGATATTGCTTCTCTAAAAGCCTTATACCAAACAGGTAAGCTTAAGGACATGATAACTTATTCTTTTATAATTAAGCACCTTCCCCAGCATGCTGCTTGACACTTTATTTTTCTCCTACTTTCCCCTAGTCTATCTATGAATAAAATATTTTTATACTCTAATGCAGATAGTTTTTGCTCATCATCAGGTTCTCAAAAATAATGTCTTACCCTGTATATAACATTTTCAGCATGTAGTTGTATATTGGCCAACTTAATTTCCTAAGATGCTTTTTCTTATCTTTCAACAACATTTTTTTCTCTTGTTTTTAAATGTACTATATGCTTGGTATTCAAAACTCAAACCTTGCATAAATATATAATGGAGAGACAGTGAAAAACTCCCAAATTCTCACTCTTTCCCTATTATTTTTCTCTCTTAGATGGTTCTTATTAATTTTCAGATTTGAGTGTCTAAAAGTAACAGCAATGATCCAAACCTCCTGAAGCTAAAAACAAAAAGAGTCTATTTCCCATAGAATGAAAAAATCTGAAAATGAAATTTGAGGAACTTGTTTCCTGGTTTTCTGTCTTTTAAATTCGTGTAGAATATTTCTTGTAAGGTCAGAGCTCAGGACGAGTCACGTTCTTGAGTGCAGTTTCTGGTGCTGACCCCAGCTCCTGTCTGTAGGTGTTGATAACTGCGGCCGCACTGTGATGGTGGTAGTCGGAAGAAACATCCCTGTCACGTTGATAGATATGGACAAGGTAAGTCATAAGAAAGCTCTGTTTTACAAACATCGATTTAAAAACAAGTAGAATATGAATTTGGAATCAGTGCTTAGAATTTGAGATGAGACAGAATTCTGTATCTCTAGCAGAGTAGCTGCCCTGGTTCTGAGTCAGCATGTAAATTAGGGGTTTGAATTTTTCTATAGGAGAATCAAAAACTGGAATGCCGTGTGTGATCTCCAGAAACAGAACTGCTTTGTTTTGGTTACTGTGTGACTGGGAAGTTTTTGGTTGGAATCATTATGTATTGCCAATAAAATTCTGCCTTTCTTCAAAAGAAAAAGAGAAAGAATTAACTCTTGAGTATCTATCCAAAGAGAAGAAGCCAAAGATGTAGTTACCCAAGATAGCATAATTCCATAATCCCTTCATTTGGAGGCAAAGAACAGAAATAGATAATTCCTAAAAGAAAAAAAGTTATACCTGCTAAATAAAAATAAAATTTTCAACCTCATTAGTAGTCAAATGGTGAATTAAAATGAGATACCTTTTTTCACCTTTAAAACTAGAAAAAAAAACCTTTAAATAATAATCTTTGTTATCAAAGATGCATTGAAACTATAAAAATAGCTGTACCAAATTCTGGAAATGTGTACTAAAGAAAGATCCAAAGTATGGAAATAGCTATAGGCCTTGAAACTGCCAAGGAGGAATAATCATGCAAGGGACATTTGAATATACATGGTAAATATGTAGATCGTTGTACAGAATCCATTTTCTCAGGCTCCTAGCTACTGATGATGTAGATGATGTTGGAGTAAAAAACTGTGAAAGCATTGAGCTTGCCGGGTTGCTCACAAGGGTGTTTGTAGCAAAAAATTCCAACTTAAATTCCAAACAAGAGGCTGTGGTACATCCATAGTGAAATGTTCTGTGACCCTTAAAATTATGATTATACAGGTGAGTACTAAAAAAAAAAGTGGTTATAATAATACCAGCTGGAGACAAGATAATGCATTGGGTTGTATGTATACTGACTTTAATTCAAAAAAATGCCCAAAGGTGAAAACTAGAACTAAATGTCCCAGAATGTCCTTTCTTATGGTTGCAGGGAAAATTTGTTTTCCAATTTTTTTCTTTCATGTGGCTTTATATTTTCATGATAAAAAGTATTTTATGTTAAAGATGGGGAACATGAGCCAAAAAGGGGTATTTCAATTGCTTGGGGTTGGGAGGTGTTGGGGGTGGAAAGTAAATAGAAAGAGAACCAAGAAGCAATCTGGTAAAAGTAGAAATAAGAGTAATTAAAAATGCACACACAACACAATGGAAAAACCCAAGAGGTGCAGATTACATCATTAGATGTTTCTTTTTGTGGTAATTTTTTTTGTGTTCTTAATAACCAGTATGACACTCACTCTCTCCATCAGTAATGTGGTTGGTACCAATAAAAGTATTTGATTTTGGTGTGCACTTAAGATGGTGTCCTGGATATTCATGCTGTCTTATTTCACGTAAGGGATTTACCAAGTAACTACTAGAAAGATACTGTTTTCTTAATCTCCTCTGTCTGCTCTGGTAGCACCTGAATCCTAATCCATATTAATCCAGTCATGTTAATGCCAAGAACTTGCCTGAGGAGGAATTGGAAAATAACCTCAATTTTATAGTAAAACCATTATAGTAATAATTCTGTTTGCTTCCTCTATGTAATTGTTTATAGCTAAACCACTGGGTCATACTGGCCCTGCCTATATTGCACCTCTGCTTTGTTTTTAGTGTTTCTCTTAAATTCCATCTTTCTTGTAAGGGAACATTTCTCTAACTGATTTTTGGTCACATTAAATTTGAGTTTTTGAGAACACTAGAAATGCTGCCCAGCTAATTGCCATCCAACAGACTAAACTTGTCCTGTTTCCTCATTCAGACCAGCACTGAAGATGCTAAGAAAATTAGCCCTCAGCGTGAAACACATAAGATATCACTCACTGTGCATTTTTATACTAAAAAAATTCTTTTGTTACATGACAGCCATGAATTTATCTCTAAGGAGAGACTGCAAAGACCTTGCTTGATTCAGGCAGAAAGTTTAAGAATGATTAGAGGTCTAGAAATTCTACTTTTAACAATTTTGATATCATTGTCCTGGAGAGGAGAAACCTAATTGACTGAAGAACTCTTTTAAGTTAATAAACTACAATTTCAGAGACTAGACTATGATTATTCTCCTTTAATACTTAGAACAAGACAGAGGGATTGTACTGTAGTATTTCTGTGAATCAACACTGAGATCATTCACTTTCCTGAAGATCTTTTTAAAGAGACTTGATAACCTTACGTTATCCATCTGCAATGATTGGGGCACAGAGTAAAGTCTTCAGGGTTTCTCTCTCTCTTGGCCTCCGTGAAATATACTGTTATGAAAAATCTTTACCTTTCCTCTTCTTTTTCTTTTAGGCTCTCTTATATTTTATTCATGTAATGGATCACATTGCTGTGAAAGAATATGTGTTAGTGTATTTCCACACTCTCACCAGCGAATACAATCACCTGGACTCGGACTTCCTGAAGAAACTCTACGATGTTGTTGATATCAAGTTAGTTGTTGTTTTTTTTTTTGCAAATTACGACGGGGGGGAAATAACTTCTTTCTTTTCTAATATTAATCAGTAGCAAACATCGCTATGCATTCCCTGAACGGATTATTTCAGGTAACAAACATTTTTATCAGACATAGAATAGATGTTTTAATAATGGGAGGCTGTCCTTAACTCAAGCTTATTTTGCATTAAAATAGATTAATAGTAACCCTTTCCTGCTTTTAAACACTTTGGAAAAGCTTTGGGGATATTACCAATATGTGTGTATAAAATAACAAAAATTAGTACCTTCTATTTATATGGTGTGTGCAGTTGTCAGCCTACATTTATAAACATTACTTCATTTGATCCAGTAACCCTGTGAGTTTGTTAGGGAAGATCTCATTTGAAAGATAGGAGAATGCCTACAGTATGAATTGTGTTTCCCAAGATCATAGAACAGTAAACACAGAATTTGAACTTGATCCTAGCCTACTGACTTGGAGCCAGCCAGTTGTTTTCATTATACCATATTTCCTTTGAAGTGATATTGGAGATTTTAGCCAGAGAATATATGGCACCCACTGTAGTAATGGTAAAATGTAATGCTTTAATATTCTCATTAATGTGTTTTCTAAATTAAAATGATTGAATTATTATCTATCCTCCTGATAGCTATTTTGTTACTTGTAGCATCACAGTGTCTTTGATGGATTGCATTGAAAACTCCATTTTACAATTAGTTAGAAATTTGGTTATTTGCCTTCTTTATAACCTTATCTTATGCCTCCGATTAAATCTCATCTTACCTAGATGTACTGAAGCTTTCATTACCAATAGATGCCATTTTAGCTTGCTCTGAATGTAGGTTGTACATGTGTAAGGATGCTTCACTCCACTGTAATTCTGCCTCTGCTGATAACCAGCTCTCTTAACTTTGAGCAAGCCTCATCTGTGAAATGAGGGGTTTGTACTACTTCTGTGAAGTCCTCTCCAGTGGACCAGTGGTCATTATTGAGCTGTTGAAAATGTTTTAGGCAGCCAGGCAGTCGTTAGGTGAATAAAACCGTCTAGCCCTCTGTTTCTGTTCTACCTGGAGAAGCTAGATAGAGTGGTGGGTGTAAGCCTGGGTGATGGTGCCAAACAGCCTGCGTTCAGTTCCTGACCCTACCATTTGCTGGCTGGATTGACTTTGGGCAGGTTAAAACAAAGTTTTAGTATAAAGCCTTAGTACCATTCCTAAACATAGTAAACTCTATATAAAGTGCTTGTTGCTGCTATTATTTGTGACCATGGAAACTTGTACTTTATGTTTGCTATAATTTTAAGTGGTTTGACTGTTTCTGATTCATACATCTGATCCCCTAGATCCTAGTGCCATATGAAAAAAATAGCACACAATAGCTTTTTGTTAAATGTGAATGTAACTTTGTTCTACTTGTATGTGGCTGTCACAGCCAACAGAAACACTAAATATCTCCTGTAAAATAGATACTTTAAATAATGAAATGTTCTCTGAATTGTTTTTGCCATTTCACCCAAAATTCACTAGAGCTATTTTTTGTAATTTTTTTCCTGTGTAAATGTATATATATGCTCAAACAAAAGTAAATTTTGTCCATATGGTAACTGATTTAGGTAAAACATATAGTGACCCTTTTCTTATTTTGTTTTTGAATCAGGTACAAAAGAAATTTGAAGGCTGTGTATTTTGTTCATCCGACATTTCGTTCAAAGGTACGGTATTTTTCTCTTTTTGCCAAGTCTGGTATTTAAGTACACTGCATACCCAGAGTATTAAGATATATTCCAACATCTTAATTGTTGCTGTCACCATTGAGCCTCCTATTTTTATTTGCCCTTCCTTTAAGTCTTCCGGAGCTGTGGTCTTAATACTGTGGTCCATTGTGACACCAGTATCTCTGCACACAACCTTTAAAAGCTGTTAGACTCTCAGCCTTTGCTTCTTCCTTCTGTTTGTTTATCTGGACCTGGCTTATGCTGTTCTTACAAAATATGCTTTCACTCCTTTGCTTATCACTAACTCCGGCTTGACCTCCAAATCTCAGCTCAGACATTACCTCCGTAGAAAACCTTCCCTGACAATCCTGCAGCTAGTAGGTGCTCCTGAGAGTACCCCCTTCAGTTCTGTAGTATTCCGTTGTAACAGTTTATAACGTTCTAAGTGCTATGTTAGCCTGCAAATTCTGTAAGGGATGAAATATCGCTATCTTGCTCACAATTATATCTAGAGTATCTGATCCCACATCAGGACATCTGTCTAGTCCCTTGGTCCTTTTCCTTTTTCTCAGAATGTCTTTTTTGTTTTTACTTTCTTTCCTAGCCAGCCAAACACCCATGTTCTGTCACTTTAGCTATTCCTGTCAACGCCTAATATCCCCTGTGACCTCCTACCATTTCATCTTACCTGCTCATCAAAAGTTAATTTTGAGGCAGTCCATCATTTTGCTTTCTTTGCTCCTGTATCTGAGTTGCTGAGTACTGCTGGAGAAATCATACAGCTGTATGAAATTCTGGGATCTCAGCAGACTCTAAGGGACTTTCATTGGGCAAGGGGGGTGGGTCTTTGATATGTCACTGGTCAGTACCCCAGAGAGCCTTTGCACTCTCCTCATTTGACTCTCATCTCACAACTTAGTCTGGGGCATGTACTTACTGAGTGGAATCGTAGTCAGATTGGTCCACATGACTTGCCAGGTTAAGTTTTCTCTGTCTGTTTCTGGCCACTGGTACACAGTTAAGTTCATGGAAGGTAAGCATCTTTATGCTGTAACTGTACTGTATAATTCATGCTCTTATTCAGTCTAAAATTGTGCTAGCCATTTTTTCGTAAGGGTCACATACTTTTAACTTGAATCACTCCTGAGAAAATTGATTGATTCACTCTAAATGTACAATTGTGTATGTGTGTGCATGCACATTTTCTTTATTAAATTTCTTCCTTTGTCCAAACCTTACATTCTAACTTCGAAGGAATTTTGAATCTCTGTTCCATCAAAGTAAATAAGCTTTTCTTCTCAGGTTTGTGTCATTTGAAAATGTAAGTAGGCACAGCATTTTGGCTTTCATTCAAAATAATGATTTAAGAAAAAGGGAGAAAACAGTGCCAGAAATACTCATTTGGTTTGCTCAAGAACACAAACCAGTATTAATATTATCCCTGCCAACTTAGGAATGAGAAGACAACTCTGCTTCCAGAAATAGGGCTTGTTCACTCTCCTCTTAACATGATAATTGATGTTTTTAATAATATCCCTAAGAAGCTATAAATACCTGAAATAACTTCTGAATCATCGAAAATATTTATATCACCCTGTAGTTTATGTTGTTCTAATTATTCTAATAATTCCTCTTTAGTAATTAATATCTTGTATGTAACAACTATGTGTCACCTAAACTATCCAGTTAACCAGACCTCTTCAGACTTGATTAACAAGAGTTCTCCATATAATCTAAATTATTTTTATAATGTTTATCTATGTTTACCTTAGGTGATTTTTAAATTACTTATTTAGTTTTTATTTTATCAAAGTTAAAAATGCACATGATTTAGAGTCAAATAGTTCTTCAAGGCTTGGTGTGAAAGACAGCCACCTCCCTGCTTCACTGCCCCCACCTTCCTCCTCCACGTAACTCTTTCAGCTGTTTATTTTGGTGATTATCTCCCTTTTATTGCTAATTCTTGATATTTCTGATTTAGGTAAGAAAGGTGAGGATTTAGCTCCTTTGGAGATTTCTGTTTCAGCTATTTATTGCATGGTAACAAATACTTAATTTGGTGGCTTAGAACGGTAATGATTTATTACAATTCTATGAGTCAGGAATTCGGGCAAGGCTTCACCAGGCTGGGTGGTTCTTCTGCTTCATGTGCTGTCAGCTGAGGTCACTCACTCAGCAGGATTCAGCTGGAAGCTTGAGGGCTGGAAGGTTCAAGAAGGCTTGACTCAGGTTTGGCACCACAGAATATCTCTTTACAGCTTTTCTACGTGACTAGCTTAAACTTCTCAGAGCATAACAGTCTTAGACTATTCAGACTTCTTAAAGTATGTTTGGCTTCACGAGGGATACAGAAGCTGCCACTCCTCCTAAATGTCTGCACCATTGTCTTAGTCAAAACAAGTCACAAGCCCAGGTCATATTCAAGAGGAGAGGAAAAGATTCCCACCTTTTGGTGTACCACGTGTCTTATACAGAGAGGGAAAGAATTGTTGAGGATGTCTTTGGAAAGTAGGTAGCACAGCTTCTGCCAATGGGTTGGATGCTTTCTGAGCCATTGTTTACACAACTTTCATCTTGGGATTTTCCTTCACCATCGTCCTAGGGATTTTCTTTGCCTCACTCCTATGTGCCCCTTTTCACTTTTTATTCTCTTTGTTTTGGTGGAGGATACCCCCTATACCATTTCTTTCCCTCTTTGGAACCTTTTTGAGATAGAGTGATAGGCTATACATTTTTGAGGCTTTCAATTTCCTTATGACATATATTTTAGTTTGTTCAAGCTAGCAGAATGCAAAATACCAGAAATCTATTCACTTTTATAAAAGGGATTTGTTAAGTTACAAGTTACAGTTCTAAGACCTTAAAAATGTCCCAACTAAGGCATCCAGAGAAAGATAACCTTGATGCTGAAGAAAGGCCAATGTTTATCACATGGGCAGGCACGTTGCTGGTGTCTGCTCGTCTTTGTCCCTGGTTCCATTGCACGCAACTTCTGATTCCACTGGCTTCCTCTGTTAGGTTCTGTGGGTCCTAACTTAGCTGTTCTGGGGAAAGCTCTGGGTTTCACTGCTTAGCTTAGCATCCCATGGAAAGGCACCTGATTATGTCTGCTGGGCACTGGTTCCTACCTAGCTTCTGTCAGCCCTCTCAGCTCCTGATGTCCCCTGGGACTTCTGCATTTCCACACATCTGCATCTAAGCTTTCTCCTTATTGGTTATCCAAGCATCTCTGGTGGCACTCTGAGCATGTGCAATTGTCTGCATCTATGTCAGCTCTGAAGCAACTATACTTTATCTAAAATGTCTCCCCTTTTAAAGAACTCCAGTAAACTAATCAAGACCACCTTAAATGGGCAGGGTCACATCTCCATCTAATTAAAAGGTCACACCTACCTTGAGTGGGTCAGTCTTCATGGAAGCAATCTACTCAAAGGTTCCACCCTAAACAATAGGTCTGGCCCCACAGGATTAAATTAGGAAAAAAACATGACTTTTCTGGATAATAACAGTTTCAGACTAGCACAACATGAGATCATCTCCATTAATTTTTCTTTCTTCAAACAATTTGTCACAACAAAATACCATCCTGATAGACTGAAATCATACCAAAAGTGTTTCTTTCATCATGTAGTCATTGATTCATCTAGTCACAAATTATAGTGCTTCAGCAAAGTTCACCATAGATATATCTACCCAGGATTATGTGTGTCTCCTGATAGATTGGCTGTTTTTTGAGTGCAGGGACTGTGAATGATTCATTTTTAGATCTTTAACACTTAATACAATGTTTAGCACATTAGATACACTCAAGAAGTAGTTCATTGAATTATCTAAGCTGTCATAGGGTCTAAATGTTCATATACTGTACATAGTAAAAGAGTCTCTGATTCCAGAACATTTTTTTTGGAAGAGAGTGTGTCTTATTTCCAAATCTTGTGATGCCCTAAACTTGCCACTCACTTATAATAATGTGAATTTTAGAAAGTCAGAACCGAGTATGAATTTGCTAATTGCTAGTTCATCTGTTTTCCCTGGCGACAAAAACAGACTGTGATTATACATTGATCTAAGGGATATTGATAAAAAAATAGATATAGCAAATTAAATAGCAGCTTTTTGATAATTTTAATTTTATTACTAATAGTTAACGTTTTACAAGTAGAGATTTTTTTTTAAGGCGCAAACTTCCCTAATCAACCATTGTTAAGATCCCACACTGTTTGTATAACTGCAAGGCACTAAAAGGAAAATGCAGTTACTACTTACTGAAACATTTCTGATAACAGCTTGAAATACCTAAGTCCTAGAATCAGATGAGGTTAACTTGAGAATCTTTTTAAAGGACGTTATCTTCAGGGGAATTTAAAAAGGTGAGTTTATTATAGAGAGAAAGGAGTAGAGGGCATTCTAGCTAGGAATAACAGAATTTGCAGGACTTTGCAGGTGGTAAGACAAAGATTAGATTTACATTTAATGGCAAGATAGCGTAGTATAAACAATACAAATTTAGTTTATGTGGGTTTGGAGGTATGAGCACATTAGTTTCATGTTAGTCAACAGTTTCTGAGCACTTGCCATGTGGCAGGGGTTAAAGACACAAATTGAAACCAGGCAGTCTTTGTCTGTAAAGAGCACAGTCTAGTATGCACACAAACCTTGTGAACAGATAAGTTTAGTCAATTTAATGAGTTCAACTAGAACTAGCAACAGTCATGGTAATAATGCTTAGAGAGGATGCTGTGGTAGAGAGGGGAAACTGAAATGCCTGATTCAGAAATTTGAAGGTTAACTCTATCTTCAACAGTCCAAAGGGGTTAAGTGGAAAAATAGCACTCCAAATCAAAAGAATAGCATCATTTGGATGGAAAACATTAGGGTTTTAGTATTGAAATTTTAAGTACCTGGCAGAGTCTGATAGGCATTGAGGCTAGAAAAGGAGACAAGAACCAGGTACAGAAGTCCTGTTGAGACTGGGTAGCTTTTGAAACCTTTAAGCAAAAATATGATATGATCAAATTTGTGTTTTAGAAAAATATTGTGTAAGTGCTTTCACACAATATTTGCAGAGCTGAGGAGTTTGAACAGAAACCCCACGCCCAGAGAACTGCAGTATTTACTCTGTGGTCCTTTGCAGAATAAGTTAGCCAACTCCTAGCCTGAGGGAAAGAAAAAGAGTAAGAATTGGAATGTTTCAGTGGGTTTGGAGAAAAGATGACTTATTTGAGCATAAATTTAGTGACTTATTAGATGATTGGGGATGGGAGAAAGAACTGTCATCACTGAATCCCACATGTCATTAGATAGATATCCTGGATTAGCAGATACATTTGAGAGTCACTATCAAGTAAGTATAGCTTTTTAAATGTGTTCATGGATAAAATCACAGAGACAATATAGAGCAAACAGAGGACAATTAAAAGCAAGCCCTGGGAGTGGGGAAGGACACCAGGAAGAAGTAATCTAAAAATTAGCAGAACCAAGAGCCGGTGGAGGAGAGAGCCTCAAAGATCATAAGAATCGTCATTATTTAAAACCTTATGAAGAAATTAGGTGAAATATAACCTAATTTATATTAATATAATTTTGTATTAATTTATATTAATATAATACAATTTTATATTAATTAAATTCCTGAAAATTCCCCATTATTTTTCAGAAGAAATGAGTAAGAGAAATCCCACTGTGGGATTTCTCATTATTTATGTAATTGCTGAGTTTTTCATTCAAATACCTACTTTAAAATTTGGATGAAGTATCTTAAGCAGTTCTTCTAAAAACTGTAAAATTTCCTTTTTCCCTTGGTGTGGAACAGTATGCAGTAAGTGCTAAATAAATGCTTACAGGAACACTGCTTGGCCAGGCCCAGAGAAAAGAAAAAATATAGCATGTAAACAGTTAAGTGAAAGGCTTTTCCTTCTCTTGATTCAATTAAGTTCTGATTTTCTAGTCTTGTTAGATAATATATGTTATTCATTTTTCCACTGTTCTACTGTTATTCTCTGTAGGTAGCCAAATTTGTTTTTCTTTCTACAGCTCTTAAGGAAGTAGTGCTGGACTGTTTCCCCATATCTCATCGTTCATTTATATTTCGTTCATCCAGTAGCTACTGAACTTTTTCTTTAATGGAGACAAATAAAAGAATAGGTTTGGTCTTTAATATGTCTTTGCAAGGATGTCTGCCCTCACTATTTCTATTCAGTATTGTACTGGAGGTTCTAGCCAGTGCGGTATGGTAAGAAAAAGAAATAAAAGGCAGCCAGATTAAAATAGAGTAAGTAAAATTCTGTTTACAGAAACATCATCATCTTTGTAGAAAATCCTCTGGTATTCACAGAAAAACTACTAGAACTAATGAGAAAACTTTAACAAAGCTTCAGCATATAAGACCAGCATTCAAAAACTGATAATATATTAGCAATGAACAATCAAATTGAAATTTAAAAAGCAGTACCATTTACACTAGTACAGAAAGTACTAAGTATTTTGGAATAAATCTGACAAGAAATATGAAAGACGTGTATACTGTACAAATTCTATATTCTACAGAACACTGATGAGAGAAATTAAAGAAGACCTGAATAAATGGAGACATACACTGTGATCATGAATTGGAAGATTAATGTCATTAAACTGTCAAATACAGATAAATCTATAGATTCAACTCAATCCCAATCAAAATTTTAATACTTTTTTTTGAAGAAATTGAAAATTCTAAAATTTATATGGAAATGCAAAGAATCTAGATTAGCCAAAACAACTTTGGAAAAGATGAACAAAGTTGAAGGTCCAGCACTACCTGCTTTCAAGGCCTGTTCTAAAGTTGAAATAATCAAGACAGTGAATTATCAACGTAGAGATAGTTAAATAGATCACTGGAACAGAGTAAAGCTTCTAGAAATAGACCTACACATATTGATTTTTGAGTTTTTATATAGAGGTGCAAAGTCAGCTCAGTGGGGATAATTGATTTCTTATATAGAGGTGCAAAGTCAGCTCAGTGGAATAAGGATCGCCTTTTCAACAAATGGTGTTATAACATGGAATTTTCATAAGCAAAAGAAATGAACGTGTATGCATATCTTGCATCATACACAAAAATTAACCCAAAATAAATTAAAGACCTTAATATAAAACTTAAAATTGTTAAACTTCTAGAAGAACGTATAGGAGAGAATCTTTGTGACCTTGAGTTAGGCAAAGATTGCTAAGATGCTACACCAAAGGCATGATTCATAAAATAAATGGGACTTTCTCAAAATTAAAAACTTATTTCCCTCAAAAGGAACTGCTAAGAGAATGAAAAGACAAGGCACAGAGAAAATCTTTGCAAAGCATGTATCTGATAAAGGACTTGTATCTAGAATATATTTTTTAAATATCAAAAAGCAATAGTGAAAAAAAAAGCAATAGTGAGGAAACAGTTCATTTAGAAACAGGTAAAGGATTTGAACAGACATTTCTCCAAAGAAAATATATACAGATGGCAAATAAACACATGAAAAAATGTACAACGTTGTTATCATTAGGAAAATGCAAATTAAAACCATAGAGGTACCATTATACTCCACTGAAATTTAAAGAACTGGCCATACCAAGCATTGCTGAAAATGTGGAGAAACTGAAATTCTATACACTGATGATCAGAATATAACGTGCTACAACTATTTTGGAAAACATTTTGGCAGTAAGAGTCAAACATATACCTACTGGGTGGTGCGACAGTGGCTCAGCAGGTAGAATTCTTGCCTGCCATGCCAGAGACCCAGATTTGATTCCCAGCGCCTGCCCATTCAAAAAAAATATATATATACCTACTATAGGATCCAGCCATCCACTCCTATGCTTTTACCCAAGACGAAAACATGTCCAGACAGAGACTTGCACAGAGATACTTATAGCGGCTTTATTTGTGAAACAACCTAAATGGCCATTAGAACTGCTAATCATACTGTGATATACAGTATAATACTCTAGAATAAAAAGGAATGAATTATTGATATATGCAACAATGTGGATATCTCTCAAAATAAGTCTGCTGAGTAAAAGAAATCAGACAAAGAAATACATATTATATAATTCCAATTATATAAAATTCTAGGAAATGCAAACTAATATATAATGAAAAAAAACAGAGCACTGATTTCCTGTGTACAGGGAAGAAGAGCAACAGCTAGGGACTACAGAGGACCCCAAGAAACTTTGGAGAGTGATGGGTATGTTCATTAACTTCATTGTGATGATGGTTGCATGAGTGTATATATATGTCAAAAGTTACCAAATTGGGTACTTTAAATATGTCCAGTTAATTCTGTGTCAGTTATACCTCAAAAAAACTTTTATTATATAGTGTATGTGTGTAAACTATAATAATATACTACAGCAGTATGCTACAGCACTGCCACTAGAACGACTGAAGTTAAAAAGACTGAAATATTGCCAATGATCTGGAGCAGGTGTAATTCTCCTGCATCATTGTAAGTGGAAATGTGAAAATGCGCAAGCACTATGCAAAAAATTCTCACAGTTTCTTATAAATTAAACATAAATACCACTGCTATGTATTTACCCAAGTGGAATGAAAACATATGCTCAAAAAGATTTATACAAGAATGTTCATTCCAGCTTTATTCATAATAGCAAAAGACTAGAAACAGCCCGTGTATCCATCAATAGGATTATGAATAATATTCTTACAGTGGAATATTACTTAATCAAAATAAATATGTTATGGATACAACAGCGTGGATGAATCTTAAAAACGTTATACTGAGTGAAAGAAGTCTTACATGAAAAAGTCATGCTGTTTAACTCCATATATATGAGGTTCTAGAACAGGCAAAACTGATCCCTGCTGGAAAAAATATTAAAAAGTGTTTGCCTTGGAGCAGAACTTGACTGGAAAGAAGGGCGTATAGGGACTTTCTAGGATGATGAGAATGTTTTATATATATATATATCTTGATAGGCATTTTGGTTACATGGGTATGTGCATTTGTCAAAACAGCAGAAGTACTTTTAAAACTGGTATATTTCATTCAATCTAAGTTTCACAGCAATGAAGCTGAACAAATATTGAACTCTAGTTAGAGATATAAATACTGGAATATTGGGGAGAAAGTTTACTGATGTCTGCAGTTTACTTGGAAATGCAGCAAGAAAATATGGTTTGACAGATAGAGGGATTGATAATAAGGATAGATATTAAAGCCAGCATCACACATATGCTAATGTTAGTTTGGTTGCCTATGTCAGTAGTCACTATAAAATTTTTTCAACTTCAGTGAATGTTTGAGATTCTTCGTGAAAAGAGTGTTAGAAAATCTTTTTAAATCTAATATTTTTTACCACTGTCATAATTTTGGACTCATCAAACAACTGCCCCTTTGTGCCAAGCTTTGAAAATTTGTATCCACTGTTTGCTAATATCCAACTTTAACCCCTGCACCCCCACACTAGAGAGGTAGTAAGTAGCTGCCCTCCATGTGACATCAATGGATAGACATTGCTGGAAATTTCAGAGTTAGAGCCACAGGCCTTGGCTATCACACCATTAAAATTGCTTCAGATAGGAAGGAGTCAGTGCAGAATGTTAGTTTTTGCCTGTACCACATACCATATACAAAAATCAACTCAAAATGGATCAAAGACCTAAATGTAAGAGCCAGAATTATAAAATTCCTAGAATAAAACATAAGGGAACATCTTCAGGACCTTGTGTTAGGCAGTAGTTTCATAGACTATTCCCAAAGCACAAGCGAAAAAAGAAAAAAAAATGAATATATGGGACACCATCATAATTAAAAACTTTTGTTCTTTAAGGACACGAGAAAGTAAAACAGCACCCTACACAATGGGAGAAAATATTTGGAAGCCACATATCTAATCAGGGTTTAATATCCAGAATATATTTAAAAATCCCTCAACTTAACAGAAAGACAAGCAAAACAATCTTAAAATGCTCAAAAGACTTGAATAGATGTATCTCCAGAGAAGACATACATATGGTCGAAGAACAAATGTAAAGATGCTCAATACCATTAGCCCTCAGGAAAATGCAAATGAAAAGCACAAGATACCATTTCTCACCCATTAGAATGGCTGCAATTAAAAAAAGATAACAGAAAATTCCAGGGGTTGGAGAGTATGTGGAGGAGGACCACTCATTGATTGTTGGTGAAAATGTAAAATAATACAGCCAGAGTGGAAGATGGTTTGGGTGGTTCCTTAGGGACTTAAGTACAGAGCTACTGTATGGCCCAGCAGTCCAACTTCTAGGCAAATAACCAGAGTACCCTCAAAAATTGAAAGCAAGGACCTGAACAGATATTTGAGAATCAATGTTCAAAGCAGCATTATTCACAGTTGCAAAAAATAGGTACACAACACAAGTCTTCATTAGGTGAGAAACTCATAAACAAAAGGTGGTACATACACACAATGGAATATTATTTGGCCATAAAAAGGAATGAAGTTCAGATACATGCAGCAATATGGATAAACCTTCAAGACATCATGTTCAGTGAAATATGTGAATGTTGTTAAAAGGGAAAATTTTAGGTGTGTATATGTTACTAGAATAAAATTTTTTTAAAAAAACTGGAACTATAAAACACAAGTGTTGAACTCTGAGTTAAACCATGAACCGTAGTTAGTATTACAATTATGAAAATGTGCTTTCTTCAGTTGTAACAAATGTACCACACCAATGTAAGGTGTTAATAATAGGGATATGGGGGCGGGCCGCGGTGGCTCAGCGGGCAAAGTGCTTGCCTGCTATGCCGGAGGACCTCGGTTCGATTCCCGGCCCCAGCCCATGTAACAAAAACGGAGAAACAGAATACAATAAAACAAGAAAGTGTTTAAAAATGTTTCCCTTTCTTCCTTCCTTCCTTCCTTCTATCCTTCCTTCCTTCTCTCTGTCAAAAAAAAAAAAAAAAAAAAAAAAAAAAAATAATAGGGATATGGGAACCCTATATTTTATGCATGAATTTTCTCTAAATCTACAACTTCTCTAATTAAAAAAAACACAAAAATGTATTGAGGCAGAGGCTGAAGGAAAACAGATGAACAAAGTGAAAGCAATTACACTGCCTCCCTGTAATTTGGGGGGAATGGAGGAAATGAGGGAGGATTAAAATTAAAGTATTTGTAATAAAATAATGAGATGAGATCAAGGGATAATCAGTCAAATTATGCTGTTCTGATGTCCATACCGCTCAGATCTTTTCTAGGCCACTGCATCCAAAATGATAATAAATTGACTGCTTATATACAAATCACTAATTTTTTTCTTTGAAACTTACTAATAAAATATGAACTAAGAGAATTTAAACCCATTGTTGATTCTAGCTCTAACAGATTGTTTGAGTGCATGTGTATGAACAGTTTTGTCCTAGTTTATATTCTTTTGTGATCTTGTGTTCTTGGCTTTGCATTTGTGAATAATTTGGTAACAGAATCTCTAGCATTTGCAGAACATCACAACAGTCCTTTTTCAAATTTTAATACCATCAGTTTTTTTAAAACAATCGATGCTCAAAATATTTTTTGAGTAATGCAAGTTTAACTGAATTAATGTTTGCTTAACTTATGTTACAAATAATTAAAAATAAGAAGCTATGTAGAACTGAAAAAGAGTGAAGACTGTGCTTGAGTCTCCCTAAACAGAAAACTTTGATTGGATTTTAACCTGTCTACTTTGAGTAATTTTCTCCTGCTAATACGTAGAGGATTTAAAGCAAATAAGAGGAGAAAGTGAGGTAGAGAAATGCGTTTCTGTTTCAAAGATGGTATACTTAAGAACACTGCCTAATCTCGTCCTTCTCTTTGTCTTTACTACTACCACCTCACCATGTCAGTATGATGCAGCATATTCAGGCGTACTTTTATAGAATTATATAATTGACAGGGACCTTAAAAATCATTTAGGTCTAATATGCTCATTTTATAGATGAAGACACTGAGGCCCAGACTTAAGTACAGTTTTTTTTTACTATAGAATAAAGGAATATTAGACCATCCCTAAGTAGTGTTAAATTAAGTTCATACTCTCCTAGTCCAAAAACTCCTAATTCATCCATTTGTAAATCCTTTCAGTAGACACTAACTTCCTTATTATGTGTCAGATGTTAGTTAGATCCTATGAAAATATGTTATTGAATAAGACAGTCCCTGTGTTGGAGAGTCCAGTCTACTTAGGGAATCAGATAACACAGAATGTTAATTATATAATAAGAATAAATAAATTTGTTTGGAGCACCTGGAAGGAAACTCCTTTTCAGGCCTTGGGCAAAGAGTGGTCAAAAGATATCTTCCTTACTGAGGTGAATTCTGATCTGAGTTCTCAAAGGTAATTAGAATTGAAGAAAAGGGTATAGCATGTAAAAAAGCCCTAAAGTGAGAGACAGTGGCACAAAAATTCCCTAAGTAGCCCTCCTAATTCCATAATTATATACTTTCCTGAAACAACACCATTCCTTGCATATAATAACAATAAACCTACTTTTTTTGGACTATTCGTTACATTTAGCACATTTTGCCTTGGTAATTGTTATTCTTGTGCTTAACCTAGCTCCTCTCCTAGAATCGAAGCCTGTACAGGCATGGCCATATCCCCGTCATCCTGTATCACTTTCTAGAGTGGAAAATAGATGTTTAATTCCTTGCAAAAATGTATTTCCTAACACATCCTTGAACTGCTTCTCTGTCCTGACTCTACAATCTATCTTACGTTCTTAAACTCTTTCTTTATCCCATGGTCTCTTCAAACTTTTATTAGTTCATCAACTACCTTTGTTGTTAGTTGTAGAGCTCCTAACCTGGAACTACCACTAATCTAGTTTGTAGAAGTTTGTATCCAGTCAGTATACAGAGTTTGTATCCAGTTCAGTATACAATATACTGTTTAATAAAAATAAAGATTTCAGTATGTCATTTAGCAGTGTTTAGTTTAACTTAAATTAACTTCCTTGGTTCTGGCAAGGCCAAGTACCTCCCCCTACCCCTGACCATCTCCCTTCAAATAAATTTGCTGTGGTGGGAGAGGAGAGGGTATGAAGGGAAATGCTAATATTTGAGGCCTTATATTAGGCATTGGTAGTATGCCCAGTTTAGAATAGTAGCCGAGGCCATAAATAGATAAGTGATATATTGACTATCATTTTGTGATTGTAGGTTCTAGGGAGACTATAGAAATGGATATAAGTAACTGAAATAGTAAGTAGAAATAAGTACTATAAATGAGATTTAAACAAGGTTATATAAATTCAATACAGGGGATATCTGTTAGGAGCTATAAGAAAGAAAGAATGGTGGAGATGATACATACTGAGTCTAGAAGTTCAGGTGCAATTCGATTAGAGATAAGTTGTTTCTGTTATTCCATGCCTTTTCTTTCAAGTAGGTATAAGGAAGGTATATTATATTACAGGGTTGGAATGTGGAATAGGTTTGAGACAGTCACTGAAGAATGTGATAAGGTTCCAAAAAGAAATTAAAACAATTGTCATCAATGGTAAATGCCCAAAGTGGCATGTATTTATAATGTACCCTTTAGAACATTTGTAATATATTATGTCAGTGCACTGAAAGCATATGCATATGTATATCTTCTGTAAAAATGGGGATAGCAACAGTTTTGTATTGTGGCTACCCTTTATAACTGTTGTGAAGTTGTCGGTAACCAGGGACCAATTTATGATTACCAGTTTAGATAGATGAACAATCATTTGTAAGTCCTAGCTGTTAAGTACTTTATGTGGAAATTGTTTGCTACAGAATATTCCCCTTTAGGGATGAACAAATTTTGCAGTTTAGCTTTGTTTTTGTTTTTTTTTGTTTGTTTGTTTTTTGGTGCATGATCCAGGAATCGAGCCCTGGTCTCCCACATGAAAAGCAAGCATTCTCCCACTGACCCACCCGTGCACCCTGCACGTTAGCTTTTTTAGAGGATTACATGTTGTAAAGTGGAATTGACAAAGGTGATTCCACATCCACAGAATATTTACTTTGACTTTGAGAAAGAGGCTATGTATCAACTTGAAATATATAAGTTCCAGATAATTGATAAAGTTTCCTTTTTAATCTCATTTGAAAAAATGAAAGAGATTTGTGATATTTGGAGATATTAGCCATTTTCAGAATGCCCATAAATTTACCAAACAATGCCATATTCAAACTTCTTGACAGCAACATATAGATCAAGGGTAAGAAACATATATATCAAGGCACAATACATTGGAGCATATGTACACACAACGTGAACAAACGCTTCATGAAGTAAAACTCACCTTTTCTTATATTATGTATGTATATATATACTTCATGTATGTTATATATATAATATATTCATAATTCACTAAATTAATTGGACGCCTCACTGATGGGCTATACCTGCAGTTTGAAAAGCACTGACTATTGTAAGATTCTTCTGGCATCAATATCAATTTTGAAATACAGTTTTTGTCTAGTATAATTTTTCAAAATTGTGTTTGTATTTCTAATTTTGGCCTCTGGCTTTAATTACTTTTTCTTTTCTATTAATCAGGTATCAACATGGTTTTTCACCACCTTTTCTGTCTCAGGACTGAAGGACAAAATCCACCATGTGGACAGCCTCCATCAGCTATTTTCTGTCATATCCCCAGAACAGATCGACTTTCCTCCTTTTGTCCTTGAATATGATGCCAGGGTAAGAAATACCAAGAGTTCTCCCATACCTGGTATAGTATCTTAACTATTCTGTAGAGTAGTGCTTATGAGCACAATAGCCTTTCATTATAAAATATTATTAATATAAATTAGCATGTTTTAGTAAAATTGATAGTATCATTTAATGTACTTTTCCTACAGTAGCTTTAGGAAAAGTCTTTGCCCAAAAGAGGACTTTTTTCCAAGATATAATTTTCAGTGAGAGATTATTCTACATGAGTTTGAAGCCAATCCTTCTATGTTCTGTCTGTTTTCTCCCACCTTTGGGACGGATACCTTTGCCTAATTTCCTTATGATTGAATGGCTTTTCGTCCATATAAACAAAGCCAGTAGCATCTGCTGGTGCCCACTTTCAGCGGTAGTTGTAAATCAGGTAGCCTGTCTTATTATTAGTCATATCCTACTAAAAGTTTCATTTTTCTAAAAGTTTAGATAATGTTTTTAATAGTACCAAATAGTAATATTACTTACAGGTAAATTTGTGGATCTGTTACTTAAACATTAATCAAAAGACTATTCTTGAATCTGGTCAATATTCTGTTGTGTACACTCACATTATCACCTTAGTAAAAAGCAAGTAAGTGTCATTCTTGGTCAGAAGGTCATCAAGCATGAAGGAGGGAATATATTTGAAGATTATCTTAAGTTTGAAATGAAATTTTCCACCCTAATTGTTGTACAACATTATATAGCAAAATTAAAATCCTGCAACATATTTTTTCTCTAGCATTCCTCTAACTTCAGCCATAATTTCTGTTACCCTTTAGGTGAAGAGCAAAGTATTTAATGTGTTCTAATGGTTAATGAAATTTCATGTTCAGCTGTTTAACAAGGAAAATTTATAAATGGAATCTCTGGATCACAGAACCATAATTAAATATATGGAAAGAACATCAGTTTGTATTTACTGCAGATTGCTGGAGCTGAAAATAGCCTGTTATTCCTTTAAACTGTACATCACTCTTCTTCATACTTAAAAAATGGATAGCAGGAAAATATGAAAGGATACTTTGATACCAAAAATAATTCAAAGCTCCTGTCTAGATTTACAATTTATTTTCTGAGCTAGAAATAAATAAGTTGGCTTGTGTTGAGTACACAGGTGGTTCCGTGGTAGAATGCTCGCCTTTCATGTGGGAGACTAGGTTTGATTCCGGGACCACGCACCCAAAGGAAAAAGTAAAATTCAAGTTGACTTGTGTTGGTTAGGAAACCCAAGAGACTGTTTTGTTGTTGTTGTATATGCTGTATGGCGGGGGTCACATTTCATTAATTTTCCATGTGACTATCGCATTATTACAGCACAGTTTGTTGATTTTTTTTTTTTTCTGGGAAGCGCGTGGGTCAGAAATCAAACCCAAGTCTCCCACATGGCAGACAAGAATTCTACCACTGAACTACTTTTGCACTCCACGAAAGACTGTTTTGTGTTTTTTTAGGAGGGGGGTTTGCTCTTTTGGTTTTTTTTTATTTTTTCGCATGGGCAGGCTCCAGGAATTGAACCTGGGTCTCCAGCATGGCCAGCGAGAATTCTGCCACTGAGCCACCATTGCACCGCTCAAAAGACTTTTTTTAAGCCACATATTTTTCTATATATTTAAGGGTCTAGAAAGCAGGCCTTCATTGAATATCAACTGTAATTCTACCACACTCAAGCTTAGTTTTGTTTCTTTGTTTGGGTTTCTTTGTATGTTTGTTTTAGCTTTCTGTTGTATTTTCACATGTCAAGTAAAGGCCAAATTAATAATGTGATTAATCAAAATTAAATTGAATAATCTATAATCTTAACATTTGGCTTATTGGATCGTCCATCTGTATTGTACTAGCGCATTCTTAAATTGAGATTTTAGACTGTTTGTATATAAAGACTAAAGAGGAATAAAAATGTGGAAGAAACAAAATTGGGTGTCAGGAGATCATGTGGAAGAGAGATCAGTAGGTACTATAGCTTTACATATTATGCTGCAGTACTTTGGTTTTGTAGTCAGTGGTGAGTGTTATGTAAGGGAGAACCATTGTTATATTCCTATTTAGAAAGATTACTATAGTCACAGGATAAAGAATGATGAGGGAAAGGGATAAGACCATAGGCAAGGAGACAAGAGACTATTCCAAAAGTTTGATGGAAAAATGAGATTAGAACTAGGGCAATGGAAGTGGTAATGACAAGAGTTTAAAGATTTTAGAGATACTTAGAAACAGACATTTTAGGAAGTAAAATCCACAGAATTTGATGGCTGAGTATCCATTAGGGATGAAGGGGGTAAAGGAGCCAGTGGAAACTATCAAAATTTCTGTTTTGAGAGACTTGTTGGAAGACATTGCCAAGATCCCAGAGAGACAATTTAGGAGTAAAAACATTGAGGGTGTGGGGGTGGGGAGGTGAGAGACAGGTAGTGTGCTCGGTTTGATGTTCAGTTAGATGCAAGGTGGAGGTAGTTGGCTATTACTTGGCAAAATAACATTTTCCTTTGCTAGGAAGAATTAAAAATCAAATTGGAGAAAAGAAGTAAATATAGAATTGATTAATTTTATTATCATGTTCAGTTGTGCCCTTTATTTATTTGGTGAAGGAATGAAGTGGTATTGGTTGGTAGCAAGTTTCAGTGGGCTTCTATTTTTCTGGATCTTTTATGACTTAGAATATGGACATAAATTTCATAGAATTAAAAGGGTATTTGAGGGTACTTAGAAGATAATTTTTATTTATCTGAATGGAAATGATACTGGAACCGTTCCAGAGAGAGTTAGTAAGCATTCCTATATAAATGTAGTCAAGAAAGATAATACATGATTTTGCCTGGTAACATCTCTTCGAACATACATGATTGTTACCAAATATAGAGAAAATATTTGCTCAGCATTCTGTTTCATTGCACTAAATATTAGACTTACCCTTCTTAGTTTACTACAATTTTAGTGTGGATGTGAGAAACCAGAAAAGATGCAGTGGAATGAGGTAGCAAAATCTTAAAGATGAATCACTTATTTTCATTTGAGCTTCACAATAGATTTACCTCTTCAGGGCATGTTTCCCGAAGCAGTGTTTTCATGCATATTGAGGCAGCAAGATTGGCTCGTGAAACGGCTCTTGATAGGGAAGTCTAAAATTAAAAAAAAAAAAAAAAAAAAAAAAAAAGCTCTCATTAGTTTTTTTTCAAGTTTTCAAAAATGTTGCCAATCCTAGAATCTGTCTATACCCAAATTTAAAACAGTAACTTTTTTTCAGACCTAATCAGGTTTATAATCAGAATGTAGGTTTCCTCGGTGTCTTCTTGTTTTCTTGATTATTGCCCCAGGATCAATTCCTGCTCTAGAGTATCTGCTCTGAGGCATGATACAGCTCCAGATTCATTTAGTCACTCAAAATAACCTTTATCTGTCTACTATGTTCAAGACCAGACGAAGGTTTAATGCTCCATAAAAACTATAGCATAAAAATGGCACAAAGAAAAGCCATTCATCTGACCCCTCATTCTCCATTCCTAACTGTCGTCTTGCATTAATGCTAAGCATTTTGTATTTATGGTTTACTGGAGGAAAAAAAAAAAGTTCTTTCTCAAAGAAGTACTTTCCTTAAAACCAAGAAACCAATCTTATATCTCATGAATCTAATCTAGGACTGTCTACCATAAAATTAACTGTCCTGATTCTTATTAAGATAAAATTAGCCAAAATTAGGACCCAAAAGTCCTCCTTAAACTGATTTGTTGCTTTATACACTTGACATTAAAGTTCTGGCATTTAATTCTCTATCTTGATCTTGAGCTGAGCATCCTAAAAACTATTGTTACAAGCCTCATCTCTCAGGCATGTTATAGGTAAGAGTCTTTCCTGCCAAAACAGGTACAGTTATTCTATTCCTCAGAGATAATTTGTTTTGTTTCGTAACTCTAAATTAAGATTCAACACATAGTAAGACAACATGGTCTCACAAAAATAGAATCTGGGTGTTAAATTCTGAAAAACTTGGGTTCAAATTCAGTCTCTGCTGGTTACTAGCTATGTGACTTTGGATAAATTATGCAATCTGTGTGATAGCTCAGTTTCCTCATCTGTTAAAATGAGGTTGATACCTACTTTATGGCATTATCTGAGGATTTAAAGGGATTATGAAAGAAGAGTGCCTATAAAATGGCTTGCATACAGAATGCTCAATAAGTGGTATTGTAATTTTAAAATATTACCCTTATTGCCTGTACCCATTTTAAAACCAATTCTCACTGACTCCAGTGAAACTGTGGTACTGACTGAAGGCCTGCTGTCATGCATGTGCTAGACATTTTATATACTCTGTCTCATTAACTTTAAATCCCTATCTTTAACATTCCCAGTTAAATTGGTCTTGCTATATTAAATGTTCTCGTCTGTTTTCTTTTCCACAGGAAAATGGGCCTTACTATACATCATATCCTCCATCACCAGATTTGTGACCTGCCACCTTTTAGTGCTGCTGGTTTCCAAGGATGCCATTTTCCCTGTGACTCACTACCTATTGAAGTAATACTCATTTTTGCTGTACAGATCCAGAGAGTCTTTTTTCCCCACCTCTCTGGTATTTTTTTATTGACTGTATATTTTCTGGCACATAAGCAATCTAAAAATGGTAGGCCCTTCTGAACTGCACTTATTTTAAATTTGTATATTTATATCAAATGGAAATGTTACTTTTTAGAGGGTTGTTAATAGAATTTGGGGAGCAACTTTTGAGCATCTTAAGTTTCTTTAAAGGACACCCATTCTCCATTAGATAAGCTGTCATTATTGTTCACATCTTCTCCTTAACATTGCACACTGTTTTCATGTACTGAGTGTTTCTCAAAATATACAGAACTGCTGTGCGCTGACTAAATGCATCGTTTGCTTCAGATCCTGGCAATACCACTCGCTTTTTTTTTTTTTACAGATAATTTGCTTATAAAAAAAGAGTATTGTCTGGAACCAAGAATATAGAAATGTATCCAACTAAGCAAAAACCATCAAAATCATTAGCAAGCTGTAGGATTGGAATTTTACCGCACTGGTCTTAGATCCTTGGATTGTACGATTTGTTAAGATTGCCACTGTTTTGGAAGAAGGAAGGCTGTATCCTCAACCTTTTTTCCATAATCATGGGCAGTTTAATCTGCTTATTCAAAAGGACCGCCTGTACTAGTACTGGTTGTTAATATGGTATCCCACGTGAATAAGCGTCTCCCAAGGCTCCCTCGGGGAGCCTTTAAAGAGTGTGCTGTCTTTCCAGAGTTGTAAACGATTTTGTTTGTAGTATCTGTCAATGCCACTACCTTTAAGGGAATTTTTTAGCAGTATCTTGAATTGCCTGTATCAATATGAAGGAAGTGTGTTGCAGTGTGCAAATCCAAGGACCCTGGTAATTGCCTTTTTTCCCCACTCAGGCTCGGTTTGTGCCTTAGCTTGTTTATGAGTGAAAATTAGAATTGTGCTACCTTCTTCACAGAGATATCACAAGCATAGCGTTTAGAAAGGGTTTTGATGTCTTTGGATAAAGTGCTAGGGGAGTTTGTATAGTAAGGTGTCTTCAGTAAGTTTTTAAATGGAAATGAATATAATATGAGGAAGTGCTACAAGGCACTCCCCTCGTCCCTGGCACTTTTGGGTGATTATACTTTTGAGAGGACAACAGTGGTTAATACAAAATCCCAATCATGGGGAAGGATCTCCTTCCTGCCTTGTCCAGAATTTCTTCTGGCTGATTCCTCCTCCAACACTACACTTTGACAAGAGGTCTGTATTAGCCACTTTAAACGTTTTTTCTTAATTAAGTTCAAACCATTTTCATTTCCATCTAGGTATCTTCTTAATACTCCTTTTGATTCCTACATATGCACATGAAACACCCCATCTCCCCTACCCCATCATGAACATTAGCAGTTCAGAGGTGAAAAAGTGGACCCCTTCTGTTATGATGTGCTTCTAAGGGTTCCGTACCCCTGTCCCCCAATTAATTCCTCAGTGGGAATGAAAGAAACATATGGTATTATGATAGGGAAATCCCCCTTTAGTTGTGATAACCTCATCCTATACTTTCCAATATAAACAAGATAGGCTTTACATTTCTTAAAGAAATATGTATTTATTTGTTTGTTTGCTTGTTTTGCTGGTGTTGGACACATTTACTTTGTGTCAAAAATCAAAATCACTTGTTCTATATGTATGCTTAAATGTTAAGATCTTCTAGTTACGTTCTGTAGGTTATCAGATCTAGGCAACCACTCAGATGCCAGGTGTTAAGCCTCCTCTCAAACAGCACTCAAGTGACTCATGAGCCATGACCCTTAAAAACCTGAAACATTAGCCTTCATCCTTTCCAGTCAATTATTTAATCTTTTTGAGATATCTTTTTCACTAAGTATGGAACTAGTTCATGTTTTAGAGTTATTTAAAGGGTATGTGGCAAGTTGTTTTAATGTCCTGAATCATAGGAAGGGAAACAGTAACTTTGAAACTGAAGTGATGAAATACATTAGAAAACACATTGGAGCAGAAAGGGGCGACTGGGTGGAACTGACCACTAGCATCTGATCTTAATCAGAGCTCCACAAGTGGTCCTTGACTTAATTAAACTTTGGTTTTGCCAAATGCTAGTTGAATTGCTTAATGAATAGTAACTCCATTATTTAATTAATTCATGCAAGGCATAATATGACGTTTAAAATAAGACTTTTTTTCTTCAGCATATATTTGGTTTCTTTTTAACTGATCTATAACCAAGTTTCTTGCTAGTTAAAATTACCTCTAATAAAAAGCTCAGTCTTTACTAAACTCTAAGACTTAGACACCAACTGGTTCATATTTTAGAGGTTTTATTTCCTTTAGTAAATATTTTATTTCATTGGCTAAGGCTCTATATATTGCCTTTTTTTAAAGCAATTCATAAAGTATTTTGAGAATAATCGACAGAGGGGCTTTAGATGATTTTTGCTGCAAAAATGGGTATAGATTTTTTGGTCAAATTCTCAAAGTATAAACGAAATAAAATATCTCTCCTTCCTGGAGAGGGATGAATACATTCACTGTAGTAGAAAAATACGGCTTCCCTATTTCCATCTGTTTTCTGTTTGCTTAGATATTATTTAATGAATTCATGTTGTGAGTAATGATTTTGTCTTTTCTTTGTAATGATTAATAGCAAAGTGATAAAATGTAGTATTAACGATAAACTAAATATCACTCTTTGTGTTTCCCTGATACATTGCCTGTGTATGTGTGTATATTGCGTTTAAATTGCTTAGTATATATATGAACAGAAATCATTAGAATTTGAAATACTGAAAAAAAAAACAAGAATTGTGTGTTTCTAAAAACAGTGGAATCATATTCAAGGGCCAAAAGGATTACAAGCCAACCTGTAACCACCTCTAAACCTGGAGTTAGCCAGGTGAGTTTCAGTTTGTAGTTCACTTAGATTATAGTCATCACAGTCAGCATGCACTCAAGTGTGTGAGCTGTGCTGGCACTAAGGCAGTCTAATGGCATATGGACTCTGCTTTGCAATTGCCTGAGACCAGGAAGGATGAAGGAAAGCTCTACCTATAATCTAGCTCATATCATAATCCCAGAGATGATAAGGATTGCTTGTTAGCCCCAGCCATTCATACATATGCATGCATACATGCGTGTGTAAATATATGTATGCATACATCTATACATGTGTATATATTCGTCCACATGTGCATGCATACATCACAATGATCTGCTTTATTTTACACCTTGGTCGTATGATTCTTACGGCCCATATGTAAGAACACAGTGATAAATAACACAGTTCAAGCCGTGCCTCTTAGTGAAATACCTCTTGAACAAATGGTTTCAGGGTCATTCTAGATATTGTATCTTTCTTGGATATTAGTTGTTAACTTTGTTCTTCTGAGAACAGCATCTATGAATCTTTTTTATGTACGGCATGCCTTAAACATATAGGGTTCAAGAAGAAGAGTGTAGACAGTCTCTAGGTGAATTATATTAACAAAATTTTAACATCAAATAGTATCTAATGTTTTTTATTAAACGGTTAGAACTAGTACATTTCACGCGGATGATCACACTTTTATTTCTGTAATGCATTCTGTGAGTGTAGGCAGGCAGTCAGCGTCACTGATGCAGGATTTTGTCAAACCACATCTCGTGGGCTAAAGGGTTTAAGTAAGAGCTTAACATATGTAAATAATTTTAATTGTCACTGAACAAAGAACACCAAAGAATATTTTAATTGGCATGATTTTAAATTTTGTTTTTGAAAATTCAGAAATCTTTTAAGAATGTTTTGCGTTAAAAATACATTTTGACGTTTTTAATTGAAAGGTAGATTTCTTTCAAAGGAAGTTCCATGCTACCCAGAAATGGTCTATGGAGAACCAGAAGTAAAGTGGTAATTTTTGTATTGATCCCCAGGGTAGGGCATTCTTTTTTGTCCATTCATATGATTCCTTTTTCTAATCCCCAATGTTTAACCTTTTGTTTGTTGTACAAGATGCAATTAATTTTTCTGTCAGTATTCTCTATAGAGGCCTATTCTAATGCTTCTCAGACGTTATTAATGTGCATATATTAAATCTTCTGGAGCCATTGTTTAAAAATAAATCCTGATTCAGTAGGTCTGGGGTATGGTCCAGAGTTCTCCATTTCTAACAGACTCTTAGGTGATATCAACACTCCTGTCTGCATACCACACTTAGAGCAGCAAGAGCCTAAACTATATTTCGTCTCCATATTTTCCCTGTTTGAGGAAAGAGAGATAGAACTATCATTTTAATTCCTTCATGGACCAAGTGCTCTCACATTCATTATTACCTTTAATCTTTTTGCAAGTGCTGTGAGGCAGGCGATAATGGGGAGAGTGATCTGCTGAAGACACACACAGACAGAACAGCACAGAGCAGTATTTCTCAAACTTGAATAATACAGACCCTAGTCTTTTGTTTCTTGACTTTTTTAACAGGGAAAAATTCTTCTAACTCCCCAGTTTTGACTTCCTTGCATTATTACAATGTTAACTAAATATATATGAACATAAAACCAGGTATAAATGCTTACATCTCATATTCATGTATAAAACCAAAACAAGTTTACAGATTAGACACAAACAAAACTACTATAAAATTAAAGAAGCTACTTCCTATCCCTGAGTCTTGAAGATGTTTCCATATATTTTCTTCTAGGAGTTTTATGACGCTATCTCCTATATACAGGTCTTTGATCCACTTTGAATGAATTTTTATGTAGGGTATGAGGTAGGGGTCCTCTTTCCTTTCTTTGGATGTGGATATCCAGTTATCTTAGCACCATTTATTGAAGAGACTGTATTGTCCTGGTTCAGTTTATTTGGGGGTCTTGCCAAAAATCAACTGACCACAGATCTGAGGGTCTTTTTCTGAACTCTCACTTCAATTCCATTGATCAATATGTCTATCTTTGTGCGAGAACCATTTTGTTTTGACCACTGTGGCTTTATAATAAGTTTTAAGATTAGGAAAGTGTAAGTCCTCCTACTTCATTCTTTTTCAGGATGTTTTTGGCTATTTATGACCCCTTTCCCTTCCAAGTAATATTGATCAGTACCTTTTTCATTTCTTCACAGTAGCTTGTTGAAATTTTGATTGATACTGCATTGAAACGGTAAATAAATTTGAGTAAAATTGACATCTTAACAATATTCAGCCTTCATATCCATGAACACAGAATGTCTTTCATCTATTTAGCTCTTTGATTTCTTTTATCAATGTTTTGTAGTTTTCTGAATACAAATCCTTTACATCCTTGTTTAAGTTTATTTCTAGGTACTTGATTCTTTTAGTTGCTCTTGTGGGTAGAATTTTTTCTTAATTATCTCCTTGGTTAGTTCATTCCTAGTGTATAGAAACACTAATGATTTCGCGCATTCGTCTTGTATCCTGCCACTTTGCTGAATTTGTTTAGAATTCTTGTAGATTTCTTGGGATTTTCAAAATATAGGTTCATGTCATCTGCAAATAATGAGAATTTTACTTTTTCCTTTCAATTTGGATGCTTTTACTTTCTTTTTCTTGCCTGATTGCTCTTGCTGGAACCTCTAGCACAATGTTGAATACCAGTGGTGATGGTGGGCTTGTCTCATTCCTGTTCTTAGAGAGAAAGCTTTCAGTCTCTGATCATTGAGTACAAAGTTGATTGTGGGTTTTTTATTATATGCCCTTTATCATACTGAGGAACTTCCCTCCGATTCCTACTTACCTTTTGAAGTGTTTCTATCAAAAAAGTACACTGAATGCCCTTTCAACACTAATTGAGACGATCATATGATTTTTCCCTTTCAGTTTGTTAATAATGTGGGTGCGTTACATTAATTGATTTTCTTATGTTGGACCACCCTTACACACCTGGGGGAAATGAACCCCATTGGTCGTGATATATAATTCTTTTGATATGCCCTTGGATTAGATTTGCAAGTATTTTGCTGAGAATTTTTCCAATTATATTCATTAGGGAGATTGGCCTGTCGTTTTCCTTTCTTGTAGTATCTTTGCTAGGTTTTGATATTAGAGTGATGTTAACTTCATAGAATGAGTTAAGTAATGTTCCCTTTTCTTCAGTTTTTTGGAAGAGTTTGAGCAGAAATGGTGTTAATTCTTTTTGGAATGTTGGATAAAATTCCCCTGTGAAGCCATCTGATCCTGGGCTTTTCTTTCTAGAGAGGTTTTGATGACTGACTGAATCTCTTTACTTGTGATTGGTTTGTTGAGGTCTTCTATTTCTTCTTGAGTCAGTACAGGATGTTCATGTGTTTCTAGGAGATTGTCCATTTCATCTAAGTTGTCTTCATTTTTTGGCATACAGTTGTACATAGTATTCTTTTATGATATTTTTTATTTCTTTGGGATCCATGGAAATGATCCCCCTCTCATTTCTCATTTTATTTGCTTCTTTCTTTTTAACTTTGTTAGTCTAGCTAAGGGTTTGTCAATCTTGATCTTGTCACAGAACCAACTTTTGGTTTTATTGATTCTGTTATTGTTCTTTTGTTCTCCAGTACATTTATTTCTGCCTTAATCTTTGTTATTTATTTTCTTCTATCAGCTTTAGGGTTAATTCGCTGCTCTTACTCAAGTTTCTTCAGTTAGTCAATTAGGCCTTTGGTTTTAGCACTTTGTTCCTTTTTAATGTAGGCATTTAAAGCTTCAGATTTTCCTCTCAGCACTAAGGTGTTAGCTTAGCATCCCATAAGTTTTAATATGTTGTATTCTTGTTTTCATTCATCTTCAGATATTACTGATTTCTCTTGCAATTTCTTCTTTGACTTACTGATTGAGTGTGTTATTTAACCTCCATATGTTTGTGAAAGTTCCAGTTCTTCAGTGGTTATTGATTGCCAGCTTTACTCCATTGTGATCAGACAACGTGCTTTGAATAATTTCAGTCTTTTTAAAATTATTAAGACCTGCGTTGTGCCCCAGCATATGATCTGTCCTAGAGAATGTTCCGTGAGCACTTAAGAAGAATGTGTATATCCTGCTGTTTAAGGATGCAGTGATATATATATCTAGATATATATATCTGTTAGGTCTAATTCATTTATCATATTATTTAGGTTCACCATTTCCTTATTGATTCTTTGTCTAGTTCTATCTGTTGAACAGAGTGGTGTGTTGAAGTCTCCCACTATCAGTGTAGAAACATCGCTACCTTCAGTTTTACCAGTGTTTGCCTCATATACTTTGTAACATCCTGATTGGGTGCATAAACATTTATGATATTTCTTCTTAGTTAGTTACCCCTTTTATAAATATACAGTGTCCTTCCTAATATCTTATAATATCTTTGCATTTAAAGTCTATCTTATCTAATATTAGTATAGCTACTCCCACTTTTTCTTTGGTTATTGCTTGTGTGGAATATCTTTTTCCATCCATTCACTTTCATCCTGTTTGTACCTGGGAGTCTAAAGTGAGTCTCTTATAAAAAGAATGTAGATGGATCATATTTTTTTTATCCTTTCTGCCATTTGGTGTCTTTTTCATTGAGGAGTTTAATCTGTTAACATTGTAAACCTTTATTACTCTAAAAGCTGTGCTTACTTCAACCATTGTATCACTTTTGTCAGAGCTTGTATTTTCTCTGTCTTTATCCTTTTAGTTTCCCTTAATGATAATCATTATTTCTATACTCTCCTCCAAGTCTCTCTTTCCTTTTTATTTTTTCAGCCTCCAAAACACCTTTTAGTATTTCTTGGAGGACAGGTCTCTTGTTAACACATTCTCTCAGCATTTGTTTATCTGTGAAAATTTTAAAACTCTCCCTCACTTTTGAAGGATAGCTTTTGCTGGTAAAGAGTAAAGAATCCTTGGCTGGTAATTTTTCTCTTTCAGAATCTTAACTTCTTCTTTATACTCTTCTAGTGTCTTCTTGATATCATTATCGCTTTAGCCAACTCGTGGGAGTTGTTTAGGAGATTTATGTGAGCCTCTTGGATTAGTTGTTCCAAAGTCAATCTCTCCTTTGGCTTTTTAATTTGATCATTTGGCATGGCCATATCTTCTTGCTTCTTCATATGGTTTGTGGTTTTTTGCTGGTTTCTTGGCATTTGATTATCTTGATCAGGCTATTTTGAAAGTTGGTTCCCTTGCTCATCTAATATTTTGTTTTTGCTTAGGTTTGCTTTAGAGGCCTACTTTGGTACTTGGTTTGTCAGTAAGTTCCAGCCAACAAAGGCCATGGCCTAATTCAGGAAGTGCAGTCCTTCTCAGAAGTCTGTTGGAGGCTGGGCAGAGCAGCAGCTTACCAGAGTGCACTTTCCCCATCTTCCCAGCAGTTGGCCGTCTTAGGCCACCTCTCCTCAGCTGTGGCAGCCCACTGAGCACAGTCCAGACTAGGTGAAAATCCAGTCAAGCCCACAGGCTCTCTGGGCATGCTGGAAGCTGCTGGCTCCAAGGGTACGGGATGGGCACTATACACCATGGCAAAGGCTCCAGCTTATAGGTGGGATGGTCTGGTGATTCCCCGATTCCTGTACGGAAAAACTCTGTTCTGTGGGACTGAGAGGTGCAACTTCAGCCAGCAGCTGGCCTTGGATGGTCTTTATGCTGGCCAGCCCAACCACTTCGGGGGTGGGGGAGGGGCGCCTGGCATTACAGTGCAGCTCCCTCACTCCTGCCTCTCTGCTCCTGTACGATGTGAGTGCCTGCTTCTGTGCAGATAGAATTCAGGCAGCAGAACCCAGAGTCTCTTGCCAGCCAGTTGTCAGATTGTTTCTGCTCTGTGTCCCCCTCTTCTCCCAAGGAGAGGGCTTCCCAGATTCCCCAAGTCCAGGCGCCCACAGCAGCCTGCCTCATGGGTGGGGGATTCCAACTTGGCACCACAGCAGGGTCTCTGTATGTGGCTAAAAGGAGTCTGCTGGCTCCCAGGTTCCCACAGGAATGCTAGGCCATGGGTCTGAAAGGATTGTCTCTCCTACCTCTCTGAAGCAGAGGTGGCTACTTTTTGGCTGTCTGATCTGGCTGTTACACAGTGGTGGATCTTAGGGATGACTACAAGTGAGTGTAGTCACCCCAGTTTCTCACTAGTCTCTCCACTTTTCCATCCAGGTCTTCCTTATATAGTACAGAGGTTCTTCTTTAGTCACTTGGACTCCAGACCACTGCTTTGGTCATTTTCTGCCTGTTCTCTAGTTGTTTTATGGTAGAGGAGTGTTTTATAGTGACCAGTAAATAATGTTAATGTGAGATTCTCCCTGACTCTCAGAATAGCTGTTTGCAGAAGAATTTTTCCCCCGACTTTATTATCGTGCTGCTCCTAAGCAGTTCCATGAAATAGTACATAAACTTCCTAATTTTTCATCTGTAGAACACACCTAAAAATATTTGGGTCTCATTATCCCTTAAAATAGTTTCTATTAAGTCTTCTAACCCTCCCTATATTTCTAAAATAAATTCTGAAAAAAATGAGCAAACAATTCTATAGACTGGGCTTTTTGTTTGTTTTGCCTTTTCTCTTATTGAATGATGGGAGAAAATACCAGGAGAGAGTTGCAAGAGGAATTCATAATTGTGTATAAACAAAGATAGTATATATAAAATTCTAATTCTTTCCTTACTTAATAAATTTGCATAAATTCATTTAGTTGATATGTGATTAAGGAATGGCCATATAAGTAGTTTCTGGTGTTGCCATCCCATATTCTGGAAACCACATATGAAAAAAAAAGTTACTTTTCTCTAAAACCACAGGCAGCCTTGGAGTTACTCTCTTTAACCCCTGCATGTTGACGGGACCAGCAGCTGACATATACATGAGACTTGTGCTTACAAATTGTCAGGTCCTAGAGATCACCTGGTACAGTCATTCTCAGGGTAGGTGGTACAACCCCCATAGGGGACCTTTTGGGTTGTTTGTGGGTTTTTTTGCCTTTTTTCTTTTCACAGTGATTGGCAGGGAGGATGCTGTTGCTCTTTAGTAGGCAAAACTGGGAGTGCTAGATATCTTGCAGTATTTTGGATTATCCCACATGACTTTAGAATATCCCACTGAAACTAAACTTACCACATGTAGAAAACCAGTATGACTAATATGTAGCACTGAAAAGATTTTTATCAGTAATTTAATGAGAAGTATGTTAGGAAGATGAAAGCTTACATGGAATAGAAACTTAACTATTTACTCCACACATGTAATCTATTCATTGTATTTTAGCATTTAGATATTTACTTGAAAAGGACTTCAGTATACTAGTGCCATTACAGCAAAAGTATTTGAAACCAAATACAATCAAGTAACAGGTGATTTGAGACTCTGTTTACTATCAGGGAAGAGTTGCTAAAACTCACAATTTTTTATAAACTAACACCAGTGTATCAATTTCAAATTCTTTCCCTCAATGAAACATATTTGCACTTGTTATTAAAGTAGTAAAAACATGAAATTAGAGGCTATCATTGACTTTCATTAATTAAGATTGTTTTGAAAACCTTCCTTTTATGCCATCCGATATAGTGACATGAAAATAATGTGTGTTGTGGAAATTATTGATTCTTTTTCCATTGAACTTAAAATAATTTTAAGTTCAATGAATGTATGCAGCTCTGTACGTATGATATCAAGACAGAAGGTATATTTATTTTGGTTCTTCATCACTGCCTTATCCCATTCCATGACACATAAAAAAAACAGTTGGTACCATATTGATAGATAAGGCCCATTGCTTTGTAAGAATATTTTCTTGATTTTCTTCATTTCAGCAGTCTGTTATTTGACTTGCGATTGCTAACCCTATTTCAATTGAAATTATTTTTCTCTTTCTCTCATTAAAAACAAGTAAAGGCCGGTTTATTAATACTTTTCCTTTAACTATTTGGGCCAATGGCATCTGGTCTTTTGTGCTTTTAAAATCCAAACTTATTCTTTAAAAGTAAATATATAACTATTTGACTATTTCATTATGACTTCTAGCTTAGATGTGCCTGATTTTTACATTTTGAAATGCTTATTATAAATTGTAATATTGCATTGATTTTTTTAAAGTATGCATAGGCAAATTTTATGAAATTTTATTTCTAATAGTAAAATAGGTATTAAAAATATACTGTGAAAGGGAACATTAGTTCTCAAAATTTGAGACTTTGTACTGGCACAGCCTTCTTTATCTTGCAGAGGGAGAAATGCAGACCCAAGCAGGTTAAGGAAGGTTGGACCAAGATCCAGCTCGCTTAGCTTCTGGGTAGCCTAAGGACAGCCTTGCCACCTATGGCTAGAGCTATTTGCTTGTACCTATGTTTACACAGCTGCTTGACTTTGACATTCCTTCTCAAGTCCTCCGAAGAGGTTCTTGTTTTTTTCCCTATTTTATCTGTCATTTATTTTCTATTTACGGTGTATTGGCTCAGCAGTAAAGGTTAGGAATCATCACTCAGGGAGTTGTGGGAAAATATGTAGAGGTGGAAGATGTTAATTTTACTTTAAGAGTTCGAAATTTTATTTTTTACCCAACTGTCCATTCACTACCCCAACCCTTAAGTAAAAAATCCTCATTCCAGCAACATTGAACAAGAAGGCAGCATTTAAAACCACCTCTTTGGCAACCAGATAACACTGAGAAAATGCTGCTCTTAATATGATGAACTTATACCACCTTGAAAACTATATAGACTTTGGCAGTGCTGTCCTAGCAGTGTCAGAAGCTTGCAAGATAGACTCCAAAATAAAATTATGGAAGCTTTCCCGGAGAAACTAGATTCTTCCCTAGAAGAATGTCATTTCTCTGACATTGAGTTTTACAACACAGAAATTCTCTCCTTAACTTGTTCCTGGATCAATTGAGCAATACGGAGAAACTTACTTCTTCCACTCATTCAGAAAACGGTTGCTAAGGATATGTAAAACAACTCCAAAATGCATAATAACTGAAACTCAGTGGAAATTTATTTCTCACATAAAGCCTAAATAGATATTTCTGATGAGCAGGGAGCTCTTCTCCAAGTCCTGAACCAGAGACCTAAGGTCCTTCAGTTTTCTGACCCCACCGTCTTCACCTCATGGCTTCCAATGGATCTGCATTCTTCTGCTTCAAGCTGGCAGATGGGGACATATCTCGGAGGACTTGCATAAAAGGTTTTTATATTCCAGGCTTGGAAGTGGCACATCATTTCAATTCATACTGTATTGTGTAGAACTCAGTCACTTTGCTCCAAGTCACTGCAATGCTAGGAGGCTAGAGAATGTAGTCTAGCCATGCACCAAAGAAGAAAAGAATAGGAATTGTGTGCCCAATGATCCACGTTCTGCAATCTGGGCAGTCCACTAGGTGTTGGAAACATAAAAATGTAAAAGCTATATTCCAACAGTGAAAATTATTACAGTGAAGAAAGAAAAGCAATACTTGAGATATATTAAATGTCCATTCACAGAGAAAGCAATGGCACTTGATAACAGCTTTGCCAAAAAAAAAAGTCCCTTTGACGTCACTTGGGGCATATCTGAAAACCGAAGCCCTTAATATTCAAAACCTATCACCAAAAGTGCATATTCTCTAAAACGACCAGAATAGAGGGTCATCTAGGTGCCTTTTACTGAATCTTGTAGTACCTTACTACTCAAACTTATGTCTGTGGATCAGGAGCATTGGCTTGTTAGAAAGGTACACTTTCATGTACATTTCACCCCAGAGGTACAGAATCAGACTCGGTATTTGATCAAGATCCTTCAGGTATTTTGCATTGATGTTAAAGTTTGCGAACCACTATGGTAATCCTGACACTGGCATTTAGTAACAGTGTGACCTTAACCAGATTGCTTAATCTCTATCCTTCCATTTCTTCATTTGTACGATGGGAGTAATCAGACCTATCTCTCTGGAAATTATGTACATTAATGTTAAATAATACCTAACACATAGTAAACATTGGCTATTTTCAATTTCCAAGTATTTTTAAAAATAACTGGAGGGACATGCAGTTACTAAAACTCATCCTCTTTCAACCCTTATCCTTATTTATGTTACACTTAAGGGTTTCCACCTTATTAAAATTGGGGGGAGAATTTTTTATTCATATGGTTTATTCTTCATTCCTTAGATATGAGTAAGCACAGGGAAAATAATTTTTTTCAAAAGTCAGCAAATGAATTTTGTACTAATAACCCCTAAAACAGACAATAGTCATCACTTAATAAATAAATTGTCAAGTTGTAAACTTAGAAGTACATAAAAACAATCTATTAATTTGCTGAATTTTAAGAGAAACTAACTTAATGGATTTTAGCCACACATAGGTAGTAAAACAGATTAACCAAAATGGGTAAAAAATAAGTTCCTGGCTTACTTAACTTTTGCCTCTTTCTCCTAAAGTAAATTATAATTTTAATTTAATTCCCAGTTTAATTAAAGTGTAGCATTATGGGGTGACTTATGTTAGCCTCAAGAATTTCTTTAACACTGGGAAGTAAATCAAAAGGCTATGTTTCTTATGGCTTTCATTCAAGGAAAAGAGCCAATCCAGCACCATTCACATTTGAGTCCAAATAAAAATAGGCATTAAATTAACCTGATTGGTGTGTTATGCCATCAATTGGTTGAAATCGTGAATAGGAATTATTCATTTTCGGTTTTTAAGTGAAAATTTGCATATGCTCAAGTGCATTCAGACTTTGCTTCTCAATTCATAGAGAAATGAAATTAAAGATTGAAAAGAGAAGCACAGGCATGCTGTATAGTTGTTTTCTTTGGCTAGCACTTATTGACCAGAACTGGGAAGTGCTCAATGTTTTCTTGTTGAATCCATCTTGTTAGTATGGAAAAATGTGTCTTAGCAAGGCCACTTTTGAGGCTTGCATAACTCCATGAGAGTTACACAGAAAGTGGATAAGAGGTAAGAGTACCATTTTTTAGTTTTCAGACGTTGAATGGCACAGCGTGGGATCACTCTACAGCTGGCATTTTTTTAACTTGGTTTATTTTGTCTTTATATTTATAGCAATATAGAATAACAAAAAGAATATAATGTAAGGTTATGGCATTGTAATTTGATGTCACAATAAGTATGATCAAATTGTAATGCCATGATCCTCTTTTTATATTCTCTTTGACTCCTGTGGCGTATGCCTATTTCTACTCTGATTGTATTCTCATTTCATGGAGTATGTCCTGTTTTAGTATTTTCAGTTTGATACTCGCTTTCCTTTTATCATCTTTCTCTTATTTATGGCTTTAATAGATATAATTCACATATCATAAAATTCACCCATTTAAAGTATATAGTTTAGTGGTTTTCAGTGTATTTACAGAGTTTTGCAGCCATCACCACAATGTACTTTTAGAAAATTTTCAACACCGTTTCCATTAGCAGTCATCCTCCATTCACACTCCCATCCCTCCTGTGTTTGTTTTTTGCTGCAATGTGTGCTCCTCCAAGACACTGTCCATATTACATTAATTGGCAGAACTGTATCTCAATAAGTATTTGTTGACTGAATTAGCATCCACAGAGGGTACTAGCTATGGGTGGCAGTTGAGGAATAGCTGAAAGCACAGTGGAATAGGCATTGAAAGATTTGATTCAAATTCTGACTGATGTTATTAGTAGTATTGCTGTGGGTTAAGAGTTGCTTGACCATTCTGAATCTTAGTTTTCACATCTATAAAATGTAGATAGCAATATCTACTTCACAGGGTGGTTGTGAGAATCAGCTGAGAAGATAAGATCACAGCACTTGCACAGTGCCTGTTCCATACTAGAACATAATTGATTTGTTCATCGATGGAAGACAAACCTGAAGAGGCTTCCTCTTTCTCTAATCTGGTAGCAGATGTTTCCCATCATCACTAACCTGAAAGTTCAGAGTAATGAAGTCTACTGTGCTTCAATCTCTCCAATTTCCTTCCCCATTAAAAGAGAATTCTGAAGTGTTCACAAGTGCTGCTTCCCTTTCTGCATCAGTGATGTTTTTCTCCACATGCTGATGTTGATTCTTAACCTGGAGCCCAGTTTGTGTAATACTGTCCACCAGCTGTAAAGAGCTGTAATCCATCCTTCTGGGATGGATTACAAACCCCTCATACCAACTTCAGCAGTGTTTGTTGCCCCTTTCCTTTGCCACAGGCGCAGAAACCCTTTCCAGAAGGGTTGGGCCAGCAGCGCCATGGGGCTAATTTCCAGACCTTTCAGGAACTAGGAAGCATTTAACTGTCTTTGCCTCTCTCGTGCTATCCACCTCCCCCAGAATTGGCATAGCAGATTCACTACTCATGTTTCTTAGGAAAACATTTCCTCCGTGGTAGTAATGAAATAATAGCAGCTTTCGTTTACAGCAGGACAGACATTGTAAATGCATCATCTCTGATCCTTACAACAACCTGGCAAAGTAGGTATTTTTCCTATTTACAGGGGAAAAATCAAAATCTTAGAGAAGTAAGGAAACTGACTATAAGATAGCATCCATCAGGGAATAGATTTTGGAAAGGCAGAGGATATTGGATGGGTCTATCTATACAGAGGTTCTTATTTAACTATGGGTTGCCCATTTTGTGGCTTTGATCTGAAGAATAGAAGAATAGACTTCAATTCAAATCAGCTCAGCCACTTGTGGACTTGGACGAGTTCCCTAATCTCTTGGAATTTCAGTTCTCTCAAATGTAAAGCATACTTACATCTTTGTGTTGTAAGAATCAATGACTTAATACTTCTGAACTTCTCATAAATATTAGCCAGTTTTATTTAAATATCTAGTTGCTGTAATTGGTGTCTAACTTAGCAAACTTAACTAGATAACCTTGAGTCTTTCATTTTAAATTGTCACGTTACCAATTCAGATGATGTATAATGTATTTGATATGTCTTCCCTTCAAAAGAAAATATTTAAATCAGATTGTTGGCAAACTTTTTTTATAAAGGGCCAGATAGTAAACATTGTAGGCTTTGTAAGCCATGCAGCCTCTTGACACAGCATTCGGCTCTGCTGCTATAGCATGAAAGCATCCATAGATAATATTTAAACAAATGGCCATGGCTATGTTCTAATAAATATGGGGATTGACATTTAAATTTTAAATGATGTTCATATTTAATGAAATATTGTTTTCTTCTGGCTCTGTTTTTTGTTTGGTTGGTTGGTTTGGGTTTTTTTTAACCATTTAAAAATGTAAAAACCATGCTTAATTTGCTAGCCATACCATAACACGGTAGACTGTAGTTTGCCAACCCCTTTCCTAAATAATTCACTGGTTCTTTAAAGCTGCATCCTACAGAGCCTTAACCAGGGAAAAGAAATGTGGAGGATAAAAAATCAAGACCAAACCAATCTATCAGCTAGCTAGCACAAATTACAGCCATATTATTCACTCTCTTTCCTAACAAATTCATGCAACCTCTTTGAACTTAACCTTTTTCTCTATAAAAATGGAGTAGTGATACTTCTTTGACTATACCTACTTCCTCCTGGCAAGGGAGGTTAATAATTATCATTTATCAAATGCATAGCCTGTACTAGATATTTGAATCATTTTAGCTATAATCCTTTTATTATTCCCATTGTATAGATGAAGAAATGGAGGCTCAGAGAGGCAAATAATCTGCTCAAGATTATAATTCAATATCTAAACCCAGCTGTGTTTGACTCAAAATGCCATAACCCCTCGCAATCTTCTTAATAGAATGTGAGCTCCATCAGCATAGAGACCTTATTGGACTTGTTTTGTGTTGTATCCCTAGCACCTAGAGTAAATAGCACCAGGTATGTAGTAGGTATTCAATGAATATTTGTTGAATAAATGAATGAATGAGTTTTTCCATTAAGCCAATGGTTCTTAATCTTTTCTTGGGTCTGGGATGCTTTTGAGAAGCAATTTAAAATTATGGACCATTTCTACAAGTAAATCTCAAACTTTGAACCTTTTGTTAATTTTTCAAGCTACTTGTATTAGTTAGGGTTCTCTAGGGAAACAGAATTAACAGGAAATATATGTAAATATAAAATTTATTAAACTGTCTCACATTACTGGGAATGTAGAGTCCAAACTCCACAGGGCAGACTGTGAAGCTGATGATTCTGTTGGAGGGTCTGGAAACTCCACAGGGGAGGCTCACCAGCTGAAGCAAGAAGAGAACCTGTCTCTTCTGAATCCTCCTTAAAAAGCTTCCAGTGATTTAGATTAAGCATCACTCATTAAAGAAGACACCCCCCTTGGCTGATTATAAATGGAATCAGCTGTGGATGTAGCCGATGTGATCATGATTTAATTCTATGAAATGTCCTCATAGCAAAAGACAGGCCAGCACTTGCCCAACCAGACAAACAGGTAGCACCACCAGGCCAAGTTGAAACATGAACCTGACCATGACAGTCCACCCCTTGTCAACTTGGCAGCTATACTCATCACCTTAAACCATACCTAATTTCTAAATAGAACACAATAAAAGACACATTTTTTTTCCTCACCTAACAATACTCATGTGGTCTGCATATAACAGAAACACATTAAATCTCTCCAGAATAGGGTGCAAGTCCTTGGGTAATATTCATTCTTAAACTTGATATCTTACAACTTAAATAGTATAACATGAACAAAACAGCATTACAGTCCTCGTTTCTGTAACTGATCACATGGTTGTAGTTCATATTTATCACTACCTTCTTCTACTACCCATTCCATGTTCCCTTTACCCTCAGCAAGCACTTCAGCTGGCCGTGGTTCTTTACCTGGTGAGGTGACCCAAACCTTCATTCCTGAAGTTTCAGAGTCATTGGTAGCCCTGCCTGGATTCGGTTGTTGCAGTTTTCCATTGATTTTAATCATAGGGCATGGTAGTACTAAAAGACGCCCTAGGGGATCTCCTATATTCCAGGAAAACTCTTCTTTACCTCCATTGTATAGTTCCCATCCTATTTACCCCTGATAGGTCAATCATTCCAGCCAGTAATGTAATCCCCTTCTTGGCTTGTTGATCCAGGGGCATGAGTAGCCCAAAGTGACCAGGTGGCAGTCTTAGATTCCAGTTCAATGGAAATCGTTGTTTCTCCTGGTGGAAGCACTCCCCCTTTTGGAACTAAAACTCGTAGACCAGCAGAGCTCAGGGTTGCAGGGACAGGAAGCAAAAATTTCCCTAGGGGATCACTAGGGGTAATAGTGGTGCCACTCCCATTTCCACCCCTTGGTTCCTGGACCCATGGATTCTGGCTATGGGAGACACAGCACCATAAAGCGGACACTGATTCAGAGCATACACAGCTTTCTAGAGAACATTACCCCAGTCCTTCAAGGTATTACCACCTATTTGGCACCATAATTGAGTTTTCAAAAGGCCATTTCACCATTCTATCAATCCAGCTGCTTCTGGATGGTGGAAAACATGGTAAGCCCAGAGAATTCCATGAGCATGTACCCATTCCCACACTTCATTTGCTGTGAAGCATGTTCCCTGATCAGAAGCAGTGCTGTGTGGAATACCTTGACAATAGATAAGGCATTCTGTAAGCTCATGGATGGTAGTTTTGGAAAGCAAACCGATATCCAGGGTATGTATCTATTCCAGTTAGAACAAATCGCTGCCCCTTCCATGAAGGGAATGGTCCAATGTAATCAAACTGCCACCATGTAGCTGGCTGGTCACCTCAGGGAATGGTGCCATATTGGGAGCTGAGTGTGGGTCTTTGCTGCTGGCAGATTGGGCACTCAGCAGTGGCTGTAGCCAAGTCAGCCTTGGTGAGTGGAAGTCCATGTTGCTGAGCCCATGCATAACCTCCATCCTTACCACCATGACCACTTTGTTCATGAGCCCATTGGGCAATGACAGGAGTTGCTGGGGAAAGAGGCTGACCGGTATCCATAGAACAGATCATCTTATTCACTTGATTATTAAAACCTTCCTCTCCTGAAGTCACCCTCTGGTGCACATTCACATGGGACACAAATATCTGCATGTTTTTAGCCCACTCAGAAAGGTCTATCCACATACCTCTTCCCCAGACCTCTTTGTCACCAATTTTTCAATTATGGTCTTTCCAAGTCCCTGACCATAAGCCAAACCATTAGCAACAGCCAGTATACAAATGCACCTCTGGCCAGTTTTCCTTCCAAGCAAAATGAACAACCAGGTGCACTGCTCAAAGTTCTGCCCCCAAAAGGATTTCCCCTCACCCCTGTCCTTCAAGGACACCCCAGAAAGGGGTTGTGGTGCTGCAGCACCACAGAGCAGCCACTTCCAGGTGGTACCTCCATATTGTGCTGAACCATCTGTAAACCAGGCCCAAGTTTTCTCTTCCTCAGTCAATTCACTGTAAAGAATTCCCCGAGAGGCCATAGCTCTGGTCTGGGAAAGAGAAAGTAATGTGGCAGGAGTGGAGACCACAGGCATTTGGGCCACTTCCTCATGTAACTTACTTGTGCCTTCAGGACCTGCTCTGACCCTATCTTGTATATACCATTTCCATTTTATGATAGAGTGCTGCTGTACATGCCCAACTTTATGGCTTGGTGGGTCAGACAACACCCAGCTCATGATAGTCAACTCAGGTCTCATGGTAACTTGGTGGCCCAAGTTTAAGCATTTGGTCTCCACTAAGGCCCAGTAGCAGGCCAAAACTGTTTCTCAAAGGAAGAATAGTTATCTGCAGCAAATGGTAAGGCTTTGCTCCAAAATCCATTGTTTAAGGATTCCAGCTCAGTGACAGCAGTTCCCACAGTAGTATCTGACCTATAGAGAAGTGCAAGTACAGAGCTCTTCAGGGATGATGGGTCTAGACTCACAAATTTATTTCTCACTGTTCTGGTAAAAGGTGCATCCTCCAGACATTCCTGGGGTGTAAGATTCTCCTACAGGGGCCTGCCAAAGGCTCCAAAAAGCATCTCTATTTGCCACTGACAATTCCAGCACCACTGAATCTGCAGGATCATATGGTCCAAGTGGCAGAGCAGCTTGTACAGCAGCCTGGACCTGTCGCAGAGCCTTCTCTTGTTCAGGTCCCCACACAAAATTAGCAGCTTTTCTGGTCACTTGATAAATGGGCCAGAGTAGCACACCTAAATGAGGAATATGTTGTCACCAAAAAAGAGACCAACTAGGTGTTGTGCCTCTTTTTTTGGCCATAGGAGGGGCCAGATGCGGCAACTTACCCTTCACCTTAGAAGGGATATCTCGACATGCCCCACACTTCTGGACACCTAGAAATTTCACTGAGGTGGAAGTCCCTGTGTTTTTGTTGGATTTATCTCCCATCCTCTGACACGTAAATGCCTTACCAGTAGGTCTAGAGCAGTTGTTACTTCTTGCTCACTAGGTCCAGTCAACATGATATCATCAGTATAATGGACCACTGTGATGTCTTGTGGGAGGGAGAAACGATCAAGGTCCCTGCAGACAAGATTATGACATAGGGCTGGACAGTTGATATACCCCTGAGGTAGGACAGTGAAAGTATACTGCTGACCTTGCCAGCTGAAAGCAAACTGTTTCTGGTGGTCCTTACTAACAGCTATTGAGAAAAAAAGCATTTGCCAGATCAATAGCTGCATACCAGGTACCAGGGAATGTGCTGATTTTCTCAAGCAATGATACCACATCCTGGAACAGCAGCTGCAATTGGAGTTACTACCTGGTTGGGCTTACCATAATCTGCTGTCATTCTCCAAGACCCATCTGTTTTCTGCGCAGGCCAAATAGGAAAGTTGAATGGGGATGTGATTGGAATCACCACCCCTGCACCCTCTAAGTCCTTAAGAGTGGCAGTAATCTCTGCAATCCCTCCAGGAGTCTGGTATTGCTTCTGATTTACTATTTTGCTAGGTAGGGACAGTTCTAGAGGCTTCCACTTGGCTTTTCCCACCATAATAGCCCTCCATGCATGAGTTAGAGAGCCAGTGTGGTGATTCTGCCAGTTGCTCACAATGTCTATTCCAATTATGCATTCTGAAACTAGGGAAATAACTACAGGATGGGTCCAGGGCCCCACTGGACCCACTATGAGATGCACCTGAGCTAAAACTCCATTGATTACCAGACCTCCATAAGCCCCCACTCTGACTGGTGGACCAGAGTGACGTTTTGGGTCCCCTGGAATTAATGTCACTTCTGAACCAATGTCTAATAATCCCCAAAATATCTGATCATTTCCTTTTCCCCAATGCACAGTTACCCTGGTAAAAGGCCGTCGGTCTCCTTGGGGAAGACTTAGAGGAAGGTTAACAGTATAAATTTGTGGTAGTGTAACAGGTTTCTTCCCCATATGGACCTGGCCTCCCCTTCATTCAAGGGGCTCTGGATCTGTAAACTGTCTCAAGTCTGGAAATTGATTAAGGGGCCGTGACTCTCTGTTTTTGTAATTCAAGTTAGACTTCTGTTCATTTGACCGAGAACTCTTGTTTATACAGCTCAAACAATAACTTAGTAGACTGCCCATCTATTGTATTTCTAGGTACCCCATGATTTACTAGCCAATGCCACAAATCTCTGTGAATCATATAATTTTGACTCCTGCTTTGAGTTTGCTGTCTATTATTATAGCCACATCTACCCTGTCTTTGGCGGTTAAGTGCTGCCACCTGGCTTCTGCCACCTCGGGATCCAGTCATCCCCATTGTGTTTAAGGATTCCAGCTCAGTGACAGCAACTCCCATAGTAATATCTGACCTACAGAGAAGTGCAACTACAGAGCTCTTCAGGGATGATGGCTCTAGTCTCACAAATTTATTTCTCACTGTTCTGGTAAAAGTGGATCCTCCAGACATTCCTGGGGTGCAAGAGCAAGCTTTGCATGATAAATCCACTCTAACATTCCAATCTCTCTAAGCCTCTGGATCCCCTCAGCTACATTATACCAGGGCAGTTCTGGCATTTGAACCTCAGATAATGTTGGCTACCTTTTGATCCATGTTTCAGCCAACCATGCAAACAAACTGCAAATGCCTTTTCTAACCCCTTGAGCTATAACATTGAATGCAGAATCTCTGCTTAGTAGGCCCAAATCATTAAATTCAGCCTTATCCAGCCTTATATTCCTCCCACCATTATCCCACACCCTTAAAATCCGTTGCCACACATATTCCCCTGATTTCTGTCTATAGAAATTGGAAAACTCACACAGTTCTTTTGGAGTATAATGTACCTCGTCATGTGTGATAATTTGTACCTCATCTTTAGGGACCTGTTGGGACTTTAATCTAGTTATAGGTCTGGAAGAAATGAGGGGTGGTGGGGGTGGGTCATGAAAAGAATTAGAAGTATCTTCTAAGCCATTTGCTTAAGAGCATCCATCTGCAGTTTTATCTGGTGAAACAGAATTAGTCACTCTAGGGCTAATTCCTTCAGGAGGAGGTTGGGTGGCCAACTCCTCAAGGCAGACTGGAGTTGGGACAGCTATGTCCTCAGGGCAGACTATTACAGGGTTATCTGGAGAAGACTCAGCATGATCCAGGGTTTCAACCTCACCCCCGACATCATTATTAATCCATATGTCACCATCCCATTTTTCAGGGTCCCACTCCTTTCCAATCAATACCCTCACTTTAATGGCAGACACCATGCAAGACTGAGATTTCAGTTTATGTTGTAAAGTTGCTACTCTAACAATAAGATTCTGAGTCTGATTTTCAGAGATCTCAAGTCTTTGGCTACAGGAAATAAGATTTTCCTTCAGGACACTCATAGAAACATCAACATCTGTCAGATGGCACTTAAGCTTCTCATTTGAAGCCTTAAGCCCATCCCTTTCATTCATTAATGTATACAGTATATCTAACAACAACCAGCCAACATCTCTATGCTTAACTATTTCCACAAAACTTTGTAAAGGTGTTAAAAACATTATCCCCCAGAGCCTGGCTTCAAACAAACAAAGCATTAGAAGAAGTGAATGGTGATATTTTGACTATCTCTTTTGCCAACTCATTCCATGGATTGGCAATGTCATACTTATGGGATCAGAGTCCTCAGTGTGTTTGAGTCCAGTCAGTTTAGAAAACCATTCATAAAAACCCGTTTTTAAGAGTCTGTTTCTTCAGAACCACTCCTGGTACCAAGTTGTATTGGTTAGGGTTCTCTAGAGAAACAGAATTAACAGGAAATATTTGTCAATATAAAATTTATTAAAGTGTCTCACGTAACTATGGGAATATACAGTCCAAAATCCATAGGGCAGGCTGTGAAGTTGATGATTCCGAAGGATGGTCTGGATGAATTCCGCAGGAGAGGCTCACCAACTGAAGCAGGAAGAGAATCTGTCTCTTCTGAATCCTCCTTAAAAGGCTTCCAGTAGTGATTCAATTAAGCATCACTCATTAAAAAAGACACCCCCCCTTGGCTGATTACAAATGGAATCAGCTGTGGATGTAGCCGATGTGATCATGATTTAATTCTATGAAATGTCCTCATAGCAAAAGACAGGCCAGCACTTGCCCAACCAGACAGATACCACCTGGCTAAGCTGACACATGAACCTGACCATGACACTACAGAAAAGACACCTCACACACTCTCACTAGTGTCCATGGGAATCATTTCCATTCACATGGAAACAGGATTTGATGAAATTTTGTTTCTTTCCTCTTCTTTTAATCATGATGTAAAGGGCATTAAATAAGGCCTACAATGTTTTCTTCTCTATAATCTGCTCATAACTCCTGGGCATACTTTTTAAAACTCTTGATTCTCTTAAAAGTCACTTTATCAGAAATAATTACTTAAAATTACTTTTATTGGGTCCAAGTTGCTTCAGAATGAAAAATTACATATCATAGTCTATTAAGACAAACATGCAGTTTTTATCTTCAGACACAGAGCTGTGAGAGAATTGTCCACTCTTCCCCTAAAGGCCAACCAAGTATGAATGGAATATGTTATCAGAACAGACCTTCTGCTGCCTCTGCTTTTTGTGATTTAGTCACAACTTTACGTTCTACCCCCATGGCCTTCTGTTAAGTCAGTGAGAGGTGGATTATTAATAACCCTTCTAAATTCAGACGTTACTAATTTTATTCTTTCTCCTATGAAGCTTCTGTTGTTTTCGTGCCCTTATTATTTACATCAGGACCTTGAAGTCATGACTCACTCCAGGTAAATAGTAAGATTAAAGGTGTTTTGTTTTTCAAAGAATGCTATAAAAACAAAATCTGTTGCTTATAGCGACTAGAAAACATTAAGGCACTGCACTAACCTACTGCCCGCTTCCTACTTTCTTTCACTGCACACGCCCCCCACCCCACCTACACACACACAAAGAAATATTTTTGAATATTTTCTTTCCATGACTCTGGGACAAGACACTCAATTCACACTTTTGTCATTTAATTTTTCTTCATGGTATCTATCAATCAGGGCTCATACTCAGCCACAACTGTTAAAAATACCAAAATACTTGCGCATGAATTGGTAAATGGCTACCATCCCAAGTCTCCAAATGCCATTTGCTATCCAACCTCCTCCCCCAGATTCCCTGTATCTCCCTCACAATCCAGCTATTCAAGTGTTAATATGTCACAACATTCTGGGACCCCACTGGAAAACTATAACTCTTCTGATGGGTCAGTGTCATGCCAGTTGTTAAATATTTCAAACAACACACCTATTTATCACTATCTATATATATAGATGTGTGTGTGTGTGTGACTGACGTCATAGTCTTTTCTGTTTTATTCATTGCAATATTCCCTCCTTGAATAGTCCTGACATAATAATTGTTGAAAGAAGAAAACAAAAAGTGAACTATGCTTATGCTTATGGCACCAAAGAAGTCAGATCAAATGCAGAAGAACCACTTGAGAAACATTCAAACAGGATTTGAGAACCATTTGATGAGTTATAAGAGCAGGAAGACGTGTCAGTTAAACGGATTTCTCTATACTTTTTTCAGACAGCCAAATGTTCCCCCTTAGGTTAGCTCCCTTGCTTCACAAAATTAATGCCTAATAATCTCCCTTTTTCGCAAGGTGAATCCAAGTCAGGGTTTGAGTTTCAAGTCCCAAATTGCTTCATTAATGACCAAATACTAGACCAAGAGGTAGATGCTAAGTATCTTACACTTTAAGCCACCAGGCCATGGAAGCTTGTGGGAAGGCCCTGAGGAGATGAGGCAGGTTTGCTGAAGTTTTGTGCAGAACTCCTATGATGACAGAGGCTTAAGTGACCCCAAAAGATTAAGTGGTCAGACCTAATCCTGTCCCTCTATACTACTGGGTCTGTACCAGCTGCTGCCTGAAAGAAAAAGAGCAAGATTTGATGGAGATTTAATTTCTGCCAATGGAGCTACCCTTAGGTAAAGTTCACCTACACAAATCTGAAGACTATGCCAGGCTAGGAAACACTGAAAAAACACATGTTCATTTCTCATCACCTTAGCAAAATCCAAAAAAATTCAGTGTAGCACATTATTAAGAATTTCTCTATCACTTCCTGCCTTTCCTTAATCTACCTGTGGATGTCCCTGGACTTCTTCTGAAGCTATTTTCAGCTTATGCTGCTTCTTGTTTCTTCATTTTTATTCTGTGGGATATAATCTTCTATTTGTTCTAAATAGAACAAAATTGCCATTTTCAAGACACAGAGTACCTCTAAACATAGCATTTACAATTTGGTGATCATGTAATTCCACACACATCTTCCCAACATCTCTTATTTTTGTATAACTATACCTAGATGAAAACAGTACTTACTCAGGCCCCATTTTCTCAGGGGACTATCGGGCCCCTGGATAGTAACCATAAACTACCTTTGGGGTTCATTCCTTTTCTTAATGACACCAAAGAAATTCTGGTCTTTTTTCCTAAGGACAAGAAAGTAGCTAGTGAGAACAACTAGACACACACAGTAGTGTGTGTGCAACAGACTAAAGAGTGAATACACACAGGTTTCTTGCCCACTCAAAGAATCTTGTTAGACAGCTACTATACACTGGATTCTTGCACAATTGGCCAGTCTTTAACTTTCTGTATCTTATACCCTAATTTCTTGCCAATATATAAGACAAAGGGTGAATTTGATATTAATGACTTCACCATTCTCCCATAACAGGATATTGAAAAATCCTTAACCAGAAGGAACTAAGGAAATGTCAATTCTGTCAGTTCTTGCCCACCTCAGTCTTTCTCCCATCTACTCTAAAATGTAATGAGCCACCTGAAAGCTCCTCTTCATTCGGTCCTACATCCATGAGAAACTTGACAGGCAACTGTTGCAAAAGATTGTTTTTGAGGCTAACAGATCAGAACGGCTGGGATCACTGTGATGGAATTGACCATGATGCCCCTTTCTGCATTGAACAGGACAAAGTGCTAAATCTAATAGGAAGAGCTTGAGTGTCATATATTTGCCAAATTATTCATGACTGCCCTTTATCTGTTATCTAACTGCCTGAAAGCAGCTTAAGTCACTGGGCCATAAAGATTTTCCACCTAATCAGGGCTGGACCATGACTGTAGACGCTCTTGCTGTGCATTCAGCTGCCTTTCAATATGATTTTAAGCATCACTCTTTTCCAGAGCTTCCTACATTGCCCTCTGCATCCTTCCTTTAAATACTAACATCTGTCCTTTTGAACGTTGGGATCACATGCCCATCCTCAGAAGGAGAACTTCCAACTCCCCACATACATTTATGATTAAGTCCCTGCTTGACCCCTCTCTCTTCCAGCAGAGTGTCATCATCTGGAGGCTAATTACAATTTCACAAAGTCTTAAACCATTTCAGTAACAATACAAATACAACACAAAGTCAGGAACTACCAAATCTCATCAAAGTCAGCTTAGGTCTGTCCTAAGGCAAAATTCTCCTGGCTCTGGAAGGAGCACAGGGAGCATGGGGTCCAAATAGTAATGATAATCTGCAGGGCAAACTCCATTCGATTTCAAAGTCAAAGAGTCATTTATTCTCAGGGTTTTAAAAAGCGAGTATTCCACCCTTTCCAAAGTCCTATGCAGCAGCTTTATCCTCTCCAAATGCCACATTGAGAACACTGGGGAGACTACCTTTTTCTCAGCTCCACCTTCTCCAAACACCAGGGCAGCACCTGGGCTCTCTGCCATCTCTAGAGCACATGTTAAACCCCCTCAGAACAATGTGATGGCAGCAAGGCTCTCCCCAATCCCCAAGGAATGTGCTCTACCCTCTCTAAGGCCTGGGGCACCGAAGCTCCTGCCCTTTGCATTTCAGGCAAACTCACTCTCTCCAAGTGCTTGGGTGGGTCCGCTCTCCTGGCCTGAAGTTTCTTGGCTTCAGACCTTAGCTTCCATGATTCTGCCTTTGAAGTTATTTTTCCTTCAATTTGTCTCTTTTCTGTCCCTGTAATCCAGACTGGCAGTGGTTCCATTTATACAGATCCCACAGCACTCTTGTTGGTTTTCTATGTAGTAGGCAGGGGTCATCACCATTAGACAATAGGACTTTCCACATCCTTCCTGGATGACTCCATCTCCAATCCTGGCTTGTCCTGAAATGACTGACTGCCAAGTTTGGTTACATCCTCATGTGGGGCACTGTTCTCTGGGAACTCCCTTACAGGAAGCCCTGAATTTTCCAGACTATCAATTTCTGGTTTCTTTGTACCCAAGAGTTCAATTTTCAGCTTATCTATTTCCTGTCACATTTCACTATAAGCTGCAAGAAGAAACCAAGCTGCAGAAATGTCTTCTGCTAAATAAAATCTACCTTCCATCCAAAACCAGTAGTCAATTTTGCCAAATTCTTTGCCACTTTAAAACAAGGATTGCCTTCTTTCCAGTTTGCAATAACATATGCATCATTTCTGTCTAAGGCCTTATCAGAAGAATCTTTAGAGTCCACATTTTTACCAACAGTCTCTGCAAAGCATTCTAGGCCTTCTCTATCAAACTCCTCACTACTCTTCCAGAATCTTTCCTTTATCCATTTAAAAAGCTATTCCAACATGTTTGGTATTTGCAAACTACAGCAGCACCCCACTTCTCCAGTACCAAAATCTGTTTTAGTTTGCTAAAGCTGTCAGAAGGCAACATTAAGAAACAGAATAGCTTTTCAGAAGGGAATTTATTAAATTGTAAGTTTACAATTCAAAGGCCATGAAAATGTCCAAATTAAGCCACCAACAAGAGGTTACCTTCAATCAAGAAAGTCTGAGTTTGTCTGGAATACCTCTGTCACGAAGGCAAGTAGCTCGTGTTTGCTGGATCTCTGGCTTCTGGACACCCCTGTCAGCTGGAAAGGCACAGGGCTGGTGTCTGCAAGCTTTCTCTCCTAACTTCTTCAGTGGCTTCCCCTGGGGCATTTCCTTTCATCTCCAAAATTCTCCGGATGTGTGGGATCTAATGCTTTTTCCAAAATAGTTCCCTCTTAAAGGGTTCCAGTAAGCAACCTCACCTTGAATGGGTGAAGACACAGCTCCATGGAAACCACTGTGCCAATTGGGAAATATTATGTACTCCAGAAAAGCCATGTTTTAATCCTGATCCAGTCTTATGGGAGCAGCCATTTCTTTTAATCCTGATTCAATACTGTATGTGAAGCATTTGATTATATTATCTCCACAGAGGTGTGGCACACCCAACTGTAGGTGTGGCTGTTTGATTAGATAGAGATGTGACTTCACCCATTCCAGGAAGATCTTGATTAGTTTACTGGAATACTCTAAAAGAAGAAACATTTGGGAAAGAGCCAGAAATGATAGAACCAACAGAAACTTCAGAGCAGAGCTGACATAGATGCCAACACTTAGAGAACAGAGACATGGGTGTTTGGAGATGCTTGAAGTCCAGCAGATGTTGTCATGAGACATTAAGCAAGCCAGAAACTGGAGAGAGCCAAGGGAAGCCAAGTGATGAAAGCCAGCCCCAGAGAAGCAAAATGAGGAACCCCCACAGGAACAGAGGCTGAAGGAAATAGAGACCAGGAGTAAGGGTCCAGCAGACCCCAGCCACCTGACCACTCAGCTCACAGAGGTTTTCCTGACCCATCGGCCTTCCTTGAATTAAGGTATCTTTTGCTGGGTGTCTTAGTTTGAACAATTTATAGGCTTAGAACTATAAACTTGTAACTTATTAAATTCCCCTTTTTAAGAACCATTCCAGTTCTGGTATATCGCATTCTGGCAGCTTGTAAACTAACACACCACCTAGTCAAAATGTACCATCCACAATTGGGTGGGTCACTTCTCCATGACAACAACCAAAGAGATCCCACCGAGCAATACTGAATGAAGATTAAAGAACATAGCTTTTCTGGGTACACAACAGTTTCAAAGCAGTACAATTAGTATTGGTACATTTGTTACAATTGATTAAATAGCATAATTGTACTATTAATTCTAATCAAAGCTTTACTTTAGGGTTCTCTGTGTTGTACAGTCTTATGGTTACTTTTTAAGTCTTCATTCTCGTAACATATATGCCATATGAAATTTTCCCCTTTTAAACACATTCAAATATATAATTCAGTGCTTTTAATTACACTCACAATGTTGTGTTACCATCACCACCATCCATTACCAAAACTTTTCCATCACCAATAATATAAACTCTGTACAATTTAAGCATTAAATCCCCATTCCTTACTCCCCTCTCCAGCCCCTGGTAACCCATATTTTAGTTTCTGACTCTATAAATTTGTTTATTCTAATTATTTTATATCAGTGAGATCATACAATATTTATCCTTTTGTGTGCGTCTTATTTCACTCAACATGATGTCTTCAAGATTCATCCATGTTGTCACATATATCAGAGCTTCATTCCTTTTTAGGGTTCAATAATATTCCATTGAATGTATATACCACATTTTCCTTATCCATTCTTTGGTAGATAGAGACTTTGGTTGTTTCCATCTTTTGGCAATTGTGAATAATGCCACTTTGAACATTGATTTGCAAATATTTTTTGAAGTCCCTGCTGTCAGTTCTTTTGGGTATATAGCTGGATGTGAGCTCACTAGCTCATATGATAGTTCTATATTTAACTTTGTGAGGAACTGCCAAATTGTCTTCCCCAGCAGCTGCACCATTTTACATTCTCATAAAAAATGAATGAGTGTTCCTAGTTCTCCACATTCTATCCAACACTTGCAATTATCTTTTTTTTTTAAATAGTAGCCATTCTAGTGGGTGTAAAATGCTATCATGTGATTTGGATTTGCATTACCTGAGATGCTAAAGATGGTAGAGGATCTTTTATATGTTTTTTGGCTACATGTATATCTTCTTTAGAGAAATATCCATTCAAGTCTTTTTCCCATTTCTAATTTTGTTATTTGTCTTTTTGTTGTTGAATCAAAGGCTTTCTTTATATGTTCTCAGTATTAAATGCTAAATTAAGCCACATTAGATATATGATTTCCAAATATTTTCTCCCATTATGTAGGTGGTCATTTTACTTTCATGAGAAAGTCTATTGAAGCAAAAAGTTTTTAATTTTAATAAGGTCCCTTTTATCCATTTTTTTCTTTCATTGCTTGTGCTTTTGGTTTAAAGTCTAAGAAGCCATTGCCTAACACAAGGTCCTGAATATGCTCCCTTATGTTTTCTTTAAGGAATATAAAAGTTTTGGTTCTTTTGTTTAGGTCTTTAATCCACTCTGAGCTAATTTTTGTATATGGTGTGAGATAGGGGTCTGCCTTCATTCTTTTGCATATGAACATCCAGTTTTCCCTGCACTATATGTTGAAGAGACTATACTTTCCTAGTTGAGTGGACTTGGCACTGTTGTCAAAAGTCAGTTGAAAAAGGACAAATACTATATGGTCTCACCTATATGAACTGACATTAGTGAATAAACTTGGAGAATTTCAGTTGGTAACAGAGACCATCAAGAGATAGAAATAGGGTAAGATATTGAATAACTGGAGCTGAAGGGATAAAGATTGTGCAACAGGACTGATTGTAAAAATTCAGAAATGGATAGCACAATACTACCTAATCGTAATACAATTATGTTAGAACACTGAATGAAGCTGAATGTGAGAATGATAGAGGAAGGAGGGCTGGGGGCACAAATGAAATCAGGAAGAAAGATAGAGGATAAAGACAGAGATGGTATAATCTAGGAATGCCTAGAGTGTATAATGAAGGTGACTAAATGTACAAATTTAAAAATGTTTTTGCATGAGGAAGAGCAAAGGAATGTCAATATTGCAGGGTGTTGAAAATAGATGGTAATTAATATTTTTAAATTTTAACTTATGTGTGAGACTAAAGCAAAAAATGTTTATTTGCTACAAAATTTATATTTTGACTAGTGCAATTCCTGATATAATTTATGTGGACAGCTTAAGTGAACACCATAAGTACATGGAACCTTGAGTAGAGCATAAAATTTTCTATGTTTGTCCAGAGTGATGCCTCAATAAATCCAAGAATGATTTGAACAGTGAATAAAAAATATTTGCAAAGTCCCCTTGAGGGAATGGTGAGAAAGGGAGAAAATTCAACTTTCCTAAGTTGAATTCTTGATATTCTCACAAGCAGTGGGGACAACCAAATCAATAGGCTGAGCTCCCAATCCTGGGGTTTTTTCATATGAAACTTAACCCCACAAAGGATAGGCTAAGCCTACTTAAAACTAGGCTTAAGAGTCACCTCCAAGAGAACCTCTTTTGTTGCTCAGATGTGGCCTCTCTCTCCAGTCAATACAACAAGCAAACTCACCACTCTCCACCTGTCTATGTGGGACATGACTCCCAGGGGTGTGGACCTTCCTGGCAATGTGGGACAGAAATCCTAGAATGAGCTGGAACTCAGCATCAAGGGATTGAGGAAACCTTCTCAACCAAAAGAGGGAAGAGCAAAATAAGACAAAATAAAGTGTCAATGGCTGAGAGATTCCAAACAGAGTCGAGAGGTTATCCTGGATAACCTACTTATTCTTACGCATTAAGTAGATATCACCTTATTAGTCAAGATGTAATGGAGAGGCTGGAGGGAACTGCCTGAAAATGTAGAGCTGGGTTACAGTAGCCATATTTCTTGAAGATGATTGTATAATGATATAGCTGTCACAATGTGACTCTGTGATTGTGAACACCTTGTGTCTGATGCTCCTTCTATCTACCTTATCGACAGATGAGTAAAACATACAGAATAAAAATAAATAATAGGGGGAACAAATGTTAAAATAAATTTAGTAGATTGAAATGCCAGTATACAGTTAGTGATATAATAAAGATTTCCTTGAGTATATGGTACTAATAATAATGAACAAAGCAAAACAAAAAGCCCCTTTCACAGTTTTGTAAATTGACTCAGCTTTGGCTGGTGGTTTCCTTTGAACTTAGCCTTCCTATCAAGAAGCCCTCCTATCAAGACAAATACAGAATGCAGGGTCCTCTCTGTCTTATCATGCCTGTGTGGAACTTTGGAAATGCAAGCATGTGTTTGCTTGTGGTTTTAGGAATTCCCCCATTTATAATTTATAGAAATTCAAATAACCTTTCTACTCTCTTGAAATAGACTGTCACCCCCTTTTGGGTACTCTATTGGATAACAGGCGGGTAGTCCTTTGCACCACATCACTTTGACTTAATTTTTTTTCTTACACTACTGTAGCTGTCTGCAAGTTGCTTTTCAGCCTTCAAGATAGATTCTGGGAGGGCAGAAATGAGTCAAGTTTCCTGGTTCAGTCTTTCAGGCTTGCACCCAACAGATCAGCACTAAAATACAGTGCATACATAGTCCAAATGTGCCTAGGGTTATTCTGCTCCCTTTGGAAGAGGGTCATGGTCCCAGAGGGGGAGCATAAGCTGGCTCCACACTGTACCAGGGAGGGAGTGGTGGAGGGGCTTGCAATGGCACCATAAGCTTAGCCTATTGTTTTTCAGGCTGCTTTTTCCTGATATGGTACGTGCCCAATTACTGCAACCATTTAACTATTTTCTGGCATTTTGAGGAAGATGGCTCTCCCTTTTTGCTAGTTGTGCAAAGATTCTGTGGGGATATTGTACCCTAGAGCATTTACACCACCATTTTGGTCTACTGGAAGTTCTATACTATGTTTTAAAGGTTCAGGATTCCTCCTTTTCTTCCTCTTTCTCTTCATCTCACTTGTTTGTAGCACTGACCTCAGTAGTTTTGCAGAAGCAGCTCAGGTTCTGAAATCTGAAGACCTACATTTGAACCTCAGCTTCTTAGTTTTCTTATATGTGTTGTCTTGATCTCTCAGCCTTCTTCTTGTCTTATTATTATACTTTATTCCCTCAATGTGTAGCTGAAGATAAATTGTAAACTGTAAAACAGTTTACCTTACCAGTCAAGTACCATCATCATCACTTCCTTTATAAATGAAGACCAACCCTTGGCCTTGATTTATATAATCCTGGATATTTTAAGGTTTTAACAGAATTTTATCTTTTAGGAATGGCCTCTGCCAGCCCAAGTCTAATGTAATAAATGTAAGGCGTTTGCCAAGGCAAATTCCTGAAAAGAACACAGTGCAACCGCAGCTGTTCACAAAGTCCTATGAGCCTTGGTCAATGATTACATCCTGCTGCAGTGTTTGCACAGGTTGGCAACAGACCTGGAGGTGGGAGATGGAGAAAGCAAGTGGTGAAATGTCAAGATTCCTCAAGCAGATATGTCATGGAATGTGTTAGGGTATACTAGGACATGGTGTTCATAGATAAAAGCCAGATTTGACATATCTGTACCAGATTTTTACTATTTTATGTGAAGAATCACAACTTTGCTGTGAAGTGCTGAAAACAAACACATACCAGCAGAGATTTGTTAGTCCTGACCTTTATTCAGGGCATAATATCCTGGATGACCTATAGATACAAACACTAGATGGGACTTTCGTGTTGTATAGTTATAACACTTTTTTTTTTCAAATAAAAATTGGGACAAGTGGTATGACAGTGGCAAATGAGCAATTGAGAACAATAGAATTTTATTTGAATTGGGGGCTATTCCAGAGATACTACATGGTAACAATTCTACATGGGATGTCCTTGCTAGAGCATGGCTCTGTTGAGGTGTTACCTTACAGAGATTTTCTAGGAAGAATCAATTTGGGGGTATGTTAAATTTAAGTGAATCTTTTAATATGTCTTAGAGTGTTCTTCTGAGCTGGATGATTCACAAAAGCACGTTCTCCCACTCCATAAAACATGAGTCTACACTCTCCTTTTCAACTGCCTAAGAAACTCATATTCTGATCCCAGTTCTCAGGTTTTGATGTTTGGAATATGTGCCCTCATGCCTGTAAACTACTTGAAAATTAGACAACAAAGGAAAAAAGTAGAAACTGCTATCCATGAACTAACTGAAGAGAAAACAGGAGGAAAAGAACTAACAAGGAATTGAAGGTGTAAGGTGGAAATAGACTGCATGGTGGGTGGAAGGAATGGTTTTCTTGAAGAACACCCTGTGCCAGAGGATGATAAAGAGCCCCTCTAAGAATAATTTCTGACAGAACTTCTCTGATCCCTGGGTTCTCTGATCATAGAATACACACTGGACGGTCTAAGAGAAGAAACGAAGAGTCACAGGGTAAAGTCACCATTTCTGAATATATGCTATATGATTCCACACATAAAATTCTGGAAATGCAAGTTAATCCATGGTGATAGAAAGCCGATCAGTAGTTGTCTGGGGATGGACGTGGTCAGGAGTAGAGATGAAAAGAGAGATTCAAAAGACATGAAAAGCTTTTGGAGGTGATGGATATGTTCATTTTCTTGATTGTGATGGTTTCATGGGCATATACATATGTCAAACTCATCGAATTGTACACATTAAATATGTGAAATTTATTGTACATGAATGATACCTCAAAATCGTTAAAACATAAAAACAGCAAAAACCTGCTGAACAGTTTCAAAAGTAGTTGAATCATTTTACACTCCCATCAACCATGTATGAGTGTTCTGGCTGTCCCACCATATCTTAGCCAACACTTAATCTAATTAGTCCTTTTAATTTTAGCCATGTGGTGGTGGTAGAATGGTATCACGTTGTGGATTTAATTTGCATTTTCATGATTACTAATGACACTGAATACTTCTTCACATGCTATTCTTCATTCACATATCCTCTTTTGTTAATTGCTTATTTCAAGTGTTTTTCCCTTCTTTCTATTGGATTCAACTAGTCTTCTGATTTGTAGTTCTTTATGCATTTTAAATATGAGTCCTTTGTCACATATCTGGCATTGAACTCCATATTTTTCTAAGTTACCACAGGGAAAAGCTTATTTCTCATTTCTTACTGGACCATTCAGTTAAATAATAGGACAAAATGCCTCCAGTAACTCAATTCCCTACCATTGTTACAAGTTTCTTAAAATAACTTCCAGACATACTATACATATATACAAATGGTAAGGTGAATGGGGTGAAATGTTAACAATAGATGAATCTGGGCAACGGGTAAAATTGGTGTTCTTTGTAATATTTTCATTTAACAACTCTCTGTAATTGTTAAATTATTTCTAAGTAAAAAGTAATATGTGTATTATATCATGTATATAGATAGATTTTTTTTTGTTTGATAACTCAAATGATACTCTGCCATACACACTATCCTCTGCCCCTGGCTTTTTTCATTAAACAATGTATCTTGAAGATCTGTCTGTTAGTACATATAGAGGTATTTATTCTTTTTAGGGATTGTTTCTATTACTTTGAATGGAAATATGATATATCATAATTTATTTAAACAGCAATAATTGATGAGCATTTTGGTTGTTTTTAATCTTTTGTTACTATAAGCAATGCTGTAGTGAATGCCCTTTATCCAGATTGTCTCTCATGCATGAGAGTTATTTGTAGGGTAAATACCTAGGAATGGAATTGCAACATCAAAGTGCATGTGAACTTTTTATTTTAATAGTAATCAGCAATTTGTTCTCCCTAAAGTCTATCCCCATATACACATCTGCATTAGTCAGGGTTCTCTAGAGAAACAGAGCCAACAGGAGAGATCAGGAAACATGAGATTTATAAGGGCATCTCATGCAACTGTGGGAACAGAAGACTCCAAAGTCTGTAAGGCAGGCTGTAAAGCTGGCAGCTCTGATGAAGGGTCTGGATGAACTCCACAGGAGAGGCTTGCTAGCTGAAGAAGCAGTGAAAGTCTCTCTTCTTCCTTACAAGCCTTCAACTGATTGGATTTTCTCATAATGGGAGATGCATCTTAGTTGATCACAGATACAATGAGGCACAGATACAATCAACTGACTGATGATTTACTATACCTGCCTATCAACCATCCATGAAATATATCCTTGCAGCAACAGTCAGGCCAGTGCTTGCCTGACCAGATCACTGGGCATAATCATTTGGCCAAGTTGACACAAGAACCCAACCATCACATTCACTAATTTTTTAGAGTAGATGCTTCTTCATGTTCTCAGCTAAACTGTTATGGAACTTTTTTGATAGTTTACAATCTGAAAGTTAAAAACATTGAATCTCTTTGTAGTTTTAATATGCATTGCTCTTTTGTTTAAAAGTTGCTTGTATTTTCTTTTCTGTGAACTGTCAGTTCATATTCTTCACCCTCTGCTGTGATATTGGCTTTTACAGTTGATTTGTAGGAGGTCTTAACATGCTAAGAAAGTTAGCCTCTTTTCTGTAAAGTAACCTTACAGCAATCTATTTCAGCACTATCATATTACAAATTTAAAAACTAATTTAGGGATGTAAAATGATTTGCCACATCTTAGACTGTAGCCGAGACTTTTTGACTGCTAATTTAGTAATTTTTAAGAAAACATACACCATGTCAGTCCTTCAAAAGAAAGAATCAGTACCTGTCCTCTCAAAATGAGTATACATTGGGATTTCAGAACTTTCCTCCTCTCAGCATTCTCATTATTCCTTCTTAATCCACTTGGGGATATGTCCCCTTTACCAATTTAATTTGCATTTCAGGATTCGCCAGACTTTTCTTCATCAAACCTCTTACTCCCCATGTGCAAAAGGATTTCTTAACTTTTCCAACAAATTCTCATTCTTGAGTCAGTCCTTCAGCCTGGACTTATTGAGGTCCTGTTAAATAAAGATGCCTGCATTGTGCCTGATAAAAGGATACAAAGGAAATTTAAAAATGCAATCCCTGCCCTTGGTGAACAGTCCATTTGAGGAGACATAGCGAACACCAAATTTACTTGAGCATGAGCTCATAATTACTTGCTAATGCTCAAGGCATACAAATCACACCGGTAATTAGTAAGTTTGTTTTAAGCAGAAAAGGATCCCTGCTAGTTAAACTTTACTTCAGAGCTAGAAAGAAGTGATGTGTATGGATTGTAACAACACCAGCCAATACATGCAGCACTTTCCAGTCCTCAAAGAGCATCACATTCAACATCTCTTTTTTTATCTGAACAGTGGTACTTTTTTCTTCACCTTATGCATGAGTGTGCTGGTTTGGAAGGATGTATGTCCCCTAGAAAAGCCATGTTGTAATCTAAATCCCATTTCATATAGGCAGAATAATCCCTATTCAGTACTGTATGTTTGAAACTGTAATCAGATCATCTCCCTGGAGATGTGATTTAATCAAGATTGGTTGTTAAACTGGATTAGGTGATGACATGTCTCCACCCATTTGGGTGGCTCTTGATTAGTTTCTGGAGTCCTATAAAAGAGGAAACATTTTGGAGAATGAACGCGATTCAGAGAGAACAGAGCAGAATGGCATAGCCACGAGAAGCAGAGTCCACAAGTCAGCAACCTTTGGAGATGAAGAAGGAAAATGCCTCCTGGGAAGTTTCATGAAACAAGAAACCAGGAGAGGAAGCTAGCAGATGACACTGTGTTCTCCATGTGCCCTTCCAGATGAGAGAGAAGCTCTGACTGTGTTTACCACATGCTCTTCCACTTGAGAGAGAAACCCTGAACTTCATTGGCCTTCTTGAACCAAGGTATCTTTCCCTGGATGCCTTTGACTGGACATTTCTATAGACTTGTTTTAACTGGGACATTTTCTTGGCCTTAGAACTGTAAACTAGAAACTTATTAAATTCCCCTTTTTAAAAGTCATTCCATTTCCGGTATATTGCATTCCGGCAGCTAGCAAACTCAAACAGATTTTGGTACCGGAGAAGTGGGGTGCTGCTGTGGTTTGCAAATACCAAACATGTTTAAATGGCTTTTCAAATGGATAAGGAGAAGATTCTGGAAGAGCTGTGAGAACCTTGATATAGAAAGCCTAGAAAGCTTTGAAGAGACTGTTGGTAAAAATGTGGACTCTAAAGACACTTCTGATAAAACCTTAGACAGAATGAGGTACATATTATTATAGACTGGAAGGAAAGCAAAGTTTGTTTTAAAATTGCAGATAATCTGACAAAATTGACTAGTGGCTTTGGCTGGAAGGCAGATTTTCAAAGCCATGAATTTGGATATTCAGCAGAAGAGGTCTCCAAATTAAATGTGGAAAGTGCAGCTTGGTTTCTCCTCACAGCTTATAGTGAAATGCAACAAGAAAGAGATAAGCTGAGAACTGAACTCTTGGGTACAAAGAAACCAGAAATTGATGTTCTGGAAAATTCTGGGCTTCCAGGGGAGTAGATTCCAAAGAATGGTGCCCCATGTGAGGATTTTGCCAAATGTGAAACCATTCAGCCATTTCAGAGAAAGCCAGGATTGGACATGGAGTTATCTAGGAAAGATCTGTGAAAATTCCTTATGTCTGATGGGCATGATCCAAGGCTATTGCATAGAAAGCCAATGAGAGAGCTGTGGGACCTGTATAAACAGAGCTGCTACCAGTCTGGACTGGAGGGTTTAGAGAAGGGACACATTGGAGGAAAAATAACTTCAGAGGCAAAACCATGGAGGCTGAGGTCTGAAGTCAAGAAGCCTCAGGCCAGGAAAGTGGACCCACCCAAGCCCATGGAGAGGGTGAGTTTGCCTCAAAGGCAGAGGATGGGCCTTCCACCTCATTGCAGTGGGAGAGTCATGCCACCTCAGACCTTGGAGAGGGTGAAGCAGATTCCTTGGGGTTTGAAGAGAGCCTGGCTGCCACCACATGGAGGGGTTGAGTGTGTGCCCCAGAGATGGTAGAGAGCCCAGGTGCAGCTGCAATCCTTGTAGAGGGTGGAGACAAGAAAAAGGTGGTCTCCCCAATGTCCCCCAAGGTTGCATTTGGAGAGAGGCAGACCTCTGCGTACGCCCTTGGAAAAGGTGGGACTGATGCTTTCTAAAGCCCCGAAGTTAAATGACTCTCAGACTTTGAAATCTAATGGTCTTTACCCTGCAGGTTTTTGAGACTGTATGGGCCCAGTTACCCCTGTGTACCTTCCTCCCTGTGTAATTGGGTATATGTATCCTATAACTGTCCCACCTTTGTATGTTGGCAGCAAATAACTTGTTCTGAATTTCAGGTCCAGAGCCAGAGGATAATTTTGCCTTAGAACAGACTATGCCTGTAACTAACTTTGATAGGAGTTTATACTGTTTCTAACTTTGTATTTCATTTGTATTGCTACTGAAATGATTTAAAGATTTCTGATATTGAGATGGAATTAATGTGTTTTGTATATGTGAAAAACATGGTTTTTTTTAGGGTCCAGAGGGTGGAATGTGCTGGTTTGAAAGGATGCATGTGCCCTAGAAAAGCCATATTTTAATCCTAATCCCATTTTGTTAAAGCAGCATTTCTTCTACTCCCTATTCATTACTGTATATTTGAAACTGTAATTAGATCATCCCCCTGGAAATGTGACTCAATCAAGAGTAGTTGTTAAACTGGATTAGGTGGAGATGTGCCTCCACCCATTTGGGTGGGTCTTGATTAGTTTACTGGAATCCTATAAAAGAGAAAACATTCTGGAGAAAGAGAGATTCAGAGAGAGCAGAGAAGAACAACGTAGCCATGAGAAGCAGAGAGTCCACCAGCCTTTGGAGATGAAGAAGGAAAATGCCTACTGGGGAGCTTCATGAAACAGGAAGCCAGGAGAGAGAGCTAACAGATGATGCTGTGTTCACCATGTGCCTTTCCAAATGAGAGAGAAACCCTGACTGTGTTCACCATATGCCTTCTAACTTGAGAGAGAAACGCTGAACTTCACTGACGTTCTTGAATCAAGGTATCTTTCCCTGGATGCCTTTGATTGGACATTTCTGTAGACTTGCTTTAACTGGGACATTTTCTTGGCCTTAGAACTGTAAACTTGCAACTTATTAAATTCCCCTTTTAAAAAGTCATTCCATGTCTGGTATATTGCATTCTGGCAGCTGGCAAACTAGAACAGCAAGTTACTTATCTTCTGAACTTCCATTTTTTTAACTGCAAAATAGAATTACTGTCTACCCTCTGAAGTTGCCTGGCATCACAGAAGGCATTTGGTAAATCATGGCTATTTTAGCATTAGTGGACTATTGTGAAAACGTAAACTGTTTTTTTTCCTTGCATATGATGTTGATTGGCTTGGTTGAAGCAGAGAGTGTATGTGACAAAAGACACAAAAGTAAGGGAATTGAGTCCTAAGAAAAGACACCACAACTGTTGCCTTAGACTCATAACTTCTTTTCTTGCCCACTGTCTTACAAGATATATTTTCGTTGTTGTAGAGAAGACCTTTCAGAAAGTGCATACTGAGAGACTCTTAACTCTTTAGGTATAATATTCTACTTGGCATATCAATTGAGATAATGTATATGCAAAGTGCAATGTAGATTGTAAAAGCAAACGCTAGACTTGCTTGATTTTACTGTTGCTACTTTCCAGCTGTAAAATTTTAAATGAATCAGTTACCCTTCTTGCTCTAGAGATAAATGTAAAGTGGGGCTAGCAAGCCTTACCTCATAGAATTTCCAAGCATCAAATTAGATTTTTAATTAACTACTACTTGCAGAACATCTACTATGAATCTAGCACTGTTTTAGGCCCTGGGGATATAGTGCTGAGGGAGAAGACGAGATCTCTCAGGCAACATACATTCTTGTAGAGGGGAGTCAGACAATAAATAAATAAGTCATTATAAGTTAATGGTAAGTATTAGAAATAAAATAAAATAGTGTGCTGATTGGTAGTGAGAGGTATTGGGGGAAATTTCTTCGGATTGGGTGGACCTGGGTGAAGCTTATTGCTGAGAAATGCAAGAGTTCTAGGTCAGTAAAGAGCCCAATGTGTTTGGATAGAGAGGTAGTCAGCGTTCCTGAGAAGAATGAGAGAAAGAATAGGAGGAGATGCTGGTGGGAAGATTGCAAGAGCCGAATCAGATCAGCCTAATATTCTCATGGAAAATAATGTTGCTTTTATTCCCAGTGTGATGGGAAACCATTGAAGACTTTTGTGCTAGGACATGACATGCTCCAGTTTATATTTTCAAAAGGTTATTCTGGTTGCTATATGGGGAACTGGTGGGGGGGAGCAGGAGTAGAAAAAGGAAACATATTTGAGGCTGATGCTGAGGTCCAGGTAAGAGATAATGGTGGCTAGGGGTGGTAGCTGAGAAGATGGAGAGAAGTGGACGGATATACAAGATGTGTTTTTGAGGAAGAATCAATAAGGCTTTCTAAAAGACAGGATGTAGTACGTGAGGGAAAACGTAAAATACATGAAAGCCTTTGTAAACTGTAAAATACTATCATTATTAATAGGATTTTATTAGTGAAGAAAGGGTTGGACTGGATGGTCTCTCAAGGTCCCTTTGAGTCCTGAAATTCTCTGCTTTAAAAGTGGGTAAACTGCCTTTGGGGAAAAAAAGGGGAAAGATTTATTTGAAGATTTTTCCAATTTCATGCAATGCTAGAGTGCTTCCAGAGGACAGTTCCAGGGCATTATCCAACCAAGCACTCAGAACCGGCAAAGCCTGCCTTCCTCCAGCCAGCAGCGCTACGTCATGGCCTGGAGGCGTGCATGGGAACTGGCAGGCCTGGGTTCAGCATTCCAGACACTACACTTTTCAGAAGGAAGTGCCCTGACGCCTGGGGTCTCAGACCTTAGTTATGTCCAATAAAAACATTCTGGGTGGCGAGGCCCCAGGCCAGAGAGTGAGAGTGAATCCAGCAGCATGGCCCCATATGGATGACTCTTGCTGGCACAGAGCACGCCTCAAAAGGTCATGGCACTTTCCTCAGAATCCCTGGGGGCTGGTGTCTGAGTTCTTGAGCACAAGTGAGGCTCAGCCTCCACCCTGTCAGCATCTGAGATCATATTCAGGTAGCAAGGGTCTTCAAGAAAGAGCCTCCCTGAAAAACAATTTCTTCCTTCCCTCGCTCCTTTCCTTCTTTTGCTTTAAGGAGCTTGAGTTAATCCAAATCTGTTTGGTTTATGATCTTTGCAGCCTCCTTTGGAAAAAATGACCTCTTTTCCACATAAGATTTAGCTTTCGATAGCCCTCAGATGGGCTGGGAACTCTCTTCCTCAGCAAACAGTTTCTCACTAAGCAACTGAAGCTGAACTAATTCCTTAAGGCCACCTGAGTAATAATGCCATTATGTTAAAAGTTGACACTTCTTCCAGCTGACAGAACAAACATCCCTCAGAAATAACCTAGATACCTTCCCAGACTGACAGCATCAGTGTCTTTATCACCCAGACTTGTTAGAAATGCAAACACTCAGTCCCACCCCACATCTGCTGATTCAGAAATTCTGGGGGTGGGCACAGAGATCTGTGTTTTAGCAAGACTTTCGAGAGGTTTTGATGCATATGAAAGTTTAAGAACCACTGCTTTACAGAAACAGATAAGTAGAATCAGAGCAAGTCTAAGCAGGAGGGCACTTAGGCAATCATCTGATCAGATCACGGATGAAGAAAGTGAAGCCCAGAGAGTGAACCTGACTTGTCCTACAAGATGAAACAGGTAAACTTTTAGTGTCTCTGGGTTCTCCTTATCCATAGGAAAGCTCAGGTTTTTCTTTTGAATTATTGTTCTTTCCCAGAAGTTCTAGCTGTTTGCTAGCCCTCACATTATCAAGTCACCTTTAACAATTAACTCTGCAGCATGTATTTATATAAACCTGGTCATTTTATACAGTAAAAGGTATTTGTGACATTAAATGCATAAAGTGCTAAAGCAGCTTCAAAGAGGGTGTGGCTTATGCTGAATTCCCTGAAAGCAGACTCTAAGAGAACCGCATGAAGAGGTTTATTGGATGTGCTTTTGGGAGATACACCTATAAGGACTGGCCAGATGAGAAGCTAAGCCTCACTGTATTGATAACAGAGGCCTTAGCCAGTCCTACTGAGAGCTCTGGAGCTGGGATGAACCTCCAGAATTATCTCCACTTGAAGCAAGAGCCCAGACCTTTGTATGGCTGCATTAGCCTGTCATTGGCCATGACCACCCCTGGGAGTGGCCTTAATCTTGGGCCAAGTAGTTCTCTGCCAAGGGCACTGCTTAATAAGGGAAAAAGCCATGAGTCATCAGCAGCTGGGGGATGGGTACATCAGCTCTGTAGAAGGGATCTGGGCAGAATATGGAAAGTATCCTCTACAGAAGGCAGTCCAGATGTGGGGGGGGAGAGGGTTGGGAAGCAGAGTCAGAAAAAAATCATCTGCTGAAAATGAAATTTAAAAAAAACTCAACATCTAAAGAATCAGATGTTACACATTCTGAAAGAAGGTGCATTGCTGAAAAGACTAGAGCACTTACCATGTCTGTTAAATTCTTCCATATCCAGTCAAGAAGACCATGGTATGTACCAGAACTTTTCAAAACATGTATAAAGCACAATGATGGGCAAAAATGAGTTATAGGTATGAGACGATTTTTACTTCCTTAATACCTGGGAAGCCTGGAGTCCCTCTCTCAGTTTACCATGGTATGCCATACAAATATGTTATTGTACATAGATGTCATGATTTACAAAAAACCGGGAAGCACTAGCTTATAAAGTTGTCATCTACTCAATTGTACCATGAGGCAATGCTGGCATGAGAGATGGAGGTGGTCTGCATAAATTTACCCCGAGCTGGCTGTAGCTTCTTAAGCATTGTGCCAGGGTAGGAGCCCTCTAATTCTAAGAATGAGTAATAAACTATCCAGAAATGTTTCCCGAGTGCAGATGGGAGACTCATCCAGCTCCCTAGCATGGTGAAATAGCCCTTAAAACAAGAACTTTCTTGATGCTTTTCTGCTTTTACCCATATCAAGAAAATCTGCCTTATGTTCAGTATCCTGAGTGGGATTATCTTCAGGAGTCCCTTGAGAAAAAGCTGGGCATTAGCCTTCCTATGATGCCCCTCATTGGTAAGACTTTATATAGCTTATCAACCAGGCTCTTATTTAGAAAACCAACTTCCATAACCTGATCATCTTTGAGCAACTGATGGAATTAAGTTTACAAACTGGCCAACCCCCAGATCATGACAACCCACTATAGAGGCCCTTGGCAATTCTGTCTCTGAGTAGCATCATTTAATGCTCAAGAAATATCTCACACAGAAGTGAATGGCCATGGAAAAGCATTGTTTTCTCACAGGCACGTAAGAACTCTGGGGCTGTCTGTCTAGGACGGAGAAGGATGAAAGGCCCTTGAGAAGCCTTGGCGACAGGCATATGGTCAGCGAGCTTAGGGCTAGCTTCCTGCAGGAATCTCTGGGTCCCTGTGGCACTAACATTTAAGTGGAGGCTCTGAAACCTACCCTCAGGGAGACACTAAAACCATGGTCAGAGGGGTTGGTTTAGAGGGAGAAGGTGCCAGAAACACTTGTTTTAATCTGAAGTTAGAGTGGAGGAAAGCTGCTCCCTACAGAATCTGTCTCATAGATTTGGGCCTGCCAATACAACGAGTCAGGGTATTTTAGGACTACTTCAGGAGACTGGATGGAGTTGAAATTTTCCTCTTTCATCCAAAATTCCTATTTTGCCTCTAATCTTTTTTGGGAAGAAACATTAGATGTATCCCTTGCATGGTTCTGGTGAGCTAAACCCTTAGGCTTTCTGGCCCCAGAGCTGCCACAGGATTAAATCCCAGGTAGGTTTGCTTTCCCAGGGGCCTATGGAAAAACTGGTCCTTCGGAGTTCCTTTCTGAGGAGAGATGAAAAGGGTGGCAGTGGCTGAAAACCTAGCACCTCTGCCAAAGGATTCCCACACATTGGTAAGGGAACGCCCAACTCTTCAATCTCCTGTTCCCCCCATGCACAACATGTTGATTCTCTAACTGTAAAGGAAGACGCGTTGGCCTCCTCTCAAGCAACACCAAGTTTTCTCTGGTAAGACACATCTGGTCTGACTTCTTTTCCATCTGCACTGCTGGCCCAGGGGCCACTGAACTGAGGAAAAGAGGTGCAGAGAGAGGGGAGAGTTCGGCCTGGCCACTAAAATTCAGCCTGAGTGCCTCTCCCCAACAAGGATTGTCTGCAGTTCTTTGGGACTATTCCAGCCAACCGTGGAGAGAGAGGTGTTGTATCTCTTCAGAGCCAGTCAGGGCCCATTCCCTAGTGCTTTGGAACGGCCAAAGCTATTCTCTGAACTCAAAGCTGAACTCTGGCGCCTTCTTCTCATTGTGCTCTAACACTGTCAATCGGCTCCACCCTATCCCTGCTGGCAGAGCTCCATCTTTGGCAGTCACTACCAAAGATTTCACCTTTCTTAACCACAGGCCCCAGAGCATCCAAGGGCCTGCCCACTCTCTGCATCCACTAAATCCCCAGACCTCCCTGGCACAGCTGCTAGAGAGTTGCTGCCACTGATCAGACACTTAATCAGAAGTTGCCTCTCTGTCTCTGCATTTCCCTCTGTAAGGACAGGGAGCATGAGCTCCTGTCATGCTCTTTATTCTTTAAAATGTCTTTATTCTTCATAGCACCTAGCACCCTGCTGGTTACAAACTAAGGTCTCAGGAAATGTCTGATAAATTAACAAATGTGTTCAAGCATGAATTAATGTTATTTATGAAGAATTATGAGAGTCCTAATACCACTGACCATTGGTGTCAGGGCGCTGAGCTTAAGTATATAATCCAAGAGCAAGGAGTGGGAGGATAGGGTATAGACACCCGCCAACTCCTAGCAAACCCTCTGTGTGCTCAACAACATGATGCCCTTTCTACCGCCCAGCGTTACCCTGCCAGTGAAACAAGATCACAGAGGTCATGGAGGGTGCCCTTACGATAAAAATATGTCATAAAGGAACCCTACCAGAGGTGACATGTGAAAGGAAGAGGGGAGTGTACACCAGACCTCCCCTTATTGCCGTGACCACCAGAAGTGTGCACTTGGGCAAGGTTTTCATAGTTGCTCTTGAGGCTCTGGTCTTTCAGAGCAATATTGCAAGGCAGATGCAATATTGCTAATTCACTGGCCACCCTCCCCAGTCTTCCCATCCTTGATGGCTACTTGTGTCAGGTGAAGACGTCTCTGCCTGGAGGCAGCTATTGTTTTCTACTCTGCTTGAGGACTTTAGTCTTCTTGGAAGATACCTATCGGCCAGCAGCTTCTGCCTTCCAAATTCATGGGCCCAGCTGGTGGAGAACTCTCAGTAGCTGCACTGGAAACTCTGTCCCAGCTTGGGGAAGCAAACCAATATCTCTCCCTGTCAACAAACTCATCTTAATATTCTCTCTACAAGTCCCAATCTTAAATGGAGGTGGGGAGGTGGGAGGGAGGTAATAGAAGTAATAAAAAGGTGATGGAAAAAGTATATGCAATATAAATATTTATAACCACTCCCTCTCTGGGGGTTTCTGAACATAAAGGAGCTTTGTTTTCTGTGGGCTGACAGGTACACTAGTTAAGACAAAACTGGCTTCTACAGCAAGCAAATCCCCCAAAATACAATTGCATAAACAGAATATTTTTATTTCTTGCTCATGTCAATCCCAATCAGGTATTTAATGGGTGACAATTCATGGGCCCATACTCCTTCCACCTTAAGACTCTGTCCCCATGGGATAGAGACAAGGAGAACAGCCTGCTGAGTTAGAGTTCTGGAGGAGAGGGAAGAGATTTGAACAGCTACTCTAAGATGTGAGACTTTGATAGGGGCTACTAAGAAATGTTGCTGAGTGTTGTTTGGTGTGGCATCCCCCTTGGCAATCTTCAGTAAATTCTCCAGTAAAGGTTTTAGAATATGATTTGGTATGTTTCCTTTTGGTGTGTGAGGGAAGAGGCAGACTTCAGGCATTGTGTTAAATGGGTTAAAAAAGGAAAAGCTATTCTGAAAATAGACAGTGGTGATGGTTGCACAACACTACAGATATATTAAAAACCACTGAATTGTCAATTTAAATGGGCAAATTTATGGTATATGGATTATATCTCAATTAAAAAATTGTATGAGAAACTAAAAACCAATATCTACCACATTTTGAGCACTTTTGTGGTGGGCACTTTATATATATATATTGATTATCTCTAATCCTGACTTTAACCTGAAAGGTAAGTATTAATATCTTGTTTCACAGATGATGAAAATGAGATTCACTGCAGTTAAATGGTCCAAAATCATACAAGCAGTAGAGCCAGACACCCAAGTCTGCCTGACTACAAGGCTGGTATTCTCTCCACTGTCCTTTGCTGCTTTCTAACAGCAATAAGTATCATTAATTGAGGGCCTGGTATTGAGCCATAAACTTTGCATTTATGATCCTAATTCACTCAATGATCCTGAAAGGTTGGTAATAACCTTAATTCCATAGACAAGGTCACTGAGGCTCGGAATAGTCATTATGTGTCCCAACTCAGCTTATAAATGGCAATGCCGGGTTTTGAATCCCGATTTTAAAGCCACTCAATGTGCTTTCACTTGGGAGCTCAGCGGGACTACTCTATTTACAGGGAGAAACATAATTCTCTCTCTTTCTAACAAATATTGTTTGCTTTTCCTCACCTCTTTCAAATCCAGCTAACTTTATTGAGTATTTTTTTAACTGCCAAGTATTATGCTAAGAATGCCTTCTCCTTCCTGCTTCATTAATCAAAATCCATTACATTTTCAAAGGTGTATTCAAAGTTTCTTTTTCTATGAAGTTTACACTGATTAATTCTACCCGATTCTGTTCATCCGTATCCTTTTCAGAGGAATGTAATTGGTTGGATTATACCAATGCTATTCAAAGTGTGGTCCTCGACAGGTCAAGTCTAAGGTGCAAGATAAGCAAAGAGATTGAGAATATTTAGAAACTTTTATAGCAATTCGACATTGTTGTGACATCTGATTGCATAATCAGTGGACTTATATTTTGTCTTTTTCTTTCATTTTTCTAGTAATTCATTTCTATTGTATTTTACAAAAGAATCCGTCTGCCACAGAATGGAAATTTTAAAAAAATGATCCTTTACAACAGATAGTTTGAGAAGCACTAATCTGGACCAGAAGTCACCATATCTGGTCAGTGGACTACATCAATAGTTTCATTGACACACAGCCACACTCATTCAAATTAGATTCTTGTCTGTGACTGCTAGCTTACTAAAACAGTGGCATTGAGTGAGTAGAGTTAAGTAGCGATAATTTGGCCCATAAAGCCTAAAATATTTACTATCTGGCCCTTAACAGAAAAGTCTGCTGACCTCTGATCTAAATGAATGGTTCTCACTCTTGATTGCCCAATAGGAACATTTGAGAAAGAGTTAAAATTACTGATGGTTGGATTTCACCCTAGAGATTCTGATTTCATTGAGCTGGAGTACAACCTGTGTAGGTAATTTTAATGTGCAGTAAAGTTTTGTAACTGCTGATTTAGATTCAGCTCAGGCTGGGAGTCAGAATAACAGTGGGTGCCAGGGGTCCATCCTAACCATAACCTCCTGAATCAGAGTTCTGAGGAATGTGGCCCAAGCATGCTTGATTATGTGTTAAGTAAATCCCCCATGGGTAATCTAGATGTTTAGCAGGGTTAATAACCCATTGTCTAGACTTTGGAGGAGAGATTTTCGAAACTATAACAAAGAAGAATTATATGAAGAATATGTTAAGAATACAGATTCTTAGGGCCCCACTTCAAGTGAGTTTTATTCACTGATTCACTGGTCTCAGATGTGACCCAGGAAAAGCACTTTTAACAAGACCCCAAAAGACTTCTGGAGTTGGGGGACTCTTTGAATCACGTCCTGAGAAACAGTGCCCTGGCACAACAAGCACTTCGTTCCTCTCCAGGCTCCCACAGAATGGCTTAGACTCTGGGAGTCATTTTCTCCCTTTGTAAAATAAAGAGCACAATTCCCACTAGGCTTCATTTTCCAAGACTGTTTGAATTGTATGTTAATATATATGAAAATATTTTGTTAAAGTGAAGAAAAATGCAAAAAGAGGTGCATATTAGCTACCCCTGAGATATAAATGGCTGAGAGTAATGTACCTTGTTCTATCTCTGCACAGACATTTATTCCGAAGGAATCCCTAATGACAGAATTCATGCAGCTAGAACAGGGTCACAGGAGGAAGTGTGGGTTTTTATGGGGTCTTCCTCTGAATCCTTTGATTCATGTCCATGTAATAATTATAGGAAGAAAAAGAAGAAACCTTTATTAGCTTAAGCAATTCACACATATTATTTCAAGTAATCTTCTCAACAGTCCTTTAAGTTAGGTATTAATGTCATGCTCATTTTAAAGATGAAAGAAATACAGGTCACAGAGGTTAATTTATCTAAATTTACTGACCACTAGAATGTGTCAGGGGAGAGATTTAGGGCCCAAGTCATCAAACTCTAGAGTTCCCCCTCTTAAACACTCTGCCACTCTCCCCTATGTCTGAAGAGGGAAGTGAGAGCTCCCCAAAGGCCACTCAGCACCTGCATGCTTTCTTCCAGCACCTAATTGTGAAGCCACCTTTCCCCATGCATCCCCATCCTGAGTCCTCATACAGGTATGATGCAGATTCTGTATGATGCAGCATCTTTGGAATTACCTGCTCTTTGTCATTGAGCCAGTTGCCACTTCTGAAGTCATCCCATAACTCGACAATCCATCATTTGGGAGCTGTTGACAGCAAACAGCTTCAGCATAGGAAGAAAAGCGGAGCACAAAAGAAAAGAAATCACTGAGTATTCCCTCCCATCCTACAAGAACATGACCAGTCTGGGGACTCAGTATCTCTAAAGATTTGTCCTGCTATGGACAAAACTATGGCAAACAGGGACAGTCCTGGGAAAAGAGGATCTTCCGTGTGACACATCTAAGCATACCACCTGTTCAATTTAGTTCAACTGAAAGTAAACCTACTTTAGTGATTTGGGGGAAGATGCAAGGACTGGGATGGACCAGGTCTTTACCCTTAAGACCATCGTCATCACTTGGCCCAGGCGCAGCTTTGTCTGGGAGCTGCTGGGAGAAAGCATCTGTATTACAGAGCAGTGATTTCCTCCAGTATCAGTCACAGGAGTGAGGTTTTGGCTAGCACAGAGGTCCCCATTCACACACCTGTCCTCTCCTCTTCTCCCCACTTGTCTCCAGCCTCCTTCTCTGTCTGACTCCCTTAGATCTAGGGACCTAGAATCTCCTTTCGCACCATGCACTCTAGATTTCCTCTCCCATATTCTGCACCCCCAAGCCCCTAACCTGTCTGACCCTCTTCCCTTTTTCCCATTCAGCAGAATGGCCTCAAAATCAGCAGCCAGGACAGGGCCTGGACAGCTTCTGCCCTCCAAGCCAGCCATCTTCATCCTTATTCACCAGAGCAACCCAGAACACTCCAGTAATCTACTGAATTGTGTAATTTTGTTCATCTGACTTAAGGATCAACAAACCGTGTCCCACAGACCAATCCGGCCCACTGCTTATTTTTGTAAAGAAAAATTTATTGGACATAGTCATACGCATTCATTTATATATGAATGTTATATATGATATATATGATATGATATATACGAATATCATCATTTATATATGTCTATGATGTTTTTGTGCTACAGTAGTAGATTAAATAATTGTGACAGAGACCACATGGCCTGCAAAGCCTAAAATATTTACTCTCTGACTATTAATAGAAATGGTTTGCCGATGTTTGATCTAGACTAATTCCTACCTAGTCTGAAGGCTTGTTTGAATATGGTCCCATGGTTGTTTTTTGCTGTATAGAAGTGGTTCTTGGGTATTTTCTCTAGCCTTTGCTTGAGCCTTTGAAAGACATTCATGAGCCCCATACAGCAGAAAGGTCAACAACAAAAGAAAAGAGATGTGCCTTCTTGTACCCAAAAAGCTTGACCGTCACCCCCATAGTAGCAAGGCTATTCCTGCTGCAGGTGGGGGAGCAAAGGGTGGCGTACTTACCTGCTAGTCGAAGCAGAACAACCATTTCTCATGGCAAGGCCCTGTAACTTCTTCACCACTTCTCTCAGCAAGGTTCCAATGGTTTCATAGGGACAAAAATAAAAGAAAAAGTGTAATGGAAGCTGAATAGTCATCCATGAATACAACTCTGTGCAACATTTGTCTAAAGTGAGTGCTCACATTGATGGGTGAAATGCAAGATTCTCATAGTCCTTTGATGACCCAGTGCTATCATGGCTTCCACTTGCTCTCCATTTCTTTAATCTCATGAAGAAACTACTTGTACAATGAAGAGCTGGCCCTTCACCCACACTGTAAGTATCTCTGGGGTACTGTGGTATTCAGATGTCTCAGGGGACCCCACCTAATGTTGTTTTGAGGCCGTAACTTCAAGCAAGTCTACATTATCATTGTTGTGGAAGTCATCTCAGAAGTGCTACACCACTGTGCATATTCAGTTCTGATAGCATAATGGTCTCCAAGCCGTTTCTGGTCTTCCACTCTCTTGCCATCTGTTCTAGTTTACTAGCTGCCGGAATGCAATATATCAGAAAAGGAATAGCTTTTAAAAAAGGGAATTTAATAAGTTACAAGTTAACAGTTTTTAGGCCATGGAAATATATCCCAGTTAAAGCAAGTCTATAGAAATGTCCAATCTAAGGCATCCAGATAAAGATAACTTGATTCAAGAAGGCTCATGAAGTTCAGTGTTTCTCTCTCAAGTGGAAAGGCACATGGCGAACATGGTCAGGGTTTCTCTCTCGGCTGGAAGGACACATGGCAAACATGGCATCATCTGCTAGCTTCCTTTCCAGCTCCCTGGGAGGCGTTTTCCTTCTTCATCTCCAGAAGTTGCTGGCTGGTGGACTATGCTTCATAGTTCTGTGGTGTTCTCTGCTGTGGCTTTCTCGTGGCTCTGTCGTTCTTCTCTGCTCTCTCTGAATCTCCTGGCTTTCTCTATTGTTGTTCTCTAGCTTTTTCTAAAGTTCTTCTTCTTTTAAAGGAGTCAAGTAAAACCCACTGGAATGGGTGGAAGCTTGTCTCCACCTATCAAGTTTAATACCCGCACTGATTGAGTCACATCTCCATGGAGATAAGCGAATTAAAGTTTCCAACATACAGTACTGAATAGGGATTAGAAGAAACCTTTGCTCCCACAAGGCTGATTAGGATTAAAACATGGCTTTTCTAGAGTACACACACTTTTTCAAACCAGCACACCATCCTTGACCTTGTTGGAAGCTGTTGGCCTTGGGGTCCCTGGAAGATGCGTCATTGCTTATTATCTTTACAATGCTTTGTTATCTTTACAATGTTTCTGCAAGTCTTGCAGTTGTTCCTCCGAATCCCAGGATGCTGTTCATGTATTGATTTATCCAAAGAACCATGTTGAGCACCTCCTATGTGTATAAAGTTGACAAAACGCAGTCTTGAATTCAGAGGAGCCTAAAGGCAGGATGGAAGAGAGGGAAAAAAGGACAGCACCATAAGAGCATTGGGTGCTATGGGGACTTGGACTAGACCAGACCCTACCTGAGAAGGCATATTGTTAGCCTTGCACCGCCATGGCTCCATTCTTTCCTCCTCCAAGTGCCCCTAATCTCAGCTGTGGGTCTGCCTAGCTCTGGCCTGGGTTAAACTTCCATTATCTGAGGGTTATTTGTCTTTACCACTTTGATGAGTTTGCTACCTTAATTTAAGGAAACAAGTCCCCAAATGCCTTTCTATCACCTTTCCAGAAGTGCTGTGGCTTCTAGGCAAATTAGACCACCACATCCATTGTACCAAATTGGAATGCGCCCACTCTTGACACCATCTCATACCCTGGCAAAACCACCATGTTCTATGGGGCCTTACACTTCCTTATCTGATGATGATCAACAACAAGTTGAAAACTGTGATTTTTATTTTTCCCCACATAGCTGTAACCGAGAGAGGCATGAAGAAGATTGAGATCCCAACCCTGTTTTTCAGAAATAGGAAATATCTAAAACAGTTTGTCTGAAGTTTGTGCTTGGCTTTGTAGTTTTCATGAGGTCTGTTCAACTGAAGCCAGCAACATCTGGAACTTGGAGCCTGTTGGGTCATATTGCAATAAAAAGAAGCTCACTTGGCCAAGTTTCCCTGTAGGAAGAGGTCCAGGAAACAGAGCAGCAGAGAGGGTGGAAGGGCATTAGAAGCAATGGGACTGGGCATAGAGAGGCCTGTGGTTTCTGCCTAAGGAAGGAGTGGCCATTTGATCTGGTTAAGGCAGGACTCAGCAAGTAGAGAATCAGCACCCAAGGATAGGTACTCTGCACTGTTCTGTACTTTCACCCAGCGCGTTCCCTGCTTCCTCGGCTTCCACATGCCTCCACTTGTAGGCTTCCAGAGCTGTTCTGTCTCCAATGCCCCTCCCTGATAGTTCATCCAGACATTCTGAGCCAGGCTGCTGACTCTAAACCTATCTCCAAGCATCACCCATCAAAACATTTCTGATTACCACAATGTTAAAATACAAAAATTAAAAGGCTCCAGGGTACACAGGGACAAATGCTGGAAAGGGTTATAGCAAAGTGAAATCAGCTTTGTTAAGACAATAGAACAAGGATGACTTCTTTTCCTCCCATAAAAATTCCTTTCGAGTTATTATGATCATGCTTTGTTAATAAAAGTAATATATTTCTTATTTCTTTCTCTGTTCATCTAGACTTTTGAGTCTAGTAACTTGCCAATATTTATAAATTAGATCAGGGTTGTGTGCTAATTGCTTAAGGCTTGCTACTCCCAGAACCAAAGTGCTTTTATTGCATTTCATTTTATTAGAATAGTTATAGGTTGACAGAAAATTCATGCAGCTAGTACAGAGTTCCCAAATATACACCCCACCTACTCACAGAGTTCCTCCATTTATCAACATTTTGCATTAGTATGCTACATTTGTTACTAGTCATAATTATGCTAACTATAGTCCTTAGTTTACATTAAGATTCAGTCTTTATATTGTATGGTTCTTTGTTGTTGCTGTTTTTAACTTTTATTCTCATAACATATATACAACCTAAAATTTTCTATTTTATCCACATTCAAGTATACAATTCAGCAGTATTAATTACATCCACAATGTTGTGTGACCCTCACCACCAACCATTTTCAAAACTTTTCCTTCATCACAAACAAACTCAGTACTAATCAAGGTTTAACTCCCCATTCTCCGCACCCACCCTGCCCCTGGTATCCTAAACTTGTAGTCTAGTTCCTGACTTAGGAATTTATATGTTCTAATTATTCTATATGAGGTAGATCATGTGATATTTGTCCCTGTGTCTGGCTTATTTCACTCAGCATGATGTCTTCGAGGTTCCTCCATGCTGTAGCATGCAGCAGAACTTCATTCCTTTTTATAGCCAAATAACTTTCCATTACATGTGTGTACCACATTTTGTTTATCCATTCATCCCTGGATGGACACTTGGTTACTTCCATCTTTTGACAGTTGTGAATATGTTGCTATGAACATCATTGTGAAACTATCTGTTTGAGTCCCTGCTTTCAATTCTTTTGGGTATCCCTAGAAATGGGATTTCTGGGTCATTCTCTAATTAACTTTCTGAGGAATAAGCAAATTGTCTCCACACAGGCTGTGCCATTTTATATTTCCACTAACATATGAAGGTTTCTCTTTCTCCACATTTTCTCCAACACTTATTTTCTGCTTTTTTTTTTTTTTTAATAATAGCCAGTCTGGTAGGTGTGAAATGGTTTTGATTTGAATTTCCCAAATAGCTAATAATGTTGAGCATCTTTTCATGTGTACTTTTAAGCTGGATTCCCAGAGTCAACTGACAACTACATATTTTTTTCCTAATGTCATCTCAATAGCATGGTTGAGAGGTTTTAGTAAATGGTAGGTGCAGAATCTCTGAACCTTAACAGTTAGTAACGGTCTTGATAGTCTTCAACTAAAGCCTCCCACCCAGTGGTGGAGTTCTCAGCACCACTTGATGACTTCCAGGTATGGGAAACTCACTTCGGAGAAAGGCGAGCTCTTCAGGATTTGGATTATTTTGGTTTTATAAAGTTCTCTTTTTGTTGCCGAAAGAAGATCTGTTCTCTTGTAGATTCCTTGCCCTCTTAATAAGCCTAATCCCTTTCCTAGATGATAATCAGTTAATATTTAAATGTAGCCACCACCCACCTCAAGGCTTTTCTCCCTAAGCATTTTTGTTTGGGGACCTTTTTGAGCAGAGACAGGGAGAGAGGTTTTTCATTTTATTTTTAATGAACATCATATTTGTCTGGGTTCAGTGTATTTCATTTTCTTGGCTTTTGATTTAACTGTTGTATACAGTGAGGTGCCTGTTGATGGGTCTCACTCTCAGTTAGCTTCAGAGCTTGGATTTCTTAAATAAAACCTTCAGTGCTATCTATACAACTGCCCACAGGACATTGAATGTCTTTAAAGCTTTTCCTAGGGTGGAAATTATTTTTCTGTTCCTTTCTTCTTAGTATTTTTATTGAGATATCTTCATGCACCATACAGTCTATCCAAAGTATACAATCAGTGGCTCGCAATATCAACACATAATTGTGTATTCATCACCATGATCATTTTTTAGAACATTTTCATCATTCCAGAAAAGAAGTGAAAAAAGAAAAACCCTATACATACCATATCCCTTCCCCCTCCCTCTAATTGACTGCTAATATTGCAATCCAATTTTTTTTTACCCCTTATCTCCCCCCATTATTCATTTTTGTCTTTATCTTTTATTCATCTGTCCATAGCTTGGATAAAAGGAGCATTAGCCACAAGGTTTTCACAATTACACAGTCATATTTCGAAAGTTATATCTTCAATCGTCTTCAAGAATCAAGGCTATGAGAGAGAGAGGCCTTTTCTGAGCCATAAAAGAGGCTTTCTAGGGGTGACTCTTAGGCATAATTATAAGTAAGTTTAGCTTCTTCTTTGCAGGAATAAGTTTCATAGGGGCAAACCCCAAGATCAAGGGCTTGGCCTATTAAATTGGCGGTCCCCCAATGCTTGCAAGAATGTCGGAAATTTCCCAGGTGGGGAAGTTTAGTATTACCTTCTTTCTCTCCAGTCCTGCAGGGGGCTTTGCAAATACTTTTTTATTCTCTGCCAAAATTATTCTAGGATGTTTCAGGGCATCACACTAACCTGAACAAACCAACAAGACCTCAGTCCTTATTCAAGATTCCTTGTAATTATGGTGTTTGAATAAACTGACCATATAAGTAAGATTAGATATTGTGCTACCAAAAATATAATTTTTTTATCAAATGAACATCTCTTCCTTTGGCCTCATGCAGAAGTTGAAGTTTTAAAATACAGTGCCTGTCCCTTTTTATTTTCATTTAGTGATGGCCTAATTTTATTAGGCAAGGCCACGATGGAGAAATAGCGCTCTAACTCAACCCAGTATTTATTTACTTTTTTATGCTATATGTTTATGCTTGGATTTTTTTAACATTGCGTTTTGTCAATTTTTGTGAGAATGTTCTGCTAGTATAAAGGATACATTCCCTATTTTTAAATAGTCCTTTTATATCAGGTAGGTTTCATTTGCTCATCTTTGTGTATGGGGGTGTTACAGAGCTAAGCCAAACCTTTCCAAAGGTTCTCTAACTACTCATTAGTCAGAAAACAGAAATGAATGGAAACCCACTTTCTTATGTCTCCCATCTCCAACTGATGGAGATCTTTTCACCCCATCCCAGTTCCAATCCAGAAACCAACAAAATCAAACCCCAAGCTCTTTGTTTCAGACAAAGTTTTCCCAGGGTGTTTTGGTAAGCAGTTCACACCTGTGCTGGTTTGAAAGGCTATATGTCCCCTAGAAAAGCCATGTTTTAATCTAAATCCCATTTCACAAAGGCAGAATAATCCCTATTCAATGCTGTATATTTGCAACTGTAATCAGATAATCTCCCCGGAGATGTGATTTAATCAAGAGTGGCTGTTAAACTGGATTAGGTGACGGCATGTCTCCACCCATTTGGGTGGGTCTTGATAAGCTTCTGGAGTCCTATAAAAGAAGAAACATTTTGGAGAATAAGAGATTCGGAGAGAGCAGAGAATGCTGCAGCACCACGAAGAAGAGAGTCCACAAGCCAGTGACTTTTGGAGATGAAGAAGGAAAACACCTCCCGGGGAGCTTCATGAAACTGGAAGCCAGGAGAGAAAGCTAGCAGATGACGCCATTGTTGGCCATGTGCCCTTCCAGCTGAGAGAGAAGCCCTGACTGTGTTCGCCATGTGCCTTTCTCACTTGAGAGAGAACCCCTGAACTTCATCGGCCTTCTTGAACCAAGGTATCTTTCCCTGGATGCCTTAGATTGGACATTTCTATAGGCTTCCTTTAATCGGGACATTTTCTCGGCCTTAGAACTGTAAACTAGCAACTTATTAAATTCCCCTTTGTAAAAGCCATTCTGTTTCTGGTATATTGCATTCCAGCAGCTAGCAAACTAGAACACTCTAGCTGTCTGAAGATCAAAGATATGGGTCCTCTTTCTTTAAGATGTCCTCAGAGATGCATGGACTTCCTAATCACCTTCAGTCTCCTTGGTCTATGTCCTATGTTCCTGAAAAGAGGAATAAAAATATGAATCAGTCAATGAAAAGAAAAATTCAGAGCAGCCTTTCCAATACCAGCCCATCAAAAGCAACTGAAAGTTGACTCATAAGAAAGATGTCATTTCTGTTTTTGTCCTGAGAGGAATATAAAGATTTTTTGTTTCTGTTTTTTTTCCCCCTCATTAAAGTTCCACACAGTTTTGATTTGATAATGTGTAGCCAGGTGTCAAGTCAGCGTGGTGGGTTAACCTGTACTCAGAATACTTTCAGTCACTTTGAAAGGAGTTTTCTTTTCAACTTCACTCCTACTTATGTCATCCTCTGAAAAATCTTTACTACAAACATTCAGAGAGTCACAAAAATCATCAAATATCATTTTCTGAGATGGCTTGAGTGCTTTTTGGAAACTGTAGCTTTGATCACAAAGCTTTCTCTGTTTTCTGGAGTATTGAGCTGAGGCCACTGAGGGACAAAGGAATACAAATTGCTAGAGATCGTATAGTTTATGTCCCTGTTTTACTACCCTACTCTCTTTCTAAATAAGTGTTCATAATTGTGACAGTCACATCTCACATTATTTCAACTAGTTTTTGATAAAGGTCTTTGTTCTTTGAACAATTTAATTCTATTTTGCTGGTACTTTCCTTCCTGCAAGAACTGGTATCAGTGAGTATGTTGCTGGGAGATGTTATCAGGAAGAACTTGGGGTGGATAGGCCAGGCTGCTTTATTTTTTTTAAACTTTTTAATTGTATAATATAACATATATGCAAAGAAAAGAAAAAAAAACAATAGTTTTCAGAGCACTTTTCAACAGGTAGTTACAGGGCTGATCACAGAGTTTGTCATGGGCTACCATATGATCCTCTCAGATATTTCTTTCTAGCTGCTCCAGAATATAGGAGGCTAGAAGACTTAAATATTTTTTATCATCACAATCAACTTTTCTTTTTCTTTTTTTGTGAAAAATAACATATGCAAAAAAGCAATAATTGTCAAAGCATAGCACACAGTTAATTGCAGAACATATTTCAGAGTTTGATATGGGTTACAATTCCACAATTTTAGGTTTTTAGTTACAGCTGCTCTAAGATACTGGAGACTAAAGGAGATATAAATTTAATGATTCAGCAATCATATTCATTTGTTCAATCCTATCTTCTCTATATAACTCCCCCATCATTTTCGATTTTTCTATCCCTCTCCTTAGGGGTGTTTGGGCTATGGCCATTCTAAATTTTTCATGTTGGAAGGGGCTGTCAATAATATGGGGTAGGGAGATGGAACTATCTTATGTTCTGTAGAGTCTGGGCTAGGTTTCAGGACTTACCTGGTCCAGGGACCCATCTGGAGGTTGTAGTTTCTGGAAAGTTACTCTAGTGCATGGAACCCTTGTGGAATCTTATATATTGCCCTAAGTGTTCTTTAGGATTGGCTGGAATGGTCCTGGTTGGGGTTGGCAGGTTATGATAGGTAGCAAGGTCTACCTGAAGCTTGTGTAAGAGCAACCTCAGGAGTAGCCTCTCGACTCGATCTGAACTCTCTCTGCCATGGATGCTTTATTAGTTACACTTCTTTTCCCCCTTTTGGTCAGGACAGTCCATGTGTGGAGCTCACCCCTGAAAGTCATCTCCCATGACACCAGGGAGACTTTCACCCCTGCTGTGATGTCCCACATGCGGGGAGGGCAATGATTTCACTTGCAGTGAGTTGGGCTCAGGGAGAGTGAGGCCACATCTGAGCAACAAAAGAGGTCCTCTTAGGCATATTTACAGGTGGTCTAAGCTTCTCTGCTACCTACATAAGCTTCACAAGAGTAAGCTTCAAGATCAAGAGCATGGCCTATTGATTTGGGTGTCCCTAAAGTTTGACACAGTATCAGGGGATTTCCTGATGGTAAGGTTTAATAGTTTCATATTTTTCTTTCATCCTTCAAGGGACTTTGCCAATGCTTTTTGATTATCTGCTTAATATACTCTAGGATGTGTCCAGACATTACATTAAATTATACAGGTTTAAAGGACCTATTTCTTATTCTGGGCTCCCTGTGTTTCAGTTGTTCAAATGAGCTATACAGATAGGTTGAGTTAGATTATGTGCAACAGAAAATTTAGGTTCCAGACCAAATAAACCTTTCTTCCATTGGTCTCAAAGAGTATGTATGGTTCTGAAATATAGACAATGTCTTCCTTACCCCTCTGTTCTGAATTACTTTAACCCCAACCTGTTCAGCTTTTTTCATATCTCTAAATATCAGGTTGTATATATAAAACAGCCTCTCAAAATCCAGAAATAATAAATAATTATTGCTCTAGACTAAATGTGTCTGCTATAAGAGTTTACAATCTAGGCCCCTGTTTTCCTACAAGCATTTTCTAAAGGAAACCATACCATAATTGTTCTTTCATTTCTGTCTTATTTTGCCTCAACAAATGTCCCACATATTGTTGCATGCCTCACAATTTTGTTCCTTTTTGTAGTAGCACAGCATTCGATCATAATTATACACCATCATTCACCAATCTACTTCTCAGTCAGTGCATCCTTCAGCATCATGTAGAAGGCCTAAAGTCCACAGTCCATCAACACTCTCAATTTTAGATAATTTCATTGTTCCCAAGAGAAAGATAACCAATAAATACGCCCTCACCAAATAGGAAATCTAAACCCCATCTTAAATTTTGTCTCTCCCCTCATTATTTAACTCGGCTGTTGCTGTGGTAGTGCTGATGGTTTCCTGTTAAACGTAGCTCATAGTGTGCAGTTGTGGTTTTCCCCCATACCCTGGACTTAAACACTCTTTGTACACAGAACATACCTTTGAAGTAGTTCTTGCAAGAACTAATTTATGTTTCTAGTGTTAATCAGTGGTACACGTAGTTCTATACAACTTCTTTCAATCTTATTCATCTTCAATATGGTAATATTACTTATAGACCCACTAGAGAATCACCTTCACTTCTGTCTATTCCCTTACATTGGAGTTCAACCTCATTAACTAACTGTTCACCCATTTCTAGCTTCTGTGTATCTCCAAGTCCCCTATCTTCTGAATTATAAGCCTCTGATTTTACCTTTACCATGGTCATAAAAGTAGAATCATACAGTATCTATCCTTTTGTGTCTGGCTTATTTCACTCAATCTTCAGGATGTCTTACTGCTGCGTACTATTCCATTGTATCTACTTACCACATTTTGTTGATCCACTCGTCTGTTGATGGGCATTTGGTTTGTTTCCAACTTTTGGAGATTGTGAGTAATGCTGCTATGGACATCGGTGTGCAAATGTCTGTCTGTGTCACTGCTTTCAGCTCTGCTGGGTATATACCAAGTACTGCTATTGCTGCATCATAGGGCAACCAGGCTGCTTTTTGGTATCATCACCTTAGTTCTCTGATATCACATCCTCCTCATTGATTTCATTCCATTTGCTCTCTGCAGAGAGTGCCCTCAGGCAGATGGACTTCATAACTTCCTTCTCTTCACTTGAGCTTTTTAGCTGTGCAAATTGAGAGTCTAGTTCTTTCTATATATTTATCACTCATTCCAGGGCTCTCCTGAGGTCACTGGCTGCACATTCATAATTCACACTGTTCCACTTTGGACTGAAAAGCAGCAATTGTAAACCTTCCAAACTTCTGGGGTGATCTGTTACCAACTCCAGCCTTCAGTCATCAATCCTCGCTCACCAGGCCACTGTTTTGCAATCTCAGTGTTTTACTAGTCTCCTTAAACCCGCCCACATCATCTCTCACTTTTTATAGATTTCATTAGCTGCTATGAGGTTTTTCTTTTACTCTGTTACAGTTTTTGTGTCAATTTTTCTTGGATTATCTGCAACTGACTGTTCGTCCTCACTTTGTTGGCTTGAATCAAGGTTAAAGGATCCAGAATGGTCTTGATGTGACTCCAAGCTGAGATTTTATTTTTGGGAGGGGGCAGGCAGGTCAGGGAACTGAACCCAGGTCTCAAGCATGGAAGGTGAGCATTCTACCACTGAGCCACCTGTGCATCCTCCAAGCTGAGATTTTTACTCCTCAGTTCTTCTACCTGTTTCTGTAGACAATCTATTTCATCCTCATATTTTTCTGTGGAGTAACTCAAGTCTAGTTTTTTTGAAGGTACTTTCTGACTGTATGGCTTAGCATAAGTTCACTTTCAGTTGTCCCCTCTGATAATCTCTTTGCAAGGATTTACAGGAGTGATGGGAATTCTGCAAGCTGGAGAGTCCCTGGCTATAAATCTTCAACCAAAAAATCGATACCAACTGAACAAAATACAGGGTTTATTAGGCATATGTGTTCTAGTTTGCTAGCTGCTGGAATGCAACATGCCAGAAATGGATAGGCTTTCAATAAAAGAGGGTTTATTTAGTTGACGTATAGTTCTTAAGAGGAAAGGCAGCTAACTTTCATCTGAGGTTCTTTCTTACATGGGAAGGCGCAGGGTGATCTCTGCTGGCCTTCTCTCCAGGCCTCTGGGTTCCAACAACTTTCCCTGGGGTGATTCCTCTCTGCATCTCCAACGGCCTGGGCTGAGCTGTGAGTGCCAAGGTGAGGTATGCTGAGCTGCTTGGGCTGTGCTATGTTGTGCTCTCTCATTTAAACACCAGCCAATTAAATCAAACATCATTCATTGCAGCAGGCACACCTCCTAGCTGACTGCAGATGTAATCAGCAACAGATGAGGTTCACATGCCATTGGCTCATGTGCACAGCAACAAAACTAGGCATCTTCACCTGGCTGAGTTGACACCTGAACGCAACTACCACAATGTGTTAGGCTGGCATAACTTCCTCAAGCAAATGGAACATGTAATGGGTAGAGTGAGTAACAATATCATGTTCTGCACAGTCTGAGCCATGGCAGCATTTCAGAATCTGGCCAACTCTGAAGTCCCACTGACCTCAGCTCCTAGCAGTAACCGAAGCCACCCACCTCCCATATTGATTAGAAAGACCTGGGCAACAGGGACAGAGCTTATTTGTTCTTCCATTCAGGACGACACTGACCGATGTTCTTTGGATTGTTCAATCAACAGCAAATACACATGATTCCACTACTTTGTAATCCATACTCTCTAATTTGTCTGCAAGAACAGATGAGTCATTTTGTCAAATGCCTTTCTAAGATGATGATATAATTTGTTTATGTTCACTGTAATCCACTGAGCTACAAGCCTAATTATCCAATAACAAAAAGAAATTACTTTGTCAATATCTATGAAGTTTCTATGGGCACATGACTCTCTTAAGTGCCAACATTTCTGTTAGAAACTTGTGACAGGGATCAACATTGAGTTGTTTGCCATTATATTTGAAAATCTCTGCTTTTAAAAAATCAGGACATCTATTTTGACTACCCTCAACTTTCTGTTCTGTTTCCCATGCATGATTTCCTAAAGATTTTTATCAACTACATCTGCAAATTCTTTTAATGCTCTCAGACAGAATTCACCTGGCCTGAAAACTTTAGCTCATTTAAGTTGGTTAAATACTTTCTGCAGTAGCTACTAACCCATGTCAGACTTTCATTTCTTTCTTAATTTTTAAAATGTTCCCTTCTAGTATTTTTGACACAATATTTGGTACATTCAAAAGAATATCAAGAACATATAAATTATAAATGTATATTATAAACATATATAAATGCATATAAATGTAACTTATAAACATATACATACATAATAATGCATAATATAATGAACACCAGTGAGAGTACTAATCAGTATAAGATCTGAAGTATTACCAACAGCTTATATTGTTTATATTTATCATTCCCTTCTTAACAATAATAGCTTTATCATAAATATAAATAGATCGCTTATTTTGCTTGATCTCGAGTATTACACATAGTATTACACATAACAAATTTCTGGAATTGCTTTTTTCCCCACTCAAATTATATTGAAACAATTCATCTATATTGAGGCATGTAGTGATGGTTCATTCATATCCACTCTTATTATAACATTCCATTGTTTGAATATTTTATTTATTTATTCTCCTGTTAAGGGACAAGCGGTGGTGCTTAAAACATACCTTCAAAGGGTGCACGGGTGGTTCAGAGGTAGAATACTCACCTTCGATGTGGGCGTCCTGGGCTCGATTCCTAGACCATGCAGCAACCCCCCCCAAAAAACAAACCATGCCTTCAAATCCATTGACACTCCTTTTATCAAAAGGTAATTCTCCTCTTGAATATGGGCTAAATTTAGTAACTTATCTTTGATGAATATATTTGATTAATGTAGCAAAAGTGATGCTGTATGACTTAGGAAGTTAAGTCAGAAGTTGTTTATAATACTATATATTACTACGCCTTGGAACCTCTGTCTTGGAACCCTTCCACCATGTATGAGGAAGCCAAAGTACCACTGCAAAGACTTCTCAGTGGTGTTTTGGAGCAGCACCAAATGAGGGCCTAGAAATCAGGTGTTAGACACGTGAGTAAACGAGCCTTCAGGTGCTTCCAGGCCCCGTCTTTGAGCCACCCAAGCTGGTTCCTGGTGTAGCAGAGACGATATGTACCCACCATGCTTGGCAGGTTCATGAGCAAAATAAGTGTGGTTGTCATTTTAAGCTTTCCATGCCATTTAACTTTTGAGATGGTTTGGTACACAGCGAAGGATAATCAGAACAGGACACTTGGAATCATTGCCGATTTTTTCCTTTTACATACCTTGCTACTATAAACTTTCTCATCTTTGTCTCAGGGCACAAGAGCAGGAGTATCTGTACCTGAAGAGTAAGAGCCGGGCCACAGTATAAATAAAAGTTCCACTGATAAGAAGAGCCGACATTTTCAAAGTAGTTGTTTCAAAATAGTAGTTTCAAAGTAGCTGTATCGCTTTCCACTCTCACCAGCAATCCATCAGAATCCCTTTGATAAGCATCCTCTCCATTCTCCCTACCCTTAGACTTTTTAAGTTTTGGCAATTTAACAGCTTAGTTTACACAATTTGAATTTTATTGATAGAGTGAGAATCTTTAAATAAATACATTTTTATTAATAAATTTTGTTAGAGAAATTGTAGGTTTACAGAAATATCATGCTACAGAATTCCAACATATCACCCTATTATTAACACCTTGCATTGGTGAGATACATTTATTATAATTCATGTAAAAGCGCTTTTATAGTCATGCTAGTAACTATAGTTCATCATTACAATAGACTGAGCATCTTTTAATATGCTTACTGGCCATTTGTGTTTCTTTCCTCTTCTTTCTATGACTGTTCATGTCTTCTGCCTGTTACTTTTCATTTTATAATACATCTAGATTGATTTTATGTATAGAATGGGTTAATTCTTTTTAATATATGAACCATCAATTGCCCACACACCATTTATAGTGTAGTCGCTCCTCCCTGCACTGATTTATGATACTACTAATGTCATGTATTAAAGTTCCATATATATGTAGGTTTATTTCTGGGTTTTCTGTTTTTATCTAGAAATCTATTTGTCTATTCTTATAGTTTTATAAGTCTTGATAACTTGGCTATTCTTGTCTCTTTGTTCTCACATATATATTTTAGAATCATCTTGTCAAGGTCTAAATCAGTTGAAAATGAGAAGCTGCATGCAATCCATCAATTGGAGATTTTTGACATTTTTGTAATATAGACTCATTCTATTTATGAACAAAGGAAGTCTTTCCATTTATTTAAGTCTTCTTTCTCCAATAATTTACAAGTCTTGCCTAACTTTCGTCAGATTTATTCCTAAGTACCATATTTTTTTTGTTGCTGTTTTAAATGGTTTCCTTTTAAAATATCATTTGTTGCTGATGCATAGAAATGCAATTCATTTTTAATCTTACTCTTTTAGCCAGTCACGTTGCTAAATTATTTTATTATTTCTAATTCTATTTTTGGAATTTTCCATGTAGGTATTATACTTATCTGGAATACCAGCTTTGCTTCTTCTTTTCTTATTCTTATGTCTTTAATTGCTTTTTGTTGTCTTACTATGCTGGCTAGACTCTAAAGTTCAATTTTGAATAAAAGGCTTAATTTGTGAACATCTTTTCTTTCTTATTTTAAAGGTAATGCTTCTAACATTGTCATTAAGAGTAATGTTTGATGTAAATTTTTAATAGGTAACCTTTAACAGGATAAGATTTTTCCTTTTATTCATATAATTTAATGAAAAATTTTATTATGAAGTGAATGATGAATACTGGAAAACAATTTAAAATCAGGTTTATTGAGGTATAATTTACATGCAGTAAAATTCATCTTTTCTAAAGCATACAGTTCAATGAATTTTTTGGCATGGAAACCTATAATATTTGAGACCAATGGGTTGAAATTTACTTTCATGACAGATTTGGCATTTTTTCCTTTAAATTTTATCAATATTTGTTTTATATATTTGCTTCATATATATTTTTTGCTTTATATACCTCCTTAGCTTTATCATAAGTCCTAGCTCCATTATCTTGATAACAGTGCAGCTATTGTCTTTAGGACAAACCTCTCCTCCCCTTCCTCCTTCTCTGTTCACCCTTTCTTCCCTCCTTCCTTCCTTCCTTCCTCATTTTCTTTCTTTTCTTTCTTGTCCTTGGAAGATCTCCCTTATCGCTTGAGAAACCAGCAACACCTCTAAGAATGCATTCTGTCCAGGATCTAGTTGTTCTGTGGGGAAGGGGATCTGAGAATACTACTAGCCATAATTCCAAAAACAAAAATCTCTTGAATGGCTTTTTAACCATGCCAATCCTATCATTTGCAGAATTTTCTCAAAGAAAAGATGGAATCAGCAAAAGAGTTGACCTGTTCTGTTTGCTTTGTAACAATGCTGACTGATTTCAGTGTACTGCAGGTTTGGATTGCACAGGCATATGTGGGGCCCACAGCACTAATTATTTTTCCATCCCGGGTTGAGTTCCTTTCAAATTATCACCATAGCTGTTGTGTTAGCTTTTCCCTAGTTCCTATATCACCCCAGGCTCCTTTCTCCAAAGGATAGCCTCACCATCTACTTTACATGAAAACACAGATGTTTCCTTCATTCCTTTCTGTCTTAGTTTCCTAGGGATGCCAGATCAATGTGCCACAAACTGGGCAGCTGGAAACAACAGAAATTTATTGTGTTATAGCTCTGGAGGCCAGAAGTCTGAAGTTAAGGTGTCGGAAGGGCCACACTTCCCTCGAGGTCCGTAGGGAAGAATCTGTCCCGTGCCTCTTCTAGCTGTCGGTGGTGGCTTGCTGACAGCCCACTGTGTTCGCTTCCTTCATTGTGGCATGGTGTTCTTCTGTCTCTCTGTCTGTGTGCACATTTCCTCTTAGAAAGGCACCAGTCATATCAGATTAACAGTTCACCCTACTCCAATATGAGATAATTAGATAAACTTGTCTAATTCCATGTGTTATGCCCCTATATCCAAATAGGGAGACCTTCTGAGGTACTGAGGAGTAGGACTTCACCATATCTTTTTGTGCAGGATGAGGGAAGGGTGTTTCACAATTCAATCCATAACAGCACTCTCTAGATCTTTTCCCTTGCCTCATAGGAAGATGTGTTCTTTCTCCTTTCTAACTCTAGCTCCTCCGCTTGTGTTCCTGATCTCGCCTATTCCTGCTTTCTCCAACCCACGTCATGTTATTTATTACTTCTCCAACCTCTCCCTTTCTAATGTTTTATTCCCCTCAGTTCACATTCTCCTATAGCCTTAGTCCTCTAACAACACAACTTTGACCCAGTCTACTATCCCTTTTCCCATTCATATATAGGGACAGTAATGACTTCTCATTCTTATTAGACTCTATGTATTAATTTGTTAAATTCTGCCAGAACGCAATATACCACAAATGGAACAGCCTTTTTACAGGGAATTTATTAAGTTACAAGTTTACAGTTCTAAGGCCATAAAAAATCTGGATTCCAAACTAAGGAATCCAGAGAAAGATACCTTGACTCAGGAAAAGCTGATGTCTGTCACTGGGAAGGCACATGGCTGGCATTTGACGGTCCTTGTTCCTGGTTCCATTGCTTCTAGATTCTGATACCAGTAGTTTCCTCTTAAGTCTCTGTGGCCCTTCACCTGGCTCTTCTTGGACATCAGTCTGGGTCCTGGCGTACTTAGCATCTCACGGGAAGGTGCATGGCGACATCTGCTGGGCTCTGCATCCTCAGACGTCTGTGTCTAGGCATCTGCTCTCTCTCTCAGCCCTCCAAGCATCTCTAGATGTCTGTGTCTCTGTCAGCTCTGAAACAACTGCCTAACTTTTGTAGGCTCTCTCAGCCCTAGTGTCTCCTTGGGTTTCTGCATTTTCAAACATCTGTGTCTGCATCTGCATCTGAGGTTTCTCCAAAATGTTTCCCCTTTTAATGGGCTGTAGTAAACTAATCAAGACCCACCTTGAATGGGCAGAGTCACATCTCCATCAAATCAGAATTTCAAAACCACGGTTGGGTGTGTCACATCTCTATGGAAACGATCCAATCAAAAGGCCACACCCACAACTGGCCGCACCACATTGCCATGGAAGTAATCCAATCAGAGGTTCCACCCTGAACCGCGGGTCTGCCCTGACAAGATTGGATTAGGAAAGAAGCATGGCTTTTCTGGGGTACATAACAATTTCAAACTAACACACTCTAGACGCCTTGACACTTCTTGGATTCCTTAACCTTACACCTCTTGCAGTGGCCCATTAACTAAAATCTCTTTCATCCAAACATCTGAATGAAATTTTGCCTTCTGCTAAGAAACTGACACAGTATCCAGGTACCTTGGATAAGTTGCTCAGCTACTCTGAATATCAGATTCTTCACCTGTAAGATAGGTATAATTACATAGGATTCTTATTAGAGTTAAATGAAACAGACAAGTAGAAATCTAGTTCCCCAAGTTCTAGTGATTACTATTATGTGTTATAATCTATGTCCTATCTCTTCCACTTGAATTGTTCTTTTGAAGGTCACTATTCACCTAACCCATTGACTTGTCTGCTTATATGGGGAAACAATTTAAGAAAGTATTGAAAACATATAGAGGAGAAAATGAGAAACTGAACTCAGGAAATCATGAAAAGTGGATTCAATAACAGAATAATTACTGGAGAGATATATACATAGATTCAGAACATTACTATTACATACTTCACAGAACTAACCTCATTAGTCCAGTCATATCCAGCCTTTGAGGTATCCCATGTTGATCTGCACTCATCCTTCTCTGATCATGCATCCTCCCTATGAACTTCATCTAGAGAGAGTTTGAATTAGTCCACATTTGCCCCCTGTCTAGCCTGACTTGTGTCAACAAATAGCACATATCCCATAGATGCTTGACAAGAGTTGACCCAAATATTCTGTTTGCCTCTTACTACCTGTTTACTGTCCCCATTTGCTAAGTCTCCTGGGTGTGTCAATCCTCGAGAGACCTTGAATGCTCTTATTGGGATCAATCTCACTGCACTGCATGACAGCGCTGGCCTTAGGACACCTCCTGAAACTATTGTCACCTTAATTCTTAGTCTTCTACACCATTTTCTTTGAAGTTTGATTCAGCTCTGGGCTGGGTGGACATTTTTCTAATTTTCTAAGACATTTTTCAGTTCTGAGACAAATTAATCCCCCTTTCCACTGAGAGCCTATGGGCCCTTTGTGTAGTCAGGGCAGGAATGCTATTTCTTTCTAGCCAAGCTAATGCATGTCTTAGTACATTCTCTTTTAATTAATAGTGATGGAATATTTTCCCATCTTTGGATGAATCCTCCCCATTCAGAGTTGCTATGATTCACGTGGAAGAGCAGTCTGAAAATTTATGTTTTTCACAAATATTTGAAAAGAAGACACTTCATACTCCAGGACAAGAAATCATGGTCTTGCCACAGGACTGTCTATTTGGAATCCCTTGGTGTTGAAAGACCAGTATCTATCCAGTGACCATAAATATGAGCAGCGTGTGCATGTACTAGGTGAGGCCATGGCTGAGCTCATCCCATGGACAGCCCCACTGGCTGCTCCTTACTGGATCGGTGGGCCTTCTTAGTGTCACATGATCACCTCAGGCATGCCAACTTGGTTTTGATTTTTATGTCCTCCACTTCTTTGCGGCTTATGCCATTCTACAAGAATCTAAATTCTATGATAATAGAAGCTTATATAATGCCAAACACGAGAGCACATTTTGTATTTCAGTGGCCTAAGTTTAACTTGAGTACCTAGTAATTTCGAATTGCATGACTAAACAGCCCGTTGTCCTGCTGTGAACCTAACCCTTCCAGCCCTGGATGTGGGTGGAGGGCAAGGGTTTCCTCCTCAGATAGGGAGGGGACACAGATGTCCTGGAAGAAGCAAGGGCTTTTCACAAGAAGAGGGAAACAAAAGGAAGAATTGTACAAGTCTCATTAAAAGGACCCAGCTGAACAAGAGTGTCTGGAAATGCTTGAAACTGCCATCACCGAGAGGCAAGAACAAGAAAAACTGAAATTTACTGCAAGATTTCTGAAGGACTTGATTTAGAAAGCTTTGAAAAAGTCATAACTGATTTAGCCTGAGAGGGCTCTGACATGCAAAGAATGTGGTGAGGCTACTTTGCTCACTGCTGCAACTGGCTTGGATGTTACAGATGGAGCAATGTCATTCCTAAAGATTTAAAGTTCCTTACACATATATCTTCTTTATAATCTCCACTATTCATAGAGTGCACCTCAGTGTACCCCACTATTTAACTACTTGATTTTCACTCTTTTGCCTCAGAAGAGAGTCATTTTTCTTTTTTTTTTTTTTTCTCGTATGTTGTATGGCGGGGTCACATTTCATTGTTTTTCCATGTGAGAATCCCATTATTGCAGCACCATTTATTGAATTTTTTGTGTGTTTGGTTTTTTTGTTTGTTATTTGGGAAGTACATGGACTGGGAATTGAACCCAGGTCTCTTACATGGAAGGCAAGAATTCTACCCTTGCACCCCTGTCATTCTCTTTTTTCTCTTACCAATGATCTATTGATAAATTAGATCCAGCCTTTTCTATGACTTGGGCAATTGCACTTAATCTCACCGTTCCTGATTTGACAAGAACTATTTAAAAAAAGCCAAAGGAAACACAAACAAATTTTATCTAGGTAAGCAGGCTGGAGAAGGAGAAAAAGGTAGAGCACTTCTCTCACCACTCCTTGACCCAAGAACTGATCAAATTTAAATTATATTATAAACTTCTTATTGCCTCTTGAACATCTGATGTAATAGATATTTGTAAGAGGTCACAGGCCTGGTTTCATAAACCAATAGTAGGCATACATTTAGGTTCATGGTCCAAGGCATGGCTGTGGTTGAAATATGTCATGGAAATGCAGATACCAGCCCATGCCTGGAAGGTTTGTTTTTCAGTTCTAAGTCTGGGGCCATTGCCTTGAATGTTATTGATCCTAAACTCATATGGCTGAGACCTATGACATTTCTTTGATTAAAATGTTAAATTAAATATTCAAAGTAAATTTTACACTAGAGCTATTCACAGTTCATATTAACTGGCAGGCTCTGATCTTTGCCAATTACTCACCTTAATTAATTCTATGGGGTTGGAACAAAAGCATTATGTCATAATTCTAAAAAAATCTGCCGTAGAGCGTTATTTCTCTGACTTTTTCTCTAAACTTCATGCAAGTTTCCTCTTTAACAAATTATAGGTCTTGGTTTAACAATCTAATATTTTACAAAGGGAGCAGGATCTATCTGGATAATGTAAGACTCTTTCTGGGTCACCCTCAAGCATTGCCTTGAATACAGCAATAATTCTAGCCTCCACGCAGCAACCCAAGTTGATTTCTCTAAAACTCATGTCTGATGATGTCATTCCTTTCCTTAAAACCACGGAGTGTTTCCCACTCCCCTCAAGATAAATTCCAAACATAAGGTTGCAGAGAAGCAATTGGACCAGCTTAGACAAATATCCCTTGGCCTACTCACTAGTTTCAAATGAATTAAATACTCTTTAGGCCACACATTTTTAAGGGAAGGAAAAGAATTATTTATTGGGGAGTATTAATCCAAGAGAAGGAAGTTACATTATTTGTCACCCTTATTCTCTCTCTCTCTCAGAGGACCACACTGAGTGTTTTAAAGGGTTGGATATTCTTTCCTCCATATGAATTTGAATGACAGTAGATGCTGGGATAATGGTTCCTCCCAGACACTGGATGAACTGCAGGGTCCTCAAATGTCCATCCTAGGAGAATGAGAGAAGCAGGGTTGAGTCAGGGCATAATGCAAATACAATGCACGTTACATCAGCAAGTTCTCTAGTCTGTGACCAAGACTCAGACTTGCATTATGCTTATTACCCCTATTTCTACAGTCCTCCAACAGAACTAGGTCTTTTTTTTTTTTTTCATTTTTATTGTAACAAATAACACCATCAAATTTCCCATTTTAACCACTTTCATGTTAACAATTCAGTAGTATTAATTGCATTCACAATGTTCTGGCACTATTCTTATGATTCCTTCCTAAAAAATTTCCCAAACTCTTCCATCACCCCAAACAGAAATTCTGTACAAATTAAGCATTAACTGTCCATTCTCTACCCCAATACTGGCCCCTGATAACTATACTCTAGTTTTTCACTCTATGAATTTTCTTATTTTAATTTTTTCATATCAGTGAGATTATACACATGATATTATGAAGATTATTTCATGTTGTTGCATGTATCAGAACTTCATTCCTTTTTATGGCCAAATAATATTCCATTATATACATACATCACACTTTATTTATCCATTCATTGATGGACACTTGGATTGCTTCCATCTTTTGGCAATTGTGAATAATGCTGCTATGAACATCAGTGTGTAAATATCTGTTTGATTCCCTGTGTTCACATCTTTAGGATATATACCAAGAAGTGGGATTTGGGGACTATATAGTAACTCTATACTTAACTTTCTAAGGAACCACCAAACTGTCTTCTACTGTGGCTGCACCATTTTACAATCCCATCAACAATGAATGAGTGTTCCTATTTCTCCATAACCTCTTTAACACTTTTAATTTTATCTTTTTTTTTTATTAATAGTAGCCATTCCAGGGGGTGTGAAATGGTATCTCACTGTGGTTTGGCTTTACATTTCCTGAATGGCTAATGATGTTGAACATCTCTTCATGTGCTTTTTCGCCATGTGTATATCTTCTTTGGAGAGATTTCTACTGAAGTCTTTTGCCCATTCTTAAAATTCCATTGTCATTTTGTTGTTGAGTTGAAGGATTTATTTATATATAATAAATATTTAAACCTATATCAGATAAGTGGCTTCCAAATGTTTTTTTTTTTCCATTATGTAGGTTGTCATTTTACTTTCATGGTGAAGTCCTTTGAGGCACAAGAGCTTTTAATTTTGATGAGATCCATTTAGCCATTTTTTCTTTTGTTCGTGTGCTTTGGATATAAAATCTAAGGATCCTAATACAAGTTTCTGAAGATGTTCCCCAGTGTTTTCTTATCAGAATTTCATAGTTTAAATTATTATATTTAGGTCTTTGATCCATTTTCAGTTCATTTTTGTGTAGGATATGTTTTGATTACTCTCTCTTTAAAATAAGTTTTTATATCAGGAAGTTTGAATCCTCCAACTTTGTTTTTCTTTTCCAAGGTGTTTTTGTCTATTTGGGGCCCCATATACTTCCATATGAATTTAAGACTGACTTTTCCATTTCTGCAGTAAAAGTTATAGTGACTTTGTGTGGGATTGTGTTGAATCTGTATATTGCTTTGGGAAGAACTGACATCTTAACAATAGTTAGTCTTCTAATCCATAAACACAAAATTCTCTTCCATTTATTTCATTCTTTTTTAAATTCTTTCAGCAATGTTTTATAGTTTTCTATGTACAAATCCTTTATGTCCTAGATAAAATTTATTCTTAATATTTTATTCTTCTTAATTGCTATTGTATATGGAATTCTTTTCTTGATTTCATCTACAGATTGTTACTACTAGTATATAGACAGAACTGATTTTTTATTTCCTTTTTTTTATTAATTTTTTCAAAAGGATCTTTAATTTGGTTCACAGAAATTTCCACAGAATGCCCACATTGGTATGCATTGAATTGTTTCAAAGCACATCTTAGCCAACAAACTGCCTCTTCTAATTAAAAACTGAACCTGTAAAAATTCGTAACATCCATGATAGAAGTGCAGTCAAGCAACCATCTTCTTGCCAAGTTCTGGTTTCTATTTGAATCCAAAAGACTATAAAAGCAGAAATTTCCTTGACATGTTGGCCTGATTCACTTTATATATGTTCAAGATATGACAAAATATTTTCCTTCATAGCAGATCTTATACACTGCAGTAAGCAATGGAAACTTGTTGACTAGTCCTTTCTGTTTGAGGATGTAGTACACATCAGCAGAAGTCTGAGGTCCTTGGAGCTTCTGCCCATTTGGCATCTCATTCTCCAATTCTTCAAGGGTCTTTCCATTTCTGGCAAATGTCTTGCCACCCTGCAGTTCTGACCTCCATAACAGGTGGTGATCAGGTCAGTCACCCAAAAGCTCTGTAGGAAGGTGGCTGTGAACACACAGCCCTTGCAGAAGATCCTATTGAATGCAGTCATATCCATGAGTCCCAGGAAACAGCAGCTTTGGTGTTGTCTCCACAGCGAAGGCCATTGCAGGACCCAGATCCCACAGCTATGATGTTCTTAAGACCACCAAAACGTTCAACATTTCTGCATCATCAACAATTTTTGAGTTAACTCGAAAAGAAGTTCTTTGAAGAGAAGGCCATTCTGCATTACTTTGGTCTCACAGAACTTCTCTGCAGTCCCCTCACATGGCCAGTGATGCTCCCAGGCTGACGTTTATGCCATGGCTATGGGCACTGATGTCAACGACTACCTTCTGTTGGATGATGTCAGAAATGAGTTTCAGGGTGTGCCACAGTGGCTCAGCAGGCAGGGTTCCTGCCTGCCATACTGGTGATGTGGGTTCGATTCCCAGTGCCTGCCCATGCAATAATAATAATAATAATAATAAAATAAAAAAAATTAAAAAAAAGAAATGAGTTTCAGCCTTTCCAAGCCCTCCTCCATTGCATTGATCAGGGTGATAACCAATGCTTCTTTTAGCACTCTCCCAGTAATCTCATCTAGATTCTGTGAATGAACTGGTGAGAAATGACAAACACCAGCAGTTCTGCATTCTACACTGCCTCAATGAGATATGAGACAATGTTTTCTGGCAGCTGGTGTCCAAAGAGCTATTGTACATTTTTGTGGTCATTATTTATGATGTCTGTCAATTTCCCCCCATTAACTGTTTCTTCAAAGACCCACATCTCAACTATGAAAGGAAACTTCTGAAGTTTATTGACATTATTACCAATTATTTTTGCGACAGCTGAACCCCAATTCTCTGAGCCCATGATGCCCACTTTCAGGGGCACTGCTGCCATGGCAAGACTGGAAGGCAGCAGACTGTGCCGTGCCTCCCTGACCAGCCATCTCCACAACTGGTTTTTGTGTGTTGATCTTGTGCTCTCCCACTTTACTAATTTGAGTATTAGCACTAGTAGCTTTTGTTATAGATTTTTTAGGAATTTCTATATGTTGACTCGTGTCATCAGCAAATAGGGAAAGTTTTACTTCTTCCTTTTCCATTCGGATGCTATTTTTATCTTTTTCTTGCCTAATTGTTCTAGCTAGTACTTTCAGTACAATGTTAAATAGCATTTGTGAAAATAGACATCTTGGCTAAGTATAGAGTTGCCATATGATCCAGCAAACCCTTTATTAGATATGTATGTGAAAGAACTGAAAGTAGGGGTTTGAATAGACATTTGCACACTGGTGTATATGGTGATATTATCCATGATTTGCAGTGAATAGAATTAGCTTAAGCGTACATCAAATGATGAATGGATGGTTGAACTGGGGTATACACACATGTTTTGGTTTACTAAACACTGCTGGAATGCAATATCCCAGAAATGGGTTGGCTTTTATAAGGAAACTTGTTAAGTTGCAAGTTTACAATTCTAAGACTATAAAAATGTCCAAACTAAGGTATCCAGGGAAAGATATCTTAATTTCAAAGAAAGGGCCAATGATGTTTGAGGTTTCTCTCTCAGCTGGGAAGGCACATAGCCATGTCTGCTAGCTTTCTCTCCTCATTTCTTAAGGCTTCCCTGGGGGTGTTTTCCTTCTCCAAAGGTCTCTGGCTGTGTGGTCTCTCAAGCTTTTACCAAAGTGGTTTCCTCTTAAAGGACTCCAGTAATGGAATGGATGGGTGGGGTAAAGACACTTCTCCATAGAAATCACCTAATCAAAAGGTACCACCCACAACTGGGTGGGTTACATTTCCATAGAAACAATAAAAAAGATCCCACCCAACATTATTGAATTAGGATTAAAGAACATGGCTTTTCTGTGGTGCATGGCAGTTTCAAACAAACACATTCCACCCTCTGGACCCCCAAAAGACATGTTCTTAGCATATATGAAATACATTCATTCCATTACAATATCACAAAGAATAAACCATTTCAGTAACAATACAGATACAATACAAAGCCAGAAACAGTACAGAATCTCATCAAAGTCAGCTAAAAGCATGGTCTGTCCCAAGGCAAAATTCTCCTCTGGCTTTGGACCTGTAAAACTCAGAACAAGTTATCTGCAGCTAATACACAAAGAAGGGACAGGCATAAGATTTATCTCCATTTCCATAAGGAGATATTGGAAGGAACACAGGGGTCAAAGATCCCAAACAATTCCTAAAACCTGCAAGGCAAACTCCATTAGATTTCAAAGTCTGAGAGTCATTTATTCTCAGGGCTTTAGAAAGCGGCAGTTCCACACTTTCCAAGGCTTATGCAGCAGCCCTGTTCTCTCCAAATGCAACTTTGGGGAGATTGGAGAAACCACCTTTTCCTTGATTCTACCCTCTCCAAGCATCAAGGCAGCACCCAGGATCTCTGCCATCTCCTGGGCTCATGCTCGATCCCCTCAGGACAATACTGTGGCAGCAAGGCTCTCCCCAGTCCCAGCGAATGTGCTTCATCCTCTCTGAGGCCTGGGGCACTGAAATTCCCACCTTCTGCCTTTGGGGCAAACTCACCCTCTTCAAGTGCGTGGGTGGGTCTGCTCTCCTGCTGTTCTAGTTTGCTAGCTGCTGGAATGCAATATACCAGAAATGGAATGGCTTTAAAAAGGGGAATTTAATAAGTTGCTAGTTTACAGTTCTAAGGCCAAGAAAATGTCCCAATTACAAGTCTATAGAAATGTCTAATCAAAAACACCCAGGAAAAGATACCTTGATTCAAGAAGGCCAATGAAGTTCAGGGTTTCTCTCTCATCTGGAAGGGCACATGGTGAACACAGTCAGGGTTCCTCTCTCATTTGGAAGGGCACATGGCAAACACAACATCATCTGCTAGCTTCTTCTCCTGGCTTCCTGTTTCATGAAGCTCCCCGGGAGACATTTTCTTTCTTCATCTCCAAAGGTTGCTGGCTGATGGACTGTCTGCTTCACGGTGCTGCAGCATTCTCTGATTCTCTCTGAATCTCTTTCATTCTCCAAAATGTTTCCTCTTTTATAGGACTCCAGAAACTTATCAAGACCCACCTAAATGGGTGGAGACATGTTCTCACCTAATCCAGCTTAACAATCACTCTTGATTGAATCACATCTCCAGGGAGATGATCTGATTACCGTTTCAAACATACAGTATAAATAGGGATTATTCTGCCTTTATGAAATGGGATTTAGATTAAAACATGGCTTTTCTAGGGGACATTCATCCTTTCAAACCGGCACATTCCACCCTCTGGACCCTAAAAAAGACATGTTTTCCCCATACACAGAATGCATTCATTCCATAACAATATCACAGAACCTTAAACCATTTCAGTAACATCACAAATACAATACAAGGTTAAAACCAGTACAAAATCTCAAAGTTAATTACAAGCATGGTCTGTCCTAAGGCAAAATTATCCTCTGGCTCTGTGCCTATAAAAACTCTAAACAAGTTTTTTTGTTTTTTGTTTTTTGTTTTTTTGCTGCCAACATACAAAGGAGGAACATTCATAGGCTACATACATGCATTTCCATAGGGAGGAAGGAACACAGGGGTCACAGGACCCAAGCAGTTTCAAAAACCTGCAGGGCAAAGTCCATTAGATTTCAAAGTCTGAGAGTCATTCATCCTTGGAGTTTTAGAAAGCAGCAGTCCCATCTATTCCAAGGGCCTACGTAGAGGCCTGCCTCTCTTTGAATGCAACCTTGGGGGACTTTGGGGAGACCACCTTTTTCTTGGCTCCACCCTCTCCAAGCATCGGGGCTGCACCCAGGCTCTCTGCCATCTTTGGGGCACACACTCAGCCCCTTCCATGTGATGGCAGCCAGGCTCTCCCCAAACCCCAAGGAATGTGCTTTACTTTCTCCAAGTCCTGAGGCAGCATAACTTTTCCACTGAAATGAGGTGGAAGGCCCATTCTCTGCCTTCGGGGCAAGCTCACCCTTTCCACATGCTTGGGTGGGTCTGTTCTCCTGGCCCAAGGCTTCTTGACTTCAGACCTCAGCCTCCATGGTTTTGTCTCTGAAGTTATTTTTCCTCTAGTGTGTCCCTTCTCTGTCCCTCTTAGTCCTGACTGGCAGTGGTTCTCTTTATACAGACCCTGCAACACTCTCGTTGGGTTTCTATGCAGTAGGCTCAGATCACGCTCATCAGACGTAAGGAGCTTCCAGAAATCCTTCCTAGATAACTCCATGTCCGATCCTGACTTTCTCTGAAATGGCTGACTGGTTCCATATTTGGTTAAATCATCACACAGGGTATTATTGTCTGTGGTCTCCCTTTCTAGAGGCCCAGAATTTTCCAGGACATCAATTTCTGTTTTTTTTTTGTACTCAAGAATTCCATTTTCAGCTTATCTCTTTTTTGTCACATTTCACTATAAACAGTGAGAAGAAACCAAGCTGCACTTTTGACATTTAATTTGGAATTTCTTCTGCTAAATATTCAAGTTCATGACTTTCAAAATCTGCCTTCCAGCCAAAGCCACTGGTCAATTTTGCCAGATTATCTGCAATTTTAAAACAAGGATCACCTTCCTTCCAGTTTGCAATAACACATGCCTCATTTCTATCTATGGCCTTATCAGAATTATCGTTAGAGTCCACATTTCTACCAACAGTCCCCTCAAAGAATTTTAGGCCTTCTCTGTCAAGCTCTTCACAACTCCTCCAAAATCTTCCCCTTATCCATTTAAAAAGCCTTTCCAACATGTTTGGTATTTGCAAACCTCAGCAGCAGCACCCCACTCTCCAGTACCAAAATCTGTTCTAGTTTGCTGGCTGCTAGAGTGAAATATACCAGAAACAGAATGGCTTTTAAAACGGGGAATTTAATAAGTTGCTAGTTTACAGTTCTAAGGCCAATAAAATGTCCCAATTACAAGTGTATAGAAATGTCCAATCAAAGGCATCCAGGGAAAGATACCTTGGCTCAAGAAGGCTGATGAAGTTCAGGGTTTCTCTCTCAAGTGAGAAGGCACATGGAGAACACAGTCAGAGATTCTCTTTCATCTGGGATGGCATATGACAAACGTGGCGTCATCTGCTAGCTTCTTCTCCTGGCTCCTTATTTCATGAAGCTCCCTGGAAGGCGTTTTCCTTCTTCATCTCCAAAGGTGGACTGTCTACTTCGTGGCACTGCAGCATTCTCTGCTCTCTCTGAGTCTCTTTCATTCTCCAAAGTGTTTTCTCTTTTATAGGACTCCAGAAACTTATCAAGACCCACCCAAATGGGTGGAGACATGTCGTCACCTAATCCAGCTTAACAATCACTCTTGATTAAATCACATCTCCAGGGAGATGATCTGATTACATTTTCAAACATACAGTATTGAATAGGGATTATTCTGCCTTTATGAAATAGTATTTAGATTAAAACATGGTTTTTCTAGGGTACATGCATTATTTCAAACCAGCACACCTGCCTAAAGGTTTCTTGGCTTCAGGCCTTAGACTTCATGGTTCTCCCTTTGAAGTTATTATTCCTTCAATTTGTTTCTTTTAGTCCAGACTGGCAGTGGTTCCATTTATAAAAATCCCACAACACTTTTGTTGATTTTTTGTGTAGTAGGCAGGGGTCTAATGATCAGACAATAGGACTTTCCACTTCCTTTCTTGATAACTCCTTCTTCAATCCTGGCTTTTTTCTGAAATGGCTCACTGGTTTCATGTTTGGTTAAATCCTTACATTGGGGCACTATTCTCTGGGGACTCCCTTTCTGGAAGCCTTGAATTTTCCAGACTATCAATTTCTGGTTTCTTTGTACTCAAGAGTTCAGTTCTCAGCTTATCTCTTTTCCATTGCATTTCACTATAAGCTACATAGAGAAACCAAGCTGCAATTTATTTCCACATTTAATTTGGAAATCTCTTCTGTTAAATATCCAAGTTTAGGGCTTTAAAAATCTGCCTTCCATCCAAAACCAGTAGTCAGTTTTGCTAACTTTAAAACAAGGATCATCCACTTTAAAACAAGGATCATCTTCCTTCCAGTTTGCAATAACACAGGCATACTACTTATCAGAAGTATCTTTAGGGTTCACATTTCTTCCAACAGTCTCTTCAAAGAATTCTAGGCCTTTTCTAGCAAGCTCCTCACAAATCTTCCAGAATCTTCCACTTATCTGTTACTAATTCAGTCTATTTACTAGTTACTGGCTTGAGAGATCATCCATTTCTTCTTGAGTAAGTTTGTCATTAAAGGTGTCAATTCAACCAGAAGATGTAACAATTATAGGCATATATGCACCTAACAACCTAGCCCCAAAATATATGAAGCCAATACTGATGATTTGAAAGGAGAAATGGGCAGTTCTCCTTTAATACTTCACTATGCCACTTTCAATAATGTATAAGAACATCTAAACTGGAGATTAATAAGGAAATAGAAAATTTGAATAATACTCTAAACTAACTAGACCTAACATATATATATACAGAGCACTTCACCCCACAACAGAATACACATTCTTCTTGTGCGCACATTGATAATTCTCTAGCATAGGTAATTTCTTAGGCCACAAAACAAGTTTCAATAAATTATAAAATATTGAAATAATACTATTTAACTTTTCTGACCACACTGAAATGAAGCTAAAAATCAATATGAAAGAGATAAATGGAAAGTTCACAAATATGTGGAAATTAAACATACTCAAACAATCAAATAGTTAAGAGGAAATAAGAAGAAAAGTTAGGAAATATCTTGAAGTAAATGAAATCACAACATATGAAAACTTATGAGATAAAGACAACATTGAGAGTAAAATGTATAGCTCAAATCAGAGATCTAGCCTCAAAACTGGAAGAACTAGAAAAATAAGAGCAAACGAAGCTAAAATCATGAAGAAAGAAGGAAATAAAAATTAGAGTGGTCATAAGTGAAATAGAGAATAAAGAAACAATAGAGAGAATCAACAATACCAACAGTTGGTTCTTTGAAAAGGTCAATGAAATTGACAAGCATTTAGCTAGAATAACCAAAAAAAAATGGGAGAGTACACAAATAAATAAAATCATAAATGAAAAGGGAAACATTACTATCAACCCCGTTGTGATAAAAAGGACTATGAAGTATACTGTGAACAATTGTATGCCAACAAAATACATTAGTTAATCTAGATGAAATGGACAAATTCCTAGAAACATAAAATTTCAAAAACACTCATGTTGAGATACAGTTTAACAAATAACCATAATTCAGTTAACAAATAACCAAACTGTAACAAAATACAGTTTAACAAATAACCAAAATTCTTGGCTAGCAATTATTTTCTCTCGTCACTATAAATATGTTGTCCCAATGCTTCTTGTTACCATAGTTTCTGATGAGAAATTGGCACTTACACTTTTGAGGCTCCTTGTATATGATGCATTCCTTCTCTCCTGCAGCTTTTCAGATTATCTCTCTGTCTTTGTCATTTAATAGTTGATGTGTCCGGGTAGGATCATTTTGAGTTTATCCTGTGTGGGATTTATTGGGCTTCTTGGATGTATACATTCATGTCTTTCTTAAATTCGTGGAGTTATTTCTTTGAATATTCCCTTTGCCCCTTTATTTCTTGTGAATGCTATAATGCTTCTATTGGTATGTTTGATGGTTACTGTGCCAGTTTGAATCTGTTGTGTACCCCCAAAAAAGCCAAATTCTTCAATCCTCATTCAGTATTGCTGGGTGGGAGCTTTTTGATTGTTTCCATGAAGATGTGATCCACCCAGTTGTGGGTGGTAACTTTTGATTAGATGGTTTCCATGGAGATGCATCTCCACCCATTCAAGGTGGGGCTGCTTATTGGAGCCTTTAAAGAGGGAACCATTTTGGAAAAAGCTTTAGGGCCATAAAAGCCCACGAAGCCAGAGATCTTTGGAGAGGAAGAAGGAAAATACCCCTGGGGGAGCTTCATGAAACAAGACACTGGGAGAGAAAGCTAGCAGACTTTGCCATGTGCCCTTCCGGGTGAGAGAGAAATTCTGAACTTCATCAGCCTTTCTTGAGTGAAGGTAACCTCTTTTTGGTGCCTTAATTGGGACATTTTTATAGACTTGCTTTAATTGGGACATTTTCGTGACTTTAGAACTGTAAACTTGCAACTTAATAAATTCCCCTTTTTAAAAGCCATTCTGTTTCTGGCATATCACATCCTGGCAGCTTGCATACTAGAACAGTTACCAACAGGTGGCCGAAACAAATGTCCCTATTCAGTCCTTCAGGATGCCACCAGATAGATTGGCTCAGACATACATGACACCAGAATTGGGACCAAGGAATGAGACTGAAAGCACAGGCTGGTTCCACACCAAGCTTAGAAGGTGTTGGAGGAAGGGCCAGCAAGGGTGCCTCAATGTTTCCTACCTCTTTAAAGTTGCTTTTTTACAATTCCGTGCTTGCTCAGTTACTGCAACCCTTTAGCTGTATCCTACAGCTCTGTGAAAGCTCCTTTGCTAATTTTTGCTGATTTAAAGATTCTGAAATTTCTCACTCCACTATCTTGATTGGTAGAAAGTTAGGGCTAGTTTTTTACTGGACCTTCTTCTCTAAGGCTGTAAAATCACAGCTAGAATTTATCCCTCATGGACTCATTTCCTCTTCAGACCCAACCAGGTCAGCAGGCATCTAATTAGGATTAATTGAGTTACTTATTGGAAAGTCAGACTTGGTAATTAAGGACATTCTTCTGATTAGATATTACTGAGTAATGTAAAATTGTCTCTATTTCATTGTATTTTTATACCAAAACATTTTCATTTTCTGGACCTAATTTTGGTCTGAATGACTTTTATAACATTCCCCTGCTTTCCTTAAGCTAGTTTGAGTTTGTTTCTGTCAATTACAACCAGAGTTCTGACAGACTGTCATTATTTAAGGCTAATTTTAAATGGTCTTGATACAGGCTTTCCACCATACAGAGTATGTGAGTGATTGCTCTCCCTTATATGGCTTCTGTAGACTATTTGTCCTTTTATCTAACTATCTCCATAAAATAAGAACTAATTTAAAATTAAGATCATTGTTTTGAGCAGGTGATCTCCAAATATTAATTTGTTCATACCATACAAAGCATGTCATTTTATGACAACAAATAAAAGTGTAATTTAATAATTACATAAACACATAATTTGCTACCATTTCATCCTGATGACTTCACTGGAAAGCTATTATATTGTTCCAAATTAGTCCTTCAATTAGAATGTTTTAAAATTTTTGCTACACCTTACCCTTGGCAAATTTCTCCTCATCAAAGTCTTAACGTCCTCTTTTCCATAAAATAGCATGTCCTTCTAAGCCAGTGCTTCTCAAATTTTAGTCTGCATCAGAATCACCTATAAGATTTAATAAAACACTGATTTTGGATCTGACATCTGACATTCTGATTTAATAGGCCTGGGGTGGTGTGCAAGAATTTGCATTTCTAAAAAGTTCCCAGGTGATGCAGATGCTGCTGGTCTGGGGACCGTACTTTGAAAATCACTACTCAAAGACTAGAGTATGTGTGTCTGTCCTCAATCACTATCACAGACTACCTGCAGTAGAGTAGACTCTCACCAGACACGATATGTCTTCTGCTTGGCTTCTCATTTAGACCTTATCTGAAGAAGTGCCTTACAAGGACTGTCAATCAACTATGCAGCATGTTCACTACGATGGGTTAGGAGTCCCAAACTCAAATACCTGCGCAAGCAGAGAGACAGCTGAAAAGAGTACAGGGTGGGGGATTGGCTAATAGAGGAAGAAGGATGTTTGCATTTATATGTGAACACCTTATAAATCATTCTATATCACGGTAATTGAGATCACAGACCCTAGAGTAGGTTCTACCACTTACTAGCTACGTAACAAGGTTAGGCAAGTTTCCTTGCTTCAGTTTCCTCATCCATAAAATCTGAATAATAATAGACTTTATCTTATAAAACTGCTGTGAGTTAACATTTGTAAATAATTTAGAATAAGTATAAAGGTAATAAGTCCTATATTATAATAATAACAAATACTTACATAATACAATTTGCCAGGTGCTAGTTGAAGCACAATACACTTAGTAATTTTTTAAATGTTTTCAATAGCCCTATGAGCTATGCACCATTATTAACCATATTTTATTGATGAGTAAGCTGAAGTACAGAAAGGTTAAGTAATGAGTGCAAGTTCACACAGCTAGGTGGTGGAGTTGCACTGAAAACCTGGGTAGGCTGTCTCTAGAGTCATGCTTTTAATCACCACATACTACAACACAGAAGCATCACTTTTGCTATGTGTTTTAGTTTCCTTGGCTGCTCAAGCAAATACCAATGCAATGGATTCGCTTAAACAATAGGAATTTATTAGCTCACAGTTCAGAGGCTAAGAAAAAGTTCAAATCAAGGCATCATCAAGGCCATGCTTTCTTCATGGAGACTGGTGTTCTGGGGCTGACTGCTGGTGGTTCTGGTCCTGGGCTCCTCTCTCATCTGGCAATGAGCATGGAAGCCTCTCCTGGCTTTTCCCTTTTCTTCCAATTTCCATTGACCTTCAGCTTCTTGCTTTCTGTTTCCTGCAGCTTTCTATTTGTCTGAATTTCACTCTGCATATAAAAGTACTCCAGTAACAGGATTAAGACCATCTTGATTTATTGGGCCACATCTTAATTGAAGTAACTTCATCAAAAGTCCTATTTACAATGTCCACACCCACAGGAATGGATCAAGTTTAAGAGCATGTTTTTCTGGGATCATAGCTCCAAACTACCATTCTAGGTAAAGAAAGCAGCAGCTACTCAACTTCAACCATTTGTTGCCATGTGGGAACGTGAGATCAGCTTTACTTGCTCATTCTTTCTTCCTTTTTTTTTTTCTTCTTTTAAGAGAAACCAGAAATTTTATTTTTGCATGTGTGAAATCTCCTGGTGTTTTAATGTGGCTTGATTTTTAAAATCACTGGGTGGGTGAAAGAGAACACATCTCTGGGCCACTTTTGACCTGCAGTCCCTAAGCTTACATACTCTCATCACACTGTGGTGGCCAGCTGTCCTGCTGGACATGCTAGATGGAAGCAGCTCTTCTGTATGCCAAGTATTGAACCTATCTCATGGCAGGTCAATTTATTCCATGTCATTTTAAAGTATGCTTCTCCTTCAGCAGCCTCCTCTGTGTCAATAACTCCCAGCCTTCTCTTTCTTTCTTCTCTTATGCCTTATCAGACCAACACCATAAAAATGCTTCACAATCCTATGTTGTACCTTATCCTTCTCTATTGAGCCATTGGTCCCTTCCACCTTAGGCTAGATTATTATTATTACAGTTTCTAGAAATGCTAGGGATAAATATCAGTAAATGTTATTTCCATTAAACCTATGATGTGCTACTTCTTAAAAACTCTTTTGATTCTGATTTCTTTTTTGTAAAATAAGCAGCTTCTACAAATTTCCAGTATTTGAAATGTGAAGTTCTGGATAATGCGATTATTCATACTAGAAGAGAGAGACCATGAAACCAGATAAAGCTACCTTCCAGTGGAAAAGCTATGGCCACAGTTTGGATTACAATTCTTATATCTGACCTGTTCAATTGGAAACATTAAGGTTAGATACATGCCATAATGAAATATTAATTTCCTAAAATAAATAGAGGTTATTTGCTCCAGATGGATCATATTAGTGGGTTTTCTATTTTCAGCCCTGAAGCCAACCTCCCAAGTTGAACTTATAAGGCCAAGAAAGGCTTTTCCATGCACTGCTTCTGCTGGGCAATCCATCATGACCTTAGTGCAAAGCAGCCAACGGTACAGTAGAGGGTAAAGAGGTCCTTTTGCAGAAGAAGTGTGAACAGGCTGCTGCCCCTGACTTGGGAATCAAATCCTGAAACAAATTTCATAGGCTGGTAAGATCTGTGCAGTTTCAGTTATAATTTTCAGTCTTACTCTTACATGCAGATTTACTGCTCCATGAGAAGTTGCGTGTAAGTCTATGAAATACTTTCTTTGCTTTTTTGGGTGTGTCATGTTTTAGGACACCAGCTAAATCCTTCTTGTGGAAGAACAGTTAGGAGTTTCATGACTTGTATAGCTGTTTAACTCCTCAAAGCCAAAGGTAATAATATGCATTGAAAAGTTTAAAGGTGTTTAACATTAGGGAAGGGCTCATTGCAGCAGAGAGGAAGACTGGAAAGGAAGTAAGAACACCAGGGAAAGGAAGAAGGAGACTACTTTTATGGTCTCAGAAAGGCTAAAAATATTGAAATAATGGATTTGAAACTTCCAGCTGCTTCTGGATTTTATTTCATTTGTATGAAATAATTTCTTGGTTTGAGGTTCACTAACATAGAAAATGTAATTACATGGTCATTTCATCTTCACAATTTACTATGATACAGTCAAATTTCACACAAAGGCATGGCACAAAATCATCAATTATTCAGTCCCTTCCTAGGCAGGGCACATGTAGGTGTTCAAGTTGGTAAAGACCCCAAATATCCTTGAGGAAACTTGCCATGTCTGTGGTAACCGTCATTCAGGTCTGGTCTTCAGCTTTGCAAGGTCCAAAATGCAAACTTTTTATTTCACACAGATGTAATTGGGCTCAAGAGAACTGACTATATCAAGCAATCCATAAGAAAACAGATGCCAATGTATATAGTCTCAGAAAAATCTCACAGTCTTACGGTACTTATGTTCTAAAGCTCTGACATTTGAAACTGGAGGTGAACTGAAATGAACTAAAGTGGTAACTTAATGCCAAACCAGCTCAATTCCAAACTGGATAGAAGAGATGAGTCCTTCTAATACCTGCCTGGAAGAGGGACGAGAAAGCCCTTTCAGGGGAAAATGTTATCTACTTCAGACTGTACTGTCTGTATATACACAAAAAACTTCTGGCATACAATAAAAAATCATCAGGCAGTTAAAGAAGAAGGGAAATATGATATGTAGCCAACAGAAAAAAGTCAATTGAAGCAGCCTTGTAAATGACTTAATTTTTGGAATTAGCAAACACGGGACCTTAAAATTACTTTTATAAATATATTTAAAACGCAGACTGAGATAAATATAAATTGGATGAAACAAGAGAGAATTTCCTCAGATGACTAGAAACTCAAAAATGAACCAAATGGAAATTATGACCTGAAAAAATACAGTATCTGGGACACTCATGCATTGCTGGTGGGAATGTATAATGGTGTGCCCACTATAGAAGACTGTTTGGCAATTCCTTAGGAAACTAGATATGCTGCCCTATGACCCAGCAATAGCACTACTTGATATATACCCTGAAGAGCTGAAAGCAACGACACAAGCAGACATTTGCACACCAATGTTCATAGCAGCATTATTCACAGTCGCTAAAAGATGGGAACAAACCAAACACCAGTCAACAGACAAGTGCATTAACAAGATGTGGTATATACATACAATGGAATATTATGCAGTAGTAAGACAAAAGGACCTCCTGAAGCACAAGACAAGATGGATGAGCCTTGGGGACATAACGCTGAATAAAATAAGCCAGACACAAAAGGATAGATACTGTATGATTCCACTTTTTTGACCAGCATAAAGGTATAATCAGAGGCCATAATACAGAAAAAGAGGGACTTAAAGATACCTAGAATCTAGAGATGAGTGAACTATTGGCTAATGAGGTTGAACTCCAGTGTAAAGGAATAGATAGAAGTAAAGGTGTTTCTCTAGTGGGTCTATAATATTACCATATTGAAGACGAGCAAGATTGAAAGGGGTTGTATAGAACGACATGTCCCACTGATTAACACTAGAAATATGAGTTAGTTCTTGCAAGAATTACTGCAAAGATATGATTCATGTACAAAGAGTGTTCAAGTCCAAGGTACGGGGGAAAACTGCTATTGCATGCTATGAGCTATGTTCAAAAGGAAAACATCAGCAGTGCCATAGCAACAACAGAGGTAAATAATGGGGGGAGGGACAAGAGTTGTTTTCTTTCTCTTAGGAACAATTAATTATATAAAATTGAGAATGTTGATGGACTGTGGACTTTGGTCACTATACATGATGCCTGATGAATGCAGGTGGCTGAAGGATGCACTGACTGAGAAGCAGATTGGTGAATGTTGGTATATATTTATTAATGAAGATTGTGCTCTACAAAAAAGGAACAAAGTCGTGAGGCACGCCATGATGTGAATTAACATGTGGGACATTTGGTGAGGCAAAATAAGCCAGAAACAAAAGAACAACAATGGTATGGTTGCCTTTAGAAAATGCTTTAAGAAAACAGGGACCTAGATTATAAGCTTTTATAGCAGACACATTAAGTCTGGAGTGGTGATTATTATTTCCGGATTTTGAGAGGCTGTTTTATATATATAACCCAATATTTAGAGATAAGAACGAAGCTGATTAGGTTGGGGTTAAAGTAATTCAGAACATAGAGGTAAGGAAGGCAGTGTCTATATTTTAGAATCACCCATACTCTCTGAGACCAAAGGAAAAAAAAGTTTATTTGGTCTGGAACCTAAATTTTTTGTGGCGCTTAATCTAACTCAACCCATCTGTATAGCTCATTTGAACATTGAAACACAGGAAGCCCAGAATAAGAAAGAGGTCCTTTAATCCTGTATAAATTATTGTAATGCCTGGATACATCCTAGAGTACATTAAGCTGATAATCAAAAAGTGTTGGATGGGAGAAAGAATATGGAACTATTAAACCTTACCATCAGGGAATCCCCTGACACTGCATCAAATTTTAGGGACACCCAAATCAATAGGCCATGCCCTTGATCCTGAGGCCTACTCTTGTGAAGCTTATGTAGATGTTGGAGAAGCTTAGACTACCTATAGGTATGCCTAAGAGTTACTTCTGGAGGAACTCTTTTGTTGCTCAGATGTGGCCTCTCTCTCTCTAAGCCCACCTCTGCAAATAAAATCATTACCCTCCCCTCTACATGGGACATGACAGCCAAGGTGAAAGTCTCCCTGGTAGCATGGGAGATAACTCCCAGGGATGAATCCAGCCCTGGCACTGTGGGATCAACAATTCCATCCTGACCAAAAGGGGGAAAAGAATGGTAACTAATAAAGTATCAGTGGCAGAGAGAGTTCAAATAGAGTTGAGAAGCTACTCTGGAGGTTGCTCTTATGCAAGCTTCAGTTAGACCTTGCTAACTATCACAACCTGCCAAACCCCAACCAGGACCATTCCAGCCAATCTTAAAGAACACCTAGGGCAATATATAAGATTCCACAAGGGTTCCAGGCACTAGAGTAACTTTCCAGAAACCTACAACCTCCAGATGGGCCCCTGGTCCAGATAAATCCTGAAACCTAGAGGGTCCAGCCTCTCCAGAACATCAGATAGTTCCATCTCCCCACCCCATATTAGTGACAGACCCTTCCAAGATGAAAAATTTAGAATGGCCATAGCCTAAACTCCCCTAAAGTGAGGGATGGAAAGATCAAAGGTGATGGAGGAGTTATATAAACGATAGGATTTAACAAATGAATATGAATGCTGAATCATTAAATTGATATCTCTTTTAGTCTCCAGTATTTTAGAGCAGCTATAAGTAAAACTTAAAATTGTGGAATTGTAATCTATGTCAAACTCTGAAATATGTTCTACAACTAATTGTGGTACTGTGCTTTGAAATTTATAGCTTTTTTGTACATACGTTATTTTTCACTAAAAAAGTTGATTGTAATGATAAAAAAAATATTTAAGCCTTCTACCCTCCTATGTTCTGGAGCATATCTGGAGCATATCTGGTAGCCCATGATAAGCTCTGGGATCTGTCCTGTGACAACTTGTTGAAGAGTGCTTTGAAAACCATTGCTTTTATATTTTTTGCTTTGTCTGTATGTTGCACTATACAATAAAAAAAGTTAGAAACAATGTCTAAAATGGCCTTAACAGTCAACTGGGAAAAGCAGGAATTGCGCTTAGTGATATCAAGAGCAGGTCAATATAAATTATCCAAAGCGAAGAAGACAAGGAAAAGGTATATGTGAAGAACTGAGCCTCACATCACAGTGGGGTAACATTAAATTGTCTAAAACATGTATTGAAGAGAGAAGGCAGAGACAAAAGGAGGTGGAAGAAATATGTGAAGAGATAATAGCTGAGAATTTTCCAAAACTGATGAACACATCTTCAGCCAGATCCCAAAAAATCTCAGTAAACTTCAAGCAGGATACAAATAAATCCACACCAGAGCACCACATAGTCAAACTTCTGAAATCTAAAAGTAAAAAAGAAAATATTAAAAGCACCAGAAAAAAAAAGATGCATTCCATTCAGGAAAACAATAACAATTATGGTTGACATCTCATCAGAAATAATAGAAGCCAGAACAAAATGAGACAATGGAACATCCTTAAAATGTCAGTGATTTTTTTAATTAAAAATGATCGCAACCTAGCTTTCCATGCTGAATGAAAATATCCTAACTATACTTTAAAAATGAAAGGAAAATTTCAGACTCTCCATCCAAATAAAAATAAATAAAAAGGAAATTCTTCATATGAAAATAAATTGTAGAAGGAAGCTCAGATATTTCTGAAAGAATGAAAAGCACCAGAAAAAGTAAATCTCTCCAGAGAAAAAATGATGGAAAGGGAAGACAGTCAAAGGTCAACAGAAGATTACAAATATCCCACATTAACACAGACTTTTTTTTTTTTACATGGGCAGGCACCGGGAATCAAACCTGGGTCCTCTGGCATTGCATGCAAGCATTCCTGCCTGCTGAGCCACCATGGCCCGCCCAACACAGACAAATTTTAAATGAAATTTTAGCAACTCATATCCAACAATATATTGAAAAGGATAATACAACATGATCAAGCAAGGTTTCTCCCAAGGGGTGAGGAAGAACTCTAAAATGGCCCCAAAGATTGCCACCCCCTGGGATACATACCCTAGCTGACCACCAAAGCCCCACACCCTTGAATAATTCTCTCCTCTTAAGTGAAGCAGAACTTGTGACTTGCTTCTAACCAACAGAATATGGTAAAGATGATGGGCTAATCATTTCCATGATTACTTTATGTTTTATAAGACTCCATTTGACCAGGGTAGAGAGAGAGATTCTCCTGCTGGCTTAGAAGTAAACTGCCTTGTTGTATGAGAGCCTGTGAGAAGGCCACATTGCAAGATATTGAAAGTGGCTTCTAGGAACAAAAGGATGACCCCAGCCAACATCCAGTGAGATAATGGGGACCTCAACCCAAGTTCCTGTAACCATAATGGACTGAATTCTGCAAACAACCACAGAAGTCTGAAGAGCACTCCAAGTACCAGATGTGAATGAAGACCAGTGGCATCTTGATTATAGCCTTGTGAGACCCTTAGTAGAGGCCTCAGCTAGGCTGTGCCCAGACTTCTGACCCACAGAATTTATGAAATAAGGAATGTGTGCTATTTTAAGTCGCTACATTGTAGTAATTTGTTACAACACAGTAGAAAAGTAGTACCCAGGAATTTCGGATTAATGTAATATTCAAAAGTGAATCAATGTAATTCAACCATATTAATATAACAACATGTCCTCCCCCTTTAAAGGAGGGTGGGTATTCACACCAAAAGATGATGTACAATTTTTTGGAACTCTCTCCAAAACAAATGTCACAAATCCTTTCTTCCTTGCCTGCTTGGATTCTTAAGTCGGTGAGAGGTTTGTGAGGTGTAAAATTCTTTCTTGACTATTTCCTTTGTAAATCTGCATATGGAAATATGTCTTGCATTCAAAATATATCAAAATTTATAGGATGAGGCTAAAGTAGTGCTTAAAGGGATATTTATGACATTAAATTATATTAGGAAAGTAGACAGTTCAAAATTAGTGACCTACTTTCCAGCTTAAGAAAACAGAAAGAGAAGAGAAACTTACACAGCAGATGAAAGAAATTAAATAATCAAGACAAAAGCAAAAAACCAAAAGCTGGTTACTTGAGAAGCATAATACAATTTATAAATTTGGAGTCAGACTGGTGAGAAAATACATATACACAAAGAGAAGGTATCAATTGAGAAAGAGTGTATCACTACAGATCCTATAGATATAAATAAAGGAATATTATGATCAACTTTCTGCCAAATAGAGGACAATTTAAATGAAATGGATAAGTTGCTTGTTAGCCAAAGCTTTCCCAAAAAGAAGTAGATAACTTGAATGCCTGAAATTTGTTAAAGAAATTAAATTTGTCGTCAAAACCTTTCCCACAAAGAAAACTCCAGGTATAGACGGTCTAAATTCAACCTAACAATCAAGGAGGAATTAATGTCAATACTACACAAACTCCTTTAGAAAATATGAGAAGAGGAAATACTTCCCAACTCACGGTATAACACCAGTATTTTGGTTTGCTAAAGCTGATGAAATGCAATATACTAGAAATAGACTAGCTATTAATAATGGGCAATTATTAGCTTATGAACTTACAGTTCTAAGACCATGAAAATCTTCCAACTAAGGCATCAATGGGATGATACCTGTTCTAGTTTGCTACCTGCTGGAATGCAATATACCAGAAATGGAATGGCTTTTAAAAAGAGGAATTTAATAAGTTGCTAGTTTACAGTTCTAAGGCTGAGAAAATGTCCCAGTTACAACAAGTCTATAGAAATGTCCAATCAAAGGCATCCTGGAAAAGATACCTTGGTTCAAGAAGGCCAATGAAGTTCAGGGTTTCTCTCTCAAGTGAGAAGGCACATGGTGAACACAGAGTTTCTCTCTCATCTGGGAAGACATACCATGAACACGATAAGGGTTCCTCTCTCATCTGGAAGGGCACATGGTGAACATGGCATCATCTGCTAGCTTCTTCTCCTGGCTCCCTGTTTCATGAAACTCCCTGGGAGAATTTTCCTTCTTCATCTTCAAAGGTCACTGGCTGGTGGATTCTGTTTCTTTGGCTATGTCGTTCTGCTCTGCTCTCTCTGAATCTCATATTCTCCAAAATGTTTCCTCTTTTATAGGACTTCCGAAACTAATCAAGACCCACTCAAATGGGTGGAGACACACCTCTACCTAATCCAGTTTAACAACCACTCTTGATTAAATCACATCTCCAGGGAGATGATTTAATTACAGTTTTAAACATACAATACTGAATAGGAATTAGAAGAAACGGCTGCCTTTACAAAATGGGATTAGGATTAAAACATGGCTTTTCTAGGGTACATACATCATTTCAAATCAGTACAATACCTTTTGTGAAGATGTGTTACTGGTGAGCTTGGGTTCCTCTAGTAGATAGTAAGGCACATAGTGAAGTCTACTGGTCCTTTTCTCCTGGGTTTCATAGCTTCATCTTCTGGCTTCAGTGGCTTCATCTCAGCTTCTCTGACTCTTTTCCTGTGGGCTTCTCTTAATTTCATCTCTTAGCTCCTGTTTGTGTTTCATCTTCTTATAAAGGACTCAAGAAAGAGGGTTAAAACTTGCTTTGAATGAGGTGGGTCACATCTCAGTTGAAATAACCTCATTGAAAGGTCCCACCTACAATAGGTCTATACCCACAGGAATGGATTAAAAGAATGTGGTCGTTTGTTTGCCGGTGCCTGCCCATGCAAAAAAAAAAAGAATATGGTCTTTTCTGGGATACATAAGAGCTTCAAATGACCACATCCAGCATTACCCTGATTCAAAATCAGAAAAGGATTTAAGAAAAAGAAAACTGCATAACAATATCCTTCATGAACACAGAAGGAAATTTCTCAGGAACATTTTTCCAACAATGATAGTATGACATGACAAAGTGGGGGTTCATCTAGGGAATGCAGGATTGGTTTAACATTTAAATATCAACAATGTAACTCACCACATTAACAAACTAAAAAAATAAATACATATCCTTATAGATGCAGAGAAAGCATTTGATAAAGCTTAACATCCATCTGTGATAAAAACTCAGCAAAACTAGGAAAACAAGGGAACTTCTTCAACCGTACAAGGGACACATACAAAAACCTATAGAGAACATTATACTTAATGGTGAATGATTGAATTGGGAATAAGTTAAGAATGTCCACTCCCACCACTTTTCCTCAACATTGTACTAGAAGTTTAATCCAGTGCAATAAGATAAGACAAATAATTAAAAGACACAGCATTGAGGCGGGGCCAATATGGTGGCTTAGTAAGGTATGTGTGTCTTAGTTCCTCCTCCAAAGCAACTTCTAGGTGAACAGAAACAGTGCAGAACAGCTCCCGGGGCCACGGCAGGGAATGGACACACAGCGTACCCCAGTCTGGACTGGCTAGTCTGACTGCGAGACTCGGCTGCGGTGAGATCCCCGAGCAGCACGCAATTTCCTGAGCAGCGGCAGCTGTGGCGGCCGGAGCTCCTCCCTCCCTCCTTCCCGGGCCGGCTGAGAGTCTCAGAGAGGCAAGTTTCCCAAGCTGAGGCGGCCGGCGCCCCTCTTTTGCGGGCGGCTTCCTGGTCGGGCTACGAGTCTCGGATCAGAGGGCTACCCAAGCCGTGGTGGCCCTCCCCCGCGGGCGACTTCCTGGTCCGGTGGCGAACTCCCTGGGCCCGCTGCGGCCGGCGACCAACCACAGGGTCCCCTCAAGCCACGGCAGCTGACGCCCCCACCATGCGCGGCCCCCGAACCAACGGAGAGAATTAGAATGGAAATCCCCAGGCCATGGAGATCGGTGACTGGGGGGATCCCTTCCAAACACGTGAGACAAACGTGTGCCACGAGCGCCACCTACTGGGCAGGATAAGAAAAACAGAACCCAGAGATTTCACAGAAAAATCTTACAACCTGGTTGGGTCCGACACCCAGGGAAATCTGACTAAATGCCCAGATGCCAGCAGAAGAATGGTCCATGCTCAGAAGAGTGAGAATATGGCCCGGTCAAAGGAACAAACCAATAGTTCAAATGAGATACAAGAGCTGAGACAACTAATGCTGAATATACAAACAGAAATGGAAAATCTCTTCAAAAATGAAATCAATAAATTGAGGGAGGACATGAAGAAGACATGGGCTGAACATAAAGAAGAAATAGAAAAACTGAAAAAACAAATCACAGAACTTATGGAAGTGAAGGATAAAGTAGAAAAGATGGAAAAAACAATGGATACCTACAATGATAGATTTAAAGAGACAGAAGATAGAATTAGTGATTTGGAGGATGGAACATCTGAATTCCAAAAACAAACAGAAACTATCGGGAAAAGAATGGAAAAATTTGAACAGGGTATCAGGGAACTCAAGGACAATATGAACCGCACAAATATACGTGTTGTGGGTGTCCCAGAAGGAGAAGAGAAGGGAAAAGGAGGAGAAAACTAATGGAAGAAATTATCACTGAAAATTTCCCAACTCTTATGAAAGACCTAAAATTACAGATCCAAGAAGTGCAGCGCACCCCAAAGAGATTAGACCCAAATAGGTGTTCTCCAAGACACTTACTAGTTAGAATGTCAGAGGTCAAAGAGAAACAGAGGATCTTGAAAGCAGCAAGAGAAAAACAATCCATCACATACAAGGGAAACCCAATAAGACTATGTGTAGATTTCTCAGCAGAAACCATGGAAGCTAGAAGGCAGTGGGATGATATATTTAAATTACTAAAAGAGAAAAACTGCCAACCAAGACTCCTATATCCAGCAAAATTATCCTTCAAAAATGAGGGAGAAATTAAAACATTTTCAGACAAAAAGTCACTGAGAGAATTTGTGACCAAGAGACCAGCTCTGCAAGAAATACTAAAGGGAGCACTAGAGTCAGATACAAAAAGACAGAAGAGAGAGGTATGGAGAAGAGTGTAGAAAGAAGGAAAATCAGATATGATATATATAATACAAAAGGCAAAATGTTAGAGGAAAATATTATCCAAACAGTAATAACACTAAATGTTAATGGACTGAATTCCCCAATCAAAAGACATAGATTGGCAGAATGGATTAAAAAACAGGATCCTTCTATATGCTGTCTACAGGAAACACATCTTAGACCCAAAGATAAACATAGGTTGAAAGTGAAAGGTTGGGAAAAGATATTTCATGCAAATAACAACCAGAAAAGGGCAGGAGTGGCTATACTAATATCCAACAAATTAGGCTTCAAATGTAAAACAGTTAAAAAGAGACAAAGAAGGACACTATATACTAATAAAAGGAACAATTAAACAAGAAGACATAACAATCATAAATATTTATGCACCAAACCAGAATGCCCCAAAATACGTGAGGAATACACTGCAAACACTGAAAAGGGAAATAGACTCATATACCATAATAGTTGGAGACTTCAATTCACCACTCTCATCAATAGACAGAACATCTAGACAGAGGATCAATAAAGAAATAGAGAATCTGAATATTACTATAAATGAGCTAGACTTAACAGACATTTATAGGACATTACACCCCACAACAGCAGGATACACCTTTTTCTCAAGTGCTCATGGATCATTCTCAAAGATAGACCATATGCTGGGTCACAAAGCAAGTCTCAACAAATTTAAAAAGATTGAAATCATACACAACACTTTCTCGGATCATAAAGGAATGAAGTTGGAAATCAATAATAGGCGGAGTGCCAGAAAATTCACAAATATGTGGAGGCTCAACAACACACTCCTAAACAACGAGTGGGTCAAAGAAGAAATTGCTAGAGAAATTAGCAAATACCTTGAGGGGAATGAAAATGAAAACACAATATATCAAAACTTATGGGACACAGCAAAGGCAGTGCTAAGAGGGAAATTTATTGCTCTAAATGCCTATATCAGAAAAGAAGAAAAGGCAAAAATGCAGGAATTAACTGTCCACTTGGAAGAACTGGAGAAAGAACAGCAAACTAATCCCAAAGCAAGCAAAAGGAAAGAAATAACAAAGATTAGAGCAGAAATAAATGAAATTGAAAACATGAAAACAATAGAGAAAATCAATAAGGCCAGAAGTTGGTTCTATGAGAAAATCAATAAGATTGATGGGCCCTTAGCAAGATTGACAAAAAGAAAAAGAGAGGGGATGCAAATAAATAAGATCAGACATGGAAGAGGAGACATAACTACTGACCTCACAGAAATAAAGGAGGTAATAACAGGATACTATGAACAACTTTACGCTAATAAATACAACAATTTAGAGGAAATGGACGGGTTCCTGGAAAGACATGACCAACCAACTTTGACTCAAGAAGACATAGATGACCTCAACAAACCAATCTCAAGTAGAGAAATTGAATTAGTCATTCAAAAGCTTCCTAAAAAGAAAAGTCCAGGACCAGACGGCTTCACATCTGAATTTTATCAAACATTCCAGAAAGAATTAGTAACAACTCTCCTCAAACTCTTCAAAAAAATCGAAGCGGAGGGAAAACTACCTAATTCATTCTATGAAGCCAACATCACCCTCATACCAAAACCAGGCAAAGATATTACAAAAAAAGAAAACTACAGACCAATCTCTCTAATGAATATAGATGCAAAAATCCTCAATAAAATTCTAGCAAATCATATCCAACAACACATTAAAAGAATTATACATCATGACCAAGTAGGATTCATCCCAGGTATGCAAGGATGGTTCAACATAAGAAAATCAATTAATGTAATACACCATATCAACAAATCAAAGCAGAAAAATCACATGATCATCTCAATTGATACAGAGAAGGCATCTGACAAGATTCAACATCCTTTCCTGGTGAAAACACTTCAAAGGATAGGAATACAAGGGAACTTCCTTAAAATGATAGAGGGAATATATGAAAAACCCACAGCTAATATCATCCTCAATGGGGAAAAATTGAAAACTTTCCCCCTAAGATCAGGAACAAGACAAGGATGTCCACTATCACCACTATTATTCAACATTGTGTTGGAGGCTCTAGCCAGAGCAATTAGACAAGAAAAAGAAATACAAGGCATCAAAATTGGAAAGGAAGAAGTAAAACTATCACTGTTTGCAGACGATATGATACTATACGTCAAAAACCCGGAAAAATCCACAACAAAACTACTAGAGCTAATAAATGAGTACAGCAAAGTAGCAGGTTACAAGATCAACATTCAAAAATCTGTAGCATTTCTATACACTAGCAATGAACAAGCAGAGGGGGAAATCAAGAAACGAATCCCATTTACAATTGCAACTAAAAGAATAAAATACCTAGGAATAAATTTAACTAAAGAGACAAAAAACCTATATAAAGAAAACTACAAAAAACTGCTAAAAGAAATCACAGAAGACCTAAATAGATGGCAGGGCATACCGTGTTCATGGATTGGAAGACTAAATATAGTTAAGATGTCAATCCTACCTAAATTGATTTACAGATTCAATGCAATACCAATCAAAATCCCAACAACTTATTTTTCAGAAATAGAAAAACCAATAAGCAAATTTATCTGGAAGGGCAGGGTGCCCCTGAATTGCTAAAAACATCTTGAGGAAAAAAAGCGAAGCTGGAGGTCTTGCTCTGCCTGACTTTAAGGCATATTATGAAGCCACAGTGGTCAAAACAGCATGGTATTGGCATAGAGATAGATATATCGACCAATGGAATCGAATAGAGTGCTCAGATATAGACCCTCTCATCTATGGACATTTGATCTTTGATAAGGCAGTCAAGCCAACTCACCTGGGACAGAACAGTCTCTTCAATAAATGGTGCCTAGAGAACTGGATATCCATATGCAAAAGAATGAAAAAAGACCCATATCTCACACCCTACACAAAAGTTAACTCAAAATGGATCAAAGATCTAAACATTAGGTCTAAGACCATAAAACAGGTAGAGGAAAATGTAGGGAGATATCTTATGAATCTTACAATTGGAGGCAGTTTTATGGACCTTAAACCTAAAGCAAGAGCACTGAAGAAGGAAAGAAATAAATGGGAGCTCCTCAAACTTAAACACTTTTGTGCATCAAAGAACTTCATCAAGAAAGTAGAAAGACAGCCTATACAATGGGAGACAATATTTGGAAATGACATATCAGATAAAGGTCTAGTATCCAGAATTTATAAAGAGATTGTTCAACTCAACAACAAAAAGACAGCCAACCCAATTACAAAATGGGAAAAAGACTTGAATAGACACCTCTCAGAGGAGGAAATACAAATGGCCAAAAGGCACATGAAGAGATGCTCAATGTCCCTGGCCATTAGAGAAATGCAAATCAAAACCACAATGAGATATCATCTCACACCCACCAGAATGGCCATTATCAACAAACAGAAAATGACAAGTGCTGGAGAGCATGTGGAGAAAGAGGCACATTTATCCACTGTTGGTGGGAATGTCAAATGGCGCAAGCACTGTGGAAGGCAGTTTGGCGGTTCCTCAAAAAGCTGAATATAGAATTGCCATACGACCCAGCAATACCATTGCTGGGAATCTACTCAAAGAAATTAAGGGCAAAGACACAAATGGACATTTGCACACCAATGTTTATAGCAGCGTTATTTACAATTGCACAGAGATGGAAACAGCCAAAATGTCCATCAACAGACGAGTGGCTAAACAAACTGTGGTATATACATACGATGGAATATTATGCAGCTTTAAGACAGGATAAACTTATGAAGCATGTAATAACATGGATGGACCTAGAGAACATTATGCTGAGTGAGTCTAGCCAAAAACTAAAGGACAAATACTGTATGGTCCCACTGATGTGAACCGACATTCGAGAATAAACTTGGAATATGTCATTGGTAACAGAGTTCAGCAGGAGTTAGAAACAGGGTAAGATAATGGGTAATTGGAGCTGATGGGATACAGACTGTGCAACAAGACTAGATACAAAAACTCAAAAATGGACAGGACAATAATACCTAATTGTAAAGTAATCATGTTAAAACACTGAATGTAGCTGCATCCGAGCCTTAGGTTTTTGTTTTGTTTTGTTTTGTTCTTACTATTATTACTTTTATTTTTTTTTCTCTATATTAACATTCTATATCTTTTTCGGTTGTGTTGCTAGTTCTTCTAAACCGATCCAAATGTACTAAGAAACGATGATCATGCATCTATGTGATGATGTTAAGAATTACTGATTGCATATGTAGAATGGTATGATTTCTAAATGTTGGGTTAATTTCTTTTTTTCCGTTAATTAATAAATAAATAAATAAATAAATAAATAAAAAGACACAGCATTTGGGGGGAAAAAGGCATAAAATTGTCCTTATTCACAAAGCACATGATTATTCATGTACAAAATCCTAAGAAATATTCCCTAATAAGTGAGCTTAGCCAGTTTGCAGAATACAATGTTAATTTATAAAAATAATTTGTACTTCCATATACTGTTAGAATTCAGATTTAAATAAAAATTCCAATATAATATCAAAATCAGGAAATTCTTAGGAAATACATCTGACAAGATATGCATAGACCTATATACACTGAAAATTACAAAACATTGTCAAGGAATGACTTAAATAATGAAGAGATAGATGGTGATCACAGGTTAGAAGATTTACTAAGATATCAATTCTGCTCACATGGATCTATGGCATCAAGACAATCTCAATCACAGTCACAATCCCAGCAGCACACAATAATTCAACATTTTATATGCAGCTTTTTTCTCCTTCACAAGCCCACTCCTAACCTGTGTTTTGAGTTTTATTCCCCCCCTTTCATTTTCATTTTTACTTCTACCTAATAGAGAATCATCATGCAGTGTATTTACCTCCTTTCCAAGGTAGCATTTGAGCTCCTGCTTTCCTGAATGTCATAATGATGGCTGTAGAAAATATGATTAAGCATAATGGGAAATGAAAAATGCATCAGTTTATTAGTGTGCCAGATTAAAGGGATCATGTGCCCTAGAAAAGCCATGTGTGAATCCTGATCCGTCCTGTGGAGGGAGCCATTTCTTTTAATCCCTCCCTATTCAGTACTGTAGGTTGGAAACTTGGTTAGATTATCTCTAATGAGATGTGACTCGTCCGTTCTAGGTGAGTCTTGATGAGTTTACTGGAATCCTTTAAAAGAGGAAGCATTATGGAAAAAGCTTGAGAGCCATGAGAACCCACGCACCTTTGGGGATGAGGAAGGAAATCCCCCTGGGGTTGCTTCATGAAATGAGAAGCCTTGAGAGAGAGCCAGCAGACTTCACCATGTTCATCATGTGCCTTTCCAGTTGAGAGAGAAACCCTGAATGTCATGGGCCTTGTTGAATCAAGGTATTTTTCCCTGGATACCTTAGACTGGACATTTCCATAGCCTTGCTTTAATTTGGACATTTTCATTGCTTTAGAGTTTAAACTTGCAACTTCATAAATTCCCTGTTTTAAAAGCCATTCTGTTTCTGGTATATCACATTCTGACAGCTGGCAAACTAGAACAATCAATTTCAAAGTATTTTCCCCATAACATGAAAAATAATGTTTAAAACCATAGAATTGTCTGCCTTGGAAGAGAAGAAACTCTCAGTTCCTGGGAGCATTTAGGAAAGACTGAACTACCTTCACTCAACACTTATTCACAAAACACTTACCATGAATAAGGAACTGGTAATATAGTGCCAAATAAGTCAGATATGGTCCCTGCCATCTGGTAGAGGATACTGAGGGTTTCTACATGTAGTATAGATTTGGACTAGATGACCTTAGAATTCTTCCCTGGAAGCCTATGAGCTAAAATTAAGGGGAAAAAATCCCTTTTCTTCTAATAAGGTAAATGTTTTTCTTGAGCCCCCTGTGTCTACAGCTTGTTAAAGGTAGACCAAATGTGAAGGAATAAAAAACCCTAATGCCTACAAAAGCACCCTTCTGGCTTGAAACAAAAGAATTTGCCTGACTCCCTCCTTAATCAATTCCATCTTGTACATGAGAACTCTTGCCAGACTCTGCCACAGGGAAATGTCATTCGTCCCCTGGGGAAAGCTTGGAAGGGAACATGCCAGAAAATGTAAACTCATTTCCAGGAAAGTTCCCCTTCTGGCATCGTCCCCATCCCCTGCTCTTCATGCTGCTTCAGGGACTCTCTGATTCGTGCAATTGAGGCTGCCATGAGCCAATCCAAGCCAGAGGAGCAGATGGCCTGGCATTCTGAGAACATTCTAGGCATATTCCCCCAAGAACTACACAGAAACAAGGGACAATCCCAGGAAAACAAGAAGTCATTCCTAGACTCATGGATCAGGCACACAAGGCCAACAAAGAGGTATCTGTCTCAAGCAGATGTTGGTGGAATCAGGGTGAAAGATACAGCTGGCTTGTCCTACAGGCTAAGTAGTTTGATTCTCCCAACCATATTGGGCACAATCTCCACTGCTCCCTCCCCAAGACGCCCTAAGTGTCTACAGGCCTGTGCCTGGTCCCAGCTTTAATAAGACTCTGGGAGCAGGCTTGAAGTGTTTCAGAAAAGAAAATGAATAGGCACCAAATCCTCATCCCATGAACAGTTTTGCCCAGTGTGCTTTTTTTGCAGCCTCCATATCTTTGTTCATGCTGTTTCCTCTTCCTAGGATGCTCTCTGTCTTCCCTCCTGTTCAATTCCTATTTTTCTTTCCAGGATTATCTCAGGTGCTACTTCTTTAGTGAAGCTTTCCTGGATTTCTTCAGCTCCAAGTAATCTCATTATAGCAGTAGTCTAAATTTTCTTGTAGCAAATATCATACTTTTATTTATAGCAATTTGTGCATGTCTTGCATCTTGTATTAAATTCCAAGTACTTTATGTGCCGGGATCATATCTTATTCTTTGCAACTCACCGGGCCCCGAAATCCCTGTTCTTTCCCCCAACCAGCCTGCGTTTGCATACAGTAGGATTAATAAAAGTTTTGGGGAATAAGAGTTGAAGAATAGCCCTTGTAGAGAACCTTCCCACTCCTAAAAAGGGCAAGACAGGTTTTCTCCCACAGACTCTCTAAGCCCTTCAATGGCCTCTCATTTCCCCATGACCTAGGAAATTAAGATTTTAATTTTTTAAACTCACATTCAACAGTGCCTAATTCACCCTGAATTGTTGTGTATTAAGTAGTTCCACATATGTAAAATTTCAAGGTCACTGGAACTTACTTTTTAGAATCCCAAAAATTTTTAATTAAATTATTTAAAAATATAAAGCATATTTTTTCTAAAGGCACGTAGACTATTTCTGGAGAAAGAAAACAAAGAATGTTTACAGTGGTTGTATCTGTAGGGGATAACTGAGAGATTTGGGAATAGAGGTTGGAGCGGGCTTACTTTTCACAACATAACCTTTTGTGCCTTTTGAATTTTGAACTGTGTACATCTATTATACATTAATTTAGAATTAATCACACACTTCCATCGTTAGAGTTGCTAAACATAATTTAATCTTTCTTTCTGAATCAAGATCGTTATTAATATTTATTGTCATATTCCTAAACAATGATTCCAACAGAGGACGTTATACAGGGTTATTTGCCGCTACACTAAATGGCTCTGAAAACTGCTAAACCTCCAGAGGTTTGGGGTTTTGTTTCTTTTTTAAGTTTTCTGTCTCTTCCCTGGCAATTAGCACTTTTGGGGGTCATCAGAATGACTGCTGACAGTAACCATTGCACCCTTTCTGATCTGCTCCTTTTGTTCTGAAGTGACCTGGACATCAAATGATGTCCGATGATAAGTAGGGTTTATCAAGTAGAGATTGGAAGAATTCCAAGAGCGAAAAAAAAAAAAAAAAGCTACCAGCTGTGTGGGCTATGGTTTACTGCAGTGGATTAGATTAACCGGCACTCAAATACACCAGGTACACTTTCCTCTGACGCGAAAGCATGTGGTGCTGAGCCTTCAGATAGCAGAGCCGATCGCTAAGCCAGGCTGATAGGCAGGAAAGTAGTTAGCTGCTTACATGTGCTGTGAGAGGCACCGTTTTGGAAAACTCGAGAGAACTATCTTGCTTTTCATGGAAGATACAGGAAAACTACTAAGATAAAGGCTCAGAGACGCAGAGAGGGCGGAAGACTGGTGTCGTTCAATGTGTAGACTTCATAATAACTTTTTTTTGTCTCTCTATGACTTTTCTATTTATTAGTGTTTCTTATTTTGATTTTTGGGTACATTCTACTTTGTTTTTTTGCTATGTTCTAGATACCAGAGTGACTGCATAAGTGACTTCTTAGATAACTAGATTTTTCTATTAATAGTATCGTTATAATTATTCCATTCTCTTTTCTCTCTGAGTGATATTTAAAAAAATAATTAACTGATGACATGAGTGAAAGTAACAATAGCTCCAGATTCAAGTTAAGCCACACCTCCACTGAGGCTCTGATCTTTCACCAAGAAGGTGGAATGTTACATATCATCATCCTGAGTTAAAGTATAAAGATCTGAAGAATCATTGTAGACCTAAAAAAGGAATTGAAAATCAAGAGCAGAGTGACAAGAAGTCATAAATACGGTGTTAATGTTCAAAAAGGAAAGCAAGAGAAAGCTAATTGTGGAAATTACTGGCCAGCAAATTGGATAGTCATAGTAATAAAACAGATGTTAACAGCGAAAATCCATCAACATCTGGAAAGAATAAAGTCACAAAGGATTTATGGAAAGAAGTGAGTTCAACAGACTCGGCAGAGGAGAAAAGCTGAGTGAGGCCAGGTCTTTAGTAAAGGATTTGGAACTTGGGTAAAGGGTTTTGCTTAACATGCCACACCATTTGTACTCGAAGGCCAGTTCAGATTGCCTTGGACGAGAAGATGGTCACATGTATGCAACAACCGGCTGAGAGATCATAAAGAAGAGCTAATGATATAAGTACCCAGAAAGAGCTCCAGTGAGGGGAGTGGGGGCCTAAGGGCACTTCCCCAGAGAGAAGGGTCAGGTCTGGTTTTATTTAATATCTTTGCTAATGATTTGAAAATGGGAACAAATAAATGTCAAGAAAATGTGCAAAGCACATCAACTAGGGACAAAATACACACACCAACAGCAAGGAGGTTACCCAAGAGGAATGCAAGCAATTACGAAAGGGAGTTGGAAATAACCCAGGCCAAAGCAGCCTAGGAAAATGATCTTAAACAAAAAACCAGTCATTTTTTTCAGCCTGGGTGGGGAAAGAAGAGGATTGAGGGGTAGAGTAGGAAATAAGGGTTGCCAAAAGCAGCCACAGAGGGCAAATAATGTTTAACAACATAACATGGGAATAAGGAAGCCCAACAGAACAGAGGTTCAGTTTTGAGGTTTATAAATGTGTTCAACAAAACTGAAATGATACTGATCCATTTATCCTGGGTTGGAGGGGGAAAGGAAGAGGAGTGTGCAGATTAGATTTTAGACATTTACCCAGAACACTCAAGCCATAGGTTTGCACATTTCTGCAGTCCTGGATCATACCCTAGAAGTACTGAAGTCCTGTCACACAGTACCATACTGGCACATAGTAGCTGCTCAGTGATTGTGGGACAAAAGCAGAAAGCTCTATGGAGTTCTTAGTATATCTGTAAGCATCGAGTGAAAATGGGGTGAGGATCGTAGCTAGGGTTTCTCAAACTTTAATGTGCATACAAATTCCTTAGGAGGACAGACTCTGCATTTCTAATAAGCTCCTAACTAGTGCTAATGTTGTTAGTTCAAAAGCCACGCATTTGAAAAGCAAGGCTTCAGACCGGGAGTGCCCAATAAAACTTTCTGAGATGATGAAAATATTTTTTATTTGCACTGTCCAATACAGATTATTGAAAACATAAAATGTTGTCAGTGTAACTCAGGAACTGAACTTTTAATTTAATAAATTCAATTTTCATTTTACGAACCACATGTGCTAATGTCTACTTTACTGGATAGCACAGCTCTAGAACCATTCATATGCTCATTACATTTTGATAAGCACTGGTCTGCAGACCACCAGGTCACACAGCTCCTTCTCTCAATAAACCATCCATCATGCAGGCATCGGGGCTACACGACACTGCATAATCAGCTGGACTGATGACCAGTTTGACTGGAAATAAGCATTTAATTTATATAGTGGTTACTATTTACTACAAAACTACACATCAACTACAGAGATTAAAAAGAAAAATAAGAAATTTTTAAAAATAAGGGATTTGCTACAATTGAGTTTGTTAAGCAGCTTTATTGAGGTATAATTGACATACAGTAACTGCATGTATTTGAAGTATAATAGTTGACTGTTCTTGACATATCGCATCACTTGTAAGCATGATAATGAATGTATCCATTACCCCCAACAGTTTCTTTGCCTTTGGTAATCCCTTCATCGTCCCCTTCCTTACCCCATATCTAGGCAATGACAGATCTGCTTTCTCCTACTATACATTAGTTTGCCTCTCCCAGAATTTTACATAAATGTTATCATATAAATAGTATTTCCTAGGATTTTATATAAATGTCAGCATGCACTGCCATTTGGAGGGGGGGTGGAAGAGGGGGCAGAGGTTCTAGTTCCTTTTACTCAGTGTAATTATCCCCAGATTCTTCCAGATTGTTGTGTGTATCAATAATTCGTGCTTTTTTGTTGCTGAGTTGTATACCACAATTTGCTTATCCATAGACATTTTGGCTGTTTCCACTTTTGGGCCCCTACAAATAATGCTGCTGTGAACATCTGTGGACAAATCTCTGTACAGATATGTATTTTCATTTCTCTTGGGTAACTGCCTAGGACTGGAATGGCGGCATCATATGTAAACATGTGCTGCACTCTTTATGAATGTGCCAGAAAGCTTTCCAAAGTGTTTTTACCACTTCACATTCTCACTAGCTGTGCATGAGAGCTCCAGTTCCCCCACATTCCAGCCAACACTTGGTGTGGTCAGTCTTTTAAATTGTAACCATTCTGTTAGAAGTACAGTGGTATCTTACTGTGATTTCAATGTGCATTTCCCTAGTAACTAGTCAGATTAAGCATATCTTCATGTATTTATTTGCCATCTGTGTATCTTTTTTTGTGTGTGTGAAGTATCTTTCAAATGTTTTGTCTATTTTTTCTTGTTTCTTTGTTTTCTTATTGAGTTATGTGACTGCTCGTATTCTGGATGCAAGTTCTTACTCAGATAAGTAATCTTATCTACAGATAAGATTATAAAATAATATATTATTTTATTAATTATATTATATAATATAAAATAAAATATATTTGCAGATATTTTCTCCCAGTCCGTGGCTTGTCTTTTCATTTTTCAAAAAGCAGAAATTCTGAATTTTGACAAAGACTACTTTATATATTTCTTTTCTTTTATGTTGTGTCTAAGAAATCTTTGCTTAACTCAAGATCACAGATTTTCTCTTATGTTTTCTTCTAGAAGTTTCTTCTAGACTTAAGTCTATGATCCATTTTGAATTAATTTTTGTATATGGCCTGTGGTAAGAATCAATGCTACTTTTTTGCATATAGATATCCAATCATTTCAGCATCATTTATTGAAAAGACAATCCTTTCTCCATTGAACTCTTTTCCATCTTTGTTGAAACTCAACTAACCATATATGGCGGGTCTATTTCTGGACTCTATTCTTGCCATTGACCTCTTTGTCTGTCTTGACACCTGTATCATATTGCTTTGATTACTATAGATTATAATAAGTCTGAAAGTCAGAGAGTGCTAATCCTTCACTTTTGTTATTTTTCAAAGTTTTTGTTTGTTTGTTTGTTTTAGCTATTCTATGTCCTTTATTCTGTATCCAAACGAGTTTTAGGATGGATTGGTCAATTTCTAAAACAAAAACAAAACTTTTGGAACTTTCATTGGGCTTACATTGACTCTATAGATTAATTTGGGTAAAGCTGATATCTTAATGTTATTGAGTCTTCTAATACATAAACACATCTCTCTGCATTTACCTAGGTCTTCCTTAATTTCTCTCAGCAAAGATTTTTAAATTTTGAATACACATATTTTGTCAGAATTATCCCTAATTATTTCATATTTCTTTCATTATATTTTAAAAATTCAGTTTCAATTGTTCATTGTTAGTATATAGTCATAGAATTGGGTTTTTAATTTTTATCTAGTATCATGCAACCTTGCAGAGGTCTTCTATTAATTTTAGCAGTTTTTTGTAGGTTCTGCTAGATATTCCACACAGACAATCATATCATATGAAAGTAAAGACTTTCATTTCTTACTTTCCAATTTGGATGCCTTTTATTTCTTTTCCTTGCCTTATTGCCTGGTTAGACCAGTCCAATATTGGATATAAGTGATGAAAGTTGTTCCTAATTTTAAGGGGAAAAGCATTCAGTCTTTCACCACAAAGTATGATGTTAGCCTTTGGCTTAACATAGTTGTCGCTTATCAGGTTGAGGAAGTTCCATTTTATTCCTAGTTCCTGAAACTTTTTATCAGGATTGGATGCTAAATTTTCTTAAATTCAATTACCTCTGCATTTATTGAGATAATTTTATGGATTTTCCTTTTTAGTCTGCTAGTGTGGTGAATTACACTGATTGATTTTCAACTGTTAAACCAACCAACCCAGGATTGCTGGGATAAATCTTACCTGGTCATTTTGTATTATCCTTTTTATATATAATTGGATTAGATTTGCTAAAAATTTTGTTAAGAATTTTTGCATTTATATTCAAGAAGGATAATAGTTTGTAGTTTTTTTCTTATAATATCTTTCTCTGGTTTTGGTCTTGAAGAAATGGTGAGGTCATAGAGTGAATTGGGAAACATCCCCTCCACTTCAATTTTCTGGAAGAGTTGGCAAAGAATTTATAATACTTCTTCCTTAAATGTTTCACAGAATTCCCTAGTGAAGCTATCCTGGCCAGGAGGTTTTCTTTGTGGGAAGGTTTTTAAGTACAAATTCAGTTCTTCAGTGGATATAGGACTATTCTAGTTAACACTTTCTTCTTAAATCATTTTTGGTAGTTTGAGTCTTTCAGGAAATTTGTCCATTTCATCTAAGTTGTTAAATTTCTTGGCATAAAGCTGTTCAAAAAATTCCCCTGTTATCCTGTAACATCTATAGACTCTCATTCCTTTCTCATTCCTGAGATTGGTAATTTTATCTTTTCTCTCTTTAAACTGTCGGCTAGAGTTTTATTGACTTGTTTTCTTTCTTAAATTTGTGTAACATGGGCAGTATCAACATGTTGATAAAAGACATACAAACAGAAGACCACGAACTTCTTTGAGTATCAGTAAGACCGAACTGGCTAATATTTTATGGGCATACTTTCTTACCTTTTCCCTGCCGGGCCTGAATTAAGTCCTCCAGTCTTTCCCCAAAGGCAAGTACAGGAATTTAGGGTTTACATGCCTGCTAGCAGAACCTTCACAGACGTCTTTCAGGGATAATCTTCTGCCTAACCAACAAGCAAGTGTTACTTCCAGGGCAGTGAGAGCCGTTAGCTCTGCTTGGGGGTAGTCCAGGGAACCTGTTATCATTCTGCTGTCAAAGATCCACATCACCTCTTACTCTTACCTGGCCAAAGCCGCGGGAAGTGACTAGGTTGAGAGGTGCAAAAAAAAAAAAAAACACTTTCCAGAGTTTTAACTACACAGAAGCAATGGCGCCAGGCACAGGAGTGGATACATCGAAGAGGAGTTGACATTATGCATACGTTGTTCTTTTCATAAGCTCCTATTCATAAGCCTACAGGTTGCTAGGTACAAAACAGTGGCATTTCTCAAAACTGGAGGTCAAAAGATGTGCAGAAAAGGAGTAAAAGCAGGTTTTGGAGCATGAGGTTTACCTGTGGGAAATGGGTATCCAATCCATTTTTTCTTTTTCATTTTCAGAAAAAGCCTCTCTGGGGACAGTGTAAAGATGGACTGAAAAGGAACAGGGCTGGAACAGGAGGAGTAGTTAGGAGGCTGTCGTTATGACCCAGACCACAGCACAGGAGCAGAAGGAGGAGGAGGAAGAGGAAAAGTGAAGTAAAGGCAAACAAAGACAAAGGAGAGGTTGAGAGGTTCTCCCTTTGCTTATATCCTCTCGTGAATCCTTCCACACCCACACTGAATGCATCCCCAATTCAACCTCTTCTTAGTTGAACCCCAAATCTCTCATGGTCACTCCAGTGCCATCTGACATGGGGCAAATGTCATGGAGGCTCAGTTAGAATACAAAGAGACTGCATTCTTATCACATTCTATTAAAGTATCTTACTCTCACAAATGCTACAAAAAACATCTGAGAATGAGAGCACATGGCTGCGGTCCCTCCCAGGGCCTTCAAAGAGATTTGTGCTAGTGAAGGGCCTTGAAGTATAAGTTTCATTGGCATCATGGCAAATCTGTTTTGCCTGGATCTTTACAATTGTTTTCAAATTAGCCTTTCCACTTGCCCTCTTTCCTCATCCTTACCCTCTGCCACACAAACATGTTTTCCACAGAACAGCCATTGCATGTAGAAGGAAAACAAACAAGTCAATTCCCTGCTTGAAGTAGTCCTCCTTTAACCTCTTCCCATGAACAAATCTAGACACAAAACTCTTCTTTCAATTTCTCTAACCTATTAAAAATTTCATTTCTTAAGGCCTTAGCCCATGGTGTTTCCCTTACTGGAATGCTCTAATCCCACATGCAGACTCTGTAATTGTCTCTGCAATATCCTTTCTTCTCTTTCCCAGTTGAATGATAACCCCTTGCTTTGTTTAAGCCAGTCAGGGTAAACCCATCCCTGTTGCTTGGTTCAGGTAGCCAGGCCTAAACCAATAAGTTTATGGCCTTCCTTTGGCCACTGACATTCATTCAGGGATCATCCAATTAATGCAAAAGTCAGGATTTTCATTCAATGTTTAGGAACAGTACCCCCTCTCTCTTCTGTGACTGTGACTAAAGAAACATGTGGCCCTGTTACTCTAGACCTTATAGCCACAGTGGAGCCAGCCTGAGGCCAAAGCAGATACAGGAGAGATAAGGAGAAATGGGGCTGAGTTCTGACCAACTTCATCCTGAAAGCCACAGAGCCTTGAGAATTTTCAGTTACGTGAACCATAAAAATGTCCCTTTATGGCTGGTCAGTAAATTTAATGCGACTGATGCTGATGCTGCTGCTTTGCAAAAATTAAATTGTTGCCTATACATAAATGTTATTTACTGATATGACGTAGGTCCTTTGAGTTGAGCATGCCTATATTATTCTTATTTTATTTCTACATTTTTTTTTTATTCAGGTACTATGAAATTTCTGTTTGTATAGTGGTACACTCAGATTTCCTGAAAAAAGATTGGTGAAAAGCTTCCTTTGTGCATTAAGGCTATTTGCATTTCTTCCTCACTGCCAATTAAAGGAGAACTCAGGGGTGTCTCCAATTTGAGTATAAACACAGATGCAGGCACCAAAATCTTGGCACTCTTCATCAAGAGGTGCTGTAATGGCTATCTAGAGTATGCCTGTGTCAAATCGTTAAATTATCACTGGAATATACACATGCTTGAAAGCCCTCTGAGAGAACCCCTGTACCTACAAGAGGACTACAAGGCTATCACGTGGAGGGAAGCACTTCGGATTCAGAGCCAGAGACCTGCATTTGAGCTCTGGTTCTCCACTTCTTGCTGTGTGACCTTAGACAAAGCATTTACCTTCTCTGGAGCTTCAGTCTCCTTGTCTATTATAGGGGAATTCGTTCATTTGGAAACCTTTTATGAGGTATCTGCGATAAGGCCAGGATTCTACTACCTTCCTTCCCTACTTAAAGAGTTGTTTGGAGGGTCAGATGATATCAGTATTTTATACAACAGAAGCATACTGCATTTGTTAGCTGTTTTGTTTTCTTGTGCTTTTCTCTCCCCTTCTGAGCCAGAAAAACTCTGAAAGACCCGGCTCAAAGGTCCTTATCACCCCTCCCTTCTGCGTTCTCAGAGCACCTTCTCTGTAAATCTAACCAGGTTCCCTTCCTGTCTAGTCACCTGAAAGGTGCCCACCCTGGTCCAGAAGATCTTCCAGGTCAGAGCTGGGTCCAGCACAGTACCTGGTACACAGCACGTAAGCAAATGGACTGTTTGGTAGTGGGTGATACTGAGGGCTACTGGGAAGAAAGAAGAGCCTCGAGAAGATGGGATAAGAAAATCATCTGTTACCCACCTGGTGATCTGTGGTCTCGGCTCTGCTGGCTCATCCCAGTGCTGACTTTTAGCACAGTCCACACGTCAAACCACTTAAAAACACAACAGTAACAACAGCAGCGAGGCATGAGTTGGTTCTGCAAACTGCGACTGAGTGAGGGCTTCTGCTCTCCAAGAACCTCCCTGGGAGTGACTGGGGAAAGTTTATGCAGCTTTTGTCTTTGGGTCCAACAATCCATACCCCAAGTCCCAGCGCAGTGATGGGGGTGGCACCTTGGCTTTTTTCAGGACCACTGAGAGGGCCATGCCCCTGGGCTGGCTTTACCTGCTGAGTGGTGAAGGGCTGGCGGGCAGCATTTGTAGCAGCTGTCTAGGAAGGAAAGAAAGGTGGAAAGTAGAGAAAGGGCTAGATTTCCTGAGTCTTGCTGGCCTGGTCCTTGAGCCAGAGGTGAGATAGGATGGAGAGAGAGAGAGAGAGAGAGAGAGCATCACTCCACACTTTGCTGAGCCCAGATGGCGGGTCCATGAGAACCATTTAATTGTCCACAGAAAAAGGACATCTCACTTTGGCAGAGGAAGCAGGCTAATCAGAAGCAGCCCCCAGCCTCTCCTCCTTTCTTCCCTGTGTGAATTCATCTTGATGCCTACAAGGAGAGGTTCCAGAACTTTGATCCTAGGCCATGCTGTTCAGCCTCGGCGTGGGACACTCAGAAACAACTCAGGGAGTGTTTTGATTGGGAGTGGAGAGGGGAGTTCCCTTATGAACCCACCTTGGCCAGGGGTCTCCCATGAACTATTGGCAAGCCCAGCTCTCCTTACTCCCAGCCAAAAAACTTACTCTTCTTGTGCCAGAAGCCCTCATGCTGGAGATACTCAAAAAAGAAGCCAGAGGGAGAGGAGACAGCTCAGGATCTTGGAGATAAACAGATTAGGATTCCAAGGAAATAATTTAGAGCTCTTCCATGTCGTAGAGTGACTCTGTGAAGCAATGGCTGCATGGCCTCAAGAAAATCAACTCCTGTTCCGTCCTCCACAAAATGAAGATCAAGCTACCTACCCAGTATGCAATAATGCACTGAAAGCACCTTCCAGAGTGCCTGGTGCTCAGGCAGGGCGCATCGGTGCAGTTCCTTTCTGTGCCAAGTGGATGGGCTGCTGACACCAAAGTGTTGGTTCACCCTCGGCGTTTCCTCTGCTCAAAGCACTTGTTTCATGTAAAATGTTTACTTCTCCCAACTCCTTTACTATCCAGTTCCCATTTTCTTTGGATTATGTATTACTATGATTTTTATTGTAACGTCTTTAAAATCCTTTCTGTATTAGTTGCTAGGCATGAAATAATCATATGTGTGTATATACGTATTATCTATATATGCAAAAGAGATCATATATTCAAGCCACATGTTGCAGACCCACACATACACACAGCGATATGGCAGTTCAATCAGAAAGGTTGGTTGTGTGACTTTGTCACAGGATAGGCTGAAACCGCAGTGGATTTTGTAACCCCAGATGGACTTCTGAAACAAGCGATGAGAATCCTATTTGAATGAGCTTTTTTGGACATCCAGCAGCTGACAGGTGTTCTCAGAGGCCTCTGGCCTTACCCTGGAACTCCATTGTCCCCTTCACCTGTGGCCATGAGGCTCCCTCCCCAGCACTCGTTCCTCCGAAAGGAGACAGCCTGAGAGCCCTCTCCCCTTCTTTTTTTGACATGGGGCCCTGAACTGCAGTCTCAATCCACCCCCAGAATATCGCTACCTGCTTTTTCTCATTGCTCAGAGAGGGTCGGGGGCAGATGGGGTGGGGAAAGGGAGTGAATGTAGCTGCTTCTTCTCTCTCTGGCTCAGCTACTTCCTCCCAAGTTCCTTCTCACTTCAAGTGTCCCTACCCCCACCCAAACCCTGGGATGAGGATTTCAAGACCGTCTCAGGAACAGTCACTAAATTGAGGCTCATCAACCTTCCGCATAAGCCTACCCGAGCCAGTGAGGCTGGGGGTGAACTAATTCATACTCCACCTGGTCCTGGGGTCCCAAAAGCTAGGTTCTAATCTAACCTGGGCTTTTACAAACTGTGAGATTACAGAAAAGTCACTTGTCCTCTTTGGGCCACGATCTCCTCCACTCTAAAATCAGTGGGCAGCCTGAGATGACCCCAAATTACCCATCAAGATTTCTAGACTCTCCAGGAAATGTGGGAATGGATTGAGGCCACCAGGTAGCAGTGTCTGAAGGACACTGTGCTGGAGCCCCAGAACCGAAGGGTTCTGCAATACTTAGGGCCTCTGAGATGTCCAGGTTGAGTCACCGAAGAAAGCTGCTGCGAATGTTCACCCAGCTGGTCCCCATGTCCTACTGAACAGCAGCATTTAGCCGTCTTCTCCCCCCTTCCCCTCCCTCCACTCCTCGCTCCGGCCATAGGAGGTAGGAGAACTACTTTCACTGTTCCTCTCTGCCTTTGCATATGAGCTTCTCCAGGGCTTAGAAACCCCTTCTCCTCTCTTTCCTGGCAAACTCCCAGGCGTCCTTTAAGACTCTCAAGCAGGTCTCTGGTGAAGCTTTTCCTGACAAATCCTAGCTCCTCCACTTTTAGACAAAGTCAATCCTTCTTGCCTTAAGGATCCTGTATCCACACTACTGCCCACACCAGGGAATGGCCATTTCCCTGTCTGTCTCCCCTACTGGCCTGTGGGGTCTATGAAGGGAGACATCAGGGTTTCTAAACCTCTGTGTGTCCAATGCCCACCATGTGGCTGGCACAGTGCTTGCTGCCAGATATCTGTTTTGGGGATTAATTCATGAATATAGTTTGGGAAAACCCAATCAGTCCCTTTTCTCAATATTTTGATTTGCTTTTTAAATAACTCTTAGTATTTAAGTTTCATCAACATTTATTACTTTGGTGGGATTTTAATCTTCTCTTAGGAGTGAAATTCTTGGTTCAAACAAAAACCTTATGAAAATCCAATATATAAAACAAGTGAAAGTGGAGCTGCTGGAGTTGAAGCTGAAATGAGGAGGCCTGGAGCCTGTCCTTCTCCTAACTTCACCCCTACCTTGGTCAGGGAAGGCCTCCTTGGAACACCTGGCTCTGTAAGATAGCTAGAAAAAATTACACTGGCTGTTACATTCATTTCTCTTTTATTTGTCTCCCTTTCCAAGAAAAGGTGAATGACTAGGGAAGGACTGAGTTTTGGTGGGGGGTGGGGGGTCGGTGGGGAAGGAACCATGTTCTTATCATCACACAGCATGGCACACAGTAGGTACTCAATGAATGTTTGGGTGTTTGAATTGAGTTGAGTTGAAATAAAATGTCAGGTACAGTTCAAAGCCCACTATTGCTATAGAAGTTGTAGATGAGTGGCCTTGCCTGGCTTTTCCCCTCACATCCCATCAGGGAGACATGAGAAAGTGGCTGAGGAGACGGCTTACCTGATGGTCAGCACTATCCTCACGAGCTCCTGAGTTAAGTCACATCTCTGATTCAGAGAGGACTATGGGGTGGCCACATGGTCTATTGCCCCTACTAGAGAAAGGATAATTCATTCATGATGTAGATTCAATGTAACTGAATGTCCCACTTGAGTCCGTGTACAGTAATACAAATGGATGAGAAAGATCGGTAAATCACCCTCACATGGAAGAATTTTAGATTTAGAAAGTACCATAAGGGCTCTACTAGACCACTCAAAGAATTAGCCCTTCCTCCAGCATCCCTGACAGAGGATCTGTTCTAATGGGGCAGGGGGCTCACTCTTTTGTGGGGCAGCATGGCCATTGCCAGAGAGGGTACCCTCACATGCAGCCTCTGTCCTCAACTTCTCCCTCTCTGATGGCTTTTTTCCCTCTGATATAAATGTGCTCCCGTCTCTCCATGTCATAAAAGAAAGTTCCTGCCTCAAGTTGACATCACTTTAAATCTGTCCTTTCCTTCACAGCTAAGCCTCCTGGGAGAGTAGCCTATCACATAACTCACTCTCTTGCCTCCCACTCTGCTCCTCCACCCCACCGCAATCTGATTTATGTCCCCACCACACCACTGACACTACTCTTCACTGGATCAAAAATGGCCTCTCTATGGCCAAGTTCAGTACTTATCACTGTTGACTTCCTACTTGAAATCTTTGCCTTTCTGGATTTTCATGACAACTCTCTTGGTTTTCTTCTTACTTCATTGGCTTCTTCCCCACTTCCTTCTTGCTTTGTTCTTCTCTAGTCCTCCATCTTCTCATCTTACCCCTCCTAGTTTCCCCGAGTTGGTGCATCTACTCTAATGTCTTCAACTACCAACACTATCCTTTATGTTTTCTTTAGTATTAAATCCTCTGCCCTAAATCCTATAGCCAACCCATATAAAATCTTATCAATTCTACCCCCCTTAAGATCACCCAAATCCACCCTTCTTCTTCCCTTGACACTCCCTAGGCTATATGGTACCTCTTTTAAATTTCTGTCACACCTTTGCCACTGGTCTCTTTGCTTTCAGTTTTGAAATTCTTTGAATTTCTTATGAAATTCATCCTTCACTATGCCACAGATCTAACATATGAAATGGATCATATCATCCTCCTGATTCAAACATTTCTGTGGCACCCACTGCCTGCAGGATGCCACCCACGTGCAGTAGAAAGGCCCCTATAGAAAGCTGTTTCTGTACAAGATCTACCATAATCTGGCCCCTCTATCTGTACGGTCTCATTTCCCTTTATTCCTTACTTCATATCTGGTCTTTAAGAAACACTAAATTGTTCTTAAGTTACACCATGATCTTTTTCAGACACTATTTTTTTCAGAATGGAATACTTCCTCCAACTTCTTACCTGCTTCACTTCTATACAATCTCAGCTCAGCTACTGCCTCCACTGGGGAGTTTTCTCAGAGCCCTCCCAATCCAACCAGGTGCCTCTCATAAGTTTCCCATAGCAGCCTGTGGACACCTCTGTCTTCACAGTGGAGCAGACTTTGTTTGCCAGTATCTACATCCTGCTGCCTGGGAGAAAAAAACACTGTATTTAAATTGTGCACTTAACTGTCATCCCCATAAAGTATACTCTGTGAACTTGTGACTCCCTCCCCCACTATTTTACTGCTATTTGCTTTGTTTTGTTTAGGTGCATGGTCCGGGCATCAAACCCGGGTCTCCCGCATGGAAGGCAAGCTATTCTACCACTGAAACACCCATGCACCCCCACTATTTTAAATCTCTGTTTCTCTAGTATGTAACATGGAATAGAACCTGGAAGGTAGTGATTTCTCAGTAGAGACCTAGAGTAAATTAGTATCACCAAAAACACTCCTACTATTTTCTTCCCTTTGGGTATAATTTGTGATTATAGGATTTCATTTTGAAAGTCACCACTATTTGAAGTACCATCTTATATGCACAGTGTCCCTTTTTTGTGTGATTATAACTTGTAAAATGACATAGCCATTTTCTCCCAATAGTCCTCCCATTTTTACAGCATCAACTTTGATAGAGAAAACGAAGCCCAGCCTATCATTTACCCTTGCTAATTCATCCACATTCTATACAATAAAAATGCCAGTGAACTAGGTTAAAAACTTATCAGATGCCTTCTGCTTAGCAGAATGAGATATCCAGCAAAGAACAAATGCTTCCCAATCATTTCTAATATCTTAACTTCTGAGCTAACTTTTAAATATCTACTGACTAGGCAGTATGTAGTATAGACCCACAATATCTCTTTGTTTTTCCTTTTTGTATCAAGTAAATACTCTGTCCCTGTGGATATAGCCTCCTAATACCTTGTCACTTTCCAGAAGGCATTGCCCTGGGTGGTGATGTCTGTGTACCCATATGCCCTGCACTTGCTTCTTTGCTAATTTTTCAACATGTCATGGAGAATTGATAACAGAGAGATCTTAAAGGTCAACTGTTTCATTTTACTAATGAGAAAATTTAGACCCATCCAGATAAAATAACTTGCCTAATATTAGTGCTTTTAACAGCTAGCATTCATTATATACTTACTGTGCTGGGCACTTTACCTATATTAAACAACCCCATGGAGGAGCTTTATTAGTATTCCTAGTTCTCAGATGTGGAAACCGAGGCCTGCAGAAATGAATTCATGTATCCTAAATCACACAGCTAACCAATAGCCCATCAGGGATTTTAACTGAGGCAGACTGACTCAAGAGCCATTTCATTTAAGCACCAGCGTCTGCTGCCTAATACTACAAAACTATTTATTTTCCCACTGGTTTTAAATATATTTTACCTTCATTTCTGATTATTCTTCGATTGGCGATAGCTAGAAAACCCTGGCCAAAGGGCTAATGGGCTTAATGATTTATAAACAAACTCAACAATGTAGTAAGGGAGTGCTTTATTTTAAGCATTAAAGATACTTGTGTGATTCAAATTAGCTGTGCTATGAACATGAGTTTTTGTACCCTGACGTTCGTAGAGCAAGAACCACCTGTTCTGGAAATGAGCTGTTGAGAAGATAGGAAGCACTACTTGCAATTAAGTGGAAAATTCCGCCATGGCTCTGAAGTTAAATTTAAAAGGGACTGATTAAGGAAATAAAGAGAGCACTATTAGTCCTTTTAATGCAAACTCTTTGTTTGCCCAAGCCAAACAGTTGCCATTTTTGAACAGACGTCAAACACCTGTTGTTTCAGAAAGGAAAATTTCAGATCTGGCTTTTCAGAGCTGTCACTGATAAAGGCTGACCATGAAAAGCTTCCAAAAATTGACATCTGGGCCCCAAGGTTTATCATCTTCTCTGCTTATTTTCTTTATTTGTGCGTGTCTTAGCTGGGAACTTAGATTCTGACTCCCGTCCAGAGCTCATTCCCCTCTTCCTTTTTGGAAGGGGCATTAATACGGGTGTGGCAACCCTTGGCAAGCAGTGTGACTCCGCTTGGCCTGGTAAGCCCTAGGCTGTAGGGCTTATTCAAACTGTAGGGGTAGGAGGGAACAGCTCAGGCTACTGCGGTCCCTCCAGTTCTATGTCTTGCCAATGGACCTGACAGTTGGAATCTGTGGAAGTACCTACGTCTCCAGTGTCCAGTGATTACTTGGAGAAACAGTTCAAATAAACCAGTCAATGTCCAGCCCCAACTGAGGTACTGCTGTCAGGCTGACTCTATACTCTTAAATGTTGACTATGTTCTGACGTCATCTGGAACCAGGGCGTTTGGGCGCATATTCCTGCCTTAAGAGCAAACTATCTGACACACAAATCAGACCTAATCACTCTCTTGCCTATAGATCGTGTTCTATCTCCTTAGCTCTCCCATCCCCAGTAGATTTTGATTCTTTGGGCCTGAAGTTTGATTGGAGTTTATATTTTTAACACACTCCCTAGTTTTAGGTGGCCAACCATCCTGGTTTGTCCAGGGCTGAGGGGTTTTCAGGATGTGGGACTTTCAGTGCCAACATCAGTAAAGTCCTGGGCAAACTGGGATGGGTTGCTCGTCCTGTTTGGGAGTGATCAGGATTTCCCACAGAGGTCAACCATTACAGCTCACAACCAGTCTGGTCTACTCCCTGTTTTTTTGTTTGTTCGCTTTATTTTTTAGTTCCCTTGCCTGCTTTTCTTTTTTATTGTGCAATACAACATATATGCATAAAAGTAATGAATTTTAAAGTACTTTTTAACAAGTAGTTATAGAACTGACTTCAAAGCTTGGTACAGGGTACAGTTCCATGATTTCAGGTTTTTCCTTCTAGCTGTTCCAAGACACCAGAGACTAAAAAGAAATATCAATATAATGATTCAGCAGTCCTAACTTCTCCGTTGTAACTACTCTTTTTCCTTTGATCCTTCTCTCATGGTTATGCCCATTTTAACTTTTTTCACATTGAAAAGGGGTGTTGACCATATGGGACAGGGGAATGGAACTCATCGGTATTCTTGATACTGGCACTTCTGGGTTTCAGGATTTACCTGCCTAGGAATCATCTGAAGTTTTAGGTTTCTGAAAAGTAAACTTAATGTGTGCAACTTTTGTAGGATCTCAGATAGAGCCCCAGGTGCTTTTTAGGGTTAACATGAATGATACTGATTGGGATTTGGGAAACCATAGCAATTAACGATGCCTAGCTGAAGCTTGTAAGAGTAGCCTCCAGAATAGCCTCTCAGCTCTATTTGAACTCTCTTAGCCACTGATACTTTATTTTTAACATTACTTTTCCCCCTTTTGGTCAGGAAGGCATTGTTGATCCCACGGTACAAGGGCCAGGCTCATCCCTGGGAGTCATATCCCACGTAGAGGGGAGGGTAATGATTTCACTTGCAGAGTTGGGCTTAGGGAGAGAGAGAGAGGCCACATCTGAGCAACGAAAGAGGTTCTCGGGAATTAATTTCTAGGCATAACTATAGATAGGCTTAGCTTCTCTCCTACAGAAGTAAGTTTCATAAGAGCAAGTTTCTCCGATCAGGGGCTGGGCCTGTTAACTTAGGAGCCCCTAGTGTTTGAGAGAGTATCAGGGGTTCCCAGGTGGAAAGTTTAAAAGTTCCATAGTTTTTCTCCATCCTACATGGGAATTTGCCTACCTTTAAATTATCTGCCCAA